>NC_092741.1:81740914-82365914 GCF_047496795.1 Chiloscyllium punctatum
CCCAGCTGAAGTTCCTGTTCACCTAAATGGGTGACAGGAAATAAAAATAAAAGGTACAGAGTATGTACAGTGGACATCTAAGGGAGAGAAACTGGCAAGTACCTCGGGTGCAACCATTTCGCCTTTAGAAACTAAATATTGTCTTAGGCAACATTTTCAGCACAATGAGTGTATCTAAATTTCATGGATTGTTGTGGTTACAGAGGGTGAATAATTTCCTGGGAAAATTAGGGATATCAAATGAATGCTGGCCTTAGGGTGTTTCTCCTTGTAAGACAGGCTAGGGCTAGAGGGCATAATCTCAGAAGAAAAGGTTTTCTCTCAGTGGATAGTGAATTTGTGGAATTCTTTACTAGAGCTGTAGAATCTGGGTCATTAAGCATATTCAAAGCTGTGATAGATTTTTAATTGGTAAGGGAATCAAGGGTTAAGGGGAAAAAGGCAGGAAAGTGAAGCTGAGGACGAAGAGATCATCCATGATCCTATTGACTAACAGAGCAGACTAGATGGGCTGCAGTGCCTGCTTCTGCTCCTTTGTCTTATTGTGTAACATTTCTCATACCCAGAATTCATGGTGAAGTCTGCATAAAATCTAACACATGAATTAAAGGTGTTTTATATAGAATATGCTAATTGAGATAACCTGAAACTCTACATAAGATAAAGATTATGCTCATCAAATGCACCACTGTAAAGTGTATGAATTCCAATTTCCTTTGACTCAGGTTGTGACAACTTAATTTTGTTTTAACACCTTAAAATGCTACCTTACAGGTGCATCACTATTGCAAATGGTAAAGAAAGGTGATTTTATTTATTGGTGTCATAAGTTATCACAACTGAGATATTAAAGGAAGATAAATAATTTATGTTTGCAAAGTCCTGGCTTGCTTTCTGTTAGAGACAGAATAACATACATTATGAGCGACTCCTCACCTGCCTGCCAGCTCTTTATCAAGGTACTTAGCAGCCAGCCTTGCACCATATACCTCAGCTTGCAGAACAGCTATATGGCGACGCAAGGCTTCATTCTCTTTTCTCAGCAGTTTCACATCAGCTTCTAGCTTTGCTTCCTTCACTTTTTCTTTTTTATTGGATTCTAGTTCTTTCTCCTTTCCAGAAAAATAGACACATTGGTTACCAATATATGTAATTTCCCTCATTAGTATATATATTGCCCTTTGAAGTTGCAAGCATTGCCAAGATTGTGTTGTCTTCACACTTAATATCAAAGTCAAATCCTAAAGGATGAGAACAACTTTGGCTCAAATGCAATAAGACAGTCCAACATAGTGTTCTAATAAACTACTCAAATGACAAGAAAAATATTTCATGAGATTGCAATACTTTCGGTAAAGTAGGAAATAATAAACATTTAGCTATCTTAATTTTTAATCTTCAACTGTATAGAAACTGAAAAAATATTATATGAATTAATAGCAGAGATGCGGGAAGTGGTAAAATACATACGTTTAACATCACTAATTATCTTAAGCATCAAATCTACTGGTTGTTATGGCTCATAAGATGAAGAATATTCACTGCACTTAGAATAATTTATAAAGACTAGTTTTATTGTGATAAATGACAAACTAATAATTAGTTTCTAGCAGATCTATTACACCTAGGTTAAAAACCTTCTGAAAAATGTATGAAACTATGCTTTTATTAAAATACTCAAAATTAAAAATCTTCAACTAACTGAAGTTAGCACAAATGGTCAATTTACATAGCTTCAGTAAATCATTCTTAAAATATTTTTAAAATTATCATTGTTGCTCACAGCAGTAAAAATAGTCAAAGTTTTACATTTATGAAAGGACACATTAAGTATTGTACTCTGTGACAACCATTAATCCAGCACCTCTCGTTCAAAAATCTATTACCCTGCGTGACTTATAATGAAAGAGTAAGATCGATGGAAGGCAGTGACAGTTGCCAGTGAATCCACAGAAAAGTAGTCACAATAGTGCACTCACTTACCAGCTCATCCACTGAAAGGACAGACTTAGGGCAGGAAAGAAAATGGTATTAGGAAGATAGCAGACATTTTAATACATTTTAAATAGTTAAAACTTATTCACAGGAAAACAAAGGAATAATCAGTGAATTTTGTCCAATATCAAAGCAGAGATTACATTTCAATGTTAACACAAACTTACAAACTAGAAGGTGATCATTCGTACCTTCAGCCTGCTCCATCATCTAACAAGACCATGGCCTCCGCCTTCCCCTATAAATTTTCACTCCCGTCAGTCAATAATCTAACTAGGCTTTATCTAACTTTATAGGTTCCACTACGCTCTGGGCTAATTCCACAGGTTAACAATCCTCCCCTATCCTCAATGAAAGACCCCTTATTTTAAAAACTATGTAGCCTAGTTCTACTGTCTCCCAAAAGAGAACACATTTTCAATACCTGTCTTGTAAAGACCCTCAGCTCTTAAGATTGCCTTTCATTCTTTGAAAGTCCAATGTATGCACGCATAATCTGTAGAAACTTTGCTTATAAAGCAATTACTTCTTCCCTGGCAGTCAAGAGAACCTCATCTGCTCTGCTTCTAATACAATTATATTTTATTTTAAAATAGGTGATGCAAACCGTACACAATGTGTGAGATGTGATCTTATCCTTACTCTTACATTCCACATCCTTTGCAATAAATAACAATATCCCATTTGCTTTCCTAATCACTTGCTGTACCTCCATACATTGTGATTCCTGTACCAAGACAGTCAAATCTCTTTGTCCCTCAGAGTTCAGCAGCTCACCTTCTTGAAGGCAACTAGGGATGAACAATAAAGCGATGCCCACATCATGAATTAATTTTAGTAATCCTCTCTCCATTTAATTAATAAGGGTGCTTTTGTAGTCTGTGTACTAAGGGGAAAGGTTCCCAATTTCTTACATTATGCATAACCTCCCAAAGTTTTGCCAATTCTCTGAATCCATCTACTTTTGCTTTATGGTCTTTTCACAATTTACTCTCCTTTGTGTCATCAAGTTTAGCAACTGGTGATGTGGCAGTGCCCTACCTCCGGGCCAGAAGGCCTAAGTTGAAGTCCTTCCAGCTCCTACCTACCTATCATAACATGACTGAAAAGACTATTTAAATATATTTCCAGCATTTCATGCAAGTCATCAAAGGCTGTATGATTAAGCTGTGTGATTACATTAGTGAATAGAGCAACACTTCCAATAAAACATCAAAAATAAACCCTGCTTACGGCAACATAAAGTGAAGAAAGATAACCATTTCCATGGGCCACTGCTTAGAGAAAACCTGAAAGACTACAAAATCGCAGTCCACCTCCAGTTTGCACTATGAGGCAGGCCACCATACAAAAACTTAAATATTATTGACCTGTGTTTGAAGCCTCAGAAAACCCAGCTGATGAATTAGGACTGCTTCTTGGTACAACTGTGACGAGGAGAGGCAGGAGTGTTTCACTCCAGTCTACCAAGTTTACCTACCCCAGCTTACCATCAGAACAAGCTGAAGACCACCCATCCATTCCTATACCTCCGCCCAGGATTGGGAATCAGAACCTCCTCAACCGATTAGTGACCATCCACTAAGTCCAGATTTCAACCCATACTCTGATGAATGCAACTGCAATCTCATGGTCTATTCCTGAAGTTAAGGTCTCTTTATCTACATTCTCAGCTCAGAGAAACAAGCCTGCCAATCAGGCTAGTTTGCAGGAAAGAAACCTGCCTGAAATTAAAAGATGCACAATGTGGAGTTAAAACCCTGCATTATGTGAACAGCCTAGATTCCAGAAGAAAGCTACTACTCATCCCATTTACTCCCATCACAAAATTCTCCTCTATCAATAACAAGGTCACTGACAGTGTTTCCAGAGGCAGCCTGTACAATATCTAGTATATCCATTTGACTGCATTTTAAAATTCAGTAGGAATGGACTCCAATTTTATTACATTAATGTTAATGGATGGAAAATCACAGCAAATTTCAAGCGGTTGCATCTGATTTCAGAATCATCCTTCAGGACTCTCAGCTGAGAACGGTTTTAAGAAGAAGATTCAGCAGATTAGTGTTTCAGTCCACATTGGAGTTATTCATCCAACATAAAACAGCTTTGTGAAGTTGCAAGGCTTTACTGAGTAATATACAACATGACATAAGACTAAACTGTGCCAATGAAAAAGTGTCTCAGGTTTACTGATTGAGTTGTCCCAAATTAGCTGATCTCAGCAAGCAGCAGTAAAGAATAGTAACTGACCTCAATGTATCTAAGCTACCTGGAAATGCAGGCTAGAGTTGGAGGTACAGCAACAAAATTTTCATTTTTGACTATCATTCATCAGTCTCTCACTGAATATATGCATGCTCCAGTTTCCATGAGAGCTTCAAGATGTCATTACTGTCTATGGTTAAAAATTTGATGAGAATAAAATATCACAAAATGGAATAAACCATGAAAAACCCAGCCTACAGAAGTAGTAAATGTCTCTGGGGAAGCAGACTTTTTTGTTAGTCTTTTGAATATTGAACTGTGGCTTGATAGGCGAAAGGAAAATTGATCTGAAAAAATAAACCCTTGAAACAATTCATCCTAAATAAGGCTGAACAAAACAATTTTCATTGTTGCTAGGACATACTAGTTTAGCCTTGATTGAGCTGGAGTCAACATTCTGCCCAGTCTTAGCATGCAGCTGCAGTTGGACAGCATGAAGCTGGAGAAGTTGATCATGTACTTCTTTCTCTAACACAGCCTTCTCAGCCTGGGTGTCGATTAGCTCCGATTTCAAATCCAGTAACTGAGCCTACAGAGGAAAATGAAAAGCAGATGGTTAACAGCTGAAAACATTGTACAAAATGAAAATGTGATCATTACAAATCTCAAAGGTTTTATTTTATTTGTTTACAATGAATATCTACAGAATATATATCAGGTTCCCTCATCAATTATATAAAACTACATATATCTAAGTCTTGCCTTCAGAAGTAAACTTTCTATAGTCCATCAGGAATTCAACCAATTCAAACAAAGCAAACTTTTCAGAAAAAAAACACATTGTACTCAATTTGCTAATGTTGCAGTTCAGCAGCAAAAAGATACTCAATATACGAAGTTCACTTCATGGTTTAGTTTAATTGAATGTCTATATGTAGCTTACAGCATTATTTTATCATTGAATCAAAGATTTTAAAAAAGAAAATTAATGTTCTAAAACAGTGGTTCTCATTTGGTACGTCATAGCAATCAAAAGGTGAGAAGTATGCTATGAAAAGTTCTTGAGAAGCAGCATTGCTTTAACTGAAGGTCAAGGCTGTATGTGCGCTTCCAAACAACTCTGGAGTCTCAGTGCCGATTATTAAAGGCAGTACTTGCTGACACCAGCCACCACTATTTACAGTGTATGTGCAAGTGTCTAGAGCCCTGTATATGTAGACTTCCCCATAGCACACATGAAGTGTGAGAAAAGTGAGTGTGCTGGGGAATGGTTTGTCTTATTGGAATGTGTCTTGATACAGAAAAAGTTGCGAATCACTTCTAAGTTCTAGGCAATTTCATCACAATAGCAGCAAGCATACAAAACAATCATGAGAAGAAATTACATGCCCCAAAATATTTTCCTTATAGCTTAAAACAGTAACCGGAAAAAAGTAATTTCTCCAATGTGCAGTACCACACTATACGATACAAGTAGAACCTGTAACACACCCATGTTTGACATTCTGGGAGCTTGCCAAACAAGTCACCACCATACCTGATTCTCAGCATTAACTGTACTACCACGTCCTGCAGATGCTCACAAGTTGTGTTAGCAATTTAACCCTTGTGCCAATGTGTATATTTGAACATGTTTCTTAACATCACGTAATCATTAATTTTTAAACTCTTCTTCCACCTATTTCCAGCATGATGATTTGCTACACTACATGCATTGACTTTCAGCTTGGTATTAAATGTATAAAGGCTGCGACAAACCCTAATACTGCCATCAAAAGATTAAATACTTAACACAGAGACTGAAGAAACATCAATAAACATCTTAAATAATAACATTAACTGAAAAAGAGGAAGCATGAAATCTTCTTTTGTCTCAAAATACTTATCAATTTACTCACAAAGATGCAATGCTCTCTGCCTCAACCTTGTGGCGAAGTATTCCATGCTCCAGCAACTTCGTGAACAAAGATTTCTCAACCATTGCTCAATTAGATTTAAATCAATCACATCACTGGTGCACTAACCAAAGGAAACAGGTCTATAAATTTATCCATACAGCTAGATAAGAAACCACTTTGACTACAATCAGATAGCCAAGTGTGGAATCAAACTAGGGCAGGACCACGAAGATGTTCAAAATAGAAGAGGATTTTGAGGAGGATGGCCTGCTCAATTGTGTCAAAGGCTACAAGGGTAACATACTGTACACATCGAGGCTCTGTCTTTGATTGGGAAGCTTCCACTGCTCTGCAGAGGCAGAAACTGGACTCAAATTATTTGAGCATTTTATGGAAAAACCAGAGGAAACATCTAACATGGAGTCCTTAAAAATAAACAGATATTTTTTGATGGAAAAATCAATCTTGGATGGTGTGCAGATGTCTTACATATAACAAAAAAAAAGCATAGCTGATCATCTTATGTATTTCCCCAAGATATAGGTGGCCAACAAATTATTTTTAAAATTTATTTTCCAGGCATTGATAATATTGACAAAGCCTCCTTCTTGGAGTCTGATGTTTTTTACTTTAAAATCAGTTCTGTCGGGGTCAGTTTTTGAGATTTTTGAGAAGATTTGTAGCTCAGGTTGATGATATGTACATTAGTTCGCTGAGCTAGAAGGAAGGTTTGTTTTCAGACATTTCGTCACCATACTAGGTAACATCACCAGGGGGTGTCCCTGGTGAAGTACTGGTGGTATGTCCAGTCTCTCTATTTATAGGTCTTGGTTTCTTAAAGGTGGGTGATGTCATTTCCGGTTCTCTTTTTCAAGGGAAGGTAGGTGGGATATAAGTCAATCCTAAGGACTTCTGGTTAGAATGCCATGCCTCAAAGACACGCACGAGAATTCTTAGGAGGCATGGCATTCTGACCAGATCTCCATCAATAAACACATAGATTTAGATCCCATCTACCTTCCCTTTAAAAAGAGAACCGGAAATGACATCACACCTTTAAGAAACCAAGACCTATAAATAGAGAGGCAGGATATACCACCAGTGCTTCACCGGAGACTCTCACTGAAAATGTTCCCTAGTATAGCGACGAAACATCTGAAAACAAACCTTCTAGCTTAGTGAGCTAACTTACATACAGGCCACTATTTATTTCCAATTCCCAATTAACACAAGGAAAGTGATGGAGAAACACCTCTTTGGCCGGCACGGTGGCTCAATGGTTAGCACTGCTGCATCACAGCACCAAAGTCCCAGGTTCGATTCCAGCTTTAGGCGACTGTCTGTGTGGAGTTTGCACATTCTCCCAGCGTCTGTGTGGGTTTCCTCCGGGTGCTCTGGTTTCCTCCCACAGTCCAAAAAAAATGTGCAGGGCAGGTGAATTGGCCATGCTAAGTTGCCCATAGTGTTAGGTGCATTAGTCAGAGGGAAATGGGTCTGGATGGGTTACTCTTCAGAGGGTCAGTGTAGACTGGTTGGGTCGAAGGGCCTGTTTCAACACTATAGGGATTCTAATCTAATCTTTATACTGTGCTGCAGCCAGTGTTGTACATGTACACCATATGCTGTTAAGTAGGAATCCCAGAATTTTGATCCTACAATAATGAAAGAACAACAATACATTTCCAAGTCAGGACAATTACTTGGAGGACAGCTTGCAGACGGCGATGTTATGATCACCTTGCTCCCTTTTATTTTGCAAATGATAGAGGTCACAGGTTTGATGGTGCTATTTAAGAAGCCTTAGAAATATACTGCAATACATCTTGTAGCTGGTGCACACAGTAGCCATGATGCACAGTGGTGGAGGGAGTGAATATTTAAGCTTGAGGAAGGGACCACAAATTAAGCAATCTGCTTTGTGGTGCTTGGTGTACGTTGTTGGCGTTGTGTAGGAGAATAGTTCTGAAGGGTTAATGTTTTGTCACACTGTCTCAGTCCACTCTACTAATGTCACAGTCTGCTACTGAAGAAAAAGAGTCCTACTCACTTCAGAGGGAGCAGAGATCTCCCTGAAGATTAATAATTACGCTTCAAACATAGGGTGCACTTATTAATATCAACCAATTAACTTCCTTGCTACTTCAGAACAGTGTCTGCTGTCTAGAAGCTCTGTCTATCACTAAAGCACTCAATAGGCTCAAGACAAAATGAAGACAAAGGTAAGTTGGTGACAACCATTACCCTAGATCGATGATCATCTCAAAAGACAAAGAGAACAGATACATGGGATCACCACCAACAGCAAGTTTTACACAAAGCCACTCACCACCCAGGCTTTGAAACATATCACTAATTCTTCAGTGTCATGGAGTCAAAGGCCTGGAAGTACCTTCCTAAATGTATTTTAGGTCTACCGACACCAAACAGACTGCAGCAGTTCAAAAAGGCAACTCACCACTACCTTCCCAAGTATAACTTCAGTTGGGCAATAAATGCTGGCCCAGACAGTAATGCCCAAATCCCATGAGTGAAAAAATTAAAACATATGGCTGTGCCAGTTAGCTTCCTAGTTAATGGTGGCTCCAGAATCTATGAAGGATTAAGCAATAGTAATCCCACGGAATGTCAAAACGACATAGTCACACTCACTTTTTCTGGAGATGGTCATTATTTTGTATTTGTGTAAGAAAGGTATAGCTTGCCCCTTTACAGCCCAACCCTGCAGGTTGTTCCAAATCTGCTGCACGGAAGTCTGAGGATTTGTGAATGAAATTGAAAATTGCATTATTATTACCAACCATCTCTACTATTTATCTTAAGGCAGACAGAAGATTCTTGATTGAGTTCATGAAGATGGCTGGGCCTGGGACACTACCCTGAGAAATGCCTTCCATGATGTCTTGGTGATTAGACGGTTATCTTCCAATTAGCATTGCATCCTGAACTGACAATAAGTCAATGGACTCAAAGTGTTAACTCCACTTTTCTCTCCACAATACAGAAACAGGAGAAATTAAAGGTCCAAATGCGTGCTCAGAGATAGTTTAGACTGAGAGGCCAATGTACAGGTTTTGTGAGAAAATGTTTTTTAAAAAATGTAGGATGAGCATGTCACTGGCTAAGCAGCATTTATTGTCCATTCCTAAATGCCCAGTGGACAGTCAATAGTCACCTACATTGCTATGGGTCTGGAGTCACATGTAGGCCAGACTAGATAAGAAAGGCAGTTTCCTTCCCTAAAGGATATTAGTGAACCAGATGGGGTTTTCTGACAATCAACAATGGTTTCATGATCATCATTAGACTCTTAATTCCAGATTTTTTTTAAATTCAAAATTCCACCATCTGTCATGGTGGGTTTCAAACCCAGGACCCTAGAACCTTATCTGGCTCTCTGGATCAACAGTCCAGCAATAATACCATTAGGCCATTACCTCCCCTCTAAGACAGGGAGTGAAGGAGACACATCCACACAGAGAAACAGACACACACAGTGAGACACACACAATGTTGACAAAGAGAGAGATTGTGGGTTATGAAGAAGTATTAAATCTGAAACCGTACACTTGAGAATGTTGATTATCTAATGCTTAGAAAGTAGTATGCCAATTAGCTTACTAACATTTTTGGTTATCTGTCAAATACCACTGCAATGACTCTTTTAAGACACAACATAAACAAAATACCTTCTACTTAGGAATGCAGAATCAGATACTTTGTTTCTAATTATTAAGTGCAATGTGAGAAATAGACACTTGTTGATGTGATTGGCAATAGACATACATCATTTTACATTTTCCACATTTGTTAGTAAAATTGAAAGGCTGGAGACAGACTATATAACTACTGTTTCAAACTTTGTCCTTACTTTCTTGACTTTTGCATGGCAGTTGAGGTTTATTTAGTAGATATGTACACATGGTGCTTGTATTGTAAAAGATAACTTACACGGACAAAAACTACTGTATGTGGCTTAAACAGTGTCATAACACCTCACATCAGTAGGAGATCTCTCCAGTAATCTCATTGGTTTTGCAACTTAGCTCTGGGTAAGAGTATGGTGGAGTCATTTTCAATTTAAACCTTCCAAAGGGAACTATACAATTCTCTTAAGTGAAAAAAAATGGAGGCTATGGGTGAAGGACAGGGTAATGGAGCTAGGTGAATTGTTCTTCCAAAGAGCCACCACAAACATAATGGGCTGATTGGCCTTGTCTTTGTCGTAACCACTCTATGACTACTCATTTAGAAATAAAGCCACACTTAAAATATGGCAAACATGCCTGACTGAAGTAACTTTGCAAAGAAGAGGCAATTGTAGCTATGCTTTGAAGAAGACTGCATTGCACCACCCTTAAAAAGAGCCAAAACGAGGTGACAATCAGTTAGGCATGAATTTCAAGCAGAGAAAATACAATCTTAATCAGTTACTACACGGAATATGGCTGAGGATGTCAGTTTGGATTTTGAAGGAAAGGCATGTAGAAGATTTGCCTTAGATTAGGTTAGATTACTTACAGTGTGGAAACAGGCCCTTCGGCCCAACAATTCCACACCGACCCTCCAGACAGCAACCCACCCAGACCCATTCCCCTACATTTACCCCTTCACCTAACACTATGGGCAATTTAGCATGGCCAATTCACCTAACCTGCACATCTTTAGACTGTGGGAGGAAATGCCATTAGAAGATGAAATTTGTGTGGTTCGCATATGGCTTTGTGGCAGAAAGTAGAATTAGCTTAGAAAGCTGTGGTAAGGCTATTAGATATCCATTAGCAACCTTTACAAGGGGCAGAGGCATCCACACAGTTGTAAAAAAGGTGGAAAGTCACATAGCCAAAAGCCAATGGAAGGATCTCCACAGAATCATAGAAGAATCGCTTTACTAACAAGAATTAAAGCAAAACAGAGAGGATTATGGGATATTTTTGGAGTAATCCCAGAAGCCTCCAAAAGCTATAATGTTAATTTCATAGTGCTTATTTTGTTTAGCTCTTTTTGAGGCATGAAAACATGCTATTGTTTAAAAACATGAAATCTTGTGCTGCGGTTCTATTGATTAATTTCAGGGTATTCTGATTTCTGTCCTAAATGCTAGTGGTCCTGAACATGATTGCAACAATTGCAAATCAGCTCAGTTTGGATAGCATTACAGATTACACATACACATGCAAGCTATCATGGCATTATTTTCTTGGTGCAAGCACAGGTCTACAGAATGGTAGATTTAATCTTTTTTCAACTACTTATACCTCTCTGTGACAATCTACTTGCTGCAGTCATTACCAAATTATCATTTAAGCATTTCAGTCTGACAATAAATGTTAACAGAACGATAACAGGAAGTTAAACAAAATATATTATGATTGATCTCAAGTACAATGTCAGAGGAATGTAAATTTAACAAATATAAATTTGTGCAATAAAGCAGCACAGATCAAAGGATGGTCCTCCACATTCTTTAAACAGACAGGAGGGTTCCCTCCCATTTGGGGAACACTTCAGTGGTCCAGGACATTCAGCCTCAGACCTTCGGGTGACCATCCTCCAAGGTGGACTTTGGGACAGGCAGCAGAGAAAAGTGGCCAAGCAGAGGCTGATAGCTAAGTTCGGTACCCATAGGGAGGGCCTCAACCGGGACCTTGGGTTCATGTCACATTACAGGTGACCACCATTGCACTATACACACACACACACACACAGGCACTCCTATACACAAGGATACACATACACACAGATGCGCACGCAGACACCCACACACACCCTTACGGACACACACACTCCCACACTCACACCTGCACCCCCTCACAGACTTAAGACACTCTGCACTCACTACCCACACACACACACACACACTTTCTCACACTCACAACCCCCACACACAGACAGACAAAGACGCACATGCACACATATATTTTGTGGGGTGAATTTGTACTCGCAGGGTTACATTGTACTTTGCTCAAAAACTGCATGAATTTATGTAAACTCCATTATCTCACTTTTTAGATTAGAATCAATCGAAACATCATGGCATAGACAGAGAACACAGGGGGCCAACACCTTCAACATATTAGGTAAAAACAATGACTGCAGATGCTGGAAACCAGATTCTGGATTAGTGGTGCTGGAAGAGCACAGCAGTTCAGGCAGCATCCAAGTAGCTTCGAAATCGACGTTTCGGGCAAAAGCCCTTCATCAGGAATAAGAAGGGCTTTTGCCCGAAACGTCGATTTCAAAGCTACTTGGATGCTGCCTGAACTGCTGTGCTCTTCCAGCACCACTAATCCAGAACCTTCAACATATTGCCTAGCTATCACCATTGTTAACAGCTAACCCGAGAATGCAACTTTAAAAAAAAGGTTTTGTGATTTACACATGAAAGAAGTGAAACTATCACTGTATTCTGACAGATGAAAGGCTTAACAGACAATCAATTTCTCAATGTATAATTTCAGTTACATCACACTGTAAATTTTTGCTATAAATTCTGTGTTACGATCGAGCCCTCCATTATCACCTGATGAAGGAGCGTCACTCCGAAAGCTAGTGTGCTTCCAATTAAACCAGTTGAACTATAACCTGGTGTTGTGTGATTTTTAAAGTTATACACATTCTTTAAAGGTAGACTGGCCAGCTTTACAGGTTCCACTGGCTGTTAAAATAACATTTACCACATTTCCTGCTTATATCCATTTTGGTAAACTGACAGCAATTTTAGTGAACTCTCAGTATCCGCATCTTCAAAACAATTTTATTTATTTTCTTACCACATTTCTCTTCCTGACAACACAAAGTTTCCAGCAGCATGTTTACATCATCATGAGGCATCTAAAGTGGCCATGATTGATCATCAACCTCTCTGTTACTGAAGGTTATTTAATCCTGTCCTCATCCAACATTCATTTCCAATACAACTTGCAGGTAAAATTCACACATAGGCAATTTTCCCATGTGCAACGGAGGGCCAGGTAAGAATAGAAATTCAACTCAGGTCTGGAATCACATCTGCAACTTTCTTAGTTATTGCGCGACTCACTAGAAAAGCATGTTTCATTAGAAGTGAAGCATACCTCACCACAGGAAATTCCAAACCTATTTAATATGTTTGATCAAAACTCCCTGCTAGAATGGAGTTTTGTTTTCCTTTTTGTTTCACATGGAGGGGAAAGAAAAGTCTGTAGTTTTCAGGTCAGAGAGACATATAGCACCTGGCCCACATCCCTCCAAATCCTTCCTATTGATATACCCAGCCTGATGCCTTTTCAATGTTGCAATTATACTAGCCTCCACCACTTCCTCTGGCAGCTCATTCCATACACATACCACCCTCCGTGAAAAAGTTGCCCCTTAGGTCTCTTTTATATCTTTCCCCTCTCACACTAAACCTATGCCCTCCAGTTTTGGACTCCCACACACCAGGAAAGAGACTTTGTCTATTTATCCTATACGTGCCCCTCACGATTTTATAAAACTCTATAAGTTCACCCCTCAGCCTCTGATGCTCCAGGGAAAACAGTCCCAGCCTATTCAACCTCTCCCTATAGTTCAAATCCTCCAACCCTGGCAACATTCTTGTAAATCTTTTCTGAACTCTTTCAAGTTTCACAACATCCTTCCAAAAGGAAGAAGACAAGAACTGCATGCAATATTCTAAAAGTGGCTGAACCAATGTCCTGTACAGCCACAACATGACCTCCCAACTCCTGTACTGAAACGCCTTCTTCACTATCCTATCTACCTGCAACTCCACTTTCAAGGAGTTATGAACTGCACTCCAAGGTCTCTTTGTTTAGCAACATTCCCTAGGACCTTACCATTACGTGTATAAGTCTTGCTAAGATTTGCTTTCCCAAAATGCAGCACCTCGCATTTATCTAAATTAAACTTCATCTGCCACTTCTCAGCCCATTGGACCATCTGATCAAGATCCCGTTGTAAACCGAGATAATCTTCTCCGCTGCTGAAGCCCGAAACGTCGATTCTCCTGCTCCTTGGATGCTGCCTGACCTGCTGCGCTTTTCCAGCAACACATTTTCAGCTCTAATCTTCTCCGCTGTCCACTACACCTCCAATTTTGGTGTCATCTGCAAACTTATTAACTATACCTCTTATACTCACATCCAAATCAATTATATACCTATGATGAAAACTAGTGGACCCAGCATCAATCTTTGCAGCACTCCACTGGTCACAGGCTTCCTGTCCGAAAAAACAATTCTACCACCACCCTCTGTCTTCTACCTTTGATGAAGAACCATCAGGAATGAAGGGCTCCTGCCTGAAATGTCAGTTTTTTGCTCCTCGGATGCTGTCTGACATCCTGTGCTTTTCCAGCACCACTCTAATCGTGACTCTAACCTTCTTCACAGTCTCCTACACCGCCAATTTTGGTATCACCTGTAAACTTACTAACCATATCTCCAACGTTCACATTGAAATCACTTATATAAATGATGAAAAGCAGTGGACCCAGCACTGATTCTTGTGGCACAATGCTGGTCACAGGCCTCCAGTTTGAAAAGCAACCCTCCACCATCTCTCAATGCTTCCTACCTTTGAGCCAGTTCTGTATCCAAATGGCTAGCCCTCCCTGTATTGCATGTCATCGATCATTTCTAAGCACTCTGCCATGAGGCACCTTGTCAAATGCCTTACTGAAGTCAATTTTGATCAAGTCCACTTCTCTGCCCTCATCAATCCTCATTACTTCTTCAAATATAAACACCAATAGGTTCAGACATGTTATGAATTTCCTCTAGAGTAGGTGAGATATGAACCCAGGCCTCCTGGCTCAGAGATAGGGACACTACCATAACAGCTCTTATGTTACTCTTTCAAAGACCTCCAATAAATTGGTTAAACATGATTTTTGTTTTTAAACATCTATAAGAAACTTTTCCTATTTGGTTTTACATAATCACATTAACATATTGTCACCCTCAGAAAGGGGTTGATCTAACCAGGTATCTCTACTGAGATAGCAGCATTAATGTTTTTACCATCGGTAAAAGATTGATTCCCATGGCAGTGGGTATTGAGATACGATCATTAATATACTGATCATCAGTATATCAAATATGTACTATACACAGGCTGCTTCAATGATTTGGGCAGAATTTTTTTGTTGAGATACTGACATTAAGGCATTGATCCTCCATAAAATCCCTATAGTTGGGCCAAATGGCCTGTTTCCACACAAGTCCACACCAAACCTCCAAAGAACATCACACACGGATCCATCCCCCTCCCACTACCCTGTATTTCCCATAGCTAACACATCTAATCAACATTTCCCTGGACACAACAGTACAATTTAGCATGGCCAATCCACCAAGCTCACATATCTTCGGACTGTGGGAGGAAACTAGAGCACCCAGAGGAAAACCATGCAGACATGGGGAGAATGTGCAAATTCTGCATAGACAGTTGCCCGAGAATGGAATTGAAACTGGGGCCTGGCTGTGAGGCAGCAGTGCTAACCACTGAGCCACTGTGCCTATCCAGTGCCAACAACCATCAGTAAGAACAGAATTCAACATGTGGTCTCTCATGAGATATTAGCATATGGACCTTCAGTAAGTGGCATGATCCAGTTTGGAGAGAGTTTTTTTTTAAATTCGTTCACTAAATGCAGACGACATCTCTGGCTAGGCCAGTTTTTATAGCCCTCTGGACCATCAGGGATAGGCTAAGTGTCAACCACAATGCTGTGGGTCTGGAGTCACATGTAGGCAAGACCAGGTAAAAATAGCAGTTTCCTTCCATAAAAGATATTAGTGAACCAGATGAGTTTTTTTCAACAATTGACAATGATTTCATGCTCATCTTAAGACCTTTAATTCCAGGTATTTTGTTTCTCCCTGTTGCAATATTCACAGTAATATATTGACCTTGAGTAAAAAATTGACCTAATGTGAGAGGTTTTCTGAAATCTTCACACCAACTTATGGACCCTCAGTAACGGTCTGATCCAATGAAAAACCTCTCAGACATGTTATGAATTTCCTCTAGAGTAGGTGAGATATGAACCCAGGCCTCCTGGCTCAGAGATAGGGACATTACCACAACAGCGCTTGGTGTATATATAGACACCAAGGAAGATTCTGGACAATGGAAGGGGGCCTCTTATTGATATATCAACATAATTACATTGATCCTCAGACAGGGGCTGACCTAATGGAAAAGACTATATTGAGGTACAGAGTTAACATGAATGTATGACCCTCAGTAAGGGGCTGATCCAGTGTGGTGGATGGGATGTCTGCTGAGATACTCGCAGTAATCTGCAGATCCTCAGGAAGGGAGAAGGGGTGGAGGATTCTCTATTCCCACAGTCACATTAAACCACTGGTCTGACCTCCAGTTTATGGTTGATCTGGAAGACGGTCTGCGCCTTGTGACAAAGCTGCGCGAAGCAGGAGCTAAGCGCCGTCATTTTCTGGCGGCCCTCGTAGGTAATCTCGGACTGGTCGGGGTCGATCTCCCCCAGGAGCAGGTCCACATCCACGAAGGCCTTGTCAAACTCCTTCTCCAGCACCTCCAGCCAGCGGAACATGGAGGGGCCGGTTACCGCTGCCGGCGCAGCCCCGGCTGAGGAGGCCATAGCCGATGGAGTGGGACGGGAGAGAAAGAGGCAGGTGGCGGTTGGTGATTGCGACCCCACAGCCTGAGCCCTGCCCCGGAGTTTCCTCTCGCCTCCTCCCTGGGGCCGGCACCGCCTCCGGTTCTGGTTGTCAAGGAACCGACTATCGATTGCTCGCGCCTGCCACAACAGAAGCAGGCCGAATGAGTGGCGCGTGAAACCGTCGTTCGAGCCGTCACCATGGAGAAAGGGGCGGGGCAAGAACATGCGTTAGAAACATCGCCCACGCGCTGTGGCTCAACGGGCCACCACACTGCAACAACAACTACATTAACTTACATTTATATAGCGCCTCTCAGCAATAACTATTTACATGGCTCCTTGCTGCAACAACCATAACTTGCATTTATATAGCGCCTCCCTCATAACTAATGTCTTCTTGGAGGTACAACACAAAATATGACGCTGTACTCCGCCCAGAAGCTGCACAGCCCTTTGAACCAAAACTTTACAATGAACCAAAAACGCCATGGATGCTGAATATCTGAATTGAAAGGAGAGATTACTGAAGAAACTCAGAAGGGCTGGCAGCATCCACGGAGGGATAATCCTATTGTTGGGTTTCTCCAGGAATTTCCTGTTTTTGAACCAAAACATTGGAGGTCAGACATAGCCCCTAAGGAGTGTTGCGAAGAAGAAAAGTGAGGTGGTGGGGCAAAGAATTTTATGGAGTAATTTCAGAAATTAGGGACAAAACCGCGAACATGGCCACTGGTAGTAGAGTGTTTAATGTGCAGGAACCCGAATTAGAGCAACTCAGGTGATCAGAGGGTTGTGAAGAATATAGGGAGAAAAAGGGACATGAATAGAACTTGATGTAAATAAGTACACTTCAGTGAAGGGTTGGATAACTTCAGGTTCACAAAGGTTGGAAAACTCTTTGAGAGCAGAACAAGGAGAGCTTTGGAATAGAATGTGTGTTTGCTCACTGAACTGGAAGGTTCATGGTTTCTGGGGCCTCTGAGAAAAAGAACAGGAACCGACATCCCCACAGGAAGTGACATCACAAACCCAAGGAAACCTAAACACATACATAGAAAGTGGGTCACTAACACCAATGCTTCACCAGAGCCTCACAGATTATGTTACCTAGTATGGTAATTAAACATCTGAAAATGAACCTTCCAGCTCAGCGAGCAAACTCACATCCAGAACCTCAACCTAACCTTCTCAAAACTCGCTAGCTCTGAAATAGTCAAATCTGGAGGAGAGGTTGTATAGGATGTTGGTGAGGCATCTTCTGGAGTACTGTGTCCTGTTCTGGACACCCTGTTACAGGAAGGATATTATTAAGCTGGAGAGGGTTCAGAATGTTTTACCAAGATGTTGCTAGGAGTGGAGGATACTCTTTAAACTGGCAAATGTGAGGATCGCAGATGGTGGAGATCAGAGTCGAAAAGTGTGCTGCTGGAACCATTACCTATGACAATGACCTGCTGTGCTTTTCCAGTGGCACACTTTTGACTCTTCACTAGAGCAAAGGAGGTTGAGAGATGCTCTTACAGAGGTTTATAAAATCATGAGGGATATAGATAAGGTGTTTGTTTTTCACTAAAGTGGGGGATTTCAAGACTAAGGGGCATACTTCTTAGGTGAAAGGAGAAAGATTTTAAAAATGCATGAAGGACAATTTTTTTACACTGTGGTTCATGTGTGAAGTGAACTTTTAGAGAAAGTGGTGCATGCAGGTACAATTACAACATTTAAAAAACATATGGATAAGTACATGAATAAGAAATTTTTGGAGGGATTTGGGCCAAGTGCAGGCAGGTGGGACTAATTTAGTTTGAGATTATGGTCAGAACAGACTGGTTGGAAGGGTCTGTTTCTGTGCTGTATGACTCTATAACCTATAACGATAGCTCAAGTGAGAGTATCAAAAGCACAATGGCTGAAACAGTGTTAGAACTGTATGATGTTATCAAGGTTGATATTGGCTGTGTTAATGATGACATGAATATATGGTTGGAAGCTCATCGTGGGATCAAATATAACACTAAGTTTCAGTACAGTCTGATGTAGTCTCAAAACAGTTGCCAGGAGAGGGATGTCATTGGCAGTTAGGGATCAGATTGGAGTCTAGGTTGAAACTTACAATCTTCCCAATATTTATTTGGAGGAACTTTCTGCTCATTCAGTGGTGGATATTGGATAAGCAGTCTGCTAACATCAGAGAATATTCAGAAGCCCTTGTTTAATAATATCCAGTCACATAAAGAAGTGCAGTTTATAGGAACAGCCTCAAGTCTATACTGCCATTCAATGAGATCATGGCTGATTTGTGGCCAAATTCCATAAACCTGACTTTGGTATTGTATCCCTTAGTACCTTTGTTTAATGAAAAACGTATCTCAAATTTAAAAGGAACAATTGACCTAGCATCAACTGTCATTTGTGGAAGAGCATCTACCAGTCTTTGTGTAAGGAAGTGCTTCCTAACATCTTTCTCAATGGTCTAGCCTTAATTTTTATACTATATCCCCTAGTCCTGGAATCCCCAACCAATGGAAATAGCGTATCTTTATCTACACTGTTTTTTCCTGTTAGTATCTCAAAAACGCTGATCAGATCACCCCTTAGCCTTCTAATTCTAGAGAAAACAGGCCTAATCTGTATGGTAATTTAACCGCTGAAGTCCAAGTATCATTCTTGAAAATTTTTGTTGTACTCCCTTCAAGATTAATATTTCCTTCCCAAGGTGGATTGCACAGGTCTATCCACAGTACTCCAAGTGGTGTCTAATCAGAGTTTTATATACCTGCAACAAAATGTCTGTGTCCTTATACTCAAGTTCTCCAGATAATTAAAGACCAGTATTCTATTAATCTTCTTGGTTACTTTCTCCATCTGTTTGTGGCATTTAAAAGATCTGTACACCTGAATCCTGGGTCTCCTTAGTCATCTCTTCAAAAGTTCAATAAGGTTTGTCAGGCATGACCTACCTGTCACAAATTCATGCGGACTCTCCTTGATTAACAAAAAACCCTTGAGGTATTCAGTCATCCTATCCTTGACTATAGACTCCAACAATTTCCCCACACAGATGTTAGACTCACTGGTCTGCAATTCCTGAGTTTCCTCTTTCACCCTTCTGAAAAAGCAGAGTGATATGCAATTTTCCAATCCAGAGAGACAACACTTCTATCTAGGGAACTCTGAAAGTTTGACTATCTCTCTTGTGTCAGTGATGGGTCTTAATTTAAATGTCATATTTTATACCAAGGAGAGGATGAAAGGAAGATTTTGAACAGAAAGCCCATTTAGCTATGAGGTGCTTCACCAAATGGCTATTGATGGAGTGCTTTGAATGTCATTGAAAAGGATATTGAATCACTATTGAAAAGGTAGAATAGGACACAGTCTGGGAAGACTGGGTTTATAGAAAAGGGTACAAACATTGAGGGTCAAATTATTTTAATCATTCTCCAAAAGCTTTCCTCACTATAGAGTCCAGATTTACAGTGGTTAACAAATATTGGTTCTGTAAGAGGTTTCCCACACACTGAGTTCATGTCCTTTTTGTAGCCTATTGATTCAACCCAGATTAGTTGTTCCCAAATGGTTTTGATATGTCAAGTCCAAGTACATATAGGGTATGATTGATGCTCCCAGGTCAAATTTGTCACACTTACAGAGAGTATCAGTGCAACACATGTGCAAAGGATAGGGAGATAAGTCAATATACATTCCTGCAGAATTGACAGATATTTAACTTTTAACTATATTTAAACCATGAATCTGTTGTTGATTGTTGGAAAAATCCACCTGATTCACTTAAGGAGGAAAACGGCCATCCTTACCCGGTCTGGCCTTTATGTGACTCCAGACCCACAATGTGGTTGATTCAACTGCCTTCTTGGGGATTAGGGATGGGCAATAAATGCTGGCCCAGCCAGCAACAACCTAATCATGTGAATGAATAAACTGTATTAAAATATTTAGTTTTAAAATGTGAAACACATTTTTGATTGTATGACATTATTTTTGAGGAAAGTAATAATAACAATGTAAATCTTTCATTTTAATTGAAGTGTTTCTCTCAATGGCTTCACATATCTCGATGTTGCTTTCTCTGGTATGGAAACTTTTTTCAGCAAGCTCACCTTAGTGAGATGGTGTTACTAACAATCATTCTACTTTCATTATCCTGTTTACTGGATGGATTACATGTTCTTTTGCACAGAATTAGCAGGAACCTACTTTAGAATAAAGGGTATTAAGCTCAAACTAGCCTGACATAGTGAATAATTTTATGTACAAGTAAAACAAAAAACTTGAAGCACAATACTACAGCAGATCATAAAAGGTGAAAATATATAGGGACAAGAAAGCTTTTAATTAGGTACATAACTTTAACCATAAAAACAATCCATTGGGCCCAGATTTGGCCACCAACCCTGTTCGAATTTATATGGCATTAAGCCAAGATGTTCAGGACAGAGAATGAAAGATCTACATATGTCATTCTCTTCAGAAATAAACTTTCAAAGGTATTTGCAAATTGTAATTTATTTAGGATTCTTTGTGTTTTGAATTATTAATATAATCAGATCTTTTGATCTAGTGCGATATAAATTCAAACAAAGCTAACTCCATTTCAAAATCAATGGTTATTTTATTTCTTATTTTACAATGGACAGCAGCACCGCATCAAATTTCTATTTCATTGTAAATAAACATTAGCTACTTGAGGCAGGTTTGAGATTAATATCGGCATACCTTATAATTTACTCTTTCAACCTGTCCTGCCACCTCTAGTTACTCCTGCACATATCCACACAGGTCTCTTTGCTCCTGCATCCTATTTAGATTTGTACCTTTATCTTTAACTTTGTCCCCCATGCTGTTCCTACCAAAATGAATCATGATAATGTTCTTTTTGCATGTATATCCTGGATTACTGAAAGAAAGCACACTTATATCAGGAGTTCAGGAAGCCTCCTTGGTTTATTTGCGTGATAACGTGTTGCAAGGAACAGCTGCAATTATGAATTTATTTTATTAATCCTGGATCAGTCGCTGAATGAACTGACTTCCAGGTAGTGCTGCACTGCGGTGCTTCCACCATTCCAGTTCGGAGTAAAAGTCCACCTTTTGCCATCTTTGGGCAGTTTAATTCAAGGTATAGATTATTTATTTGATGATATTGATCGAGCAGCTTTTTAATCTTTAATCGCAGCTATATAGAAACATGAACCAACACCGTGAATAAGGAACAAGGGACATATTTTTCGAAACTCCTTTATTTTTTGCTTTGTTTTAATTTCCTTGCTCCCCTCCTGTCCTTTCCACGGCCATTCTCTGCAATAATTCAAAGCTAAAATTGCAAAATGTGAACCAGGTGAAGAAGCCCTTTTTCAGCAAGGTCGGAATTTAGTTTATTGTAGCGCCTCCTTGCAGCTTTGTGGAAAATTTCTCATTTCTCATTTGCCCATATAACGAAAATTGTTCGACATTTGGTAGCTGCCTGAGTGAGCATTTTAGGATTTTTGACAGATCGACTGGATTGGACTTCGTTTAGTTTTAATGGACGAGGGCTGGGGGGGGGGGGAACCAAAAAAGGTGAAAACCGGTATTTATTTTCCCAGCTTCGTCATATTCCATACCTTAACTCCACGAAAGCAAATGATTTAATGGTATTCCCCACGCGGGTAAAACAAAAGTATTTTAATTATTTGGGTTGCTTCCCCTCAAGTTTGAGGAAAAGTAGTCGGAAGGGGGCACCCGGATTTGAACCGGGGACCTCTTGATCTGCAGTCAAATGCTCTGCCACTGAGCTATACCCCCTCTCGGAAAGCACCGTCCGGAATGGCCCTGATGACTGTGTAAGGAAGGGGAGGGGAGCATTGTTGTTGGTTCTGAGGTTGAATGAGCGCATCCCACTCGCTGACGGTCACGCGCCGCTGGTGTGACCCAACTGGAGCGACCCCAGGTACAATTGGTTCTTACAGCCGGCAGCGTTTCCTACCTCTTCGAAAAGTTTCGTTTGGACTTTGTACTGAATTTCGGCTAATATTTCAAATAAAAACATTGCCCTTACTGACGCTGGGAAATGCTATCATTTTATTTTAGCCGTGATAAAAAAATGACCTTCTGTACTGATCTCGTTATTGATTGGAGACCAGCTTTCTGCAGAGTGCAACTATACCAATTTGGGGTCTTGCACAGCCTCTTCCAATTATAATTGTATCTAAAAATGCCGATGGCATGAATGTGCTACACTCACGGAACTGTAGCGGAGCTACAGCCTCATAAATCTTGTCTGGCTGTAGTTTCAGAAGGATTTGTTTGCATTGACGTGGCAAGCCCTGGTGTCTCTTCTACTTGATTTTCCATCAGGTTGACTTTCAATCAATCGAAAACTAATTAGCAAAAGGGTTCTCTTTTAAAGGGACTCAGACTATAAAATTTCAATGGTAACTATGTTTTTAAAATGAAGCGTAAAATGATAATACTATTTTGTGCTAAACTGAGCACCCTGATTCACCTGGTCAGGAAAGATCTCAAAAAGTCATGATTTGGAGACGCTGGTGTTGGACTGGGGTATACAAAGTTAAAAATCATCACAACACCAGGTTATCTTCCAACAGGTTTATTTGGAGGCACTAGCTTTCCGAGCGCTGCTCCTTCATTAGGTGATTCATCAGGCAACCACCTGATGAAGGAGCAGCGCCAGAAAGTTAGTGCCTCCAAATAAACCTATTGGACTATAACCTGGTGTTGTGTGATTTTTAACTCAAAACATCAAGTCCCCACTCCTACCAAAACTCAGAAATAACTGCAGAAAAGAGATAGTCAGTCAAAGTGAATAATTTCATGGACTGGGTACTGTCTGGACCTGTGAATGTAAATATTGGCCAGGAGCACAGAAGAGTCCTCAGGCTCAATACCTCTCTGTTCAGTAATCAAAAAGGAACAGTAGAGAGATCTCCACTGGGGATGGAGGGGTTCCAACACCATGAACATCAAAAATATAGTGTTGATACAAAGCGTTTTTTCTTCCAATTGATTCTGTAATTATAGTGTAAATCTGGAGTTATCACAGAGTTAAGGCCCAATGTGACTTGAAGGAAGAACTCTCACTCTGGTTTGCATGTAGCAATGTAAGAAAAGGTAAAAGTCCCTCCAGTCTGTTCTACCACTCAATGAGCATGTTCATCTATACCCTGATTCCAGGAGGAGGGGCCAGGTGGGAGTGGACTCAAACATACATTCAGCATATTGCAAATTGCTGCAAATGATGCCACATAGAAGGAGCTTGCAGTCCATGGACAATGGGCAAGGAACTCTTTTGCCAAGTGTAGAAATGCAGTTTCAAATTATCCTCCTGATAGGTGTTTCTGTAGCCATCATCATAGTCCCACATGCTATGTTCTCTCCCTGGGCTTCATGGATATCGTGCTGGAGAATATATGAATATTCTGCAGGAGAAAGTGATTGAGCCAGATGTCACAGCATATGTTAGTACCAATGATTTACAGAGGGTAGATATTGAGGTCAGGTTGTCAGATTTTCAGGAAGTAGGGCAAAAGTTAAAATGTAGGATCTGGAAGGTAGTAATCTCTGGATTATACTCACTTTTACATGATGTGAGATTAGAAATAGGAAACTGGGGGGAATCAATGTGTGGTTTTGAATTGTGGACGGTTTTAGGCTCTTGGAGCACTGGGATCAGTTCTGGAACAAAAGATACATGTTTGAAAGGGACAGATTGCACCTTAACAGAACTGGGACCAATATCCCTGTCAGGAGATCTGCTATGTATGGGAATGGGCACCAACATAAATAAGGAGAAGAGAGGAAATGGGTGAATAAAATGAGATTGCTGAGCAATTTGAGGAAAGGTTTTTCATACAGACAATGGTAATGACTTGGAACTCACTGTCAATGATGGAGTGAAAGTGAAATCAATCAATGATTTCAAAAGGAAGATTGTTCCTAAGACATGTGCAGTTTCCTCAATTTTTCTAGAATGCAAATTATCAGGTTCTGAGGATGTCCCAGTCTTTAGTATCATTATTTTTTGAATACATTATTTTGCTTACTAGTAATTTTCAATCTTTGAGTCATAATTCATTTTCCTAGACTGCTTTGTAAAATGATATCATGCCCTATATGCAATGATATCTGTGTCTGTTGAGACCCATGGCTGGCACAAATCTTTTTTTCAGTCATTCATGGGTGCTTTAGGAGGAACCTAGTGAATTGTTACAGTGCATCAAGGAGCTGGTGTACATTGCTGGTTAGTGGTTTACCATATACAGTGATACCACCAACATGAATTCAATTCCTGCAGTGGCTGAGGTTACTATGAAGGACACTCCTTCTCACACCTCTGCCCTCCCCTGACCTGATCGGCGGTAGCCCTTGGGTTAAACGACCAACAGTTGTCTGTATCTAATGAGAGAGTGGCCTGTAACTATGTTGACTTTATCTTACACACTCCTGTCAGTGAATGTGTCAAGCTGTTTACTGAGGTTTCAATCAAGCAGGCTGTTTTGTCATAGAGTAATAAGGCATAGAAACTGACCCTTCAGTCTAACCTGTCCACGCTGACCAGACATCCAAATCTGATTTAATCCCATTTGCCAGCATTTGGACCATATCCCCCTCAACCCTTCTTATTCATATATACATCCAATTGCCTTTTAAATGTTGTAATTGTACCCACTTCAACCACTTCCTCTAGCAGCTTCTTCCATACATGCACTACACTCTGCGTGAAAAAGTTACCTCTCCAGTCCTTTTTAAGTCTCTCTCCTCTCACTTGAACCTATACCCTCTAGTTCTGGACTCCCCTGCCCTGGGAAAAATACCTTGGCTATTCATCCTATCCATACCCCTCATGATTTTATAAACCTCTATAAGGTCACCCCTTGGTCTTCCACTCTCCAGGGAAAATAGTCCGAGCTTATTCAGCCTGTCCCTATAGCTTGAACCCTCCAGTCCCAGCAATATACTTGTAAATCCTTTCTGCACCCTCTCAAGTTTAAAAACATCCTTCCTATAGAAGGGCAACCAGAACTGTGTGCAGTATTCTATTAGTAGCCTCACCAATGTCCTGCTCAGCCACAACATAATGTCCCAACTCTTACACTCAATTTCTGACCAGTGAAAGTAAACACGTTCTCCACCACCCTGGTTATTTGTGACTCTACTTTCAAGGAAATATGAACCTGCATCTCCTTATTCGGCAACAGTCCCCTGGGGCCTACCATTAATTGTAAAAGCCCTGCCCTACCAAAATTTATCTAAATTGAACTCCATCTGGCATTCCTCAGCCCATTTGCCCATCTGATCTTCTTTATTGTCCACATATCACCTATTTTGGTATCATCTCCAAACTTACTAACCAAATCTCCTATATTCACATCCAAACCATTTATGAAAATGACAAAAAGCTGTGAACCCTGCACTGATCCTTGTGGCACACTACTGGTCACAGAACTCTAGTTCAAAAACCAACCACCCACCACCACCCTCTGTCTCCTAGCTTCAAGTTAATTTTGTATCTAATTGGCTAGCTCCCCTTGGATCCCATGTGATCTAACCTTACTAACCAGTCCAAAATGCAGAACCTTGTTGAATGCTTTGCTGAAGTCCATATAGACAATGGATTAGTGGTACTGGAAGAGCACAGCAGTTCAGGCAGCATCCAAGTAGCTTCGAAATCGACGTTTCGGGCAAAAGCCCTACCTCCATATAGACAATGCCTCCTGTTCTGCCTTCATTAATAACCTTTGTCACCTCTTCAAAAATCTCAATCAAGTTAGTGAGACATGATTTCTCACATACAAAGCCATGTTGTCGATCCCAAATCGTTCCTTGCCTTTCCAATGCATGTAAATCCTGTCCGTTGGAATCCCCTCCAGTAACTTACCAACCACTGACATAAGGCTTATCAGTCTTTAGTTCTCTGGCTTATACTCACAGCCTTTCTTAAATAATGGCACCACATTAGCCAACCTCCAGTCTTCTGGCACCTCACCCATTCTGCAGGGAATTCATCAACATTCCTTGAACAGCATCTCAGAATAAGAAATTGTCCCTTTCAGATTAGGATGAGGAGAAATTAAATACCTCAGAAGAGAGTGAATTTGTGAATTCTTTACCATTCAGGACAGTTGAGGCTGTGTCATTTAAGTATATTCAATGCTGAGATAAACAGATTTTTAATCAGTAATGGAATCACCAGCTGGAATGAAAGGTCTTGGTGAGGGTGCTGGGCTGAGTCCTGTGAATCACAGTTGTCAAGAGGCAATTTTGCATGGGGTTGGGGCTGAGGTTGTGTTGATAGTAGTTTCCCCGCACAGATTACCAAAGGTCAGGAGCATATCAGTCTTGTGCCAGAACTCCTGCTTCATGAAGATCATACCCATAATCTCCCAGAGTATTTAAGCACCCACTTGTACCCATCTCCAGTACTTTCATCCCAGGATCCCTTTTCTCAGCACCTAGCCACACCAAAGGAGCCACGCACCTCACAGGTCATAACTGTGGTTACTGCTGTCCAGTCATCTGCTACCACATGGAACCCTAGTCAAGAAAACACTGTGCAGGGCCTCCTGGGGTTCTGACACTGTCAGCTGTCATCTGTCAAACAGCGAGGATGGCCAAAGTTGGCACACATGCCATGTGAGCAATGGGAGCTGAGGTGGTAAACAAGAAGAAACAATGAGCACTTCCTCAGGGCAGTGTAAACAGAAATGCTATTGCTGACCACCACCATTGCTGGTGTGCCACTCACTCATACTATTCTCTTGCTTTGGGCTGTAGTTCTGCAGCATCTCCTAGTGGTCACTCTTCCTCAGTATGTGCAGCACCTGGCCCCTTTCTATTTTTATGATGTTTTGCTCCTGCTGCACTTAAGCAGTAGTGCTGAAAGGGAAGATGCCAAAGCCCATACTGTGGAAGATTGGTCAAATGCAACTTCCAGCAGGGTGGCCAAGTAAGATGCTTGGGTCAACTGACAGAAGGAGGAAGAAGTGAGAAGAAGGCATTGGTGCACCAAGGGTAAGGTTGATGTTAAAGGAGGGGCAAGGATGAGGCAAACATCAAGGGATGAGCAATGGTATGTTCACTGGGGAAAAGGAAGGATGCAGGCATTGAGAAAGTGCTCATGTAGTCTAGTAGTAGTGACCTTACCTCTCAGCTAATTGCTGGCAAATGGGACTAGATTAGGTTAGGATATCTGGTTGGCATGGACAATTTGGACCAAGGGGCCTGTTTCCATGCTGTACATCTCTATGACTCTATGACAATCTGACATACTGAGGATCAGGAAATTCTTTTGTGTCAGATTGTATGACATGCAGTCCACAGACAGCGTAGCCACCCAGCATCCTGTCCTCTATCATGGAGGTCTTAGATGGCAGTCCATGGGAGAGACTGGACCATCAATTGTCTCTGAATGAGCTGGCCAAAGCCATCAAATGCTTTGAAATGAAGATAGCTCCTGGAAGCAACACCTTACCAGCCAAGTTATGCTCTGTGGGACTTGATTGTCCAGGACCTGCTGGAAGTGTAAGATCATATGCTTCTGTCAGGTGGCATGTGTAAATCCATGAGAAAGGTATCAATGCACTCATCTGCAAGCTTAAAGGGGAGAAGGAGGAAATTAGAAATTACCAATTAGTCTTACTATTGCGTGCAGGTTACAAAACTCTGTCTAAGTTCAAGTGGGTCAGGTCTGCTGTGGGATTGGTGATTCATCTGACAGCCTTGTGTTCCTCAGGGACACAATGGCCTACATGCAGGAAAGGGGCTGGATGCATGCCTCATTAAACTGGACCAGGAGAAGGCCTTTGACAGGATATCACATGCATACATGTGGTACATGGTCTCCAAAATGGGCTTTGAGCAGGGACTCCTCAATTGAATCAGACTGCTCTACACTCACATCGTTAGTGCAGACTCAACCAAAAGAATCAGAAAACTTCCCAATCAGATCCGGGGTCAGGCAAGGCTGCCCAGTCTCAGTTGCCTTGTTTCTATGCCTTCCTGAGTCCGTCAGGAATGATACAAACCTGGGAGGGGCGACTATTCTGCAGATCAAAGTTTACCTGTGCATAGTTGACATCACCATTTTCTGCTTGGATCCACTGTCAGTGCGCAGACTCTGCATCTGTGAAAAGTTCAAACTGGCCTTGGGAGCCAAGGTAAATCAAGGCAAGAGTGATGCCATGTTCTTTGGGAACTGGGCTGACCAATCCATTATCCGTTTCACCATCAAGACAAATTATCTGAAGGTACTTTGGAGGTTAGAGGGCATTTGCAAAATCTTGGGAGGAGCCAAGGTGAGGCAGAAATTAGGATTATGGGAGCATCACTCCCTCTCCATTGCAGGTAAAAACATGGTCATTGGTGTTGTTGTATGTGGGGCAGGTCTGGCCTATTCCCCAAGTCTGCCCTATTGCAGTCCCCGAGCCATCTGGAGGGAAAAGACTGTCACACATCTCCTTCTGGAATGTCACTTTGCAAAGAAGATCAAGAAAGAGATGCAGTGGTACTTGTTGAGGTTTTTCCCAAGCAGCTCCATGACAGAGGACTCTGTGCTCTCGAGGCTGGTCCCCAGGACATTCACTGAAACAAACATTGACTGCACCTGGAGGACCATTAACTCAGTAAAAGATGCTCTTTGGTCTGCCTGAACATGTTGGTATTCCAGCGTAAAGAGATGGGCTCGACCGAGTTTTGCAAACTGGCACATTCCAAAGCCCCGAACTACATATTGAGGGATACGTAGTTAAAGCTTAAGGCAGCTGTCATGAAGGTGCAGTGGGGAAAGGCCACTGTCTAAGGTCTTTCTGCTGATATATAATGAGGGTTTGTTGAGCTATAAGACTCTCTCTTTGTCTCATGTATGTAAATAATGTTCTGCATGAGTGAGAAATGCCTTTGGTTTTTGCAACTGCAGGAATGTCAAATTTGAATATTTGTTTTTCTTGATATACAACTTTTGTACAGAATCACTTTAGCATCTGTGAATGTCAATAAACTTTTTTTATGAATAAAGTATATTTTTGCAATTTAAAAGTCAGATGAGAATTCCTGTATCTATCTACCCACAACACAAAAAATGTAAAACGTTCTTTATACCTATTGAAATCTATTTTTAAGTCTCTTTGTCCCCACTTATAAAAGTAGATTAGAATTTATTACAGTGTATATCAAATAATGGCCTTCATGGTTGTGGAGGTAAAAGCTTCTTTGATAAAGGGAACAGTTCAGTTGATGATTCATTGCAAAGGGAATAACCCAGATATTATAGTGGTGATAATAATGAAACTCAGCGTTCACTGACATTATAATTTGAAACTCCACTAAAGTCCACATCTGTTAACACTGTCAGTGATTCTACTCTTCTCCGTGTGGTGCACTGTTTAAGTTCCCACAGACTGTAATCAATTGGCAAACAGTGAACTGATAAAACCTGCTCTTTCACGCTGTCTTTCTATAAAAACCCTTGATAAACTTAATTTGTTTTCTCAGATGTGACTGTGCTTGAAACAGCACTGAGTTCATAATTATTGCTAAATAGCATTTTCTCAAATTCTGAAAAACAAATCTATAAGAATAGAATTTAAGATAAAATGTTGTTTCTAACCTAACCACCCAGTTACAACAATGTATTTGGCTCTGTGATATTAAGAAGTGAAGAAAATCAGTGCATTTTACTTCCTGATTTGCAATCTGTGAAATTACTTCAACATGGCTCCTTACCCAGCTTAATGGTGTCACTACTGCTGGATACCTCAAGATCCTCTTGATTTGACTTCAGATTCAAACTTTATCTTGGTTAAATGCAAATCCTGCAAAATGCTAGATTTTAAGAAGAAGTTGGCTTGATGTGAGTAATGAATGCTATCACATTGCAACTCAAAATCTGGACCATGAATATACTGAATGAAAATTGCAAAGGTCAGAAACAAAGTTATGAGCAACTTGAAGGAGATGTTTTCCACTGAAGAAAGTAGTGTTTGAAAGAAGTAGGGAAACAAAATGAAGGAAACGAAATAGTGAATATATAGGCCTTCTCCAAAGCCTGGGAGTAGACAGCCATGTGGGACAGGGAGAAAGTGATGGTGGAGATCAGAATCAAAGAGTATGGTGCTGAAAAAGGAAGATTGAAAGTCAAGAGGGTGGTGCCAAGTTGGAAGTTAGCATGTAGAGGTCAGTGTGCCAAACTACCACCAGTGCCTCCCCCCCGCCTACCCCCCCCCACCACCACCACCACCACTTGTCTGCTGATTTGATGGTGAGGTTGCAGTTGAAACGGATGGAGTGGAGGGTTGCATGTTGTGAAGGTGAGAGGTTACAGTGGTGAAGGGGGTGGACAGGTTGAGGCAGTCAATGTCAAACGGTGTAGAGTTCAGTGCACCAAACTACCACTATGGCCTCCATGTCTGCTGGTTTAGCAGTGGAGAGGTCAGCACTCAACACCGCCCTCTTGACTTGTCCTACCTGTCCATCTTTCTTCCCACCTATCCACTCCATCCTCCTCTCCAACCTATCACCCTCACCCCCACCTCCATCTACTTATCACATTCTCAGCTACATTTCCCCCAGCCCTACCTCCTTTCCATTTATTTCTCAGCCCCCTTGGGTCACCCCCTGATTCCTGATGAAGAGCTTATGCTCAAAACATCAACTCTCCTGCTCCTCAGATGCTGCCTGACCGGCTGTGCTTTTCCAGCGCCACACTCATCAAGCCACACGGGACAGCAAATTTAAGGGATATCTGTAAATATAGTTGACAGAATTTATATCCAGAAGTAGGTTTAGTGTATATTATGTCATAAAGATATGCTTTACATCAAAAATGATTGTGTATATTTACTGACTGCAATCTACTTAAGTTTTAATACAGAATTTTAATGAGTTAAAACAGAGAAACAGAGTTATGTTTTGAGTCCTAATTGACTCTATTTCAAAAAGGAGTAAATCTATTTCTGTCACCACAGATGTTACCAGACCTGTCAAGTTTCTCTCGCATTTTCTATTTGTACCTCAGACAATGTACTCTAGCTAAGAAAGGAATTCGTAATTTGTCCAGCATAATCTAACTATGTAAGCCATAAGCCTTGAATCCAGTAGCCATGATCCAAAATTTGGTGAACAAGTCAGTTGGAGAGAGAAGTTTATATGATAAGTCATGTAAATCTTTTTTGTGATTAAGAACTTGCTTTATTTCAGGCCACAGAACAGATGCGGAAGAGATGCTGAAGAGGTTGAATCCTGAGTGGGCCATTGGCTCTTTTATTCTCTTCACCCCAAGAATTCTCCCAAACTGTAGCTTGCTGGTATATGTGAATATTGGTGTGTGTGTGTGTGTGTGTGAGAGAGAGAGAGAGAGAGAGAGAGAGAGAAAATCAGAACCTTTTTAAAAAAATTATTTTGATGAAACTGGGTTAAGTACAATAAATCATATTAGTGCTAATGTAATTGGCCAAGTCTTCAAGTAGTGAAACTTTCTGCTCTGGGACATGGGTTCAATCTAACCACAGCACCTGGTGGAATTAATAAAATCTTAAATTAAAAGCTAGTTGCAGTAATGGTGACCATGAAACTAGCATTAATTACTGCAAAACCTGTCTTGTTCACTAATGTCATCCACGAAGGAAATTTGCTGACTTCCCCTGGTCTGGCCCCAGATCAACAGCAATGTGGTTGATTCTTAACTGGCCTCTGAAATTCTATGGACAAGAAAAGGCTGAGAACCCTATTAACTTCAAGGGTGTTTAAGGTTGGGCATTAAATACTGGCCTTGCTCATCATGCCCACATCAGATGCAAAAAAATTAAAATATTTGGATGAGATATGAGTGCAAGGCTAACTGCTGATCTTCAAAATGAAGGTAAGCATTATTCTCATCCTCCTCAATTCACATTTCTAGGACAGACTGCTAACAGATAATGAGGTAAAAACAATGACTGCAGATGCTGAAAATCAAATACTGGATTAGTGGTGCTGGAAGAGCGCAGCAGTTCAGGCAGCATCCAACGAGCAGCGAAATCAACGTTTCCTGATGAAGGGCTTTTGCCCGAAACGTTGATTTCGCTGCTCGTTGGATGCTGCCTGAACTGCTGTGCTCTTCCAGCACCACTAATCCAGTGCTAACAGATAATACTTGGACACTGTACACATAACAGAAAAGTAGTTTCAATTTGCATATGTGAATTTAGAGTCAGCACCATGCTTGATATTTCCACTAACTTGGTTTGATTTCAGTGAAATTAGGCTCAATATGTAGAATGAAAAATATATTTCATACAGATGTAACTGTAATTATTGTATAGATTCCGAATTATCCGTTGGGTTCACGGGTATGATTATGATAGAATTTAGAATCGATGAGAATGTAATGAGCCGGTAATTCACCGTGATATCTAACACATGAAATTGCAACGATCACAAATATTCAGTATCCAGATTCTTTCCTCTCATTCCCAGCTAGAGATGCTAAAACTGCGCCTTGCAGTTCAGATGGCTAGAATTCCGGATTCTTTTAAATGCAGCGAGGGTTAATGACGAGGTGTACTTTTCCCTTTAAATTGTAAGGGACTCAAATTCATTCCCTCTAATCTTAAAGCTCACCTGTAGACCCCAGCCACCTGTGGCAACAAATGTTATTGGGCTTTTGTTTACCTCTGCAGGTTAGAAAGCACAGCGAGGTGCTGGAATGTAATATGATTGTAACTATACAAAGTGGTGTTATCTCAACGTTACAGCAGAAACAGGTCAGAATCGAAAAAGAAAACCAAACGGAATGTTCCTGTTTGCAGATGGACATCCCACACAATAGACAATTGAGTAATATGGCCACAACGTTTCTGTTAGCACTACGCTTCTTTGCAAATATCAGGGCAATATACCATTCTCTGGTATTGGCTTTTCCGTTTGTAACAAAACGTTTGCTTACTTTTTAAGCCAGATAACATAGTTTTCAGGTATTCTTTTGATCGATGTTTTCTATCAAGCAGACACGCTCATTCTATGAGCGTCTGATGTTTAAAAAGGGGGGAGATACAAAGACACTTTTTTCCTCTCGAAGTTGAAACTGAGATTCTTTCCAGGGAAAGTAGAACTCCTTCCGCATTAATATCGGTTTCTCTGCTTGGTAGACTGGGCCACCAATAGATAATATTGGGAGCTCTTGAATGAAAAAAAAATGTTGTTAATTTATTTGCTTTCAATTTTGCCTTTTCTGATGTTCTGCCAGAGCGACTGCCCCACGAGATGTGTCTGCGACCCCTCCAAGTCGGTGCAATGCTACAGAGTTACAACAGTGCCCAAAGCCATCCCATCCGATACTAGGAAACTGCACCTCGGGCACAACAACATCAAGCAGCTGCGGGTGAGAGAAAGACCCTCACTGAGTTTGTCAGCATCATTTTACACAGGTTTTGAAAAGCAGGATTTTGGTTTTGCTCATAATCATGATATCGATGTGAGTTTAGTGTCATCCATTTGAATTGATTTATTTCGTTTTCCTACATTAAATTGTGAGCGGTTTTGTGCTTCGGTGCGTTGGAATGAATTACAATTTCCATTTCTGAGGTAAATGCTCTTTAATGCTTAGGACTTGCTAAATTCAATTTGCAGGATGAATTAAAAGTGTTAATGTTTTTGTGAGTACTGTAGAAAGTCTGAATGCAGCAAATGAGATGAAGTTTTGAAACAAATGTGTAAGATGTAAAAAAAAACTCATTAAATGACTTTCCCTGGAGCAATAAAGTCACAAAAAAGTGCTGCTTTTAGGTATCAGAATCTGTCTGTAAATGCAGAGCAGATGGGTTGGAGTTTAAACTTTATAAAATTGAGTTAGATTTTTTGCTCCTAGATTTTCGATTTTTATGCAAGGAGCAAATATTTTTTGAGCCAGGATTATGTTCTCACTTTATACAAAAACTTTTACAACAGTGGTATTTAGTGCAGACACATTGATAATTTCTCTCATTATCCTCATGAAAAAGCTCTTGATCAGTGACAGATTAAAGTGCTTATCTGAATATTCTTATTCACTTCTAGCGTGCTTTTTGAAGATGATTAAATATAGGGAAATCAAATTTATATTAAAATATATCCAAGGAAGATGACTATTAGGGTCTTGATGTATATTCTGGCTTTTGGAAGGATCTAGTAATTGCCATGCTGTTTGCTCTCTGTCTCTTTCCAATTAACTTCTACCCTTTACAAAGTTATCCACATTCTCTGAAAAAGAACTACCGATTTTGCCTCAACTATTCCCTTTAGCACTTTACACCTCAACAATTCATAACCTCCCTGCTCACTCTTTATTGCAATTTTAAATCTATTATTGTTGTCGATCTAATGAAAGAAAATAGACTTTTCCTAGTAACTCTTACAAAGCCTTTCCTTTTATTAAAAAGATCAATTAAGTCTCCTTAGTACATAAAACATTCAAATTAGGAGCAATATTCAGGCCCTCCTGTCTGCTCCACCATTCAATAAGTTCATGGCTGATCTGATTATAACCTCAAGTATACATTCCGTCTTACCTCTGATTAACTATTTATCTCCTTGGTTAACAAAAATCTGTCTACCTCTGCCAGATAGAGTAATAGAGTCATACAGCGCATAACCAAGTCCTTTGGTTCAACTCACCCGTACCAACCAGACATCCGAATCTGACCTCATCCATTTGTCAGCATTTGGCCCATATCCCTCCAAACCCTTTCTATTAATATATGCATCCAAATGCTTTTTAAATGTTGCAATTTTACCTGCTTCCACCACTTTCTCTGGCTGCTCAATCCATACACACACAATTCCCTTTCCGTTCAACCAATACATGCCAGCAGTGTTCCCAAACTAAACTAGTCCCTCCTGCCTGTGCTTGGCCCACATCCCTCCAAACTCTTCCTCTTTATGTACTTATTCAAATGCCTTTTAGATGTTGTAACTGTACTAGCTACCACCACTTCCTCTGGATGTTCATTCATACACCAACCACTCTCTGTGTAAAATGTTCCCTCATGTACTTTTCAAATCTTTCTCATCTCACCTTAAAAATATGCCCCTGATTTTGCACTCCCCCACCCCATGGGAAAGACCTTTGTTATTCACCTTATCTATGCCTCTCATTATAAACCTCAGTAAGGTCACCACTCAACCTTCTACACTCTAGTGAAAAATTCTCTGCCTTTCCAGACTATTTTTATATCTCAAACACTCCATTCCTGGCAACATCCTGGTAAATCTTTTCTGAACCTTCTCCAGTTTAATAATATCTTTCCTATAACACCATGTTCATTATTAAATTAAAATTTAAATCATCGATATACTCAGAGAGAAAAGCTGAAGCTATCACTTACAAGTCTCTTTAAACCAAGCAGGATCCATTTATTATAATCATTTTGTCATCATGTAATCTGTCTCATAATTTCTTATTTATGCAATTACATTTTCCTATACCATGCACTTGACTTATTGCAATGACAAATGCTTGAAGTACACCTATTGCCTTCCCAACATGTATACAGACTGATAAAATCATGGAACTTTCAGCACAGCAGGATATCTTGCCGCCTAATGTTTCTTTGCTGCCTTTCATTGAAAAGAGTTGTCAAATTGAACTCACTCACTTGGTCTTTTTGACAATTTTCTCCTCAAGTATATATTCAATTCTGTTTTGCAAGCTACTACTGAATATATTCTAGGTTTTTCTATGTTCAGGCATTATATAAAAAAGTAAGCTAATGGTGAGAATGAAGTTCAGTGGTTGCACATGAGCATAAACCTACACCAGAAGTAGGATGGGAGAAAGATGTGCTGAGATTTGTAAACAAAACTGCTGAATTATACACATCAAAAGACTGGTTGGTAAAGGGTATAGTGCTACCATAGTGGAAGTCAATGAGAATGGGTTAATAGTCAAATGACTGGTGACATTTTAAATGCATTGTGAAATAGCTATGGACAAGCAAAACACTGATTCATGAGGTTAAGGGTATGCCAAAAAAAAATTGTAAAATCTGCAACTTAGGACCCAGATTAAGTTTAGTGATTCCAGTGTCACCCCATTCATTTTGTTTTTTTGGAGTATTTTCTTGTTAACCAATAGAAATTGTCCTTTCTCAAGAACTGTACTTTCAGGTAATGCATTTCTGTCTTTTCCAGAGAACTCCCAAAATTCAGCGAATGCAGTTATTGATCTGCCAAAAATATCAAGTGACTATACAGTTAAATGAATTCAGGAAAAAAACTTGCATGATGAAATGCTTGGAGTAGGCATAATATATTATGCAGGTCAAATAAACTTAAAAGCACAGCATATTTAAGTGGAAAGTTATCTTTTGTTCCAAATTTCTTGTTTGTTCACTTTCTCTGGTTTTATTCCTATATCCCTTTACACCTTTCAGTCATTTTGTCCACAAGATCTACCTCTTGCTCACTCAACTCTGCTTCCATGAAACTGCTGTGATTTCTGGAGAAAGGGTTGGGGATGTTGGGTTTATTTTAGTTTTTCATCATTTGTACTTTTCTTTATCCTAATGTTATATTAATGTGATTAGAATTAACCAAGATTAACTCTTGGTACAAGGTAATCTCTGCTGACTAAAATTACATGTCAGTGTCTATCTTCACACAACACCAGGTTATAGTCCAACAGATTTAATTGGAAGCACACTAGCTTTCAGAGCGACGCTCCTTCATCAGGTGATAGTGGAGGGTTCAATCCTAACTCAGAATTTATAGCAAAAATTTACAGTGTGATGTAACTGAAATTATACATTGAAAAATTGGTTGTGTTAAGCCTTTCATCTGTTCGAATACAGTGATAGTTTCACTTCTTTCATGTGTAAATAACAAAATCTTTTTTTTAAAAGTTGCATTCTTGGGTTAGTTGTTAACAATGGTGATAGCTAGACAATATGTTGAAGGTGTTGGGCCCCTGTGTTCTCTGTCTATGCCATGATGTTTAGATTGATTCTAATTTAAAAAGTGAGATAATGGAGTTTTACATAACTTCATGCAGTTTTTAAGCTCAGAGTTCTACATGAATGCATGCAGTTTTTGAGCAAAGTACAATGTAACCCTGCAAGTACAAATTCACCCCACAAAATATATGTGTGCATGTGGGTCTTTGTCTGTCTGTGTGTGTGTGTGTCTGTCTGGGTTGGGGATTGTGAGTGTGAGAAAGTGTATGTGTGTGTGTGTAGTGAGTGCAGAGTGTCTTAAGTCTGTGAGGGGGTGCAGGTGTGAGTGTGGGAGTGTGTGTGTCCATAAGGGTGTGTGTGGGTGTCTGTGTGCGCATCTGTGTGTATGTGTGTTCGTGTGTATGTGTGTATAGGAGTGCCTGTGTGTGTGTGAGAGAGTGTGTGTGTGTATGGGAGTATCTGTGTGTGTGTATAGTGCAATGGTGGTCACCTATAATGTGACATGAACCCAAGGTCCTGGTTGAGGTCCTCCCTATGGGTACCGAACTTAGCTATCAGCCTCTGCCCTGTCCCGAAATCCACCTTGGAGGATGGTCACCCGAAGGTCCAAGGCTGAATGTCCTAGACCACTGAAGTGTTCCCCAACTGGGAGGGAACCCTCCTGTCTGTTGATTGTTGTGCAGTGCCCATTCATCCGTTGTCGTAGCCTTTGCTCGATTACCCCAATGTACCATATCTCCGGGCATTCTTGCCTGCAACATATAAGATAGACAATGTTGGCTGAGTCACATGAGTACCTGCCATGTACAAGGTGTGAGGTGTCCCCACGCGTAATGGTGGTATCTATGTCCACACTCTGACACGTCTTGCAGCGTATACCGTGACGGGGTTGTATGGAGTTTTCCTGAGAGCCGGGCAGCCTGCTACGAACAACGATCTGTTTGAAGTTTGGCAGTTGTTTAAAGGTAAGTAGTGGAGGTGTGGGGAAGGTCTGGGTGAGGTGCTCTTGGTGAGGAGCCCTCCACTATCACTGATGAAGGTGCTTCGCTCCGAAAGCTAGTGTGATTCCAATTAAACCTGTTGGACCTGGTGTGTAATTTTTAACTTTGTACACCCCAGTCCAACACCGGCATCGCCAAATAGTGTCTATCTTGTATTCATTTTTTGCAGGCATCAGATTTTGGTGGACTTTATGGCATTGAAGAGCTTGCATTATCTTCATGTGGAATGGAAGCAACGGAGGCACACACATTTTCAACCCTGACAAATCTGAGGACTTTAGAACTGTGGAAGAATAAGTTAAGGAGTGTTCCTAGTAAGCTTCCCTCCAATGTGGAAGTGTTGAAACTGGGTAATAATCGGATTCAGGCATTATGTGAGACTGACTTTGAAGGTTTGGCAAAACTGAAAATCCTTGACCTGCAAAATAATAAGATCTCCAAAATATATTCTCGTGTTTTGTCATCTGCTCTAAAACTTGAAAGTCTCATTTTGGATAGTAATAGTCTTGAGCTACTGTCAGGACCCTTAAAACTTCCTTATTTGAAACGTTTAAGCATGCAAAATAACAGGCTTTCTTCCCTACCTTCAAATTTTTTCAGTTTTTTACCATCCCTGCGCTTTCTCAGTTTGTCAGGAAATATGTTTTGTAAAATCCCACAAAAAATGCCACCTTTATTGCGGTCCTTAAAGATGGACAAAAATTTGATCGATGAATTGCAGCTACAAGACTTAGACTATCTCAGTTATCTCTTTGAACTCTCCCTGTCTGAAAATCAACTTTCAACAGTGAATGATGCACTGGCTTTGACCAACTTATCCATAGTGGATCTGTCTAAAAATCAACTAAAAGCAGTTCCTTCTAGACTGCCAGCACAACTACGAATGTTGGATTGCAGTCACAACTTCATACAAAAAATTTCACTGCAAGAATTCTCCGGATTGTGTGAACTGAAACATTTGTTTCTGGAGTATAACAACATTACAGTTATTGGCATAGATGCATGGCAGCACTGTTTGCAACTTTCGGATCTTGCACTGGAGCAAAACCAATTGTCATCCTTCCCAAAAGGGTATGTTTGTAGTATTAGGATAGGAGAAGGACAATATTAATGTTCTTAAAGGGTGGAGAGGAATGTTTCTCAATATTAAGTATTTTACCAATGCATTATCAAGCAGAAAATCACCTTGGAATTAAGTATTTTTCTCAGTTTTACGACCAATTATGATTTCAAACGAGGGTTTATAATTGCACCAAATTGTCTCAAGAAGTGGATGTCCCCACCCCTGTAAGAGGACAATCATATCTAGCAAATTTGATTCGATTATTCAAGAAGGAGGCTAATTGTGTAGATAAAAGTCATGTTGATGCAGTTTACAAGATCTTTCATTGCAGACTAGTTAAGAAACTAAGAACACCTGGGAACCAAGCAAATTTGGCAAATTGGATCCAAAATTGGCAAGAGACAGGAAGCAGAAGGTGATATTTGAAGAGTGTTTTTAATGACTGTAAACCTGTGTCCAATGACGTACCTTAGGTTTTGATGCTGGTTCCTTTGCTACTTGTTATGTAAATTTAATTATCTAGACATGAATGTGGGAGATATAATCAGTAAGTTTGCAGATGACACAAAAATTGGTGTTGGAAATAATGAGGAGCAATATCTTGGATCACAGCAGAGTTTGTCAAATGGGCTCATCAGATGAACTGAACAGTGGTAAATGGAATGTAATCCTGAGAAGTGTCAAGTAATGCATCTTGGGAGGTCTACCATCGAGTAATATATTTTGAATGGTAGAATATTATGAAGTACAAAAATCAGAGGGTCCTTGATATACCTGTCCATGAGTTCTTGAAAGCAGCAAGGCAGGTAGATCAGCTGGTTAAGAAGGTATGTAGGATACTTGCCTTTATTGGTCAAGGCATTGAATGTAAGAGCAAAGAGGCTATGATGGAGTTATGCATAATATTAGTTAAGCTACAGTAGGAGTATTTTGTACACCTTTGGGTGTCATAGTATAGGAAGAATGGTATTGACAGGGTTCAGAAGAGATTCATCAGGATGTTATCTGGGCTAGAGTGTATCAGCTATGAAAAGAGACTAAATAGGCTGGGGTTGTGCCAAGGAGTATCTGATGAAGGTGTACAAAATTCTGAGGGACATAGATAGGGTAGGTAGGGAAAATTTATTGCCCTTAGTAGTGGGGACAAAACCTGGGGGACAACGGTAAAGAGCAAGTGATTTAGAAGGACTTGAGGAAAAGAATTTCACCCAAAGAATTGTGGGTGTCTGGATCTCACTGCCTATAAGTGTGGTATGGACCGAAACAGTCAAGACATTTATGAAGTATTTAAATGACCATTTGATATGCCATTGGCATACAAGGCTATATATCAAGTGCTAGAAAATTGGTTTAGAATAGATAGATGTTAAATGACTAGTACAGATACAATAGGCTGAAGGGCGTAATTCCATGCTATTTAAAAAAAACTCTATGATTCTATTAGAAAATAAGGAGGTGTGGGTTTGATGGAGAACAATGAAAGAGAAACAGAAATATAAGTCAACTGAAGTTCTTCAATCTTGCTTCTTCCACACAATGTAAGACTCAGACAAAATAGTGCTCAAGAGGGCAGAGAACTCCTCTAATGCATCACATTCATAAGGAACTGAAAAGAAACAGGTTTTCTTTGGCTACAAATCAATTCTCAGTACAATTAGTTCAATTCATAATTTTGGGATAGAGGAGGGGAGGGGATAAAGGATGCTGAGAGTTAGGTAGTCACTGATGTTATTTCATAAATTGTGCAAAGAAATGTACTATCAGAAAATCACAGGTGTTTATCATCTCACAAAACATGTTATTTTAGAAAATTATAGCAATGTTGAAGGAGGAGAGCTGAAAACACTTTTTAAGGTATTGAATTGTGAGAAGTTATCTTGACACAGACATAAATTCACACAATGGGGGTTGTTTGGGATCTAGGAAAAGCTTACAACAAAAGATGAATCAGAGAGTTTTGATTTGTCACCAGGGAGGAGTGAGGAGGGCAGGCTGGTAAAATGAACAGGTCAGATTCGCACCAGTGGATGTGATCTGGAAAATGTGTGATGCAAAAAGGGCCACTGAACAGGGAAAAAAATGACACTACATGTTTTAATTACCAAAAACAAATTGTGTTCTTCTCTTTATTGTATTCATTTACAAATCTCCTAAAAGGTGGAAAATTTTGAATGGAATTAATGTTGCTACAGAACTGTCTAACAGTAAATGGGGCTTCCATGTATTTTTTAAATTATTTTAAACATGATTTGATAAGCATACATGAAGTTTCTCCATGGTGGATTTTGCTCATCAGAAAATATGGCACCACAGCACCACCTCCAGACATAATTCTAAAGCAATATTAATAATTTTATACAATTTCATGATACATTCAAAAATTTCAATATTGAAATGTTGCAGATAAGCTTGATGAACTTCCTTGAAATGTGTTTGCTGTTTGTGAACAGTGAAAAGAAATTTAAGCTTCTTAATCACGTTACCTTTCCTTTACCTTTTATCACGAGTTATGTCAACTTCTTTATACCGACTAGCTCAATTGTATGTGTGAAATCTGACTAGTTTCAACTGAGATCTGACTGGATTACTTACCCTCTGACAATGGTGAGTATAAACTTGCTGATGAAATGTGATATGTTTCTTTCCATTGCCTGATGACTTAGCAATCTCGTGGAATAAGTTACCCGTTCTATCTCCAGTTAATGTATTTTTTATTATTCGTTCATGGATATAGGGGTTGCAGGCAACCCTAATTGTCCTTGAGAAGCCGGTGCTGCTCCATGTTCCTGAATTGCTGTAGGCTATCTGGTGTGAGTACACACACACACACACACAGAGTAGTTTAGGTGGGTGTTAATTGATTCCAGCAAGGGTGATGATATGATTCCTGAAGCTGTCCTCTAGTCCCTCAATTTTCTTTAGAAGACGATAACACATATTGCATTAACTTTTAATGTGGAGAATTACTATATACCAAAATTAATACTTGCAATAGCATGTCTTCAATTTTCTTTTTCAAAGCACTCAAGATTTTTCAGTTTGCTTTATGGAATCTGTAGCATCTACAAATAAAGAAACATTCCTTAAATTCAGCTTATAAAATGATCAAAATAGTTTTCAGAGGTTACAATGCAAGCACCCTTTCAGTATTCCAGGGAACTGTTTTTGACAGAGGTTATAAGTTGTGGTGTTCATCAACCTCTTTTGTAAAGATAGTTCCATAAATTTTTTAATGAAAACTTTCTCAAGCTTCTTCATACAAAAATGAAAAGGAATCCAGGAATAGCTTGCATAAACAGAATCTCTATCAAAAGCTGATCATCAGGAGTCTCCCTGAAGAAACACCTTTCTTACAGATCTTTCAATGACCTTGCTAAATTTTGAAAAAATTATACTGTCCATATTCTGCCCCACACAAATATCCATTTGCCAATTATCCAAATTACCCTGACTCTGTATTCTATTGTTCATTTATCTCAAAATTCTTGTATCTGTTTACAAATGTCTCTGCCGCAACTTTGAAACCGTTAGGTAATGTTGCAGATGAGACGTATTTTTCTCCCTTTGGTTGATTGTGAAGCCTCCCTTGCCACCAATTTATTGTTGGCAATGTGCTTTTGGATCTGTAGCGTAATGGAGACAGCCTATTTATGCTAAAATTACATCCTTCCATTAGTGTTGGTGCAGTAATAATGTCTGTTTACAACTAATGATTGTATATGTTTATCTCATTCTGGGACAAAATTACTATAATTGTTATGCTTTGTCCTTAGGCTTCCTGATACTCTTGTGAGACTAGATCTGAAAGGAAATAACATTACAGACATTTTCAAAGAGTCAGTTGAAAACTTGAAGCAGCTGCGAGTTTTGAATCTGCGTAATAACAGGTTGTTATCTCTTACCCCTGATGTGTTTGGATATTTACCTCGACTGAGACAGCTTTACCTGGATGGTAACCCCTGGAACTGCACATGTGACCTCATGAAAATCAGAGTCTTATTGACTGCAAGGCAAGTGGAGATCAAAAGTGGCTTCTGTGCAACTCCAGACTATTACCAAGGTGAGACTTGGCTATCTTCCACCAAGATTTTAAACAGCTGTGGATATAATACTCTACATGGTACAAAAGGAAAGGCACTTCTCCAAATTGCTACAAAGACAGCACAGGAAGACGATAGCTCAAATGTTAATGGTCCAGCTGACAATGAAGATTATTATGACTATGATGTAGACTGAAAACCAATAACCATCCTGACTTAAAATCTGATTGTGTGATGTAATCAATGTTGCATTGGAACCAGAATAATATGTTTGCAGTTTCTTAGTGTTCTTGTTGCTTTTAAGTCTGCTATATACTTCTAGAATAGGTAAACATGGTTTGAAGTATCTTCCTTGAATTTGTTATTTGTTGATCTACAATTCAAAAATATTCTGGGTGATTTCCTTTTGTTACTGCATGAATTAGTTATGAGTTGCATCAACATTGATTCAATTCTGCTGAGCAGAAAATGAAGAAGAATCAAAATTATTAGTTTGATATAACTTTTATAATAGGATAATGTTTTGCCTATTTATTTTTTCAAATTTGATGCCAGGCAAATAGTTTTCTTTCATAATTTCAACTGAAATGCCTATTACAATTGCTAATATTGAAGTCAAACAATAGGTATTTTGAATTCAGACCAGAATTTAAATCAATGGCATTACGTCATGCAGAACTGGTTTATAACTAGTGGTACAGTTTAACATACATTACTGTTTTAGTTTGATTTTTTTTAAATTACATTAAATAATATTATTGTTTTTACCCATTATTGGTTTACTAATATAGAACAGAATTACAAAGAGCAAAAGGAAACTGAAATCAGCAATGTTGTATTTACTTTGCACTGACCTTGGAATCAAGATTTTCTTATTAAAACATTTCAAGAAATTATCCATGACTGTTGTATGTAAATTACCACAATCTACCTTTAATTTGGCTACTTTTTAAGCATTCCTACAGACATTCAAATATGGAACTAATTAATTAGAATTTTTATTGTATGTAGCAACCAAAATAAGACCCTTCAAGTAAACAAGTTAAGTCTCACAATCCAACTTAGCTATTACCCAATTAATGATGGGATTTAGCTATGACTCCAAATAACAGCATAGGTCTTTGGATGTCCAGGGTTCAATCCTTGTGCAGTGCTGTTCTCCGGATTCCTGCTGCTGAAGAATCTTCAAGTTGAATTCTGGTTGGATTTTCTATCTTGTTAAGCTTGTGATATGAAATTTGACACTTCTGAAGTCACCAAGTTCTTAGCTTTCTTTCTTATCAGGAGCAGCTTTTCTGTTCTTTGTGACATGTTGCTTTTTCTTTTCCTTGTCCCTTTATCTCAGGAAACAACTAATTCTAGAAAGAGTCATTGCTGATTATTTCAATCCATGAAAGTTACTGAAGTTCTGACTTGTACAGTATCACATGAAAACAAAAGGAGAGCAGAACCTAAAATACAGAAATGTTCAATGTTTAATATTTCACATTTTTTGTTTTAAAAATTCACATCAGTTTTCATATCGGCCAGTTCAGAAGAATGACACTCTATGTTTAGATCAATAGTACCCACTCAATTACTTTTAATAGGTTTATCAGTGTAAATTTCTTCTAACTTGGTCTCTTTTCCAGCTCAATGTCCTGTAGAGGGAACCTCTAGCATTCAGAAGCAACACTAAGGCTCTTCAATGAATCAGTATTAACAGGATCCAAATCAGAAAGTATAAAGTGGGGAATATGAATCAGATTTAATTGATTATGGAAAGCCAAATAATGACTGGGGAACATAGAAAGAGTTAAGGGAAAGAATTAAACATCCAAGTCAAAACAAACATTTAAAATCTAATACATATTTTCTTTTGAGGGAATGTGATTGTACACTTATGAAAGTACTTTTTATCGGCCAGCAAGACTATTCAACAGAAATTATTGCTAATTATTCTGAAATCTCATATTTCTGAATGAACTAGTCCTAACTTTTTCAACACCCTGTGGTGCCCACCTTTCCCTGAAAATCTCCAGAGTGTTGGTGGACACCGCAAGCTCCTTCTCCAGGGACACCTGGGCTCTGACATACCCACAGAAGAGGGGCAGCCAGGGTGTGGAGTGCATTATTTCCTGCTCCAACTCTATTTTGAGTTAATCCCTGCCTTCCCCTTCACTATTTGATCACACAGCATTGCCCTTTGATGAGAAGAGCACTGCTTGTCACTGGCTACTTGGGTGCTTTCTTTGTTCCTGGTTGTGGGAATTGAATAAAGATTTGTACACCTGCTGTCTTTCACTGTGTCTAACACCTGCAAACACACAACATGGGTGCTAGGGTAAATATAAGCTCTACCGCCTAACTGTGGTAGTGTGGGAGTTTCGAAGAAAAAAAATATAACCAGGAGATTTTTTTTTAAATACAAGACTGCCATTCGGCATATCATCAGCCTGTTCAATGTTTCAGCAGGTAATGGAGAACATTTTGAGAGATCTACCTCAGGGTCACCGTTTACCTCAATGACATCCTAATAACAGGGAAAACAAGTAAGGAACACTTAGGGGACTTAAATATAGTCATAAGGCATTTTTCTAACACAGACGTATGCCTAAGGGAAAACTGACTTACTTGGGCTACAGGGTTGATAAGATTGGGTTACATCCGTTAGAAGATAAAGTGAGGGCAATCAAAGGTGCCCTGGCCCCCACATCTGTCCAGGAGCTTAAGTCATTTCTGGATATAGTAAATTATTGTGGAAGGTTCATACACAACCTGACATCCACCATTACATCAACTCCTAGAAAAGGGTCAGCCTTTGGAATTGGTCTCATAGACAAACCCGAGCTTTCAAAGTAGTAAAGAAATGACTATCATCCTCTAATGTGTTGGCACACTATGATCCCAAGAAAGGTCTGTGATGCTTCTCCACGTGGCATTGAGGTGGTATTAGTTCAAACATGGCCCACCGGAGAGGAACACCCAGTAGTTCATGGATCCAGGAAATTGGCTAATGCAAAGTGTAAATGTGTACAAATAGAAAACAAGGATTGGTGATCATATTTGGTGTCAGAAAATTCTAACAATACCAGTATGGAGGAAAATTTGTGATAATCATGGAATACAAACACCTTCTTGGTCTACTTAGAGAGGATAAGGCAGTGCCATCCATCACTTCGGGCCACATTCAGCGGTGGGTTCTAATATTAAGTAAATGTAATTACAAATCAGAACACCATGCAGGCAGCCGAGTAGTGAATGTGGATGCACTAAGCTGCCTTTCACTGGCAGATGCACAGAGGAACCTCGATTCTCCGGCATTCATTTATCCAATGTGACATTATCTGACAAGATTGCAAGGTCCCGATGCTTGGCTAAACTATGTTATCTGGCATTCGATCATCCAGAATTTGATTAACAGAATGAAATATTTGTCTGCATGTCCTTCGGATAATTGAGGTTCCTCTATGTTACCATGGTACCCTCAATGGAAGATGCTATCATAACACTGAATTTTCTGGACACGCTACCAGTCACAGCAAACAATATCAGGCTTTGGACACAGACATATCCAGTCCTTTCCAAACAGAAACAATTGGCATTAATGGGGGAAAGCAAAGTGCTGTCTCAGCTAGAATTAAAACCTTTTTGAACCCAGAGAGTTCACAGTGGAGGACTACATATTCCTGTGGGGAGCAAGAGTGACTGTAGCGAGCAAAGATCACCATCAAATACTTGCTGAACTCTACCAGGGCCATCCAGGGGTATCTAAAATGAAGATGTTGATGATGAGTTATGCTTGGTGGCTGGGTTTGGATGCAGACATAGCTGCTTTGGTGGGACAGTGTCCAGACTGTCAACAAGGACAAAACCTACTGTCAGCAGCTTCCTGGAATGGCCAGGAAAACGATGGATCCAGTTGTATGTCAACTGTGCTGGTCCTTTCAATGTTTTCAGTCGTTGAAGATGCCTACTGGAACTAGTTGAATGTGCATAGAGTCCATTTGTCAAATACTGAAATGACAATAGAAAAGTTGTGCACATCTTTTGTGGCATATGAGTCCCAGAGGTATTGGTCATGGATAACAGGCCATCATTTACCATCAGGGATTTCAGTTGCTTCTTAATGTCAAATGGGATTCAACATATTAAGGCAGTTCCACGTCACCCATCATCTAATGGCCTGACAGGAAGAGTGGTGCAAACTTGGAAGACTGAAGAAACAGTCTATAGCCTCACTAGATACCAAGCTGTCACGGTTCTTATTTGACGAAAGGACCACCCCACAGGCAACTAAAGGGACAGTACTGGCAGAGAGGCTAATGGGTAGAAGATTTCGCACCCTGTTAAGTCTGATCTTCCCAGGCCTGGGAGTGGGTGTTTGTGTGTGTGAAATTGCATCAGAAACTTCAGTGGTGGATTCAAAACTCTGCCAAGTGAGAGACAGTTTGATACAAGGGACAAAATTTGGTGCAAGTATCACGGAAATGGCCTCACATGGATAAGAGCAAGGTCAACACTAGTACAGGACCAGTGACTTACAAAGTTAGGATAGGTATGACTATCCTGAATAAGCATGTTTGAAAGCTGCACATTCACAGATTGTGTGAAAGCAAAACTTACCCTGCTCCTCAATCATCAAAAATACTTCAGAGATCTATTGATTCACCCTCTCCATCAAACGGTGGCACAGTGGTTAGCACTGCTGCCTCACAGCCCCAGAGACCAGGGTTCAATTCCCGCCTTAGGCAACTGTCTGTGTGTTGTTTGCACATTCTCCACGTGTCTGCGGGTTTCCTCCGAGTGCTCCGGTTTCCACCCTCAGTCCAAAGATATGCAAGTTAGGTGAATTGGCCACGCTAAATTGCCCGTAGTGTTAGATGAAGGGGTAAATGTAAGGGAATGGGTCTGGGTGGGTTGCTCTTCAGAGGTTCGGTGTGGACTTGTTGGGCCGACGTGCCTGTTTCCACACTGTAAGTAATCTAAAAACACCATGGCTGAGTCCTCTGATCTAGAAGTATACCTGATGAAAGTGACTGCCTTGACATTACTGTAGTTCGAGTGAGGTCAGAACTAAGGTTTCAAGGTTGCAAGAAGGCACTGGCAAGCAAGAAGTTGGTTTGAAATGTGTCTACTTCAACACCAGGAGTGTCTGGAATACGGTGGGTGAACTTGCAGCATGGGTTGGTACCTGGGATTTTGAGGTTGTGGCTATTTCGAAAACATGGGTAGAGCAGGGCCAGGAATGGTTATTGCAGATTCCAGAATTCAGATGTTTCAGTACGAACAGTGAAAATGGTAAAGGTGGGGGGGTGGAGAGCGGCATTGTTAGTCAAGGACTGTATTATGGTTGCAGAAAGGACGTTTGAGGACTCGCCTACTGAGGTAGTTTAGAATAGATTACTTACAGTGTGGAAACAGGCCCTTCGGCCCAACAAGTCCACACCACCCCGCCAAAGCGCAACCCACCCATACCCCTACATCTATCCCTTACCTAACACTACGGGCAATTTAGCATGGCCAATTCACCTGACCTGCACATCTTTGGAGTGTGGGAGGAAACCGGAGCACCCGGAGGAAACCCACGCAGACACGGGGAGAATGTGCAAACTCCACACAGAGAGTCGCCTGAGGCGGGAATTGAACCCGGGTCTCTGGCGCTGTGAGGCAGCAGTGCTATCCACTGAGATTAGAAATAGGAAAGGAGAGGTCACCCTGTTGGGAGTTATCTATAGGCCTCTGAATATTTCCAGAAATGTAAAGGATAGAATAGCAAAGATGATACTCAACAGGAGCAAGCATGTCAGGGTAGTTGTTATGGGGGACTTTAACTTCCCAAATATTGACTGATTATTATATTTCAGGCACTTTAGATGGGTCAGTTTTTGTACAATGTGTGCAGGAGGGTTTCCTAACACAGTATGTAGACAGGCTAACTGGGGGCAAGGCCACATCAGATTTGATACTGGGTAATGAACCCGGCCAGGTGTTAGATTTGAGGTAGGTGAGCAATTTGGTGATAGTGACCGCAATTCAGTTATGTTTACATTAGTGATGGAAAGGGATAGGTATATACCTCAGGGCAAGAATTATAGCTGGGGGAGAGGTGATTATGATGCAATTAGGCAAGATTTAGGATGCATAGGTTGGGAGGGAACTGTAGGGGATGGGCACAATTGAAACAGCTACTGCAGATCCTTGATAAGTATGTACCGGTCAGGCAGAGAGGAGGTTGTTGAGCACAGGAGCTGTGGTTTACTAAGGAATTTGAATCTCTTGTCAAGATGAAGAAGAAGGCTTATTTTAGGATGAGGTGTGATGGTTTTGTTAGGATGCTTGAGAGTTACAAGTTAGCCAGGAATGACGTAAAGAGAGAGCTAAGAAGAGCCAGGAGGGGACATGAGAAGTCGTTGGCGGATAGGATCAAGGAAAAGCCTAAGGCTTTCTATAGGTGATCAGGAATAAAAGAATGACTAGAGTAGGATTAGGGCCAATCAAGGATAGTAGTGAGAAGTAGTGCATGGAGTCAGAGGAGATGGGGAAGCGCTAAATGAATACTTTTCATGAGTATTCAAACTTGAAAAAGACAATATTGTCGAGGAGAATACTGAGATACAGGCTACTAGACCAGATGGGATTGAGGTTCACTGGGAGGAGGTGTTAGCAATTCTGGAAAGTGTGAAAATAGATAAGTCCCCTTGGCCGGATGGGAATTATCCTAAGATTCTCTGGGAAGCTAGGGAGGAGATTGCAGAGCCTTTGGCTTTGATCTTTATGTTGTCATTGTCTACAGAAATAGTACCAGAAGACTGGAGGATAGCAAATGTTGACCCCTTGCTCAAGAAGGAGAGTAGAGACAATCCTGGTAATTACAGACCAGTAAGACTTACTTCGATTGTGGCTAAAATGTTGGAAAAGGTTATAAAAGATAGAATTTATGATCATCGAGAAAGGAATAATTTGATTAGGAATAGTCAACACGATTTTGTGAAGAGTAAGTCGTGCCTCACAAACCTTATTGAGTTCTTTGAGAAGGTGACCAAACAAGTGGATGAGGATAAAGCAGTTGATATGGTGTATATGGATTGCAGTAAGGCGTTTGATAAGGGTCCCCATGGTAGACTATGGTACAAAATACAGAAGCATGGGATTGAGGGTGATTTAGCGGTTTGGATTTGAAATTGGCTAGCTGAAAGAAGACAGAGGGTGGTGGTTGATGGGAAATATTCATCCTGGTGTTAACAGTGGTGTATTGCAAAGATCTGTTTTGGGTCCGCTGCTGTTTGTCATTTTTATAAATGACCTGAATGAGGACGTAAAGGATGGATTAGTAAATTTGTGGATGACACGAAGGTCGGTACAGTTGTGGATAATGACAGAGGATGTTGTAGTTACAGAGGGTCGTAAATAAGCTGCAGAGTTGGGCTGAGAGATGGCAAATGGAGTTTAAAGCAGAAAAGTGTGAGGTGATTCACTTTGGAAGGAGTAACAGGAATGCAGAATACTGAGTAATGATAAGATTCTTGGTAGTGTAGGTGAGCAAAGAGATCACAGTGTCCAGATATACAGATCCCTGAAAGTTACCACCCAGGTTGATAGGGTTGTTAAGAAGGCATACAGTGTTTTAGCTTTTATTGGCAGAGGGATTGAGTTTTGGAACCATGAGGTCATGCTGCAGCTGTAAAATCCTCTGGTGCAGCCGCACTTGGAGTATTACATACAGTTCTGGTCACCCCATTATAGGAAGGATGTGGAAGCTTTGGAAAGGGTTCAGAGGACATTTACTAGGATGTTGCCTGGTATGGAGGGAAGATCTTATGAGGAAAGACTGAGGGACTTGAGGTTGTTTTTGTTCGAGAGAAGGTTGAGACGTGACTTAATTGAGACATATAAGATAATCAAAGGTTCAGATAGATTGGACAGTGAGAGCCTCTTTCCTCAGATGGTGATGGCTAGCACAAGAGGACATAGCGTTAAATTGAGGGGTGATAGATATACGACAGATGTCAGAGGTAGTTTCTTTACTCAGAGGGTATTAGGGGCGTGGAACGAACTGCCTGCAACAGTAATAGACTCTCCCACTTTCAGGGCATTTAAATGGTTATTGGATCAGCATATAGACGGTAATGGATAGATAGGCTTCAAATTGGTTTCACAGGTCGGCGCAAAATCGAGGGCCAAAGGGCCTGTACTGTGCTGTAATGTTATATGTACTGCCTCTGAAGAAGGGAGTGAAAGTCTACGGAGGTGTTTCTGACAGCAGAGGTGAGCTCTCATTCATTACATGCCTCCTCTGTCGGATTCTGAATTGGAGGAACCTGACCTAGTGCTCAAACACCCCAGGAAGCTCTCAAGGAAATCAGACCACCCTACATCAGTGGACCCACAGTGACTCGGTGATTATAATGAGCTTAGCCAGCTAGATCTCAAAGAATATGAGTTACCTGATTGGGGCTGTTAATCTGGTTCAATGAGGGAGACCTGGCTGACACAAAAGGATAAATGCCAATGGATATTGGGCACTGTTAATGCCTGACTCAGTCAGAGACAGTGACATTGTCAAAGGCTGCATTTTGCAAATAGAAGGTGATTGATCTTGGGATGCCAGCCTCTGAAGAATTATTTTAGCTGGGTGCTCTGGTTTCCTCCCACAGTCCAAAGATGTGAGTACAATTACAATATTTAAAAGGCATTTAGATAAGTACATAAATAGGAAAGGTTTGGAGGAATATAAGTCAGGAGCAGGGCTGTGGGACTAGTTTAGTTTGGGATTATGTTCAGCATGGACTGGTTGGACCGAACAGTCTCTTTCCATGCTTATGACTTTGTGTGCAGGTGAGGTGGATTGGCCACAGTAAATTGCCCCATAGTGTCTAGGCTCATGCAGGCTATGTGGATTAGCCATGGTAAAACTAAGGTTACCAGGATTGGGTGGGATGCTCTATGGACTCAATGGGCCGAATGGCCTCTTTCCACACTGTAGGGTTTCTCAGCTAAAACTGAAGCCACACCTACCTGCTCTGGTGGATATTAAAAATCCCAAAGCACAGAAGAGAAGTAGGGTTTTTTTTTTCGGGTTGTTGCCTCATCAACATCACAATTGGGAAATAGTAACCATCACATTGCTGTGTGTGGGAGAATTCGCTAACGCCCTTTCAATGTTTCAAAAGTTGTTTTGCAAGCAGCTCCACAGATTTATCTATGGTGTGATTTGCTGTGTCCCTTTCAGCATTGCTGATGTTGAAGCTGTGATTTGGAGATGATGGTGTTGGACTGGGGTGTACAAAGTTAAAAATCACACAACACCAGGTTATAGTCCAACAGGTTTAATTGGAAGCACACTAGCTTTCGGAGCGCCGCTCCTTCATCAGGTGATTGTGAGGGCACAAATCTAAGGCACAGAATTTATAGCAAAAATTTACAGTGTGATATAACTGAAATTATACATTGAAAAGTACCTTGATTGTCTGTTGAGTCTTTCATCTGTTCGAATACCATGATAGTTTCGCTTCTTTCCTGTGGTAATCACAAAAGGTTTTTTAAAAGTTGCATTCTCAGCTTAGCTGTAACAATGGGTGTTAGCTAGACAATATGTTGAAGGTGTAAACCCTGTGTTTTATTCCTGAAGGGCTTTTGCCCGAAACGTCGATTTCAAAGCTCCTTGGATGCTACCTGAACTGCTGTGCTCTTCCAGCACCACTAATCCAGAATCCCCTGTGTTCTCTGTCTATGCCATGATGTTTAGATTGAATCTAATCTAAAAAGTGAGATAACAGAGTTTCACATGAATTCATGCAGTTTTTGAGAAAAGTACAATGTAACTCTACAAGTACAAATTCACCCCACAAAATATATGTGTGCATGTGGGTTTTTATCTGTCTGTGTGTGTGTGTAGTGAGAGTGTCTTAAGTCTGTGAGGGGGTGCATGTGTGAGTGTGGGAGTGTGTGCGTGTCTGGGGTGGGTGGGTTGTGAATGTCTATGAGAGAGAGTGTATGTGTGTGCGCATGAGTGTAGAGTGGTCCAAGTCTCTGAGAGGATGCCTGTGTGAGTGTGGGAGTGTGTGTGCCTATAAGGGTGCGTGTGAGTGTCCGTGTGTGTGTGTGTGTATAGTGCAATGGTGGTCACCTGTAATGTGACATGAACCCAAGATCCCGGTTGAGGCCCTCCCTATGGGTACCGAACTTAGCTATCAGCCTCTGCTCGGCCATTTTTTGCTGCTGCCTGTCCCGAAGTCTGCCTTGGAGGATGGCCACCCGAAAGTCCTGGACCACTGAGGTGTTCCCCAACTGGGAGGGAACACTGCTGTCTGTTGATTGTTGTGCAGTACCCATTCATCTGTTGTCGTAGCCTTTGCTGAGTTCCCCAATGTACCATGCCTCTGGGCATCCTTGTCTGCAGTGTATGAGATAGACAACGTTGGCTGAGTCACATGAGTACCTGCCACTTGCAAGGCGGGAGGTGCACCCACGTGTAATGGTGGTATCTATGTCCATACTCTGACAAGTCTTACAGCCCCTACCGTTACAGGGCTGTATGGAGTTATCCTGAGGGCCGGGCAGCTTGCTACGATTTGTTTGAAGTTTGGCGGGTTGTTTAAGCTGGAGATGAATTGAGCTCTGCCGAGTTAGGGGACGCTGCAGCACCAAGCGAGCAGTCTTCAGAGGAGTGCACTCCTCTTGCTGAATTTCAGCCAAGGCCGGCGTGCACCTCCGGGTTGGACTTTGTGAACCAATCCCAGCGCTCCATGTGTTGTTTCTGTCAAAGGTGAAAGTTAACAATTAGAGGGGAGAGGAAAAAAAACCGAGTGAAGATGGCGGCGGGCGTGTTGGGGAGTTGGCACTGACTCGCATTCATTCAAAGACAGATTTTGGCAAAGCTGGCTTTCCTCCTCCTCCTCCCCATGTGAATCTTTACAACGGGGGAGGGGGACCTTTGTTATTTAGCTTTGGTTTCACACGCTCCCGTTTTCCTTCCCACTCCCCCCCCTCCCCTTTCCCAACCCCACCCCCTCTCTGTAATCGCATGGTAAGGTGATGGCACTGTTTGAGTTGCTCTGGAGGGTACTGCACGCGATGCTGTGCCTGCACCGGACGCTGTCGGCCTGGCTGCGCCATGGAATGTGGGCCTGGAGGCGCTGGAACCCCGCGAGCCTGGCGTTCCGGTTCCAGAACGCCAAGAACAAAGGCAAGAGCCGGCGCGCGCGCTGGCGCTCGGACGGCCGCCGCCTGAAGAAGCTGCCGCTGCACTTGGGGCTGGTGGTGACCGAGGACGAGAGCAGCTACACGGACATCGCCAACCTGGTGGTGTGGTGCATGGCTGTTGGCATTTCCTATGTCAGCGTCTATGACAACCAAGGTGAGCCGGGGGGTGGGGTGGGGGAACCGCTGCCCAAATGTAAACGAGCCACCCTCCTTCCAGACACACTCTGCCTGCCCATAAACTCGCGAGGTGTGCTCTGAGCCTTTGTACAAAAAGGATGCTGTACACTCATTGCTACAGCTTTTTTTGTTTGCAAGGGGAGAGAGAGAGCAAACCGCACTCCGCCTTAGAAATCATACGTACATTGCACAGGTGGGCGGGAATTTTCTTCCTTGAATGTTAAAAAACCGGAATATCCGACCCAAGGTTTGTTCCTTTTAACCTTGTCTTTGGATGATTGAGCAACCGTTGCCTTTCCAAATCAGTCGTGGCTTGGTGATTGTTTCTTGGTTGTCCAGGCCAGGTGGGCGTCCGTTTAAAATAAAGGGAAATAAACTTTTTCGTGCGTTTTACAGTTGCAAGCGCTACCCGCGCTAAAGGACTGTAGCTCAGTTCAAATTCTTTCGGTTTAAAACTACTTTTTTTCATGTGCTAAGTGCTTTACTTAATGCCATCAAACTAAATGTGACTACTGTTGAAAAAGATACAGCTGATACAGCTATCGAACAACAATCTAGAATTGTTTAGGTTCACGTCACGTGCTGGTGTTCTCAGAAACCAAGTTGTGTTCAAGCCACAGATTTGAGGGCATAATTCAGACTGACTATAATTTGGTATGGTGTGTGCCTTGTTGCAATAAAATGATATTTTGGAGGAGGATCTTTTAAAATCGGCCTGTTTCATGGGAGGTGGGACAAAAACCCAGACTTTCTACTCTAGCGGTACTGCCCCCTTGGGAGAGGCATCACTTCGCACTCTTCAATGAAGAACTCATCTCCTTGACACTTTTTCTGAAGATTGGAAAAGCCTATCAGTGTCACAGGATATAATGATACATTGCCGTACAAGTAGTTATTAATTAAAGTTTGTGAGAAGATTTGTAGCTTGGGTGCTCGTTGTTGTTCGCCGAGATGGGAATTTGTGTTGCAGACGTTTCGTCCCCTGTCTAGGTGACATCTTAGTGCTTGGGAGCCTCCTGTGAAGCGCTTCTGTGATTTTCCTCCGGCATTTGTAGTGGTTTGAACCTGTCGCTTCCGGTTGTCATTTCCAGCTGTCTGTTGCAGTGGCCGGTATATTGGGTCCAGATCGATGTGCTTATTGATTGAATCTGTGGATGAGTGTCGTGCGTCTAGGAATTCCCTGGCTGTTCTCTGTTTGGCTTGTCCTATAATAGTAGTGTTGTCCCAGTCAAATTCATGTTGCTTGTCATCTGAGTGTGTGGCTACTAAGGATAGCTGGTCGTGTCGTTTTGTGGCTAGTTGGTGTTCATGGATGCGGATCGTTAGCTGTCTTCCTGTTTGTCCTATATAGTATTTTGTGCAGTCCTTGCATGGGATTTGGTACACTACATTGGTTTTGCTCATGCTGGGTATCGGGTCCTTCGTTCTGGTGAGTTGTCTGAGAGTTGGTTTGTGTGCTGTTATGAGTCCTAGTGGTCGCAGTAGTCTGGCTGTCAGTTCGGAAATGCTCCTGATGTATGGTAGTGTGACTAGTCCTTTGGGTTGCGGCATGTCCTCGTTCCATTGTCTTTCCCTTAGACATCTGTTGATGAAATTGCGCAGGTATCCGTTTTTGGCGAATACATTGTATCGGTGTTCTTCTTCCTCTTTTTGCAGTTCTGGTGTACTGCAGTGTGTTGTGGCCCTTTTGAATAGTGTCTTGATGCAACTTCTTTTATGTGTGTTGGGGTGGTTGCTTTCGTCGTTCAGGACTTGGTCTGTGTGTGTGGCTTTCCTGTATACCTTTGTGGTGAATTCTCCGTTCGGTGTTCTCTGTACCATCATGTCTAGGAATGGGAGTTGGTTGTCCTTTTCTTCCTCTCTAGTGAATCGGATTCCTGTGAGTGTGGCGTTGATAACCCGGTGGTGTTCTCTATTTCTGTGTTTTTAATGATTACAAAGGTGTCATCCACATATCAACCCAGAGTTTGGGTTGAATTTGCGGTAAGACTGTTTGTTCTAACCTTTACATTACTGCTTCTGCTATGAGTCCAGAGATGGGTGAGCCCATGGGTGTGCAGTTGATTTGTTCATATATTTGGTTGTTGAATATTAAGTGTGTTGTGAGGCACAGGTACAGTAGTTTGAGTATGCCGTCTTTGTTGATAGGTTCACTGTCCTGTTGTCTGTTCTGTATGTCCAGCAGGTTGGCTATTGTTTCTCTGGCTAGGGTTTTGTCGATAGAGGTGAACAGTGCCGTTACATCGAATGAGACCATGGTTTCTTCCTTGTCTATGTGTATATTTCTGATGATGTCCAAGAATTCCTGTGTTGATTGTATAGAGAGTCTGGATCCGCTGATCAGGCGTTTCAGTTTCTGCTGTAGTTCTTTAGCCAATTTGTGTGATTGTGTCTCTGGTAGTGATACTATGGGTCTGAGTGGGATGTTTGGTTTGTGCACTTTAGGTAGTCCATAGAATCTGGGGGTGTTGTTGCTTTCAGGTTTCATTCTTTGTAGGCCAAACCTGGTTCTCTGTCCATTTTTTTTGTAGGTTCCTCAGTGTTGTTTATCCTATTGGTGAGCTGTGGGGTGGGGTCAAACTCTCACTTTTGGTAGGTGTTGGTATCTGCAAGTAGTTGTTGCACCTTTTGGATGTAGTCTGCTTTGTCCAGGATGACCATCATTCTGCCTTTGTCTGCTGGTAGTATGATTATGTTCTTATCATTTCTTAGTGATTTTAGTGCTTCCCTCTCCTTGGTGTTGAGATTATGTGTTTGTCTTTTCTTTGTTATCAGGGGTACGATACTTTGTCTCACTGTTTGTTGTGTCTCTTCTGTCAGTCCATTGTTCCTGAGTGTGCATTCTAGTGCTGCTAGGAAGTCTGCTGTCTTGGCGTCCCTGTGGTTGTAGTTGAGTCCCTTGGCCAGTATTGTTCTTTCTGTGTCTGTGAGCTGTCTGTGGGGGAGGTTTCTAACCCAGGTGTGTGTTGTGGTGTCCTCTTTGTTGTGTGTTAGTTTGGCCATTTTTTCTTTTAGTGCCATTTTTTTGCGGTGTGTGGTCCTGTTCTGTCCTATGGTGATGGCCTGTTCTATGGTTCGGGTCCATTCCTGATTGGCGGTTTTTGAAATTAACGATTTTTGGTGCTCAATTTCTTGTCTGTCTTTGTGAAGTCTGTTGTGAGCGTCTGTAATCATTACCTGGATCATCCTGAATCCGTTCTGTCTGGCTGTGTCCCTGGCTTCTGGGTTGACTGTGGACTTTGAACAGCTATGGGTGAAAGATGCTAAGACAAGCCAGGAAATTGGAATCCTGTGCCAACCGCCTAAGCACCACGTACAAACAACTCCGGTTCCTGCATGAATGCCAAAAGAATCGAATCCTTCCACCATGTGTCAGATACAGACCACCAGTCAACAACCCACAACACTTCACATTCAACAACCAAATATATGAACAAATCAACGGCACACCCATGGGCTCACCCATCTCTGGACTCGTAGCAGAAGTGGTAATGCAAAGTTTAGAACAAACAGTCTTACCTCAAATTCAGCCCAAACTCTGGGTCAGATACGTGGATGACACCTTTGTAATAATTAAAAACACAGAAATAGAGAACACACACTGGATCATCAACACCACACTCACAGGAATCCGATTCACTTGAGAGGAAGAAAAGGACAACCAACTCCCATTCCTAGACATGATGGTACAGAGAACACCGAACGGAGAATTCACCACAAAGGTTTACAGGAAAGCCACACACACAGACCAAGTCCTGAACTACGAAAGCAACCACCCCAACACACACAAAAGAAGTTGCATCAAGACAGTATTCAAAAGGGCCAGAACACACTGCAGTACACCAGAACTGCAAAAAGAGGTAGAAGAACACCTATACAATGTATTCGCCAAAAATGGATACCCGTGCAATTTCATCATCAGATGCCGAAGGGAAAGACAACGGAACGAGGACATGCCGCAACCCAAAGGACTAGCCACACTACCATACATCAGAAGCATTTCCGAACTGACAGCCAGGCTACTGCAACCACTAGGACTCATAACAGCACACAAACCAACAGCCACTCTCAGACAACAACTCACCAGAATGAAGGACCTGATACCCAGCATGAGCAAAACCAATGTAGTGTACAAAATCCCATGCAAGGACTGCACAAAACACTACATAGGACAAACAGGAAGACGGCTAACGATCCGCATCTATGAATACCAACTAGCCACGAAACGACACGACCAGCTATCCTTAGTAGCCACACACGCAGATGAATTTGACTGGGACAACACTATTATAGGACAAGCCAAACAGAGAACAGCCAGGGAATTCCTAGAGGCATGGCACTCATCCACAGATTCAATCAATAAGTCATCGATCTAGACCCAATGTACCGGCCACTGCAACGGACATCTGGAACTGCCAACCGGAAGCGACAGATTCAAGCCACTACAAATGTTGGAGGAAAGATCACAGAAGCGCTTCACAGGAGGCTCCCAAGCACTGAGGATGTCACCTAGACAGGGGACGAAACGTCTGCAACACAAATTCCCAGCTCGGCGAACAGAACCACAATAGTTATTAATTAATCAGCCTTATTCCTATTTTAAAGTTAACACAACAGCAACCAAGTATAATTATTACTATACTAGTACAACAGTATTCCTGTCTTTGGAACAGTTTGCTTCAGAAAGTCTAGCAATGCAGAGGGTAGATGCATTCATTGCATTGTGAAGCTCAGTCAGTTTGTGCAGTGTTTTCTGTTCTTGTTTGTGACCATTTTATCATCTTCATGCTTTATTTTATCTTCATTTTGTAATCTCTTTTACTCAAACTCATCACAGAAAGGGATGGATTACATGCAAATAACAAACAAAGCTTAATTTAGGCCTGATAAATACATATTCTACTTTTGCATAAGATATTGATCAGTGTCTGCTGCAGGAAGATCCAAGTCTAATTAGAATTAGAGTACATTTAGCTTGTGTCCAAGCACGGGTGCTGTCAAGCTTATAGAATTTGGCATATATTTGGTTTGATGCTGCATGTTTTTATTGGAGGTTTAAAAATGCTCCTAGCTTATTTTTGCTATTTGGATATACTTTGGCTACAAATGTTATTTTCTTTGGGGTTCAAATGTGGTCTGAATATGGTAGTGAGTCTGATTTTTGGCAAACAGCAATCATTGAATCATAAGTAACTACTTCAAAATGTATGAACATGAGTTTTGTTTCTGAGCTGTCCCTGATAGGGAGCCTATCTAAAGATTTGAATGGGCAGTGAGTGCTTAGTTCCCCTGTGGCTGGGAAAAGCAATGCCGTCTGCAGCACAGCATCCTGTCAAGTGAAACATTTGCATTTGAGACTCAACATCTCTGGGATGAAGAAAGAGAAAAGGGGCACATTTCTTGAACTGAGCGTTCATGGAATATCAATGAACTGACCAATGCTGCCTCATTTTTATTGCAGTGCCGTTTTTAAAGCTGATGGTGTCATTAGTGATTATCAGTATAGTGAAAAGAAAACAATTTATTTCTCTCACTGTGTCTGACCTGTTTGTGGATGAGGTCTACAAGCTCCAGTAGGGCTATCTACCCAAGTTTTCTTGATGAAAGTGTTGTTAACAGTATGAAAAAGATAATGTAATAAAAAAAAACCTACATTTTATTTAAATAGAAATTACAGCGAGCTATCAGTTAGATGGCATTATTTTGTTCTTGTCATCAAAGCAAGAGAGGCACTGAAATGATAGCCTACTTTTTTTTAATAAGACCTTTTGGTAATGTTTTCCTGTACTGACGGTACTGGATGATTTTGTTTCAAAAAAATTATTCATTCATAGGATACGTGTCGGTTCGGCCAGCTCTTCTTGCTTGTACGTAATGGCCCTTGTGAAGGTGGTGAGCTACCTTGTTGAACCACTGCAGTCATTAGGATGTAGGGACACCCACAGTGCTATTAGGGTGGGAGATCTACGATTAGACTAAGTGACATTAAGAAATAGTGATCTGCTTTCAAATCAGTGGTTCATGGCTTGGAGGGCACCTTTCTGGTGATACTTTTCCTACGTATCTGCTGACCTTGCCCCTCTAGGTGTTTGAAAGATCCTGTGGAAGGAACCTTGTGAATTGCTGCGGTCTTTATTATCGATGGTGTATACAGCTGCTGGTTTGTATCCGGAGTGAAGGAAGTGAATGGATCAGGTGCCACTCAACTAGGATACGTGTGCATTCTCAATTCTGAACTTGTAGACCGTTAACAGACTTTGCGGAGTCAGGAACTGAAATATTCTCTATAGATTTCCCAGTACTTTTATGACCAGTCTAGTTCTGTAAATGGTAACCCCCCCAGGAGATTGATTGATTGTGTGGGATTCATTGGTAATGGTATTGAATGTCAAGCAAGAATGCTTTGACTGCCTTGGTGGAGATTGTCTGGCACTTTATGGTGCAAATATTACTTGCCACTTATTAGACCAAACAATTGTGTTGCCTAGATTTTTCTTTTTGTGGACATAAGTGACTTTTGTATCTGAAATGTTGCGAATAGCATTGAACACTGTGCCATCAGCAAACATCCCCACTGCTGATCTTGAGGGGAAGTTCATTGGTAAAGTAGCTGAAGATGCTTTATAGCATTATTGTCATCTCTGTTCCATCACATCGCTGAGAGCTGAGCACAGACTGGTAGGATGGTAGTTAACTGAGTTTGATGTATCCTGCTTTTTCTGGTTAGGACATAGCTGGACAATTTTTCACATTTCTGGGTAGCTACTGCTGTTGAAGCTGTGCTGAAACAGCTTGGCTTGGGGCATGACTGGTCTATATATTTCATAATATTGCAGAAATGTGGTGAGAGTCCATAGACTTTGCAGCACCCTGTGCCTTCAACTGTTTCCTGATACCACATGGAGTGAATTGCATTGGTTAGTCTGTCATCAGTGGTGTTGACAACCTTAGGAGGAGACCGAGATGGATATTGGCATTTCTGGCTGAGTGTAGTGATATTTGTGGAGCCTACAGCCCCAGTTGTTCAACTATCCATCACCATTCATGACTGAATGTGACAGGACTACAGAGCTTAAATCTGATCAGTTTCTAATGGGTTCACTTAGACAATAAGACATGGGAGTAGAAGTTTGGCCTTTAAGTCTGCTGTGCCATTCAGTGAAATCATTGCTGATCTGATAGTCCTCAACTGCCCTTTCCTGCCTTTTCCCCAGAACCTTGATTCCTTTATTAAATATCTGCCTATGGGATAGTGTAGGGGGTTGGCTTAGATTAGTTCACAGTTCGGCACAACATCATGGGCTGAAGGGCCTATTCTGCACTGTATTGTTCTATGTTCTATTTCAACCATTGTTTATACTTGCTGAACCAACCTTGATAGCCCTCTGTGGTGAAGAATTCCACTGGTTCATGAGAGAAGAACATAATCCTTTTCATCTGTGTCATAAATGGGTGATCTTTACTTTGAAGTTATGCCCTCTGGTCCTAGGCTCTACCCCTAAGGGAAACAGCCTCTCTATATCTATCCTGTCAAGTCCCTAAAGAATCTTATACATTTCAATAAGTTTCCCTTTTATTCTTTTAAACTCCAATGAGTAATAGTCAAGCATACTCAACTTTTCTTCATAAGATAATTCCTTCATAAATGGGATCAGCCCAATGAACCTTCTGGATTGCTTCCGATGCCAGTACGTTGTTTGTTGTATTACAGGTATGGTCTAGTGTCTTGTGTAGCTTCAAGACTTCCCTATTTTTATGTTCCATTCCCTTTGAAATAAAGACCAATATTCCATTTGCTTTCCCTATTACCTGCTGAATTTGGATGCTGGTTTTTTTGTGATTCATGCTCAAAGGATCCAAAATGCCTCTTTACTGTAACTTACTGCAAAGTTTCTCCTTTCAAATAATATTCAGCTTCTGTATTATTGTCAGTTTGGTGTTTCATTCGTTTGTTTCATACTGCTTTTGCTGTTCGGCATACAGCTTCATCGGGTGGACACCATTTTTTAGGCATACTTGGTGCTGCTCCTGCTGTGATCTCCCATTCAGTTTATACAAGCATGGTTGATCTCCGAGCTTGTTGGTCATGGTAGGATATCCTAGGCTTGTTACAGATTGTGATGTAACACAATTCTGTTACTGGCGATGGCCCATAGTGCATCATGGATGCCTAGTTTTGAATTTCCAAATCCGTTTGAAATCTATCTCATTTAACACGATGATAATGCCACACAGCATGATGTACATTTTTACCTGTTGGTTCCCTCACCAACTGCCTCAGCCCCATTCTATCAACCATGTGTCTTGAGGAACCGGTTAGTTTACTTGGCAGTGGTGCTACCAAACCACTTTCTGTGATGGATGTCCTCCACCCAGAGTACATTCTGTGCACTTGTCAACTTTAGTGGTTCTTTCCAGTGGTCAACATGACGGACTGTTGCTTCATCAGCTGTGAAGGGAAGTGGGAGGGAAGGAGTTGGTAGTTGGTAACCAGCGAGTGTTTCCTTGCTTATGTTTGATCTGATACTATGAAATTTGGTACTTTCAAGAATCTATGTTGAGGACTCCCAGGTGAGCCACCACCTCTGGTGGGTCTATCTTGCTAGTGGATCAAGACATACGCAAGGATGGTGATGATAGTTGCAGACACATAGTCATATCTTCTGGACAATGTCAGACTCTTGCTTTGTAGGGTTGCCAGGACTTGGTGTGCCATTGTTGCTTCTAGTGCCCTGGTCAGTTCTGGGTAATTTGTCCTGCTTTATTTCTTTTATTAGTTTATTTCCATGACTCTAAGACAACACTGTTTAATGGATATGCCTGGTTCATTTTAGAATAGGCCCATCTGGACAGCAGAGGGCCTTCCATGGATCAAGCAATTCAGGTTTGGTGGTATAATGGACAATGAAGAAGGTTATCGAAGAGTATGACAGGATCATGATCAGCTAGCCCAGAGAGTCCGCGAATGGCAGATGGAGTTTAGATTAAATAAATGTGAGCTGTTGCATTTTGGGAAGCCAGGGCAGGACTTGTACAGATTTTGGAATGGCCCTTGAGACTGTTGTTGAACAGAGACACATAGAGGTTCAGGTACATAGCTCCTTGAAAGTGGTGTCAGAGGTAGACAGGATGGTGAAGAAGGCATTTGCCATGATTGCCTTTATTGGTCAGGGTATTGAGTAGAGGATTTGGGATGTCAGGCTGTGGCTGTACAGGACATTGCTGGAGCCATGTTTGGAGTATTCTGTACAGTTCTGGTTACCCTGCTTATCAGAAGGATGTTATTACATTGGAAAGGGTGCAGAAAAGGTTTGCAAGGATGTTACTGGAACTGGAGATTGAGTTGTAGAGAGAAGCTGGATAGGTTGGGATTTCTTTCCCTGGTGCTTAGGAGGTGACCTTATTGAAGTTTATAAAATCATTAGAGGCATAGATAAGATGAATAGCAATGTTTTTTTTTCCCCTGGGGTAGGGGTGTTCAAAACTACAAAGCATAGGTTTCATATGAGAGGGAAAAGATTTAAAAGGGACCTGAGGAGTACCTTTTTCGCACAGAGGGTGGTGCATATGTGGAAGAATTGGCAGAAGAAGTAGTAAATGCAGGTGCAATTAGAACATTTATAAGAAATTTGGACAATATGTTAATAGGACAGGCTTGGGGGTATATGGGCCAAGAACAGACAAATGGGACTAGTTTAGTTTGGGTATATAGTCGGTGTGAACAAGTTGGACAGAAGGGTCTGTGTTTGTGCTGTATGACTCTAATGATTTGTTATAACTGAAAGGCTTGCTTGATTTTCACAGGACATTTAGGTGTCAATCCCATTACAATGAGTCTGGGTCCCATATATGCCAGACGGATGAGGATGGCAAATTGCTGTCTCTGCGGGATATTCGTGAGACATTTAATGACCATTGTCAGTTGTTTTTTTGATCACTATTACGGAGTCTAATTTTTCAAAATTCCACATTAGCTGTATTTAAATTTACCCAGCTTCCATCCCCAGAAAGTTAGTCTGGACCTCTGGATTATTAATGCAATGACATTCCACTGCATCTTGCATTTGTACAACAGATGCATAAAGTTTCATTTATGTTTGACCAGAATGCGCTGTTGATTAATGAAATAGGTATTTTTAAATGTAGCTAAAGCAGACATTCCTGATGAAGGGCTTCTGCTCGAAACATCAATTCTCCTGCTCCTTGATTGCCGCCTGACCTGATGTGCTTTTCTAGTACCACACTTTGACTCTGATCTCCAACATCTGCAGTTGTCACTTTCTCCTAAAGCAATTCTGCCAGCCTGTTTGAATTCAAATTAGTGAACATATTTCACAATGTTACATATGTAAACAAATAATTTGAACCAACAAGTTTGTGCTAGTGTCCATGTGTCCCACAATATTCTCCCAATCCTCTTCATCTAGCTCCATCCTTCTGTTTCTTTCCCCTTTCGTGTGCCTATCCAGCTTCTGCCTGGATGCATTTGATTATTCACCTGTATGATTCTATATGGTCACAATTACCACATTGTAACTATTCCGGGTAAATAAATTTTCCAAATAAAGCATTGTTTTTACAGCTCTTCTATCTTTCCCACTCATAATCTTAAGGACAATTGGTTTCCCTTCAAGATCTTTTTAGGAGAAAGATAGCCTTCTGAACCTTTCCTGAGGTAGAGAGCTTCTCCATTCTTCAGTGTACTGTCCAGTGGTAGAGAGAATCATTTGAGGCAAAATGTACACGTTACCTGACAGCATTAAATTGTGCTGACAAGTGGTTTCCATCAGAGTATAAAAGCTGTTATAAGTGTAGTCTTTTTGATGTCTGATTGACATCTCAAAGTAACCTTGAACAATTATTTCAGCATTTGTCTGACCATTTATAGAATCTCTCAATTGTTACAGCTCAGAAGGAGGCAACTTGGCACATTGTGCTAGCTCACTGAAGGATCCCTTTACCTCTTCCTGTTCCCAACCCTCTTCCATTGTCTCAGCATGTTTTTTGTTTTTGTAAAGTAATTCAATTCCCTCTTTAATGCCTCAGTTGAACCTACCCCCACCACACACTGTGCATTTTAGGTCCTAACTACTCACCTATTTGGGTTATATTTTTTGCCAATTCCCTAAAATCTGTGCCCTCTTGATCTTGGTCTTTCCACCAGTGAGAACAGGTTTCTTTCTATCACAGTGAAAAAAACTTACTACACGTTTTCTTTAAGATCAGCAAACAAATCCTGTGCAGTTCTTAAACCTCTCATTACTGACCTCCACACCCACGGAACATACCTACTTCCAATGAAACAGGCAGCAAAGACTGTAAATCAGACTGGCTGTTTGGTGCAGAACTGGTAAACCACACATCATCCTGATTTGGAACTATATTGCCATCCCTTTTACTGTCCCTGGGTCAAAATCCTGGAACTTCATCCTGACAGCATTGTGGCTGACCCTGTGTCTCTGCACATGTGGACTGCAGTTTTCCAAGCTGTGACTTACCACTGCTTTCCTGAGGATAGTTGGGGATGTGTAATACATTCTGGCCTAGTCATTGATGCCCACATCCCATGCAAGAGCAAAAGACACCATAGACTATGGGGTTAAGGGAAAACTGCGCTTCTGATTTTCCTGATTTATAATTCCTCCCACCAAATTCCAAAATCAGACCAGGGGAAATGTTGTCAGGGCTGGGGAGTTGGGAGCAAGTGTGCGCTGAATAGGAAAACAGTTGCAGAGAGTCGTCTTTGTGTAAATGCAGATGATTGGCTAATAACATGGAACGTCTTGATGGATACTTTACTGGAAATCAGGCTTTGTATGTTTGATTGTGGTGTGTGGTAGCTGTTCCATGTTGAGCTAAAATAGTTGTAACTGTTTCAACCCAGTTTTACAGCTTGGTTCAGGCTGGTGAGAACAATCTGCATTCGCGCTTTGATTTTGCTTAAGGGTTGAGACTGGCTGGTGTAGCATTCAAGTTTGTTAACAAACTTAGACTGTTTTTACCTATCATACTTGACCCATAGATGAGCCTTTGACCACACATCTGCATTATTGGTAAGCTTGCATGCTTGCACCTCCAAAGCCTGACCAAACCCAGGGCAGTCTGTCACATTCTATTCTTTGTAAATTGCTGCTGCATCAACAGTGTGGAGCCATCACTCTGTTTGTTGACTTGTGTTGGCTGCTGGTTAAGGAACATTGTCTTTACAAACTTCCTTGTCTTCCCTTTCGGACTCTTCTGTTGTCTCACTTTCCTTAACTCCCTAAACTTTACCAGCTCCACAAGTCTGATGATATCTGACCCTATCTAATCCTGTACTCTTGAGCATCTGTAAACCTTTCTGCTGCTCTTTCGTCCTTTTAATATGCATTTAACAACCTTAAAATTTGCCTCTTGGAACTAGCTTTTTTTGTCTGATTGAGCTGTATAAGATTGAAGGGCATTAGAGAGGCTGAAGGCACTTTTGCTGTTAGTGGAGGGGTGAAGAATTGGATTCGTGGATGTGAGGTAGAAGTTGAAAGGGAAGAGGAGAGTTGAGGAATTCTTTGTTTCACTCCTTTGGCGTGGGAGCCTTGAACTCTGTCTGAAAGAGTGGTTGAAGTCAGCAACTCGTGCAACGTTTAAACATTATTTATGCAATTGCTTGCTATAACCTCCAGAGCCGTGGACCAAAAGTTAGAAAAAGGCATTAGAGTACTCAATCTTTGTTGACCAGTGTAGACACACAAGTACCTTCTGTGCCACAACCATCTATGATGGAAAAATACAGGTGAACTCATTCTGTGAGGTATTGGTTACTTGCCTCTGACTTATATAGATGTATGTTGCGATTTATTCATTTTGGTGTATTTAAGAGTGAGTTGCAATAGAAGATATATTGTTGAAGTTTGATTATTTGTTTATTGGATTTTATTTTGGTAATTTCCTGTTACCTATAAAATAAAGATTTTGCTTTTGCAGATTGCTTAAAAGCTCTACTTTGTGGGCAACTTATTCATGATTGATCTTTTAGGTCTGGGATACTTAAACATTTTCAAACTATTCTTCTTTAAGTTAAATTTATTTCAAGCTGAGTTTTTTTTAGAAGATTGAGGCTCATCAGATAATGATTTTCTTGATCTCCACTCTATCTCAGATCTTAAAGACCTCAATATTTTAATTTCGTTTTAAAAATACCTTCAGGGCCAAAATTGTAGAGTTGAAATTTTGCTCCAATTGTGCATTGTAATAGAAGAGGCTAATTGAGTCAAGATCTCTTTGTTTAAAACTGTGGTGGAGTATATATTCTGTGGTGGTGACTTGTGACTGTCAGCTGACTGTGCTTTTTTTTGTTTTACACAGCTGTAGGGCATGGACAAAAAGATTTAATTCAGTTTTCTCACTTCTCATGTGAGATACAACACAGAACTGACCAATTAAGGGCTCTGTTAAAATGAGAATTCTGTTTTAGCAGAGTTGATGAAAGTATGAAATCTTCCATTCTGCCACTGAGGTGGTGAGCAAAAAACTTGATATAACGGGAGAAGTTTTAAAGATTATCTCTGGGGGTGGGGGGTGGGATTTGGAGGTGAATGGTGGAGCTTGGTGCCCAAGCTGCTAGTGGTGGAGTGATGGAAATCTGGAATGCAAGAAGTCAACATTGGAAGAATTCAGAGATCTCTCAAGTTGTAGAGCTGACGGCCGTTGGAGATAAAAGGCTGAGATCAGGAGGGATTTTGGAGACAAGGATGAGAACTATCAGATTACAATTTCTTTCTGATTGTACACATGAGATTTGTGTAGGAGTTATATCTCAAAACTGAGTTTATCCTGGATGTAGGTTTGTTCGCTGAGCTGGAAGGTTCATTTTCATGAAAACTAACCTTGCAGCTCAGTGAGCAAACCTACAACCAGAGCCTCAGCCTGAGCTACAAATCTTCTCAAATCTCAGAGTTCATCCTTTCAAGGTACAAAAAAACGTGTAAAGCTTTGCTCAACTGTTCCATTATTGATAAATCTGTCAAGGTGATTTCGGTTATGCTCTGAGGAACTAAACTGTGCAACTACTTCAGAAGCTTTTCTATCATCAGGAAATGTTGTTTTATATTTACCTTTTGGACTTCAAACGGCTGTTGGCCAGCTCATTTGAATCAGGAGTCTGGCTGTCAGTTCAGAAATGCTCCTGATGTATGGTAGTGTGGCTAGTCCTTTGGGTTGCGGCATGTCCTCGTTCCGTTGTCTCTCCCTTAGGCATCTGTTGATGAAATTGCGAGGGTATCCGTTTTTGGCGAATACTTTGTACAGGTGTTCCTCTTCCTCTTTTTGTAGTTCTGGTGTGCTGCGATAGACAGCCAGACTACTGCGACCACTAGAACTCATAACAGCACACAAACCAACAGCCACGCTCAGACAACAACTCACCAGAACTAATGTAGTGTACAAAATCCCATGCAAGGACTGCAGAAAACACTACATCGGACAAACAGGAAGACAGTTAACGATCCGTATACACGAACACCAACTAGCCACAAAACGACACGACCAGCTATCCTTAGTAGCCACACACACAGACGACAAGCAACATGAATTCGACTGGGATAACACTACCATTATAGGGCAAGCCAAACAGAGAACAGCCAGGGAATTCCTAGAGGCATGGCACTCCTCCACAGACTCTATCAACAAACACATCGACCTGGACCCAATATACCGGCCACTACAGTGGACAGCTCGAACTGACAACCGGAAGCGGCAGAGACAGGCCACTATAAATACCGGAGAAAACCGCTCCCAAGCACTGAGCATGTCACATGTCACCTAGACAGGGGACGAAACGTTTGCAAGACAAATTCCCAGCTCGGCGAACAGAACCACAACAACGAGGACCCGAGCTACAAATCTTCTACCAAACTATTATAGTTACTCACGAAGATGCACTCTATTGAAAGTAAAAGCTGGTATTGATGGCGGTAGGTATGGTTTGAATCACTTCATGTGTGGAATTCAGTTTTAAAGTTCTCTTCAGTTTGATGAAATATTTTTAAAGGAAATTTGATATTTCCTTTGCAGTATCGTTATATCTAGTACTTGTTTGTCAGTATCTACTTGGAGGCGAATAGGCGGGTTTAGTCCAAACTTTAGTCCACGTTGGAAGTTATTATGCAAGCACTGCATGTGAAAAGGTTGACTCATCAGGGACTACTGGTTAAAGGTTATGGTCGTGCTGTCTTTTGGTTCTCTGCCCCCACACATGCAAAAGGCTAATGTTGAAATGTAGAATTTTACTTAACCTAATGCTAATATTGGATACGTGACAAGATTGAAAAACATGTTGCTGGATTCTATATTTTTTTCCGACTGCTGGTATACTATGAAGAGTTTTAGTCTGAAGTATGGAATAATCTAAATAGTCGGATTCTGTAAAAGAAGTCAGGGAATTTATCAGGATGGACAATGAGAAGAATAGGCCTCTTCCTAATTCATATTGTGTGATCTTCAACATGGTTTTAAACCCCTGAACCCCAAATTTAGTTTCTAGTGTGTGTGTGTATTTCCAAAGCATTTCATTTCAGCATTGTAATGAGATTGAAGATTACTTGGAGATCTTTCAGGCTGCTATGATATATATTTAATGAAAATGAATGATTAGTAAAAATCTGAACTGGATTTTATGTCTTCTGTTCATCCATTTAACAATCTGATAATTACTCCTGGTACATACACGTAAAGTCCAAATGACATTTCAGGAAGTTTCTAAATGTTACTGCTGACAGAAGCAGCTAGTTCATGCTCAAACAGGAAAATTTGTTTTTAGTTTGTTTCACCCTCCTGTGATTTGTGTTTGATGCAATTTTGACTTTCTACAAATACCATCCAATTGTAACGAGAAAATGTGACTTGAGGTATTTTACAGTCAACTTTTTTTGACTGAGATTGCAATCATTTTTACACAAGGGCAGCAAATAAGTACATCTTGAATGCACTTGAATTTTGTTTACCTGTTTTAATGTACTGTACATTTTATCTGGAACAAAAATATACTTGTGTATGTATTCCTGACACTGAGTTTGTTGCCGCTGCTAAATAAAGGGCTAGAAATGATCGTCAAGAGCAAAGAACGTCAAATGCAAAAATGCAGATGGTTTGTGTTACTGCATCATTTTAATTGATCCTTTTATCCAACTTTGATCTTTGTAACTTTCAATTTGTACTTCACACCAGTTTTCTCAAAGTTAGATGTTGTTGTCACTCATTGATGCCCTTGGTGAGGACGCGAACCAGTCTTGGCTGCTTCAATCATCTTGTCTGACCAGTGTCTGTCTTATTGTAATCACTGTTTTTAGTCATCTCGCTCAAATGACTTTTGTGCCTTTCAGGTATTTTCAAGAGAAATAATTCCAGATTAATGGAGGAAATCTTAAAACAACAGCAAGAATTGTTAGGTCTAGACTCTTCAAAATATTCTACTGAATTTTTAAATAGTAACAAGAAAATTGAACAAGGTGAGTACCTTTACAGAAATTGCACTTCTGTAAGTTGAAAATATATTTTGCCAAAATTAAACTGTGCATAGATCTCTAAGTTCATTGCCAGCTTAACTCCTTGTATAATCCAATCATTGCAGTGTCATGTCATATAATCAAGATAATCAGAGGGTTAGATAGGGTGGACAGGGAGAGCCTTTTTCCAAGTATGGGAACGGCAAACACGAGGAGACACAACTTTAAAGTGAGGGGAGATAGGTATAAGACAGATGTCATAGGTTGTTTCTTTACTCAGAGAGTAGTAAGGGTATGGAATGCTTTGCCTGCAACGGTAGTAGAATCACCAAGTTTAAGTGCATTTAAGTCATCATTGGACAAGCATATGGACGTACGTGGAACAGTGTAGGTGGGATGGGCTTCAGATTAGTATGACAGGGCGGCACAACATCGAGAGCCAAAGGACCTGTACTGCACTGTAATGTTCTATGTTCTATATATCCATTGAAAATATTGTCACGTAAAGAAAAGTATCAACTTTGTCATGGTTTGCAGTGTGTCTTTTGTAACGTTTGCTGAGATGAACTTGCTGACGGAGTATTGATGTAGCTCAGTTTAAAAAGTAAATTCTTCAATGTACAAATTCATGCTTGAAAACATACTGCACTAGTCAAATCTTGAAACTGCCATTAGTAATCTACAGTGCACTTTGATCATTATATAACTGATTCCATTCTTGGATTACTGGCTTGCTTGTGTCACTTGCAATAATTGAAGGAATTTAATTTGCTCAATGGTCCTTTAACTTTCAAATTAAATAACCTATTTTTATCCATAACAACATATATCAATGTTACTTTTATGCCTTAAAAGTACTGTAGCTAAATGTCAGGGTTTTGAGCTGCCCTACTGCTCTATTTGACTATCTGTGTTTGGAGGGTAATATAGAATAAGGGATTTTGGGGTTCCGGGCTATCAACAATTGCAACATCAGATTGTGTGGAATACAGTGGTCAAGATCCTGTGATACTTGTAAAAGCTCTCAAACCCGGTTGAATGTTATTTTCTTTTACAAATTAAGTTTTTGTGCAAATATTATGCTATTGATATTTGGTACAGTATATTTTAACTTGTGTATTTTAGTTCTATCTTGTCCGACTACAGTGAAAGTGCTTTCACCCGATGATGGAAAAGCCGATATAGTGAAAGCTGCTAAAAAGTACTGTCAGTTAGTTGCTCAGCAGCAAAGGAGGTCCACTGATCTGAATGTGAATATTATGGACTGTTTTCTCAGAGGTAAGTGCCATTTGTTAGTCATTGGAAGGAACGCCATGTTTACATGTGCAAGTAAGGTTTGAGAATGGGCACAGAATCACCTCTTCATTTGCATCACAACAGATGCTAATGTGTGTTTCTAAAGCACCCTTTTCTGGTTCTGGCACAAAGATCAATGGCATACAAAAAGACAAATATACTGACCCTCTAAGTGTTGGCCACCTTTATTAACCAATTGTATATGATCACAATGATACTGGTTTCTTAGAAGCTCTGCAAGCTGTTGTGGTCAATCCATTAGCATATCTCCAAACATGTCTTCAGAGCGGCTGTCCAAGCCTGTCACTACCCAATCCTTTCACAGAGCTTTGTTTATATCATATTGCTGTAGAATGGGTTATATTAAGTAACCCTGTTTTTGGTCATCTTGATTCATTTTTAATTACAGCACTTTTATGTTTGAAGCTTGTGTCAAATTTACTTTTTCTGGGTCACATTCTCAGAGCGGTGTATTGGATTTTGCCTGTATCAATCTCTAATGCTAGTGTGAGGGCAACATTTTATGATCACATAGAGACATTTGTTCAGCTCTAGCACATTTTAGTATCAATTTACAGACTCGCTTGCTGATCTTAACAAGTCGCTATCTTTACTAAATTTCTCATTCTGCCTTCCTATTCTCAAACCCACAATGCAGTTCTTCAGCCATAGTCCAGAAAACAGAGTCCAGTGAATAGTCAGGTGCTTGTTTTTGACTAGCACAGACTTGATGGACCAAAGGACCTTTTTCTGTGCAGTAGACCTCCATGGCTGTGACTCCATTTCTCTTTCCATGGTCTATTCCACCAGTGAGGGACAAATTCAGCACGTGACTTGCCAAAACCTGTTGCATTCATTAATATGAAAGAAAACAACAGTTGCAGGTTCAGAGTGATTAATTCAATGCATTAGCTTACATTTCATTTAAAATGTGTTTTAATTTCTTTGAATGGAATTGTAATTTGTCACAATCTTTAGGTTTTAATCGGGCTGTTCTTAATCTAAAATGCACTGGCTAGGCCACTACTGTGTAATATTTAAGTTTGCAGTAGTCTTCAATTGTCTGTGCATGTTAGAAGGTTTTTACAAGTTGCAATATAATTTCATCCTTGTTTGTTTCTTGTAAAATATGAGGCATAACTGTGCTGTTAATAGTTTGATCCTGTGTTGGTGTTTGTTTTTTTTTCAAAGTTCTCTTATTACCAGACTTATTCTTGTGTATATTCAATAATATTTAAATGGTATGATACTTCCATATATTTAAGATGTGCATACTTCTTACTTTTTTCCCTCTTCAGAAAGTGCATTCGGTTTACCTGACCCAGATCTAGTTTTAAAATTTGGTCCTGTGGACAGCACACTTGGCTTTCTGCCGTGGCACATCAGACTTACTGAGATTATGTAAGTAACAAGATGCAGTCTAATTTTAAATGAATATGCAATTATTGCTGAGGACATTTTTGATGGAGGATGGTGCTTAATTGTATGTTTACAAAATGTCAGTGTACTTTGACTGCTTTAACCTTCATTGTGTAGCCTCCATAGAATGGCAACCTTCAGATGCCCAGAAAGTGCTCTTGTTCATCAACCAGATAGAGATAATGAGACACGGATGTGCTTTCAAAGGATTTGGTAACCTTCTTCACTGTTGAGCCTATTGCACAAGGGCAACAGTCAAATTGAAATAAGCTGGTTGGTGTTATGCTCCTTGTGTGATGCAGCTGAGTATCCATTCATATATCTGGTATGGGTATTGCAGACAGTGGAGCAACTTATTGCAAATTCCCCACCTTCTGCCTTGTTCTTGCAACCGTGGTGTTCTTATGACTGATTTGGTTCAACTTCTCATCAGTGTTGATCCTCAGAATGTTAACCTTGTGCACTTGAAAGTTAGTACATGGTTTTCATAGGTAGAGAAGAAGATGAGTTTTTTTCTTTATCTGAAGCCATTTGATCTATTCATGATTAAGTTGATGAAGGAGAGTGGCCAATGTCAGATTTAAGTGGTTTGTTTAGGGTTTTGTTAATTTGTCTACAATCACTAGGTGGCACTGTGTTGCTGTCATATTGGTTGCAGGTGTCCACTTGCTTGACTTAATTTAGGCTGAAAAATACAAGACAATGTAAATTAAAGGCGCACTAATTTCTGGTACTGTCTTGGTGGAAATGTTGCTCATTGGGAAGCATTGATCAATTCCTTGGAGAAATTGGCTAGTTGAAAATAGGGAGCAAACTAGTTATAAAAAGGATGACTTTTTAGAAGTAGAAAAGTCAACTGACCAGAATGAAATTCCTAGGCACTGGGGCTGATCATGGCTGTTCTGTGCCCTACTGTGATCTTTTTGACATATCTCTGAACACCTTTTAATTAACAATCATCTATCAATCTCAGATTGAAAATTATGAATGATCCAGCATCAATTGGCATTTGAGCAAAAGCATTTCCAGATTTCAGCCCCTTTGTGTGTGGAAATGTTTCCTAATTTCACCCTGAAAGGTCTGGTTCTCGTGTTTAGGCTATGCCCTCTAATTTTGCAGCCCTGACTACCTATCTGCCCAATCAGACCCTGATTAACAGCTTAAGCTTGACCAAATTAGAATTTAACCTTCCAGTGAATACAACACTTGTTTTTGCAATCTCTCCTTGTGAGTGTGTATATCACTCTGGTACATCTATACTGCACACCCATCAAGGTTGCTGAGGAAAGGTAGGATGATAGTTGTCCACAAACTGGCTACAATTTTCTAGTATTGCTTTAGTTATGGGAATAGTGCTACAATACTAGAGGATTGCAAACGTTACACCTTTTTTTTTAAAGAAAAGGAACAGGATAAACCCAATAAGCAATTTGGTGAAATGGGCACACTCCTATCAGATGAAGCTTACTGCACAGAAGTAGGTACTGATTTGTTTTTATTATTAGACTGAGAAGTGGCAAGTGGTACAATTTTAAACAATAAACAGGAATGAAGAGATCTGAGAACATATGTTTGAGTTTTTGAAATTGTAAGAACAAGTAAAAACTATGAAAATGATGCATATCCTTGCTTTATAAATGGTATGCAAAAACCTTCTAGACAATACTAGTAAGGTCTGATCTGGAGGATTGTGTTCAACTCTGGGCACCACATTTTAGGGAAGGTATCACAGACCTTGGACAGGTGCTGAGGAGATTTACTGGAATGGTACCAGGGATGAAACACCCATTGAATGGAGAAAGTAGGGAAACTCAGATTGTTCTCCTTAGAGCAGAGAAGGTTAATACGAGGTTGAATAGGAATGTGGTGAAGCTGTTGCTGGCAAAAGCCTCCAATACCAGAGGATACCTTCCCTGGTAAAGGAACTGGTGGTGGGAAGGTGGCATGAAGTGGCAAAGGTTATTCGGCAGAATATGTTGGCTAAAAGGCTGGTGGGAACGGATTCAGTCCTAACTCTTAGAAGTGGATTTGATCAGTTGCTGAAGTGGAATAAGCTTTCTTGGCTACAGAGAAAGAGTAAGGAAGTAGGGCCAATTGAATCGCTGTTTTAATGTACTGTAATGGGCATGATCAGTTGAATGGGACTCTGCATTTTCATTTCAGAATTCTATGATCCAAAATGATCAATGAAAAGCCAGTGAATAAAATCTCTTAAAACTGGATTTACGATAATTAATGTGCTTCGGTAATAGAACGTGCTTTTCCACTTTGTGCATTAATTCCAGCTTTTGGAACAGGAATTTGGTGAATGGACTGGAATTTCACAACAGTCGGATAAGTTTATACTCTGAAAATGGTATGTTTTGTATGACTGCTGCAATACCATAGGACATTGAATTTTTTTTGATGTTCTACAATCTGATCTTCCTGTGGATTGAGCAGGAAACCTGCCAATGTATTTCATCCTCTATAGAGGGCAGTCCGGCTAATTCTTTTATCTTAAAAAAAAATCGATGAACAGTGCAGCCTGAGAACTAAAGGAGTGTTATTTTAAAACAGATGACTGAGTTTGATAACTTTTGTGTTTACTCCAGGAATTGTTATTGATAGTTTCCAAATTGGAGTAGCAAGTTTGGTGATGCTTATTCTTTTCAGAACTTTTTGATAGCATAGAGCCAAAGTTTTGTGACAAAATGCTCCAGTCTTGGAGAATGGAATGTCTTCAATCTGCTAAATAACAGAGGACCAGATTAGCTCATTCCAGGCCACTGAGAAAATTTGGTAACAATCTAGAAAAAGGGATATCACATATGTACATCTGAACAAAGTTTTCAAGAGAAAAAGTATGCGGATAAAAGTGTTGTTTCAAGAGTTTCTTTAGAAGTTCCTTTACCATTGTTTCAGGAAATGCAAACAAATGTCCTTTATATTTGGTAAAATAAAATTCAGCTTTAGTACTTTGATTTCTCTTCAGTTTGTCACTTCTTGCAAATGTTAAAAACTTCTATACTAGTTCCAGTTACAGAATAATTTAACTGCTAATTAGTTAAAATTGTCAGATGATGCATAGCTGGGTGGGACTCTAGAATTGCAGTGGGACTCTAAATTCTAAAACTCAATGGTTGTGTTCTTGAGAAACCCTACATTATAGCAAAATCCTGCTTTACAAGCGGTGCTTGAAGTGTTGGTGATATAATCTCATTAGTCAACACACTTCCTATAAAAGTTCATGTTTTAGAAACAGTGTCCCCAAATCGTCAATCACATTACAGTGAATTCACATTAATGAAGTGCTAATTGTAGCAGAATGACTTGTATTTAGGGTGAATAACACAGAAGGTTGCCATTATGCTGAACCAGTTCATCTGGTTATTATGCTGCATTTCAGCATCCGCCCATGTTTTCTCCTCTACAATGGTTATTACCATGTTATATTTAAACATTTCTTCCTCATGGTGGTTTCGTTTTCCTTTAAGACCTTTCCATGAGGTGGAGAGTTACATGTTGTTATCATTTGGGTAAAGCAGTTATTATTAAATGTCCTATTGGATTACTAGTGATGATATTATTGATAGGTTTACATTGCTGTGGTTACATGCTTCACCACACTATCTCTAATTCCAGAGCTAAATGATCTCACGGTCAGATCAAAGCGCTGAAGTCCTGCTGTGTGCAGTTGTGAATGGTGATGACAATTAAACAACACACTAGAGTAACTCCAAACAATTCTCTATCATCAAAGGTGTGCAGCCCAATCTAGTAGTGCAAACGACATAACATTTGTAACTATTTTCAGATAGAAGTACCAGTTGGATGATTCATGTTTCTTCCAGAGGTCCCCAGACAATTTTCAGCCAATTCAATTCTCTCCATGTGATAGCTGCTGAAAACACTGGATACCACAAAAGCCTTTGTTTTTCGGCAATGGTACTGAAGACCTGTGCTTCTGAACTCTGTGTCCCTGGTTGAGCTTTCCAATATAGCTACAATGCTGATAGCTGCCTGACAATGTGAAAATTTGCTCAGTTATATCCTGTCCACTAAAGGCAGGACAAATCCAATTCAGCTAGTTACTGTCTCATCAGCCTCCTGTTGTTATCTGCATAATGTTAGATGAGGTTTTCAGCAGTGTTATCAAATGACAACTACACATCAGTAATCTGCTCATTGATGCTCAGTTTGAGTTACACCAGGCCTTCTACTTCCTGACTTCATTACAGCCTTGGTCCAAACTGGGACAAAAGTGCTTAATTCTAGAGGTGAGATGACAGTGACTGTCTTTAACTGCAAGGCAGCGTTTGGCTGAGTGTGAAATCAAGGAAGTCCAAAGCTCTTGATGTCATTGGGAATCAGTGTGAGGGAGGGACACGCTGATGGTATTGTTGGACTAATAGCACAAACTAAGATGATCGATGTTGGAAGTTAATCATCTCACTCCAAGACATTGCTACTCCTCAGATGCTGAAGCAGTCTGTGTCCATATGATCAAGACTTTGGCAATATTCAGGCTTGGACTGAGAAGTGGCAAATGATATTTGCATCACACAACTGCGAGGCAGCAATAATCTCCAGTGAGCAAGAGAATGATTGCATGGCAGAAATTAGACATTGCTTAAAGGAGCCAAGGAATTGGAAGTTTTTCATCTTCCCCTGAATAGAATTGAGGTAAGAAACAGATTTGAAAAAGGGACACAAATGTATCTCCACTCCCTCTCCCTCTGTGTGTGCACACACTAGCACCAATATTCCTACATCCATTTGCTACATAATCAGTCTTATTGGCAACTTCATTACTTGGGCCCTCACCATCTGCTCACCAACTAAGCTTGATGCTGAGACCTTATCAAAACTATGCTGTGCAATAACATGTTGTACAAACTCATGAAAGGGCTTACGCCCACCACTTTTGACCCTGATCAGTGCTGAGTCTGAGTCTCTCTATTACCCTGAAAGAGAAAGCAGTCTCCAAAATCTGAACAACAAGTGGAGGTAGATGTCTCATCCTGCTTTTATGAAGCTGAACCACTACTAACTGGGTGTTGCCTTCAAACTAAAGGGACATTTTTGCCTATCTTACAAAAGAGTAATGTGATATGAATTCTAGTATCACTGTGGTATCGGTTATGTAGGTCATTTGTCCAAATAGCTAGTATACTGTATCAAAACAACGCATTCTTTTGGCCATTCACAGCTAGTGTTATGCTCAAACAGCCTTTATTTGTAAGCCTCAGAAAAGTAGATCCATCATGATCTGATTCTGGTATTGGAAACCATTTATTAAATGATCCAGATTGTGCGAAGTGTTACATAGAAACCAGTAGTTTGACTTGAAATATGATGCACTTCTGCATGCTGGGAGCTATGTACAAGTATATATATATATAGGACCATGTTTTATGTAGGCAAAAGGAATTTGTATATTGCTTTTTTTATTGAATAAAAGGGGCCATGGATACTGGTCAAGGTGCTGCCATAGGAATGCAGAGATTGGTGATCAGAATTGACCTGCTTGGTCTGCGAATGAAGTTGACAGTTAACTCTCTTCTGCATCTCCCTGTCACTGGTGGCCAAACCATTCAGCACCCTCCTTTCATGCTGTACAAAAATGTATCCCTTTTTCCAATCTGTTTCTTGCATCATTGTCCTTTTGAACACAACACAATAATCTTTGATTTGTTTCTTTTTAGCAATGGTTGAGAGAGAATCTGAAAATCTCCCATGGCATTGAATAGCATTACCACAGCAATCAATATCCTGAAGTTTTTTTTTTGACCAGCACCTGAACTAGACCAGCTATGTAAATGTGATGAGATATTTAGCATGCTTGCCTTCATTGCTCAGTCCTTAGAGTATAGGAGGTGGGAAGTCATGCTGAGATTGTACAGGACATTGGTGAGGCCTCTTCTGGAATACTGTGTCCATTTCTGGTCACCCAGTTATAGGAAGAGTATTATAAAGCTGGAGAAGGTTCAGAAGAGATTTATCAAGATGTTGGCTGTGGAAGGTTTGAGTTACGCTGGATAGGCTGGGACTTTGTTTTCAGTGAAGCATTGGAGGAGGAGACCTTAGAAGTTTATAGAATAAAATAATGAAGGGGTATAGATAGCGGAACTGGTAGTTGCTTTTTCCCTCAGATGAATTTCAAGACTAAGGGGCACACTTTAAGGTAAGAGGAGAGCAACTATTTTTAAAAAAAGACATGAGGGGCAAATTTGTTTTACACAGGATGGTTTGCATGTATAATTACACCAGTTTAAAAGACATTTTGGTAAGTACATGAATAGGAAAGGTTTGGAGGGATATGGGCCAGAAGCAGGCAGATAGGACTAACTTAGTTTGCGATTATGTTTGGCTTGGAGTGGTTGAACCGAAGGATCTGTTTTGTGCTGTAAGACTCTACGTGCAGGTCAGAGGCTTGGAATCCTGTGGTGAGTAACTCAAATTCCCGAAACCTACCACCTACAAGAGTAATGTAAGGATTTTAATGGAATACGGTCTCTTGCCTGGATAGGTGCAGCTGCAGTAACACTGAAGAAGCTTGTTACCATCCAGGATGAAACTATCTATTTGATTGGCACCTCTTCCACCACTTTAAACCTTCCCTGCCTCCATACCAATGCTCATTGGCTGCAATGTGCACCATCTACAAAATGCACTGTGGCATCTTTCAAATCCACAATCTCTTCCGTCTCGAAGGAAGAGTTCTGCAGGAACAATAGCCTAGTTGTATTATTGCTAGACTGTTAATCCAGGTAGTGATCTGGATTCCAATCCTACCATAGTAGATATTGGAATTCAAATGCAATGTTTTAAAAAGTCTGGATTTGGAGTCTAATGATGACCATAAAACCATTGTTGATTGTCAGGAAAACCACATTGGGTTCACTGATGTCCTCCTCACCTGGTCTGGTTTATGTGTGACTCAGACCCACAGCAATGGGTTGACCCTTAACTGCTCCCTGGAGAATGGGATGAGCAATAAATACTGGCTTTGCCATATCTCATGACTAAATTAAAACATGTATACATCCACACCTGCAAGTTCACTTCTAAGTTTCTGATTGTCCTGACTTTTATATTACCGTTCCCTTTGACGTGGTATCAAAAGTCTGGAGCCTGTGGGGCTAGCTAGGCCACTTGGATTGTAGTGGTTGAAAAAGGCAGCTCAGCACTGCCATCTTGAGGGCTGTTAGGGATATTATAGGTACTCTGTCCATGATGCCCTTCTACAGAGAGCTTTTTAAAAAAACTTTCATAGTTTTAAAGACTAAAACTTCATAGTTTTATTGTCATTAGGTAACACCACAGCATTGATTTTCCTGATAGAACATATCAACCTGTCAATTCTTTCCTGATTTGTATCCCCAAGCATTTCTGGTATCATCCTTGTGACTCTCACCTGCACACCACCAATTCTTCTCCCTCCCCCTCCAATTGTGTCTCTCAGTTTTAATAACTCGTGGCCCAAACCTCTCACAGTACTTAAGTGCAATTTCAACAAAGTTCAATGCCTCGGTAGTATAACTTGTTTACTTTTCAGTTTGGTTCCTGTCTAGAATTAAAACCTCTTGCTATGTTTGTAATTGGAGGTAGCTGAGAACTAAAAGAGAGCTCAGTGTTGTTTCCACCTGAGGTAATGGTAAGAAATGGAACTCTCACTCCTCTTTTTGGAGCAGTCAGTTCTTGCATTTCTGATGAAGTCATATTTGACTTGAATGTTAACTTTTTTTTTCTCTCTCGCTCCATTGATGCTTCCAGACTTGCTGAGCACAGCAAACATTTTATTAACTGGCACCTTTGGGACCAGGACTGTGTGGTTGATCAAATATTCCAGTTGCTTGAATAATCAATGTAAAAACACATACTGATGTAATTCAGGGGGTCTACTTTATTTTCAGCATAAATCACTCAAACAATAATGAAACTTGGTCTTAAATAAAACTTACTGACAGACAGCCTTCTCACTCACCCTCAACTGACTACATGGACATGGACATCATGGATATAGCAATAATACTGTAATACTTTCAGGTATCTAATGTTTGCTGGCTTATCGAGATACTGGTTCATAAGATTCCGGTTAAAACAATGTTTGCTGTATTTCCTGTTTTTCTTTGGATCTCGAGTGCATCAGTATTTTTGAGTTTTGTTTTGTGAATTGTTACAACAGAAAGCAGTGGTGTCAATAGTCTCATCTTCCTGTTCTACCTGATAATACTGTCAGTACCATTGAAAGGTGGCTGCATGGAATACATGCTCCCATCATATCTGTGGGCAAGAAAGCTGAAGAGGCTGAGCTAAGGGGAGTGTGCAATGATGGTGGAAAACCTGAAGTGGCCCACACAGTCCTCTGGGTCATGACCCTGTCCTTGCACCTGTCCTAAAATATTGGTATGTCAATCTCGTGGGTTTCCATTTGATACATGATATTTCAGTAGTCCTATTTAGCTAAAGTTGGGACCTGAAATTGTGTGTGTGTGTGTGTGTGTGTGTGTGTGTGTGTGTGTGTGTGTGTGTGTGTGTGTGTGTGTGTGTGTGTGTGTGTGTGTGTGTGTGTGTGTGTGTGTGTGTGTGTGTGTGTGTGTAAGCAGCTGGCACACTACCAGAATGGCTTACTCAAAAGGCAAAATGGACTCCAATGTGGTTAGCTTAGGCCTGAGTTAACATCTAATAAGTGCCTTTGAATTTCGCTGATATGGTATGTTATATTTTATTAATGTGTTTTCCTCCTCCTTCTACCTCTAGATCATTGTCTTCACACATCAACTTAAGTTATGAAAGATTTATTTCTGCCCTCCAGCAATTTGCAGCCTGTGAACAACGAATGGGAAAATGACCACAAGTTAACATGGAATCACGTCCAGGCTTCAGTCAAAGGGACCCAGAATATCCAATGTTTACACTTACCTGTGAACCATTGAATCCCAATTCAGTGTCTTTCTTTATCAACTGAGGATAAGAATGTGTCTTCTTTGTTCAAATCTTAGTTGCGTAAGTGTCTGTGAGAGGTCAGTATGTTTTTTTAAAGAAACGGTTGAGCTTGACAATAATTCAGGCATTCTGAAATGGGACTTTTTTTTATATACAAATGAACTGTATATTCGAAGGATTACCATCATTGGACTCTTCTTTCTTGGATGATATGGACAAATAATTTATCTGCAATGCCTTGCACTAAATGAGTGTTCAATAAATGTGTAAAGATGATCCTATTCCATTTTAAAGTCCTATTTTAATGCAACACCTAGAATTTCAATGAGTTTTAATTAGCCTTAACCTAAAGAGTACAGCAGGGATGTTTGATCACATACAGCTGAAGGTTTAAAAAGAGCTTTCCCCCCCCCCAAAGCTTTAAAGATATGAATATGGAACTTAAGTAATGTAAAGTAAGAGACTACATTATTCCATTGTATTGATATGATGGACAACCTGGTTTATACTTGGCTGTCTGTGGTGCAGGTGCACAGTCATGGGCTGGCTAGCACTCTTGTGAATGAATTTGTGGGTCAGTATGTGATGCTGTATTAGTTTCCTGATGAAACCAAACTAAGGCATGAATTGCTTTTGTGTGTTGTTGCTGTTTAGTTACTTTTATTAGACCTTTTTCAGTTTCACCAAGGCAGATTTGTTAGCAGTTGACTGATAAAGGGAATCTGTTTAAATGCCATATATCATATAAAATTGGAAACTGAAGAGAAATACAAAGGAATAATATTTTGGGTTTTAATTGTACCATAAACTGCAACAAAGTTCAATAGGTATACAATCCAAGCAAGGAATGTTAATTGTACTTTTTCAATTTTATTTTATATATGATATGGCATATACAAAATATAACTTTTTTGATAAAATTTGAAAATCTGAAGATTTAAGTCCTCACCCTCTGTTTCCTTATGGTGGATGCACTGAAATTCAAATTTCTCCGTTGTAATTAAGTTGATGCATGACACATGACCGTAGATACAGAGTTATGGTTTTCCAGTGTGATTTTGCTCTTGTAAGAATATTGTATCAATGTTAATCTCTTTCAAGCACAAATATGGCATAGATCACAGTGCCAAAGTTGGGAAGCTATATCCTTACATGTCATAGCAGCAGGTATTCCCATTCAGTAACATCGTAACCTTTTATCCCAAGGGAGGAAGAGCATAGAACTCTAATGATGTGTGTCCTTTTGGCTGATGCATACCCGTCCTTTACATTAATAAATCTTGCACCATAATTGAGAGTTGTCCGTAATTATGTAATTTTTGGGAAGAAACGGAAGTGCTCTGTTCCTGTTAGTGCCACTAATTGGAATAGGGCCTGAATAAGAACTGTGATAGGTCTATGACATTTTTTGGCTTGGCTTCTCTAATTAAAATAGTCAAAGCAATTTGTCATTTTTAAATAAATAGCATTGGCAAATCACTTGAAGACAAAGGCCCACCAATGTCAGATGGATACCAGTAAGATGGCAAATGTAATTTCTACTTGATTGTAGATTGTTTTGGATATGTCAGGTTTTATCATAAGCTGCTCTGGTCAAGCAGTGTTGCTTGTACTGAAATATTAGCTGCTTGCAGTTGAAAGACGAGTCCTGAATGTTTCAGATATATGGATGGTTTTTAATTTGAGAACTTTGCAAAGATGATATGTTACAAAGAAAAAAAGTGTTAATCACCCTTGCTTCGCAAATCAACTTCAGTTCTTTTCTGATTATTTTCTGAAATATAATTGTCTACTCTGTATGATTGAGTTTATTTTGTTTTTGGAGATGAAAGATGGGTAAGGACTAACTTTTCTTTATCTAAACTAAGGAAACAGTGCCAACTACACTGAAATCAAATGAAAAATTGTGCTGAATGTATGAGTGACTGAACGCTTGTATACTGGACACAGCAATGTTACAGAGACAGCCAGTGTCACTTCATCAAGTTATAGTCATAGTTGTAATCTTTGGGAATATGTACACTATGTAAAACCAATTTTTACAAATAAAACTTGGATTTTATGAATGGAATATTGTATCATGACAGAGGTGTAGAAGTTCTATGTAAATATTTTTGGAGCACAGTACATAAACTGCAGCTTCACAAATAAGGATTTTTTTTTTCTTAAGTATATGAACAAGACTCAAATACTTCATAAATAATTTTAATCTGAGGTGCCTTAAAGCTGCAGTCCTACAGGGTTTAGCATGGTGGGCACTAGGAAAGGCCAGTAATCTCTAGGGTGGGCAACAAAGTTAACAAGCAACAACAGGACTTTGGCATTCATCTGCATGTGTCGTACTTGGCTGGTTCACCCAGTATGTGTTTTGTAAGTCTGAGGTCAGTGTTTTTTATTTTATTTTTATTTAATATATATTATATAACAATATTCTGTTACTGTTGTCCATAAATGTATATAGTAGTCATTCTTTTTGTACTGTTTTATCACTATTATGGAAACCCAGTGGTTCTCAAGTTATAGTGATTTAGTTATTGCATTGATAATTCAGTATTGAATTATTCCAGAGAATGCAAGTTCGGATCTACATTTTAAGTTTAGTTTGATTTCTAGTTCCAGCTGCTTTCAATCAGTTAAACCAGGCAGCTGCTTGTTCATTTTATCATAAAAATGAATTTATTGTATTGGCTAGCAATGTTTAAGGAGTCTTAGACATTTAAAACGTCTCCCACGTTTTCTTCTAGTGATTCCTAAAAGCATTCAGTTACACAAGATAAAATATGGTGCTGATGTCAACTTATGGAATCCTGTGCTTGCTTTTTGCCCTTTCTCTTTTGCACGGTTTCTCCTGTCAACGTCCTATTCGTTTCCCTGGTTTTTGTTCTCTGTCATTAGGGATACATATGGTTCTTATTAGAAGAATAATTGTCAAGAGCTACCTGCAGTGATGTCCACTTCTCTTTAAGCTATTTCATTTCAAACTGATTTTTGATGTTACATGTGCCACATCTATAATACAAGGACCAATCTACATTTTATAAGATTGGCTACTCAAATTAAATGTTGAACTCCAGTTGCAGTGGTACCAAGACCCATATAGAACAGAGGTGTAACTTCTCACTTAAGAAATATGGAAGTTTACAATCTAAATGGAGGCTGTTTTGTTCACTACAGTTCAGTCCTTTTGAAATAAAGATATTATTCCATTAAACTTTGATTTATTTTGTGCTTCTTCATTGACTTTAATTGATTTATGTACTTGAATTCTCAAATCTCTTTGACCATTATCTTGAGTTTCAATATTTTAGTAAGTGCTAAGAACTGCAGAGGATCAAAGTGAATTACCTCATGCTTTCCCTCATTAAACCTACGTCATAGAAGTCGACATTCACAGAAAAAGGTCATTCAGCCTATCAAATCTGTGTGTCAAAAACAGCTACCTAACTATCCCAATCCCATTCACCAGCTCTTTTTCCATAGTCTTCTATGCCTTTGCATTGCAAGTGTACATCTAAATACTTATTAAATGTTGTGAGGGATTCTGCCTCTACCACTGTTACAGACAGTAAGTTCCAGATTTCCATGATATTCTGGGTGAAAAACATTTTCCTTGCGTTCTCTCTAAACCTCCTGCCCCTTACTTTAAAGCTGGTCATTGATCCTTCCACCAAGGAGAAAGTTTCTTCCCCTCTCCTACCTACGCCTCAATTTTATACATCACACTCCTGTTCCCCCTCAGTCTATCCAATCTCTCTCTCGATAACAAAAACTTTCTGGACTAGGCCGCACCCTGTTAATCATCATTGCACCTTCTCCAATGTAATCGCACCTTCTGCTTTCCAAACATTTGAACCTATTAAAATGTGTTTCAGATGCTGAATAAATTTCCTTTTGAAAGCCAAGAATGAATCTCCTTTTCAAGCGATTCATGACACATTCTAAACTTCTATATACAAAGATGATCCTTTTGCCAATTGTCTTAAATCTCTTCTGATTTTTGACCTTTCAACAGAAACAGTTTCTCTCTATTGCCAGTCAATAATCCTTATGATTAAGCATTCTGTTTAAACTTCTTAAGCCTTCAAGAAGAACCAACCTCATCTTCTGTAATCAAGTTTGACATAAGACTCCAGCTGCGATTGAACTAGAGATTTATAAAAGTTCTTCATAACATCCTTGTTTTATCCCCAACCTGCTTTGCCACCTTAAAAAAAAGCATGCATTCCCTTGCTCTCTATTCTTGTACTCTCTTTAGAATTGTACCTTTTCAGTTTATGTTGACCTGTCATCTTCCTTGTCACTAATGTGTCACTTGTGATTTCCTAAAACATTTTTCATATATTTTTTCACATCGATGTACCTTGGCAGCATTTTGCAGCTGCAATGGTTCACTACTGCACACTATTGCACTGTCTGTATCATCACTCTATTCATTCAGTAAATTTGCAATTCACTCTCCTTAACAATTCAGTTTTTCTCTTGAAGCAACCAATCAATTCATATTCTCCACTCTTGACATTTTTGCAATTGCAATGTTTAAATACAAACAGGTCTATCACGCAATACATTGGGCAGATAATAGACACTCTGCTGAATGATTAAACGTTTGACAATATTTTGCAATTTGTTCAAAATGAGTGGTGAGGGAGAGACAACAGTGAATGCATAACGTAAGTAATGCTGACTTCCTAATTGTGCCAAATAATGGGTGTAGGTTTACAGTGAAATGCTTGAGGATTAGAGATGTTTTAAGGAAACACTTCTCCACCAGAAGGTGCTAAGGTTCTGGAGAGCACTACCTGCAAGGCAAGAAACTTCCCTAAACTTTTTAAAAGTACTTGGATGAGCTCTTGAAATTTTGTAACATTCAAGGCTATGGGCCTAGTGTGGGAAAGTGGAACTTGCATCAGTAGTAATATATTTTTGGTGCTACAGACTTGATGGGCTGAATGACCATTTCTGTGCAGTATGATTGTGATTGTGTTGGCAGTGACTTGCGTGTATGTATGGCAAAACAAAAATTGGCATTTGTATTAAAAACCATTTCATTTTGAACTTATTTTAATATTTCACACATTCCATCTGTGACTGTATTTAACATTATCATGCTTCTAATTAGTGTAGGTTAATTTTTTTCCCTGAACATTGACAAGTGTATCCAGTAGTTATCTCTCAAACTTTATAGTAAAACAAGCCAAAAAAAACCTACTTTGCTTATGGTAGCTCTATTATGGGAATAATTTCTCTTTTGTTACAAAATCACCCAATCTTATTTTTTCTGTTAGTTCCATCAGCTGATTTAATACCTAAAATGCCTTAAAACACCTGAAAATGAACCAGGGCACTTTCTGCTCAAGATCCTGGAACTCCCTCCCTACCAACAATGGGTGTATCAACACTGTATGAGCAGTTGAACAATCTCGCTCACCATCTTTTGAAGGACAACTAGGGTTGGGCAAGGAACCTACATGGTGTGGGGAGAAAAAAACTGTCAATGTCAACTGAATTGCTTTTGCTTCTCTTCAAGGAGCTAAATCAAATAAATATTCAAATTTAATTTTCCAGGATCTTTTAAAATTGTTCAAAAGTATTGTGTAATTGGAACATTACATCCTTTAATTTGTGCAACTGAAATAGGTTATTCATTTCTTTCAGCTTTTGTGTATTGTTATATTGAGTTTTAGATCTGTCATATATAGTTAATCATTTCTGATTCCGTGATACTTGAATGACTTTCTTTTGCTTTAAAACAATTTTTCCTTTTGGTCTATAAGGTTAGGAATAGTGGAGTATTGATCCAAAAAACCTCCACAATTTCAGCCAGTGAATGTGATTTAGTAGAATCATGTCTCCTTATTAGAAACAAGTGAGTCCCAGAGTTATGAAAAAGAAAAGCAAATGCTGAAAGGTCAAGGGATTTAACAACAACAAGAATTTACACAGTACCTTAAATGTCAAAAATATCCCAAGTTACTTGCAGAACAGAAAGGTATGCCCATCAGCACTAGTGTTAAGTTAGAAAGGTGTATCTTATGGAGATTTTTGGCTACTTAGAGAAGTTGTTTCACATAGTTGTTTTGGGAATGTTCCAAACAACAACAGTACTGCCAATAGTGATGGAGTGGATAAAAGCAGTAGACTGAAGATCAATTCTGTAGCGAGGTTGATGGAGACCCCAGAAGAAAGAGACCAGGCTGCAGAGAATTCAGTTTTAAATACGTAAAGGAATAAAAAGCAAGCACATTGGAATAGTGGGGTAAGATTCAGGCTGCAAAATTTAGAGAAAAATGCCTCTACAAACCAGAGTCCATTTGTCCAAGCAATCATCACTCTCGTATAAATGTTATTTTTCCAGTTAATTTTGTATTCTTGTGAATGCTGCATACAACCCCACCATGTGCCAAAAGGTATTAGACAAGGTGAAAATATTTGACAAAATATTTTTTTCTGCAAAGTTGTAGTCATCGACAAGTGAGTGGGCAAAATTGTGACATGGAATTCAGTATTGAGAAAAGTGAAGTTGTTTGAATTTTTATAATTCTTTCATGAGATGGGAGTATTGTTGACAAGGACAGAATTTTGATATCCTCAATGGAACTGAATTTGTAATGAGGTCAGCCAGATGGCCCACAGAGTAGGAATTCCCTGATTGGGGCTGGTAATCTGGTCCAATCAGGGAGCCCTGGCTGACAGTATAAATATTAGTGTCAGAAGTACTGGTCTCTCAGAGCTGGCTCCGAGGGAGTTGCATCAGTGTCGAGGACTCTCCATGTGTAAATAAAGGGTGACTTTGTAACAGGATACCAACCTCTGTGGAGTTATTTCAGTGGCAAGGAGAGAAAAGCATGCTCCTGAAGAAATTCGCTCACAACAGTTGTCTTTGAGTTGGGGTAAGCCTTTATGGCATCATGTCATTATTTAGGAAGCTTGACCCATTTGATCATGCCATTGAAGAATGGGCCCAGTATATGAAAAGAATGCATTATTTTCTCCAGGAAAATGCCTTTGGGGCAGATGAAAAGCAACAAGTAATTCTCCTGACAGCTTGTGGACTTACAGCCTTTTCTGTTATTAGGAGCCTCACCTTTTCCTGAGGCTTCAGATACTAAAACCTTTCAAGAGTTGGCAGAGTCAGTTAAGGAATATGACCCCAAAAACTTCTAATTCTGAGATGCTATTGCTTTTATTCAGCAATTCAAGAACCAGGATAATCTGTGTTGGTACTTTTGACCAGATTAAGACAACAGGCAGAGGCATGTGACTTTGGCCTAACCCTTGATGAACTGCTGAGAGACTATTTAGTATGTGGGATTAATGAGGTAACCATGCAAAAGTGCCTACTAGCTGAAGCCCAACTTGACTTCAAATCAGAACCAATCAAAATAAACATCTGGTTAAATGGTCATCCGGTTCTAATGGAGGTTAATACTGGTGCGGCTGTTTCAGTAGTCACTGAATCAGTCTTTAACAAATTCCGCTCTGGACTCCAATCCTTAAGTTTGCACAAGACCTTGACTAGACTGAGAACCTATACTGGGGAATCTTTACAGATCAGTTCAGGTCTCATGAGAAGCAGCTGCTTCAGTTACCACTGATTGTAATAAAAGATTTGTGCCCAAGCTTGATGGAGTGAAATTCATTGAGGAGAGATTCACGTAGATTGGTTCAACATTGAGTGGAAATGGCTGCCTGAGTGAAGTCCTAATTAAGAACCTGGAAGGTTTTCAGGAAAAACTTATGGGGAAAAGTAGAGGCAGAAATCAAAGCTGGAAAGCAAAGGAATAATCGGACCAGTCCAATTGACATGGGTTGTACTGATTGTGAAGTCTGACAGGTCGGTTTGGTTTTGTGGGATTTTAAGGAATCGATAAATTGCTTTTTATAACTCTATACAGTTCCAACCCCTCACACAGAGGGTTTATATGTGAAACTGGCTGTGGGATGGAGGGCTGTGGCGGGAGAGGAGGGCTGTCCTTCACAAAGTTGGGCATGAGCCATGCATACATGCAATTGCAGTTAAGTGCGGATTCCCAGAAGTACGCTACAATTAATACCCATCAGAGCTTGTACCAATATATGAGACAGCCATTTGGGGTTACATCAACCTGTGCAATTTCGGCAGACAGTGGAGAGCCTTGTACAAGTTCTACCTCAGGTCCCCAATTGTCTAGATGATGAGCTAATAACAGGGAAGATCAATAAGGTGCACTTAAAATAAAAACTTCGACATACTCCTTAGACATTTCTCCCAGGTGGGCATATATCTTAGAAGGGAAAAATGTGTGTTCTACGTAACCCCCGCCAGGAAAAACTTTGGAACATTGAGCAGCCAGTCCTGTCCCTCACTCATCCAAGTGTCAATGATGGCCACAACATCATAGTCCCTTGTACGATCCAGGCTCTAAGCTCATCTGCCTGACCCATAATTCTCCTTGCTTTAAAATAAACACACTTTAGCCCATCAGCCCCATCGTGATCATTTACCTGTCTCTCCTTTAAGACTTACTGGTCCTAACATCTACCCTCCCCTCAATCTCTCCACTTGCTGACCTGCTACTCTGGTTCCCACCCCATGCTACTGTTGTTTAAACCCTCCCAATGAGCATTTGTGAACCTTCCTGCAAAGATATTGGTTCACCTCCAGTTCAGGTGCAACCCATCCCTTTTGTACAGGTCACCCTTCCCCAAGAAGAGGTCCCAATGATTCATGAATCTGAAACCCTGTCCCTTGCTTCTTAACCACACATTCATCTGTCTTATTTTTCTATTCCTTATCTCACTAGCACGTGGCACTTACTACCCCCAAGGCCCTCTCTTTCAGCCTCTTTCCCAACTTTCTATACTCACTCCATACGATCTCATCCCTCTTTTTACCTATGTCATTGGTACCAATGTGCACAACAGCCTCTGGCTGCTCATCCTCCTTGAGAATTTTGTGCAACTGTTTAGAGGTGTCCTTGACCCGGGCACGAGGGAGGCAACACACCTTCCTGGAGTCTTGAATGTAGCCAAGAAATACCTGTCTGTGCTCCTAATTAGCATTTTTCCATACCGCTATTGCTTGCTTGAACTTTGCCTGATCCTGCTGTACAGCAGAGCCATTTGTGGTCCCAGAGGCCTGGTTGCTGCTGTTATAATCCCCTGAGAGGGTATTTCCACCCCCACCCCCACCCGCACCCCCCAAACACACACACACACACACCATCTTCAACAGTACCCAAAACAGTGTACCTGTTTGACAGTAGAGTAACCACAGGAGACTCCTGCACTACCTGCCTGCCTCTCCTCGCAGTTGCCTATCTAACTGACTGAACTTGTGGTGTGACCACCTCCCTGAAACTAGTGTCTTTCACACTGTCTGTCCCCTGTTTGTTCCTTAGTGTGTCCAACTGCTGTATGACTATGACTTTACAGAGGAAAATGGGTTTGAGTGAATACATTCTGCCAACAATTCCAAAATCAATGACTTATAAAAGAAATGGCACAGCCATATTGAACCAATTGCTTCCTTCTGTTTGGCATTATTACATGGTTTGCATTCGATGGTTAGAATGATCAAGGATGGACTTTTTCAGTTGCAGTAATAGCAGTTCAGAAACAGAATAAGTTTGGAGAGTGTGTGCCAGTGAATGTTAAAACATAGATTGATATTTATATGGCCAGAGGTTGAGTGTGAATGCAGTTGAGTGTAAGAGCTGAGTCTTTGTCAGATATTAGTATGCTGAAGAAATGGAATAATGGCAAGGGAATGCAATGGCATTAACATCACAGCAGGTGGCAGTAACTGATGTAAAATTGGAAGGTTGGAATAGCAGAAAACTGTTTAAGTTGATTGTCCTTGTGGTGTTGGAGAAGGTTATTCGTTCTTTCTAAGATAGATTACCTTTGGTTATCAGGATGAGTGAAAGCACAGTATTGCTTGAGATGATAGACTCAGGTCTAGTGATGGACAAAGAAACCATTCCATGTTCTGTGAATCACCACCTTGATGTAATCGAGAGGTTAATCTCTTGAATGAAGCTACGGATAGCTCCTTGTTCCTTGTTGCTGCCAGATAAAATGACTCCAAAAAAGTCCTCAGTGTCAAAAACAAGTAAAAGAATGCTGTGCATCTCATGGACTGCAAAGGCAGAAGAAAGTTGCAGTGTCAAGGTGGTTCCTGTCATTATAGATTGAAATATTACCAAGATCTGACCATTCCCTCATCAAGAATGTTTGGAGGGTGACTGGCTCCTGTGATCTCATATTGTGTTCAAATTTCTAGTAGAGTTATATAGCAGCCCTGCAAAATGTGCTCTTGTGTCAATGCCCTTCAGAGTACACTTGGACCTAAATTTGGGGAACAGCAGGGATGGGAGACTGAGTGAGTGGTGCGATGAAACACATACTTTCAAAAAGCACCTGACTAGGCGGTCTAGCAGTCAGAGAATCAAAAAAGATGGAAATAGAGTTGGAGGGTTTCCTGGTGGGGAAAAATGGGTTTAAAATGTCCAGGATTAAAAAGAGAGATTGGTGAGGTTGGTATTGGAAGGAGATAAACAAGTAAAGTAAGATGATCAATGTCAATTATCAAAGTTCGGGGCAAAATCTTACATAAGCTATGTTTAAAAATTAGTCATTAGTGTAGATGGCTAATGAATTATTGCAATGTATCCTTGCAAATTCAATGCATTATTTTTGGAATAAGTGATCAATAGATAACTAAAGGGGAAAGCAGCTGCATTGCTCTGCTGTGTGACATACGTTTTCTTCATAGTGTAATGGGCCTGGATGAGACCCATATTTTTTAAGATTTGGCTAGAGTCTAGTAACTTCATTTAAATCCTTGGGATCTCAGAATTTGTCTGCTTTATCAAACAAACATTCCCTGAATATTCTACAATTTAAAAAAAAGAGCTGTTACTGAATAGAAATCAGCCAAGCAAACAGCCAATGCCAGCTATTTTATATTCTAGCATCCAGATTTAACGTGGTAAACATGAATTAAGAACTAAGCTGTGATCAACCACAGAACATAAACTGTACACCAAAAGCAGATGTTACCAATTCCATGCATTCAGTCATCTAACCAGAAGTCAGTGATTTCTATGAGTCACAAAAAAAAATCTACAAACCTCTATCTTTCTCACAAGGAATTTCAACTGTCAAGAAGCCTCCCTCACAGCATCAGGGACCTGAGTCTGATTCCAGCCTCAGATGACTGTGCAGAATTTGTACATTTTCTCTTTGTCTGTGGGTTTCCTCCCACAGTCCAAAAATTGATTGGCCATACTAAATTGCCCATAATGTGTCCAGAGATGTGCAGGCTAGGTGGATTAGCAATGGAAAATGCAGGTTTACAGGGTAGTGTGGGTTTGGGGGTGGGGGTGGAGGGTTGGGATGCTTTTTGAGGATTAGTGTGTCTCTGATAGGCCAAATGACCTGCTTTCACACTGTAGGGATTCTATGATAATTCATTGGGTTCATCTGATCTATGGTCACCAGCACCTATGACCCTTACTAAAGATACACTATTTCAGATCTCAATTTGCTCAATTAGTCTGGGCCCCAGTGAGTTTACAAGGCTAGCTTTTAAACTGTGCTAAGTAGCCAGCTTCACTTTAGGGAACAGACAACCACATCAGCTTTTCTGAATGACACTGCTCCCCCCCATTTCTTTGCTCTTCAACTCCCAGCTAAGCTGATGCCAGCAACTGCTAACTTCACAGAGTAACCACTGCTTCAGGGCATCTCCTAGCCTCAACTCCTCAGCAACAAGGAGTTGTTAACTACCACCGGACTCCTGAGCCATGGGCCCCACAGATTTGTCTGAGCCCTCAGCATATAAGTGCAATTACCGTACTTCAGCTGCCAGCTCTTTAACTCCTCACAAATATTGTCATGTGAGCAAGCAATGTCTTGGTTTTGGTTGAATTCAGTTGTGATTGAATTTTAATACCATCTTTCATGATGTACAGTATGACGCTCTCATTTCCCCCACTATCCCTCTGAGCTCTTGCAGCAATGTTAGCCCTCCTCTGTGGACATACACAATGAAAGCAGTAACAACAAGAGCCGCTCTTGCCATCAGTCCTCATTGTACCCTATGCTTATGCACAACTTGCTGGGAAACCTAGTTCTTTTGTTTTGCCTTGAAAACTCACAATACCATCAGTACAGATTCCTTCACAATAGTTGGTCTGATACTAGCACTTTTCCAGAGCTAAGGAACTTAAGAGTATGTTGATTGTTTGATTGTCCACCAGCTTGACATACTATGGCTGTCTACAAGCAGCTGCATTCTGGTGTATAACGGCATAGATTCAGACTATTGTCTTGCCTGGAATCTATACCATAATAAACATCTGAGGCAGTGGAGATTGGAGAGATTACAGGTTTTAGCACACTTTACTAATGCCACATTAGTAACTGTGCTCCCTGGCCTTGCCTTGTCATGCCTTTTTGCATGTTGCCTCCTCAGCCATATATGTTATGCTCTGTCTGCTTCCCTCTTGCTTTGCCCCTTAGCACAGGCAGAAAGCTAGGAAGCTTGCCACTGTTATCAGTTATTAGTAACTCACCCCATTAATATTAAGCTTCCATCATACCAAATGCACCGAACAAGCTCGACATTGAGAAATCTCAATATGGAAGTCAGACTGTTCACTCCAAAGGACCTCCTTGCTCGACACCGAGCACTTACAGTATGCCTTTTCCATTCGATGCTGCACGTTGTGCTGCACCACAACTATTATTGTAATGCTGCTGCAAAGACATTGTGCACTCAGGGACACCCTCCGCTCATAGACTAGACCGGGCTTCATCTCCAGCCTGTTCACTTGCTCCTTCACTCTGAGCCCCCCCAGTACTCCCTTGCCTTGCCTTGTCCTGCCTCTTTGCATTTTGCCTCCTCAGCCATATATGTTATGCTCTGTCTGCTTCCACCTTGCTTTGCCCTTCAGTGCAGGCAGAAAGCCAGGAAGCTTGCCACAGTTATCAGCAGGCCACAGTCAAGTTAAAGGGGATAGCTTTTGTTCAGGGGTGCTGGCGCAATGTCAAATATAGCCTCTGATACCAGTCCAGTGGCATGGACACGGTCAGACAGGCATCCAGGATGGCTAAGAAGCCAAGTCTCAGATAGTCCACCACCTGTAGGTGCCATGGTTGTTGCTCTGCGTGTAGGAGGGAAGATTTCCGTTTGTGTGAGTAGGTAGTGCAGAGGGCATACAGGGTTAGTACTTCTGCTGGCAGGGGAATGAAAGTGAGTGAGAGAGTGGTAGAGCATGAGTCTTGGTGGGAGTGGGCAGAGTAGCAGATAGGCATTGGCACTGAACTTCCTCCTGTGTTGCTGTGCAAACCTCCAGAAAGCTGAGACTGCATTGATTCAGGTGGACCCTGGACCAGGCTGGCATGGTCTGGTGCAATGTCCCCCACATGATGGACTTGGGGGAAGAGAACATCCCACATCTGCACCACTGTGTTTGGCAGGGCCTCCAGTCTCTAAAGCAGGGCACCTGTTTGCTCTTATTTGCCATATATGGGGCAAATATCAGGAGCAGTGCAGGGCAGCTTCACTCTAACTGTGCTTGCCTTTTAAAGATGGCAAGAGCCCAAAGGCTGCCCGAGCTTTTTGTTGATATCTGGTGAGTGGCGAGTTGTTCGGGGGAGCTCCAGCAGTAAAATTGGAATAGAATCAGATTGTAGTTAATAATTTGCTTTTGGTAAGATATAGGAAAAGTGTGGCTGGGCCCCAAAGCAAGGGTCCTTCCAGAAAACATAAAACAACTTGTGCTTAGCTGAAAAAAAACATAAAATTCAGCTCATTTATAATCTGTTATATTCAGAGAATGCCTTGATGGATGTTCTAATATACACATTCTACACCAGTATTGATCTCACTGTTATTCTGCACAAAAACTGTTTTAACTTATTCTGATTCAGTCTAATGGCCTCAGACCACACCTCCCAGATTTGTATTATTAATATCTGTCTCATACTGTCCAGATTCTTAGAGAGTGACAGTCATTAATTCCAAAATCCTTTTCCATCTCAGTGTATCAGTGGAGTTATATACATACTTAACCTTATCTATTCCTCTGTGCAATATTCTACATCTACCTGCAGTAAAGCATTTTTAGATTAGATTACTCACAGTGTGGAAACAGGCCCTTCGGCCCAACAAGTCCACACCGACCTGCTGAAGCGCAACCCACCCAGACCCATTCGCCTACATTTACCCCTTCAACTAACACTATGGGCAATTTAGCATAGCCAATTCACCTGACCTGCACATTTTTGGATTGTGGGAGGAAACCGGAGCACCCGGAGGAATCCCACACAGACACGGGGAGAATGTGCAAACTCCATACAGAGTCGCCTGAGGCGGGAATTGAACCCAGGTCTCAGGCGCTGTGAGGCAGCAGTGCTAACCACTGCCGCAGATCAATCATATCTCAACACTAGCCCTGATATTTCTAATGCTGCTTCAGAGTTAGAACTTAGAACATAGAACATAGAACAGTACAGCACAGAACAGGTCGTACAGCACAGAACAGGTCCTTCAGCCCACGATGTTGTGCCAACCATTGATCCTCATGTATGCATCCTCAAATTTCTGTGACCATATGCATGTCCAGTAGTCTTATAAATGTCCCCAATGGCCTTCCTTCCACAACTGCTGCTGGCAATGCATTCCATGCTCTCTCAACTCTCTGTGTAAAGAACCCACCTCTGACATCCCCTCTATACTTTCCTCCAACCAGCTTAAAACTATGACCCCTCGTGTTAGTCATTTCTGCCCTGGGAAGTAGTCTCTGGCTATCGACTCTATCTATGCCCCTCTTTATCTTGTATACCTCAATTAGGTCCCCTCTCCTCCTTTTCTCCAATGAAAAAAGTCCGAGCTCAGTCAACGTCTCTTCATAAGATAAGCCCTCCAGTTCAGGCAGCATCCTGGTAAACCTCCTCTGAACCCTCTCCAAAGCATCCACATCTTTCCTATAATAGGGCGACCAGAACTGGACGCAGTATTCCAAGTGCAGTCTAACCAAAGTTTTATAGAGCTGCAACAAGATCTCACGACTCTTAAAGTCAATCCCCCTGCAACAAGATCTCACGACTCTTAAAGTCAAAACACCATATGCTTTCTTAACAATCCTGTCCACTTGGGTGGCCATTTTAGGGGATCTATGTACCTGCACACCAAGATTCCTCTGTTCCTCCACACTGCCAAGAATCCTATCCTTAATCCTGTACTCAGCTTTCAAATTCAACCTTCCAAAATGCATCACCTCGCATTTATCCAGGTTGAACTCCGTCTGCCACCCCTCAGCCCATCTCTGCATCCTGTCAATGTCCTGCTGCAGCTTACAACAACCCTCTATACTGTCAACGACACCTCCAACCTTTGCATCGTCTGCAAACTTGCTGACCTATCCTTCAATCCCCTCATCCAAGTCATTAATAAAAATTTCAAACAGTTAATGAATTAAAATAATTCCCACTTGTCTGGACCTGTACATTCATGCCAGTTCTGCTTTAGCATTACACTCTAGTTCAAATTAAGCTCTAACACATACTTGCAACAGTTTTGACTTCTTCCTGGGCCTCTCCTACTATTTCTAAGTATCTTTTATTCACTCATTCACTCAAGCAGCATTCTACAGAATGATGATTTTTGACCTACAAGAGGTGGCACATGTGAACAACTGATGTAGCATGAAATATTATTCTAAGAAATTATGAACAAAATCTATCCAGGCTTATGAGTGATGTGGGCTATGGCAGAATTGTGTGAGAAGGTCAGCTTACCCCATTTTGAGATCAAGATCACCTTGCCACGTCCTGTATACTTTCCACAGGCAGTGTGGTGAGATTCTCACTCAGCAGCACTGAGTTCTCACCTGAGGCTCATTATTGCTTGAAAACAGCCCAACTCACCACAAGTTGCGATTTTACCAAACTCCTCATACACATAGTCATAGGTGGGAACCTATCAGCTCCACACTCCACTCCACCCTATCATCATTACCCCCCCTTCACTTACCTATCGCACTCTCAGCTACCTTTCCCCCTTCCCCCACCCCCCATTTATCTTTCTACCCCCTCAGCTCACAAGCCTCATTCCTGATGAAGGGCTGATGCCCGAAACATTTACTTTCCTGCTCTATGGATGCTGCTTGATCTGCTGTGCTTTTCCAGCACCACACTCTCGAGAGTGAGTAAGCAGGCAACACAGAATTAGTGCTGTCAGGGGTTCAGATGGGTGAGAGGTGGCACAGAAGCAAGGGATGCTGGTGAATTCTGGGATATCTGGTGAATTGGTCTGGGAATGGCATGTGATAAAATGAGCTGTAATTGGATTGATATTTGCCACAAAGACTCAAATGGCAATTAATAAGACCGGTTCGGTAAGATATGGTGAGAAAAATTGCTTAACCTTTAGGCGAGAACCACTCCACCAAACTCAACTTGACTTGGAGTTAGTCAAAAAAACATAGATTCAGATTTGTGTACACGGGCTCACATGGATCCTTTGCATTGTAACAGACTCTGAAAATTGATGGATGGTCAGCCCAGAGCATAATTTCTCATTATTGATTAGTGTACTAGGCTTTTATACCTCTTCGTAGTAATGCATGTAAGCTATAAAATTCTCTGCATTCTCCTGGTCATGTATCATTCTTCAAACAAGCAAATGTGTCAGAGTCTTTGTGGATTTCTGTCAACTGCTCCTAGTCACTCGTTGAGGGAGTATATGATCCTGAAATCCATGTAAGAATGATTAGTTTGATCTAATGGGACTGGATGTAGTAATGCACCAGAAAGATGCCATACATATTTACTGCTACTTCAAATCAGTTTTGAACAGCTGATCAAACAACTAAGGACTTAGTCAGTTTCAACAGAGGCAGATACCAGTCTGGGATATTACAAGTGATCGCACATGTCTGTTCAGACAAAGGTTGAATGCAATGATGGTAGTATCTCAATTTTGCAAATGTTGAATGCCTTATTTCTCATCCAGCAGCGAAACAGTAGAATGAAGGTAATGTTTTAAGGCTTACAATTCATGTTTTTTTTAAAAAGATCATTGTAGTAAAAGTACCACTATAACAACATGAAGCAGTCTTAAATAAATAACAAATTAAAATGCTGACTTCAGACAATCCAAATACCAGTACTATGTAATGCTGAGCAGCTTTTTCAGTGAAAGACAGGTTCAGGCAACTCTGGGACAAATGAAAATAAGTATGTTTAAATTGAAACACCTCCGAATAAAGACCATTGAGTGTACTTAAGTGTACTTAATCTGATGTAATAAATATGTACTGATAAAAGAGAATCTTCTCATAACTCTACAAAAATGTACACAAGGTTAGATTTAGTGTACAATAGTCTGAATTATTAGATAATCTAGCAATGGTGCAGCCAGAGACAATTGTGAAAAGGTCAGATTTTTGTTTTCTAAATATAATACAGGATGTTGATGTTTGTGTATGTGGAGAAATTGTACTGTGGCTAAAATGTCTACTACCTTATTTTATCTCTCTTTTTTTCCTGTAAAACCCAGTATTCCATTAGTTAAATGCTGTTTGTAATAACATGTGAACTTGAACTTCCATTACTCTTTGTTTTTTGATATCAGTCAGTTTCCCCAACCAACATACAATTATTTCTTTTGATCCATATTTAGCAGCCCTTTTCACAAAATATGGTTAATGTTGAAGTAAAACTTCAGCATATCAAGGATAGCATTACAGGAAACAAAATTATTAAGAGCATCCTTATAGTATGTGCTGTACAAATACTATTGAGTGCAAGTGTGGTAATTAGTGTGTTCCAGCATGAACTCAAAGACCTATTTTAAGCATCAGTAACTCCTGTGATACTTCTGTAATTTTGACCTTATGTAGAACCTGCAGGAGTGCAATGCAAAAACAGGCCATTTGGACGCAGACAAGCTCTAGACCTAACCTCATGCCCATTGTGTACTCAATATACCTTTCTTCCTTTTTGTTTTATTGCCTATCTGATCAAATGTTGACATGGTTGTCTGGTAGTACTTCTTTTTTTGTTTTACCTGTTCTCTGTCATGAATATCTTAAATTTATTTTTATACCTATGACCCACTGATCTACACTGTCAATCACTGGGAAAAAAAAATCATTCTTTCTACTTTGACTCACAATTTTCATTATCTCTTTTCAATCATCCCATAATTTGTTGTGCACAAATGAAAATGTTGACATTTTAAGTATTTATTTGTATTTCTATTTCTATTTCCTCACACTAAACAACACCATTGAGACCACTTTTCTAGTCTATAGAGAAGCTCAAAATTGCATATATTAATCTTACTGCAGTCATAGAGATGTACAGCACGGAAACAGACACTTTGGTCCAATTCGTCTATGCCGACCAGATATCCTAACCTAATTTGTAGCTCGGGTGCTCTTTGTTGTGGTTCTGTTCGCCGAGCTGGGAATTTGTCTTGCAAACGTTTCGTCCCCTGTCTAGGTGACATCCTCAGTGCTTGGGAGCCTCCTGTGAAGCACTTCTGTGCTGTTTCCTCCGGCATTTGTAGTAGCCTGTCTGTGCCGCTTCTGGTTGTCAGTTCCAGCTGTCCGCTGTAGTGGCCGGTGTATTGGTCCAGGTTGATGTGTTTGTTGATAGAGTCTGTGGATGAGTGCCATGCCTCTAGGAATTCCCTGGCTGTTCTCTGTTTGGCTTGCCCTATAATGGTAGTGTTGTCCCAGTCGAATTCATGTTGCTTGTCGTCTGTGTGTGTGGCTACTAAGGATAGCTGGTCGTGTCGTTTCGTGGCTAGTTGGTGTTCGTGTATACGGATCGTTAACTGTCTTCCTGTTTGTCCAATGTACATGTCCGACAGTTAACGATCCGTATACACGAACACCAACTAGCCACGAAACGACATGACCAGCTATCCTTAGTAGCCACACACACAGATGACAAGCAACATGAATTTGACTGGGACAACACTACCATTATAGGGCAAGCCAAACAGAGAACAGCCAGGGAATTCCTAGAGGCATGGCACTCATCCACAGACTCTATCAACAAACACATCGACCTGGACCCAATATACCGGCCACTACAGCAGACAGCTCGAACTGACAACCGGAAGTGGCAGAGACAGGCCACTATAAATACCGGAGGAAACAGCACAGAAGCGCTTCACAGGAGGCTCCCAAGCACTGAGGATGTCACCTAGACAGGGGACGAAACGTTTGCAAGACAAATTTCCAGCTCGGCGAACAGAACCTCAACATCCTAACCTAATCTAGTCCCATTTGTCAGCACTTGGTCCATATCCCTCTAAACCTTTCCTATTCATATACCCATTCAGATACCTTTTAAAGAGGGGCAACATTATAGAGGTTTTTAAAATCATGAGGGGCATGGATAGGGTAAATAGACAAGGTCTTTTCCCTGAGATAGGGGAGTCCAGAACTAGAAGGCATAGGTTTAGGATGAGAGTGGAAAGATATAAAAGGGGCAAATTTTTCACGCAGAAGGTGGTGCTTGTGTGGAATGGGCTGCCAGAGGAAGTGATGGAGGCTAGTACAATTGCAACATTTAAAAAGCATGTGGATGGGTATGTGAATAGGCAGGGTTTGAAAGGATATGGGCTGGGTGCTGGCAAGTGGGTCTAGATTGGGTTGGGATATCTGGTCAGCATGGATGAGTTGAACCGAAGGGTCTGTTTCCATGCTGTACATCTCTATGACTTCAAATGCTGTAATTGTACCAGCCTCCACCACTTCCTCTGGCAGCTCATTCCATACATGCACCACCCTCTGTGTTAAAAAGTTATTGTCAGAGATCCAAGATGGCAGCGACCCAGCAAGTCTATAGTGCTCCTCCCAAGACTTGGGCAAAGTGGGCCACCCGCCTCCACCACACCTACTAAATCAGTTAAAATCGTTTTTATTTAATATAATTAGTTGCTCTGTACTAAATTTAAACAGTCTAGTTTCCTGCAAAAATGACTAAAGGGAAGGGAGCCCACAGTTCTCAGCAGGCAGGAGCCCCTCCCCCACCCTCCCCAGCTGCAGCAGAGGCATCCAAAGCCACCCTGGGGGACTTATCTACGGTGGCAAGCCTCGTAGAAGTAATTTCCAATCGATGCCTTCATCGAAGAGTCCCGGAGCAGATGGAATTCACTCTCCGTTGCGCTACAAAAGCATGACTGAGACATCGAGGAAATCGAGCACCAAATCGGAGGGGCGGAGCTAAAGGCCATGACCTCCAAGACTACCGCAGAATCGGCCGTAGGTCGGATCCGGACTCTCAAACCGCGAGTCCGGACCTTAGAAAATCACGAAAAAAAATTTGTTTCCTGGGCCTTCCTGAATGGGAAGAGGAAGGCCAGCTTACAGTGTTCCTCGAGCAGTGGCTTCCACAGCTTTTAAATCTGGAGGCTGGATCAGGCCCAGTAAGGGTGGAATGGGCCTGGCTCGAACCAGCACCCTTGCCCGGTCCTGTTCTGGCTGCAGAGCTACAAGGAGAGGCAGATGCTCTTAGAAGCTTTCAGAAATCTTGGGAAAGATCCCCAAGCCACGATTTACAAAGGATCAAAGATTATGCTATTTCAGGACTTCTCCCCTGCTTTGGTCCAAAAAAGGAAGGCATTTGATGAAGCGAAGAAGCGTTTAAGGGACTTAAACATCCAGTACTCCCTACGCTACCCAGCGACGCTACGTTTTAGCCACGAAGGGTCCGTGTACAATTTTGGATCTCTGGAGAAGGCCAAGGAATTTCTGGACTCTGTTAGATAAATTGTAAGTGTTAATTACTGTGGTGAATGATGTTGTTCTGCCCTCCCCCCCACCCCGGTTCACCCCCTTTTTTTTCCTTTTATTACTTTACTGTTTAATATTATCTCTGGGGGGTGGGGAGAGGGGTTTATTTATTTGTTCTTCACTTAGCGATTTCCCCCCCCCCCGCCTTTCTTTTCTATATATGTATATAGGCCGGGTGGTCTAGTTAATGTAGGTGGGGGGAGGTGGTTACCTTAGCCTATTTTATCTCTGTCTTTAAGAGCGGGGCTGTTTTCCCCTGTTATTTTGTATTACTATATTTAGTTATTATTTGTTGAGACTAATTTTATAGTTATATATGTTCATACATGGTATTAACATTACCAAATATATCTAGGTTTTGGTGTGGGTGGGCGGGGGGAGGTAGGGTACTCACTGTTAACTCTAGCTCTTTAAATTTTCTTTATTCTATTGTGAGGTGCCTGGGTCAAGGGTGGGGCACTGGTTCGGAGAGGATATGATGGGGTTTTGGAAAGGAAGTGATGCCCCCTGGGAACAAGGGGGAAAATCTCCGTTTTAAATATGTTTTATATCTTTTTCTATTTAGAAGTAGTTTTTATTATATTGATGTGAGTGTATTAAAGAACCTGTATTTTTGTGAATTTTATATGTTCTATGCTCAGGATATTCTGGACAGGATTTCTTCTCCCGAGGGGTCTTGGACTTGCCTGGACGATTATGGTTAGTCAGTCATTTTAAATAGTGCACCTGGAATGTCAAGGGGAGTAATTCACCAATCAAAAGGAAGAAAATATTATCAAACCTCAAGAAAGAAAGGGTTGATATAGCTCTCCTACAGGAGGCACATTTATTGGATAAAGAACACTTGAAATTACGCCAGGGTGGATTTGATCAGGCCTTCTTTTCTTCCTTCAGCTCAAAAAGTAGGGGAGTTGTTATCCTTATTCGGAAGAATTTCCCTTTCAAAATCCTAAATCAGATAAAAGACGAATCTGGACGATATATTCTAATTGAATCCCTTATAAATGGAGAGGAATATGGGATCTTAAATCTATATTGTCCCCCGGCACAACCTTTTAAATTTATAATGGAAGCCTTCTCCAAATTGATGGCTCTCGGTGTTCGTCATACAATTATAGGGGGAGACTTTAATTGTATTATGGATCCGGAAATAGATAGGATTCCCAAGAGTACTGCAGAAGTATCTCCCAGATCCAGACAATTGGTGGATTTGAACAAAGAATTAGGATTAGTAGATGTGTGGAGATGCCTTCACCCACAGAGCAGAGATTTTTCTTTTTACTCTAATCCACATAAATGTCACACCAGAATTGATACGTTTTTTGCCCCCTTGATTTTTTTTAAATTCCATATCACCCTGTAACATAGGTAGTATAACAATTTCTGATCATGCTGCTGTATATATGGAAATCAAGGCGAGGAACAATGGGACATCCCCTCGGCATTGGTGTATGGATTCCTTCCTGATGACAGATAGTAAATTTGTAAAGTACTTCTCTCAAGAATTTAAAACATTTTTAGAAATTAATTTAGGTACGACTAGCAAGCCATCAATGACGTGGGAGACCATCAAAGCTTACGCACGAGGTTTGATCATTTCATACTTGGCGACCCAGAAAAAACTAAAGGGAGAACAACAGCGTCTATTTGAAGCTCGCTTAAAAGCAGCTGAAACAGCATATGCTGACAGACGATAAACCTGGTAGATACTTAACATTTCTCGCAAAGATAAATAAAGCCCCTCAAACTATCACGTCTATCAAGGAAGGAGCAGGTATTCTGACTCATGATCACAAAAGGATTAACGCAATCTTTAGAAAATTTTATTCTGATTTATATAAATTACAGGATTGCGAAGACAGGACTAGGAGGATGCAGTCATTTTTTAAAAACTTGACCTTTCCGGACCTAACCCCGGAACAGGTATTGGTCCTGAATGTTCCCCTAACAATCCAAGAAATACTTGACGCAATCAAACAATTTCAGAGTGGTAAGGCACCTGTCCCAGATGGCTTTCAAGCTGAATTCTATAAAGAATTTACAGGAATACTGGCTGGTCCACTTATGGACATGTATAACTACTCACACAGTCAGGGCTGTCTCCCGCCTTCGCTGAAAGAGGCGAATATCTCCCTTATTCTCGAAAAAGGAAAGGACCCAGAAGATTGCGCGTCATACAGACCAATATCCTTGCTAAATGTAGATTTTAAAATCCTTTCTAAAACGTTAGCATTGAGGCTAGAAAGGGTATTGCCATATATCATAAAGGAGGATCAGACGGGGTTTATTAAGGGCTGTAGATCATCCAATAATGTTAGAAGGGTTTTGAATGTGATTCAAGCCTGTCATCAGGGAAAAATAGCGGGAGTGGTAGTCTCATGAGACGCGGAAAAGGCATTCAACAGGGTTGAATGGTCATATCTGTTTTACACATTGGAAAGGTTTGACGTTGGAAAGGCGTTTGCAAGATGGGTCTCAACACTGTATAGTGATCCCAAAGCAGTTGTGATTACCAATGGATTAGGCTCAGATAGCTTCAGTGTGGATAGGGGCTGCCGTCAGGGATGTCCTCTCTCACCATTACTATTTACGTTAATAATCAAGCCACTAGCAGAAGCTACACGGGCTGACCCTAATGTAAGGGCCCTGAGGATTGGCACAGGTAAACATAAAATTACCCTTTATGCAGGTGATGTTCTCCTTTTCCTCAGTAATCCTCTGCTGTCCGTGCCTCGCTTAATCCAAGTTATTAATACATTTAGTGTATTTTCAGGCTATAAAATTAATTTCTCAAAATCGGAGGCTATGCCAATGGGCGGCCTTTGCTAGTATATCCCACCTATTGGATGGATCCCATCTTCCCTTTCGGTGGTCCCTGGAGAGTTTCTTATATTTAGGCATTTTTATTACCCCAGTATTTGGTCAGTTGTATAAGGCTAACTTTGTGCATTTACTGGAAAGGATAAGGCAGGACCTCCAGCGATGGGGAGACCTTCCAATTTCCTGTATAGGCAGATTAGCACTAATTAAAATGAATGTCCTGCCCTGTCTCCTATATCCTATGAGAATGCTTCCGGTGATGCTGCCGAGGCTGGCACTATGTAAATTATATGGCTGGTTGGGTTCCTTCATCTGGAATCCTCATTCCAGATGACCCCTCATTAAGCTGAAGAAGCTACAGCTTCCACAGGCAAGGGGAGGACTGGATTTTCCAGATTTTAGGAAATATCAGTTAAGTTCCCTATTAAGCTACATAGCCGATTGGGTCTTGTCTGACCCACAATCAATCTGGCTGGACATCGAGGCTTCTCAAGTATAATGCCCATTTATTAACCTCTTATTTTCAGACAAGAGGAAAATCATTACGGATCACTGTAAAAACCCTATAATACTAAACACAATTAAAGTTTGGAATATAATGTGGCAAAATGAGGGCAATTCACATAAAACATCCCCCTATACTTCGATAGTGGGGGCAAGGGGATTTCAACCGGGGCTTACAGATGCCACATTCAAACTCTGGAGATCCAGGGTATCTCCTGTTTAGGGAATCTATTTAAGGAAGGGGTCCTGTTGTCTTTTGAACAGCTGCATCAGAAATTTGGATTACCTAATGGCGATCTCTTTCGATACTTCCAAATTTGAGATTACATACAGGAGAAGGCTATGCTTTTAGATAGCCTTTATAAATCAGACAGGGAACGTAGTGTGTTCTGGCCAATGGGGGTACCTTCGATCAGCACTGTTTATCATTTCTTACATGATGAAATATCGGAAGATATGGACAATCTGCTTAAAACATGGGATCAGAATCTGGGACTGGAAATCTCCATAGAAATGTGGAATGACATTTGGGGAAATGCCAGAAAAATCTTCATCTGCAACAGAACCCACGCCATTCAGTTGAAGATACTTCACAGGGCCCTTATAGCACTGGTCCGATTGGTAAAATTTAAGGGAGGACATTTCCAGTGTGTCTCAAATGTAAAACAGAGGTGGGCACTCTTGTACACTGCTTATGGACTTGTCATAAGATCCATAAACATTGGACTAAAGTAGAAAATGCCCTGACAGAAATCTTGGGAATGGATATTAGAGTGCACCCAGTATCTCTCCTTTTGGGCTTTTCGAGCTTACCCTCCCTGGATGTGCACAGGAAGAGATTATTTTCCATTGTTTCTTTCTGTGCAAGAAAAAATATTTTGGTAAACTGGGTGGCTGAGGGCCCTCCTGGACTTTCAAATTGGCACAGATTAATCATGGAATGTATTCCCCTTGACTTCCTTACAAACATGGTGCACCAAAAAACCGAATTATTTTATAAAATATGGCAGCCCTTCTTGAATTACACAGATACAGATATTTCGGCCATCCTAACAAAGGCTTTTATCTAATTGAGACAACGACCCTGGCTGGTCCAGGGCCCCTTGGGAGAGAAATCCCGCATGAATACAGGTTTTGTTACGATCTGATGTTAACACATTGCGAGCATGTACTTTACTACTCAATTTCTGTGTTATCTCTCGCTTTTTTCTTTTCTTGAGTAATGTAAGAGATTTAATCATACACCCTGGTTAGTTGTAGGTTCTCTTCTTTTGTTTGATAGATTTTGGCTATCATTTATTTAAGATTTAATTGTATATCAATGTTTATACTTGGGTTTTTTTATTTGTAAGCTTGTAAAAACATGTTAAATTTTCAATAAAAGATCTATTTTAAAAAAGTTATTGTCAAGTTTTACTGAGATTTGCTATTGTTTTTCTATTTTGCTGTGCCTTTTGCCATAATTGCTAGTAATATGTTATAGCCTTTGCATCACAATGTGCTGTTTTATCTAATTGTGAACTTAAACGCACAATTCCCTCTCCTCTTCTACATCATCCTGCTTGCCACAACCAAAACGTAATGATTACTTTTTGTAGCCAAATATTTTTTACACTTACATTGAATTCCAACTCAGTCTACTTCCTCCATTTACAGTCACATATACTTTTATTTTCATCTTGTTAATTTCAACTCACCTCTAACCTTTTAATAAAGAAAAAGCAAGCAATGTCCAAGTCAGGATGTTGTGTATTTTAACGGGAAACTTGGAGATGATGGTGTTGTCATGAATCTGCTGCTCTTGACAGTCTGGATGCTAAACATTGCAGATTTTAGAGATACCGGACATATTGCTTTGGTGAATTGCCAGTGTTATCCTGTACACAATACAACTCATGCCACTGGCAACTGATAATGTTAATGTCAATCAAAAAGACTACTTTATCCCAGAACTTCTCAGTTTTTTTGCAACTGCAATCATGCAAGTCAATCAAGAACATTGCATTGAATTCCTGACTTATACCTCATAGATGGTGAACTTGCTCTGAGGAATCAGGTGATGAGTAAGCTGGTACAGATTTTGACCTTTTCTCAGAGAAATGGCTGTTACCTGGCCGCTTCAGTTAAGTTTTAAATCTATGACATAGATGGAGGAGAGGGAGAAAAGGAGGCTCAGTGCTAGTTAGACATTTCCTGGTACATTTATCTTGTAACTGTTACATCCTACTCATCACTCAAGCCTGGGTTGTGAATGGGGATTAACACCATGCGATCAACAACAAACAGCTGATAGGAAGTTCTTTGATGAATTTACTAAAGATAATTGAGTTGTCCTCAGGAACTTCCTGGGACTAAATGATTTACCTCTATCAAACACAATTATTTTCCTTTGTTGGATTACAATAGTGCAGTGGTCTTAATAGTAAGGTCTGGATTACTAACTCTGAAAATATATGGGTTCAACTGCTACCATGGCAGTATGAGAAATTCAATTGTTTAAAAGATCTGGAAATAAATGGCTTCTATTTTGGAAACTACTGATCTTTTGGATTGTTGTGAAACCCCAACTGATTCAACATGACCTTCAGAGATGGAAATCTGACATTTATGACTCTAATCCCATAACAATATGAATGACCGTTGACTGCACTCTGAATTTCCTCAGAAGGCATGCACTTCAGTGCAACTAGAATCTGGGCAATAAAGCAAAAACCTGGTGAGTTTACCCCTAAATCCCCATCGAGATTAGTTTAAATGGTGCCATACTAAATAACAAAAATAGTAAAGCATGTTTATCATAAGAAAACATTCTGAGATCTTTCATAGAGGATTACAGAATGAAACTCAGTACTAAGCCACATAATAAGAGTTTGAAAACAAGGAAGAGAATTTTGGAAATCATGAATTGTTACCCTGGTGGTTTGAAATTCAAGCCCAATACTTAATTACTCTTCTTGAACAAGGCTTCACATAGCCCATTGAGTAACTGATCAAAATGTAAACTTTATTTTCCATATTTGCTAATAGTCCCAGTTCTCACAGTACATGTACGTTTTGGAACTTGAAAAAGGAGGGTTATGTCATAAATACACATGCCACAGAATTTTGAATACCAGATATTTGTGAAAGGTGAAATGATTCAGGGAAATAAATAATATGCTTCATCTCACATTCAGAGTGTTATATAAAATATCAACACTTAGTTCATTACACGTGAATGCACTTTTATCAGGGCAAATCATATAGTTTCTGACTCATTCATAAGCAAAACATTTTCATGTTGGTTATACAAGTATGTCACTATGTGCAGTCCACATATGTATGCTATTCATTGGCACATATTACGTATTATTTGTGCAGTGATATCTGTTTTGCATGGGCATAGAATAGCTGGCAAAATTCTATAAATTTTTTTATGGTATCGCTCTCATTTATTTTTATTGTGAACCTGGTGAAGTGTTTACTTTATCATTTCTGGTCTAAAGCTTTCAGAAGTAAAGATGGCATACAACTCAGATTTTTAGGTTTGAGACTAATAGTCCAGGATACTAATCTATGTCATAATCAAAACATTCCAGAGGCAAAGCTGCATTTAGATTTGAGTAAACAAACACCTCTCATACATCACTTCAATTAGCTTAGAACTGTCTGTGTACAAATTAATAGTGAACAGTGTTAATTTAAGTCTCCTAAATATTATAAATTAAACTGTTTAGCATCTGATTTTATTAACACCATTAAACACATTAAAATCACTACACAAGAAACTAATGAGTATATTATCATAGAACATTACAGCGCAGTACAGGTCTTTTGGCCCTCAATGCTGCGTTCACTTATTGTACCAATCTGAAGCCCATTCTAACCTACGCTATTCCATGTACGTCCACATGCTTGTCCAATGACGACTTAAATGTACTTAAAGTTGGCGAATCTACTACCGTTGCAGGAAAAACATTCCATACCCTTACTACTCTCTGAGTCAAGAAACTACCTCTGACATCTATCCTATATCTATCACCCCTCAATTTAAAGCTATGTCCCCTCGTGCTCGCCGTCACCATACTTGGAAAAAGACTTTCCCTGTCCACCCTATCTAACCATCTGATTATCTTATATGTCTCTACTAAGTCACCTCTCAATCTTCTCCTCTCCAACGAAAACAGCCTCAAGTCCCTCAGCCCTTCCTCGTAAGACCCTCCCCCAATACCAGGCAACACCCGAGCAAATCTCCTCTGCATCCTTTCCAAAGCCTCCACACCCTTCTTATAATGCGGTGACCAGAACTTTACACAGTACTCCAAGTGTGAACGCACAAGAGTTTTGTACAGCTGCAGCATAACCTCATTGCTCCAGAACTCGATCCCTTTATCAATAAAAGCCAAAACACCGCATGCCCTCCCAACAACCCCGTCAACCTGGGTGGCAACCTCCAAGGATCCGTGCACCTGGACACCGAGGTCCCCCTGCTCATCCACACTATCAAGAATCCTACCACTGGCCCAGTACTTTGCATTTAGGTTACTCTGACCTTACACCTGCCCGCATCAAACTCCATCTGCCACCCCCCAGCCCAGCTCCGCAGCCTATCCACGTCTCTCGTCACCAACCACAACCCCACCGATATTGTTTTGACATGGAGGTGAACCCCTCTGTTAATTAAGCCAAATTTTATGACATGGAGGTGAACCCCTCTGTTAATTAAACCAAACATTCAGAAAAGCTCACCTCGCCTAGTAACTTATTAAATTATGAGTGACAGAGAACTCCAAAATTCCACGATTTAAAGAAAGTAACATCAATTTACTTTTTTAACTCTAAAAGTGAACATTAAACAACAACTATTCACAACTCTAAGCCCCCCTTTATCTTAACTGCTTACTATCTACCTCCATTTCTATAAAAATATGCTGTTCCAATAAGACACTTAGTAAAATTATGTCCACTTAATTTCAAAACCAGACAGCTACTGTCTTCTTCTGTGTCTTCACTCTTTCAGATGAGGATCTCCTTGAGTCACCTTCTTTCTTTTTACTGCAAGTGTGTTTCAGATGAAAAGGTACCTTTGATAGAGAGTATTTTCTAATTTCTTTAAGAGCAAGCTCTCCATAAGTTTCGTTCTCTACGGCAGTTGATCTTTGACCAATTTTCAAATATCTGCAATTTTTACCACTCCGCCCCCAAACATTAGATTGTCTCATTGGTTTGATGTTAGCAAAATAATAAATTCAAATTCAGTTGGGTTATGATATCCTCAGGCATAATTTAAACTGACTAGTTAAATGTGAATAGTTGTCAAAACAGCAACCAAAACTCAGGTATCAGTTCACAGCCAAATGTTACATATTTTCAATTTTCCAGTACACTCTGGGACTGCCATTTCATCATATACAAAGGTGCTTATCATCTCTGAGTTAAGAACAGCATTCTCTCCCTCTTAAAGGTACAGTGGACACATTCAACTTCATAACGATATGTATTAGCATATTAATATAATGTGAAAGAGCATTTTGCTAAGTGTAATAATGCATTGAATGTACTAAATAAAAGCACATGAGAGTCCAGATCAAGCTGTTCTCATAGCTGGTTTTCTAAGCAATCCAACAATCCTCATAGAGAAAGTTAGATAAAATCTCAAAGCACTATGATAGCTAAAATCCTATAATGCATGTTAAAAAATTTCCATTAAACATACAAGATACTCATATCTATCTACTAACTACTTACAGATTCTAATGGCATGAAATGTTTATGTTATAACAGTAGGTTACCAGGATTCAGTTCTGTCATAACAGGAACAGCTCAGGGCAAGTATTTAGGAACAAGGTTGCTAACAATGTTATTTCTGACACTGGATGAGTGTATTATTGCTCAAGTCCCCTTACATTCAGAAGATAAAAATATTTTGCATTTGCCTAAATGCACAATTAAACATCTTACTCATATAAGATTTTAAATAAAAAGAGCAATTGACCAGAAATTTTTATTTTTAAAAATAAAATCACTCGTGATGTGGACATCACTGACTGGGCCAGTAAGCTAGTTGCTCTTGAGAAGGTGGTGGTGTGCTGCCTTCTTGAACCGCTGTAGTTAATGTGATTTTTAATAAAGACAATGAGTTATTATCAAAATAAAATTTTATTCAATGATGATGCAATAACTGGTTAACATACATGTTGGATCATATGAAAATATGATTGTCTATCCTGCTAACTAACCTAAAACACAAACAAACATGCATGATTCAGAAAAGAAGGAAAAATACTTCTCTCTTCAGGGGTTCACTTTTCTAAAAACAAAAAAACACTTTCTGGGTTATTCTTGAAGGTGAAAATGATAAGGTGTAGAATGTTCTGAAGTCTATTCTTCCGATGTTCTGGCATATATGACCAAGTCACTAATCAAACAAAATTGCACACACAGCTTACTCAAAATATATAACATTGAGACATTCTTTCAATCACACGTTCAAAAGAATGAATAGATTTCACCCTGAATTACATGAGAAGTTTTTTTTTTCCAAAAATAAGAGAGATCATTTGGGCCGACTGACTTTATAGACATCTTGTTGCCCATTAATTCTAGATACCAAAGTAATCTTCATCTTGTAGCTTCAGGATTCTTTTAAAGAAACCACTGCAGGTATTTCTACAAAACTTGGAATAAATTATTTTTTCCACAATTCTTCAAAACCTATGTCCTCCCAGAAACAGTAAGCATGAAGTGTTTTTGAAACAACTTACAATTATTAAATGAATATGTCAGACAAATTCTGCACAGCTCCAGCTCTTAAAGTAGCATCATATAAGGAATATGCCTCTTACATTTCTAACTGGCCCATGAGCTGTTGGACATTGTCACTGGTTGATATACTTTCAAGTGCACATGTTGACTTTCCTGACCTGTTAGTCCCTTTGACAATTAGAACATGGTTCAGCTAATACTTCTTATTAAGTCTTTTTTTTTCAGATTAGGTCCTAATTACTACGTTTGGATGAATAGTCACAGACCTGAAATGTTAACGCTGTCTCTCAGTCCAGGAATGTTGACAAACTTGTTAAATGTTTCCAACATTTTCTGTTTTTATTCCAGTTTTTCAGCATCCACAGTATTTTATTTTAGTCCTAATGTTGTTGGTTTTGACAAAGCTTAACAACTGGATCCTTCCCTCCATTTCCAAATACTTCTTGGCTGATTTGAGATAAACCGCAAGACAGCTTTTCTATAGGAGTCCTAAGACATTCTTCATATTAGCATTTCTTTTTATAAAATCGATCAGACATTTGGTTATTTGCATCTACCCTTTAACCAAGATTTCCTTTCAGTCCAGTATTGATTTAAGCCAGCAAGATCAATCCATAACTTTTACTTCTCATAGACTGGAGATTGTCCTGTATTAAATGATCATCTGTATAATATTCATTGTGCATACCATCTTCAGTATGGACCCTGTATAGAATATCACCAAAATGTTTAACAAACATCCATTGCCTCCATAAAAGCTATTTTCAGTAGCTAAATTATTTTTAACAACCCATTTCTTAGTGTCCTAAGGTAAAGGATATCTACCATTTTTGATAATAAGACACATTATTAATCCAACAGAGTACCTATCAAGGAGATTAATATAAAGCATTATTAAAATGATTAGTTTCAGGTGCTTTGGGTTACCTAAGGACAAGAACTTAGTACACATTTCTTTAGATTTAATGTCTTAATGTTTAATTTGTCCTTAAAGCTTTCTTGACTTGAGGATGGTCGTTTAAGTACTTAAATTAAGTATATCAAAACTAGCATGTGTCCAACTGATTTAATTGATCAACTAGTCTTTACAATGCTGCAGCTCTTCTTTAGATATAAAATCAGCTTTCTGTGAAAACCTGGCATGATTAACTGGAATAGGGCCAACAATCACTAACTCTTGATTTAAACTTATTCCAGGTCGACTGAACTTGAGTATCTATCTATAAACAAGGCTATATTTTCTGCAGCCATAGGGTTGTCAGATAAAGAGGCTCTGCAGTCTCTGCATCATGTAACTTGAAAAGCTAATTACCGGTTTGGGCTGTCACTTCTCCAAGCAAGAATGATGAATTGCACAAATGAGACTGTAACTTAGAGCTTTATTGCACCATGGTCGACTCATCAGCATGAGTGTCAATCACAGTATTTTGTGTCCAGGAACTACTTCATAAAGCAGAGGGCAGCAGGGACTTTATAGCTGCAAATGATCCTGTGTTATCTTCCGAATGCATTTCTCTTTTGCCAGAAAAGTTTCAAAGCTATCCATGGCAGCCCCTTGTGCTATTCATGTATACAAATAAGGGTAAATAGTAAGAGAATAAAAAATGAGAAATATGATATCCACCATTTTATCAATTAATTATGAAGACAAATACATCTAGATTATCATTAGAGGAATAAAGAAGGACATATAGAAAAACAAACATAAGGCACAATTTTGCCCTCCTTATTGAGAAAAATGGTGTGATAACTTAATCAACCAAGAGTCAAAAATCAGATTCTTGCTGTTTAGTTAAACTGCTGCAATGAAGTCCTCTCTCCTTAGATGGCGAGATCTGGTGGTAAGAAGCCTGTTTGCATGTATTTGCATCTGATTGATTGCACATATTAACTTCCCTACCCAATTAACTTCTCCCCTATTCAGAAACTTGATACTTCAAACAAACTCAGCAGTAAAACCAAATAGGTATATACCGAGTTCGACAATATGTATATATTCTTCCTCGAGTCTGGGTGACTTCACAGCTGAGCTTATTTTAAATTTCTGTAGGATTGTTATAACAGTAGCAGGAACTTCTATGGTCAATGGGCACCATGTCTCCTTGGATGCAAAGTTCACAGAACTGGGCGATGACCACACATCAACCTTAGAACATCAAATGGCTTATTGTTGCACAGGCTCAGACTACACTTGTTCTTTCACAGGTAGCTTTTGTGGGAAGGCTCTGGGAACAGCGTCCGACAGAGTGACTGGAAGGGTGGTGCACAGGGACAGTCTGCAGCTTCTGATTCAGAGAGGGAAATTTACTGCACAGAGAGAGACAGGCAGCTTATGGCACTCGGAAAGAATGAAGAAGACATATATCAGAGGACTAGGGATGGGATGGGTGGGAGAGACATGTCAGGGCACAGCACAGTGTCATGGTGCATGTGCCAGTAGCTTATACTGCTCACAGACTGCATGTACTTCAGTGTAATAATCATTTGTGAAAGTCAAAGTGGAAGAACTTTTGGGAAGGTGAGAGTGGAATCCAGTCATTCAGAGGGATATTTTCACAGTCAGGCTGTTAGGCCATTTGTAATCCAGGATGTTTCCACAGACAGTTTCAGCCATTTGGAATTTTTATAAGTGCAAGGATCTGCACTATTGCAGTCTGAGTTAGGGTGTGGTTAGGACTGGCGATCAAATTAAAGCAGCTCTGGCCTTGCAGGTTGTTCACTCTTGGTGCTATTGCAAATACAGCTCTGGGGTCATAAGGGTTACAGGGACTGCAACACAATAGACAATGTGAAGAACGAAAGGCAATTCCTGGGTCACAGCTACATTCTGCAAGTCATTGATGCAAACAAAACATTGTAACTTTACCATATTCGTCTGAAAGTCAACTGTGTAATAAGGTCCCAATGTGGAAAATTACCGCTTTCAAAGTGGGAGGAGTAAATGACAGATATTTCTAAAGTGAAGGAATATAGCACTGGAACGTAAGACCTTCTGAACACCTTCTGCAGTCACTGCAATTGCAGTGATGGAAAAAAAATGCTATTCATCAGCCTTCAATTCACAGGTAACCTAGAAATCAACTATCATCAGGGCATCCACATCAGAAAAGCATGGATGAAGTAATCACCATGACTACATTTTGCCCACCATTTGCTGACTTATGAACTCTGAGGTCAACAAAACTTTTTTGATCGCAACCTCAGTCTCCTAATTGGCCAAGGCACACAATCCAAGGACTGCACGCCAACCTATTACAGCTGCCATATCCTCAGATACAACAGGAAGCCTGCCAGGATGTAAACACTGAGGTAGATTTGAGGAAGCGGGCTGTGTTGCAGGGAGGGGTGATGGTAAAAACATGGCAGCAGCGTAATGCCAAGGGAACAGAAACACATTGTTGGGCAACCTGACATGAGGTAAGGATATGTCACTCTATGTTCTTTTGTGAAATTTGATTCCTTGTATGGGCTATTTGTTACTCTTTGTAAAGACATAATATTCAACTTCTGTGTGAAGGATGTCAGGGCTCAGGTACGTCTTTACCAACACGTGTAACTTTCTCATAGATCAGCTTTGAGCTAAGATAGAAATGCAGGCATTAATCCAACTGTTCTTCTGGTAGTGTTGCTAATGTAAGCAATGGGCATAGAGGAGAGCAGAATGAACATCTTGTGTAGGTCCAACATGAACAGCAGCTACAACTCTGCTACACTTTATCCAGAGGGAGAAGCAGGAGGGCAAGATCCACCAAGGAGGCAGAGACTCCAAAAGTTGAATGTATTGACAGACTGTGAAACAGCTTTCTGCAAACAAGACATTGGACATGGGAACAAACGTAGGCCACTCAGCTCATCAAGTCTGCTCCACCATTCAATGAGGTCTTGTCTGATCTACTAATCCTCAACTCCACTTTGCTGCCTCTTCCGCATAACCCTTGATTTCCTTACTGATTAAAAATCTGAATATACTGAATCACCCAACATAAACAGCCCTCTAAAGTAAAGAATGTACAGATTCAGAACACTCTGAGATAAGAAATTTCTCCTCATCCATGTCTTAAACATGCAACCCCTCATTCTAAGATTACACCCTCTGGTCGTAGACTCTCCCACAAGTTCTCTAAAAATCCTGTGTGTTTCAATAAAGTTGCCTCTCATTTTTCAAAATTTCACTGAACACAAGCCTGATCTGCCCAACCTCTCTTCATAAGACAGTTCCTCCTTACCTGGTATCAGCCAAGAGAACCTTCTTTGGGCTGCCTCCAACACCAGTATATATTTCTTTAGATTAGGGGCCTATAACTTCTTACAGTATTTGAGTTGTGGTCTGACTTGTACCTTGTACATGGTTGAGATCCAATGCTAAAGAAAATTCGGGATGTCCCAAGCCATTATGTCACAGCTATGCCAGCTGCTGACCAAGGGCTTGCACTGGCTAGGTCTAGGTTGCATCCCAACATGGTGACCCTCAAGGTTGCAGCTATCCTTAACTTACTTTTGTAAGAAGGTTGTTTCAGGGAGCTGCCGGGGACCTCTGTGGCTTTTCAGAGTCTTCTACTCAAGTGCATTGGGGCTGCCACTGCTAGAAAGTTCATCAAAGTCCTCCTTTTCATCCCCTTGACTTGGACAATCAAAAAGTGATGGCATCTGGATTCTTAACCAATACTGGCTTCTAGCTGCTGCAGGATGCAGTCGATACTGCCCACACAGCACCTTGTCACCATCCAGCAGTGTTTGTGAATAGAAAGGGATTCGATCCTTAATCTTCAAATCACTTGTGGTTACAGAAGAGAGATTTTGCAGGTCTGCTCCTGGTACCCAGGAGGAGGTGCGACGACTCTTACATCTAAAGGATTCACAAGTACCAGCCTCTGCCTAAGACCAAGGTCTGTGCCAGGAAGGTTGATGGAAACAAGCAGTACCCTCACCAAAAGTGGGTCATGACCACGCTAGAGATCCTCAGACTGTTGCAGTGCAAAGAGACAGTGCTACCTACACTCCGACAAGGGTCATTTTGGAATTGACAATAAATCTCCTGAGGATGAGGTTCCAATGTCTGGACCTGTCAGGCAGTGCCACACAGTGTCATCCAGACAGTGTGTCCTGCATCTTAGTGTTGTGCTGTGCCTCCACAAGCTGAGTTAGCAATTTGGGTTGGTGTTCTATAATGAGGAAATGCAGTAGTAAAAGGAATTTCCTGAGAAGGGTGATGAGGAAGAGGATGTTGTGGTACACCAGGAGCTGTGTCAAAGAGAGGAAGACAGGACAATGTCTGACAAGCCCACAAAACCAGAGAGAACCTTATGGCAACCCACTTCCAAGATGACTGAAATGGGTGGAGACATTTGATTTACTAGTTATAATTTAATTTGAGCAGTTTTTCACATATCTCTCTGCTTAATGTATGACACATTACTAACAGTTTGACTTGCTGATCTTGTTTGTGAATCTATTCAATGAAAAAAGTTCTGTTTTCAAACGTGAATCTGATATCATCACCTGAAGTGCCTGTACAAAACTTACCTTAGCTTGTGTTAGCAATAAAGAAGTTATGACATCCTGACCACTTCCACTACACAGTGCTCTTGAAAGTTTGTGCTAAAATGGTCCTTGAGCCAAAGACATGGGAGTGTCACACCAGTGAGTGAACTCCCGAATGAAGACTATCAAGTCGTTACACAGCCTGTGAAAGTTCATTCTGAGTGTTTCTCCATCATGACCCCTTCAAAGCTTCAGAGTGTTATGAGCTTCCCTCTACCTTGTCATTCCTCAGCAGCCTCTCTACTGGTGCTTACATGCACAGGACTGCCATCTGTGTTGCTTTCTCAAGAGTGTATGCAATGAGGAAAACTGAACATATGACTTCATTGTCCATTTCACAGCCTTTGAGAAGCCCAGATATAGGAAAGACCTTTCCCTTCTGAAAGTGTGTCAGATTCAGTCCCCCATACCCTGAGGTAACTATGAGGGCTGAATGAATCGACAATGTGGGCCCTGGTGGCTTTCAGCCCAGAGGGCTCCCTGCCTGCTGAAGAAGATACAGGCTCAACCTTCTTGGTGTGACCTGCTGCAGACATTGAAGACAATAGGGATGGTGGAGGGAGATGGCATCTTTGGTGAGTCCTGAGTGTCAGGGGGCCTGTCTATCTCTCCTCTGCTCTATGGGTGCCTGTTGGCACCACCCTGTCCCCTTTACAGGGAGGTGCACACAGTGTAATGTTGAATCTGCTAGTTGTCCTTTCATCTTGACATTGCTATTGAGCCCCCATTGCAAGAGCAATGGAGTGCAGGTCCAAACGTGTTTCAACAGACCACTGAGTGTGCTGAACTTGGGTCTGTAAGGGAACTCCCACATTTACATGGAGGCAGCCATATGTTCACATGCTGAAACCACCACAGTAGTGAGAATATGGAAGATCATCTCCACCTTTCATTCCAAGCTACCGGGGGTCTCAGGCCCAGCTTCCTGATGTTAACCTGCCTCTTCTGGTTAAGTACAGGGGCCTGCCTTCTGCTTAGGCCAGAACAGATACCTTGGTCTCCAACAAATTCTCTGGGCATCAGAGGCTTAGACTGTTTCTTTCTCCACTGGTTGCAGACATGTATCAGTGATATGCTCAGATTGTACACTCATGTCTAATTGAGATAGAGTACCCACTGAGATCACAGTGTCTGTGCTGTTGGAGGGCACAGGAGAATATCTTCCAAGTGTAATCTCTGAAGGTTTACAGGCTTCTGTCTCAGAGGGTGGAGCTGGTAAGGAGGGGTTCAGGCTGTAGCTTCTTCCTGGTGAATGGAGTTTGGATGCCACTAGTGTCTGCAGAAAAGAAGGAATTAGCTGCTGAGACTGAGAAAAGCTGATGTTGCACACGAATGTGTTCATGTCAGTGCTCATTCGAGATGACCAGTACACCATGTTTCTCACTGGGTTGGCAGCTCATTTGTGTCTTCCATCATCAGAAGAACAATCCTGGTCTTCTTAGGCCAGTTCCATGATCCTTTCCTCAAAAGGAAGATGTTTCCCCTTGTCAGGGGAGACTGGGATTCGAGGTAGGGGGAATGGTCACTGTTAAACAAATAGGGGTTTCCCATTCAAGATAGAATGAAGAGTTGTTTTTTTTCTCTCAAAAAGGTCTTGAATTGTTGGAACTGTCTTTGCAAAAAGAGTGGTGGAGATGAGCCATTGACTATTTTTAAAACAGGGCTAGATAGATTCTTGATAAACATCGGAGGCAAAGGTTGGCAGGGTAGACAGGAAATTGGAGTTGAAACCACAATCAGATCAGCCAAAACCTTACTAAATGGTGGAACTAGCTTGAGGGGAAAATAGCCTACTCCTGCCCCTAATTCATGTGCTTGTGGCAAATGGTATTGCTCATTCATGATGGAAATGTACTGGTTTCTGTACTGAGCAAAGCTGATCAAAGGCAGGGAATGGCTGTATCTGAAAGAGGAGCTCCAGTATTTTGTAATCATTATCAGAATTCTGATGCTTTTTTTCCTCAGGGTCCTTGAAGAAATTGTTCAGATGGGTTCTCTTAGTACTCAGCAGGCAAACAATACGAGGGGTTGCTGAAGTTATGTACAAAAAGATAAGCCAAATCTTTATTACTTGGTGGTGTTTATTGGCAGGGCTACCAGCAGATGGAGCATGTGACACAGTGTCATGGCTGGGTGCCCTTCACCAGTCCTGTCTGTACATTTGTGGCAGCCGCTTTATCAATCATTACTGTGTCTGAACACGGAGGAAGATCACCCCTTCTTCAACAGCTGCACGGTTTTGGATATTTGAGATCCCCCTTAAACCTATGTTAATTCAGCATTCCATATTTGGTATTTCCTATGTGGCATAAGACCTCATCTAACTTGGTTATATTAGTCACTAGCCTTCTGCCAATGTAAACATAAGATTTATTGGGCACCACACTGCTTCATTATGGGTGGAATATTTTCAAAAATAAGAAGGTTTGGTTCTTAGAAATAAAGAAAACTATCCCTCAAATGGCAATGGGCAAGGGGACAACCACCATCCTAACATTATGAATAACTGTACATGGTTATTGGTTGAGAGGGTTTAGGTAGGTTATTGACACAACATAAATGGCCAGCCCCCAATAGAATGTATATCAGGTCACTGGCCATTTGGGTGTTTTTCCTATCTTCCTGGTGGTGGAAATTGAATAAAGATTCATGCACTTTGTGTCTTTCACTGCGTCTCACAGCTGTACACACACACACCATGGGCGCTGGGGAAAAAATAAGTACTACCGCAGTTAGGCGGTAGTGTGGGGAAACAAAAAAAAGAAAAAAAAATAGAATGTATATCAGTTGGGATAGGTGGGGAGAGAAGGTTTCAAGAAGATCTCGAGAGACAAATCACACCGTATCCTCAGGGGAGAGAGAGAGACAATGAGTTCCCCGACATCAGCCCAAGGGAAGAACACAGACTGTTTGTACCAAATTTTACCAGAGACCACCACAAATGGTTTAGAACCACTGGGACATGGGAGTGTTCTGCCTCTACTCTTGCATTTGACAGCGCAACTCAAGGAATCATAAATATTCTCACCTGTCATGGGATCTCTATTTGTTTTCTTTGTCTAATTAACAAATGTACCAGATCTAAAGTTGTGATTCTCAATAAGCTATCAGAAAATGGCTACAGATCATCGCCTTTCTATAATAGGTAAAAAGAATGACTGCAGATGCTGGAAACCAGATTCTGGATTTGTGGTGCTGGAAGAATACAGCAGTTCAGGCAGCATCTGAGATCTGCCCGAAACATTGTTTTTACTGCTTTGCCCGAAACGTCGATTTTACTGCTTTGCCCGAAACGTTGATTTTACTGTTTGCCTGTATTCCTGATGAAGGGCTTTTGCCCGAAATGTCGATTTTACTGCTCCTCGGATGCTGCCTGAACTGCTGTGTTCTTCCAGCCTTTCTATATTAGGTAATTGTGATCGCGAAAATCCCTTAAAAATCAACAGCAGTGAGTTGACAGTAGTACAGTAAGACCTACACCACCAGGGAGGGAGAGCTCAGCTTCATTTGCTCCATCGCTGCCTCTCCCTCATCCGTCGCCTTCCCCAGTCTCCCTACATGCACATTCAGATACCTGCTGTGGACTGTCACAGCCAGATGATGACATGGACAGCATCTGTATGTATACAGACGCATTTGCGTGATCACCTCTGTTACTATTTTGCTTCTTGGGATTCAGGGGTTCCTGAATGTTGGTCAACAGGTATCCCTTCCCCAAGACCCTGGAAATTCCTGAGGCCTTCAGCCGGTGCTTAAGCAAAGTAGTCTTGCTGCTCACTCTGTGGCATGTGGGAAGCAAACTTGATGCTTTTTCAGATCTCTAGCATGGAGTGTTTCATTACAGAATGTTGCCATTCTAATTTTAATTGCTGGAGATTGATGATTTTGTTCACTGACATTTTCATAAATAATAGTCTTGTACCTAGCAGTGAATTTCTGTTCTTTATTGAATTAAGAAAAACAGCTAGTGTTTGTCCTCCAAGCTATTTATTAATATTCACTCACCCCCTTGCAATGTCCGTGTTCCAGTTTGCAGCCTCTTGGTGTTATTGACTGCTTCTGGTGATGAAGGTTCTCAGAAATATCATTTATTTGTAATCCATCATGTTTTCAAATGCAACTTCCTTGGTTAATTTACATTCATATTTCATAACCAGAACAAATGATCTTATGTTCTTTTTTCATTTGAACTTTGTGAAATCCTTTCTTGTGTGCTTTGCTGTCAACTTCACAGAGAAAGTAAAGATTGGTGTTTGATCTCATCTGATCCTACTGTGTCTTTTGAGCCATTTGGTAAGTCAGTAATATGTAATGCCTTCTATTTTCCCACTCAGCATAAATCTCCATGGATACCACTCAAAATAGTTGAAATATTTCAGCTAACTGAAAATTACTTTTCATCTTTAAATGTATTGAACATCAAACTGTGTTTTGTTTCATCATTAATTTTTAATCTATCTCTCTTGAATCCATCATAAAAAGTCTTTGCTGTGCTAAAAATCCAATCATAAACAATCTAATTTATGTTTACCTGGATATTAAGCAGGAAATAAATGCCCGGGGAATCATCAATCTTTTGTTCTTTGACTGTAATAATTTACTTGTAGTAAATTGCGCGAAAAAATCCTCAAGGGTGATGTTGGAAAGAATTGATTTTAAACATCACTCCATTATTGGTTGTTCTGAAAAAGCAGTAACACATTTATCATGAACTGAAAGTATTTATATTTAATATTTGTTTGAAACAGGAAGTAGATATATGAACTTGGAGAGATTGTTGCTAGAGATTCATATTCCATTGTTCATTTATTTGAAATATCATATACTTCTAAAATGTGAATGCCCTCAAACATGCCAGAAAAAGGCAGTGGCAGAAAGCCATAGATCACCCTTTTGGAACGCAGCTTATAAATCTCTTAGTGTGATCAGAATAAACCTCTGTGGTCTATCAGTGATTCTATCATATTTTATCATCAGAGGATGTTGTCTGTTATATTGTAACAGAAGACAAAAGATATTCTATAATAAATAAGTATGTGCATGAACTACAGCAGCACTGGTGTAAAGTGGTTTGACAGTTATGGAGTTGGTTCTGGCTCCTTGGATGCAGACAGCATGAATTGCACTTTTGTGTGCAACACCCGTGAGTTTTCAATAAACAATGATGGTATGCAGGAAAGATCTGCCCTGCATTGCTAGTTCACCTTAAGTCTGCAATCAATGACTGTGAGCGAATTCAAAATGAGTTGATTTTTAACACATTATTTACTGCGTAGATATGGCATTGGTTCAAATATGTTAGTGCACCCTAATTCTAAAGTTGTATGATGTTTTTCATGCGAAAACACATCTGAGCATTTCATAGCATGAATTATTTTCAGAAGAAGGAAGATTGCATCCCAAGCTCCAAGAATTTTATAGCTAATTTCTACAGCAGATCTGACTAAATTATGTTGACATGAGAGTATATGTTCTGTGGCAAGTAATATGCACATTTGTCTGTTTAAAGAAAGTTTTTAGAGGTTTCCTTTATGCTTTCCCATACTTTTAGTGGAAGCTTGATAGAGAAGTTGTATAAACACTGTTAAATGTTTATTGAAACACAATACTTGGAATACAATTTGACTGTATGTATTTTGGGATATCCTGATTACAACGCCTTTGGAAACCACAGTCCCAACAAGAAAGAAAAAGAGAAAGCCCAGCTGACGCAAAGACTTCAATTGCCAATAACAGATCAAAATGACAAGAGCTGAATATCATAACCACCCTGTGGTCCAATAACTGGGTAAACAATGAAAAAGAATATCAGCAGCTGCTCATATATAGCTAGCAACCCACCTTGCGTAAAGGAAGCATTTTAATTCTATTTTTAAAAAGGAATGAAAGTCTGGTATTTTTATTTGATGGCTTCCAACAGCATTGTACAAGAGACTCAAATAAGAAAATAAAACTGCAGTTCTACAATAGATCCCTCTGTATTTAAATTCTGGAATAATGTTGTAACACAATTCAGTTTCTTTGCTTGTTGGAAAATTAGTTTCTCTGTCATGTTCCATTGCAGACAGTTGCCTTTATGTTTTGGAATAATATCTAGAACAGAGGAGCTCAGCATAAATTTATGACTGATCCAGCAGTACCATTGCAGAAATTGCACAAATCAGCAATTGCTCCACAGGTACAATATAATCAAGTTGGTTCTGTTATCAGAGAACATGCTTGAAGATGAAATTTGCAAAGTAGTTCATGATGACAGCCTGTGAGACATGTTATCAAACTGACTCAATGGTAACACATATAGCGTTGCATGAATTGCCTTCCTTCCTTTTGCAGAAATGCCCCACAGTTTACCAATACCATACGCCATGCCAAAAGATTATTTTACAAAACAGATATTCAGAGACATAGATTTTCTGTTAATTCTTTTCATGCGATTCAAGCACAGCATTTGTTGCTAATCTTATTTGCATTTGAGGAGGCATTGATGAGATGCCTTCTTGAACTACATTGCTGACATACTGGTACACTCAAGTGACTTCAAGGATTTTGACCTGGCAATAAGAGAGAACTGTGATGGTGGAAGGCCTGAATAATGTATGGAATGTGCAGGTGGTGTTGTACCAATGTGCCTGCTCTCCTTGTCCTTCTGGTTAGTAGATGTTAGAGTTTGGAAGGTGCTGTTGAAGGAGGCTTAGAGAGTTGCTGGAATGCATCTGGTACATGGCTGTCACTGGGTGTTGGTGGTGGAAGGAGTGATGGTTTAAGAGATGGGGAGCCAGTCAAGCTGGCTGTTTTGTCCTGGATGGTGTTAAGCTTCTTAGGTGTTTTTTGGAGCCACTCCATCCATGCATTCTATCATATCCCTGACATGCAACATTTAGCTGCTGGAAAGGCTTTGGGGAGTTGGAAGGTGATGCACTTGCCACAAAGTTCCTACGCCCTGACCTGCTATTGTAGTCACTATTTATTTGGCTAGTCCATTTTAGTTTCTAGTCAATGGTAACCCTCGGATGTTGATGGAGAAATGAACAATGGTCATGATATTTAATGTCAAAGTGAAATGGTTACTTTCTCTCTTGTTGGAGAAAGTCATTTCCTGGTCATTGTTGGTGTGAATGTTGCTGGCCATTTAACAGTTCAAGCCTGAGTGTTGTTCCAGATTTAAGACCAAAGACCATAACATTTAACAGCAGAAATAGGACATTCAGCTCATTTAGTCTGCTCGGCCATTCAATGAGGCCTTGCCTGATTGAATAATCCTCAATTCTACTTTCCTCCTATCTCTACAACCGTTCATTTCGTTATTAAGCAAAAATCTGTATATCTCAGCCTTGAATATACTTAACAATCTAATCTTGACAGCCCTTTCTTGCAAATAATTCCACAGATTCACCACCCACTGAGAGGGAAAATAAAATCCTCCTCATTTCTGTCTTAAATGGCCAACCCCTTACTCTGATATTATGCCCTCTGAATGTAGACTCTCCCACAAGGAGATACAGCATCTCCCCTATCAAGCCCCTAAAAATCTTGTATAGTTCAAAAAGATCACCTCACATTTGAGAGTGCAACTAAATTCCCAGAGATGTTAGGGAACTAAGGGTCTAGTGAAAATGTGGAATTGAAGGAAAACAGCATTTGTAAGAAAATCTTTTTGAAGCAAATTAATGCGATTAAAGGCTGACAGATTATCATGGCCTGATGATCAGAGCATACTAAAGGAAGTGACCCAGAGAAAATTGGACACATTGATGGTCGTTTTCCAAAATTCTACAGATGCTGGTGTAGTTCCTACAAATTGGTTGGTTGAAAATGTTTCCCCACTTTTTAAAAAGACAGGGAGGGAATAACATAAAGATTTACAGATCAGTTGGCCGAGCATCAGTAATGGGAAAACTGCTCATAGAGTCTATTATAAAAAACGTGATAACAGATTATTTGGAAATCGTTCATAGAATTCGACAAAGCGGTCATGTCAAAGAGTCATAGAGATATAAACATGGAAATAGACCCTTCGGTCCAACTCATCCATGCTGACCAGATGTCCAAAATAAATCTAGTCCCATTTGCCAGCACTTGACCCATATCCCTCTAAAGCCTTCCTATTCATATACCCATCCAGGTGCCTTTTAAATGGTATAATTGTGCTAGTCTTCACCACTTCCTCTGGCAGCTCATGCCATACATGCACAAGCATGAAAACGTTACCCCTGAGGTTCCTTTTATATCTTTTCCATCTCATCTTAAACCAATGCCCTCTAGTTTTGGACTCCCCCACCCAGGAGAAAAGACCTTGTCAATTTACCCTATCCATGCCCCTCATGATTTTATAAATCTCTATAAGCTCACCCCTCAGCCTCCAGCGCTCCAGGGAAAATAACCCCAGCCTACTCAGTCTCTTGCTATAGCTCAAACCCTCCAACCCTGGCAATGTCCTTGTAAATCTTTTCTGAACCCTTCAGTAACAGGGAGACCAGATTTGCACACAATATTCCAAAAGTGGCCGAACCAATGTCCTGGACAGCCGCAACATGACCTGCCAACTCTTATACTCAATGCACTGACCAATAAAGGAAAGCATACCAAACACCTTCTTCAATATCCTATCTACCCATAACTTCACTTTTAAGGAACTATGAATTTGTACTCCAAGGTGTCTTTGTTCAGTAACACTCCCCAGACAAATCATACTTAACAAATCTACTGGAGTCTATTGAGAATGTAACAAATAAGGAGGAACCAGTGAATGTGATATATTTGGATTTTCAGAAGTCTTTTAATTAGTTCCATCATAAGAGATTCATGGGCAAAATGAAAGCACATGGGATAGGGGTTCATATATTGGCTTGGATGGATGGGCAAGAAACAGAGAGTTGAAATAAATGGGCCTTTTTCCAAGTGGCAGACTAATGGGGTACTGCAAGGAATAGTGCTTGAGCCTCAGATATTAATGATATCTATAAATTACCCTGGTAAGGGAACTGAATTCAACATTTCCAGTTTTGCTGATGACACAAAACTGAGTGGGCTTGTGAATTGTAAAAAGGCTGCAAGGTGTTTTAAGATGGTTTGAGTGAGTAGATGGCAGTTGCATTGCAACATGGATAACTATGAAGTTACACATTTAAGTGTGAAACAAAAGGAAGGAAGGGTATCATTTAAGTGGAAATACTGTGGGAAATGTGAATGTACAAGGGGACCTGGATGTCCTTGTACACCAATGAATGAAAGCTGACAAGGAGATGCAGCAACAACTAGGAAGGCCTTCATTGCAAGAAGACTTAAGTTTAGAAGTAAATATCTTACTCCAGTTATATATGTCCTCGATGATTCCAAACCTGGAGTATTGCATACGTTTTTCATCTCCCCCCTTAATAAAGGATGTTCTTGAGGGAGTGCTGCAGTGAAGGATCATTAGGCTGATACCAGGAATGGTAGGACTATTCTGTGAGGAAGTGGTTGGTTCAACTAGGCCAGTATTCACTAGAATTTAGATGAATGAAAGGAGATCTGATTGAAATGTATATAATTCTAACAGGGCTGCTCTAATTAAACGCAGGGAGGATGTTTTCCCTGGTTGAGCAGTATACAACCAGGAGTCACAGTCTCAGGATATGGGACAGGTAATTTAGGACTGAGATGAGGAAAGGTTTCTTCACTTAAAAGTTAGTGAACCTGTGAAATTGTCTACCAGAGAAAGCTGTGGCTGCCATATTGTTGATCACATTCAAGAAAGAGGTTGATATTTTTTAGATTTTGAAGGCACCAAGGAGTATGAGGAGAAAGCAAGGAAATGGCATTAAGACCATAAGAGGAGGTGAATTAGGTCATTCATCCCATCGAGTCTGCTCCATCATTCAATCATTGCTGATACATTACTCAACCTTATTCTCAATCCTTGTTCCTGTAACTTTTGATCCTGTCACTAATCAAGAGCCTTGTGTGTACAGGTAGCCCTAACTTATGAACATCTGACTTACAAACGTTTGTACTTACGAATGAGCTCCTGAAAGAGACAGGATCTGGCATGTGAATGTTTGTTCATACTGATGAACGGAAGTATGGAAAAGCACTGCAACTATAGTGAATTGTATGGTACTGTTCTGTATACATTTTTATCTTGCTATTATGTACAACAGTTACCATGACGCCCAAACACACATCTCATAGTGCATTAAAGAAAAACAAAGCCATCCCAATAAATGTGAAAGTTGACAAAAAGTCAAGCAAACTGCAAAAGGCAAAATACAGTCAAACATTGAAAAAGAATTAGATCATAGTTCTTCCACAGTTGGAACTATTTTAACCAAGAAGGTATGCATTCCAGAATATGTGAAGAATCTGGCAGTGATGAAAGCAGGAAGTAAAAGAATGGATTAATCATAGAAATGGAAAAAAACCTGTTAGTTGTTTAGCTTGAGGATTAGCATCAGCATTTTATGCCAGTTATCCTAAAGCTTATTCAAGAAGAAGGAAGAAGTTTGTACAAGACTCAAATTCTAAGTGTCGTAGTGAAAGTAATTGTGAAAAATTTTCTAATGACATATATTAAGCTGTTAAACAGGCCTATAGTTATCTGTTTTTTGTCTCCCACCCTTTTTGAATAATGATGTTACAGTAACAGTTTTCCTATCCTCTGGGACTTTTCCAGAAGAGAAGGATAATTGAAAGATTACTAATAGTGCATACATCATCTCCATGGCTACTTCCTTTAGAATGCAGCCTATCACCTCTAGGGGACTTAACAGCCTTTAGCCCCATTTGTTTCCGTGATACTTTTTCTCTTCTGGTAGTTATCGTATTTATTTCCTCCCCATTTCCCTCTACTCAACCCTCACCACCCCTTAGCTCCTTGATTAGTTAGTATTTTTGTAATGCTGTTAGTTTCCTTGACCATGAAGATCGATGAAAAGTGTTTATTCAACCCCTCTGCCATTTCCTAGCTCCCAATATTATTTTCTCGGATCCTAAGGGTTCTATGTTCACTTTGGTCTCTCTTTTCCAATTTATATATTTATGGCTGTCTTACTGTAAGTTTTTTTATATTAATTGAGAGCTTGCACTCATAGTTTGTTTTTTCATTTTCATTATTTTTAGCCATAATTTGTTGTCCTATAAAACTTTCCCAGTGTGTGATTATCACTAATGTTTAACACATTATTTTTCTTTCAATTTGATTCTGTCCTACCTGCCCTGGTTAATAATGATTGTCTCATCCGCTTCCTCAAATCCTCCTGTCTCACTGGGATATAGATCAGAGTGGTGCTGGAAAAGAATAGCCGGTCAGGCAGCATCCGAGGAGCAGGAAAATTGACGTTTCGGGCAAAAGCCCTTCATCAGGACGGAACGCAGGGAGCCTCCAGAGTGGAGAGATAAATGGGAGGGGGGGTGGGTAGGGCTGGGGAGAAGGTAGCAAAGAGTACAATAGGTGGATAGGGGGAGGGATGAAGGTGGTAGGTCAGAGAGGAGGGTGGGTAAGGTAGCAAAGAATACAATGGATGGATGGGGGGTGGGGTTTTCACAACGTGTATTAAATTCATTAATGCGTGGACAGAAGGGGGTAAAGGTAAGGCCTTTGCTGAGGACTGATCATTCATCCTCAGTGAGGGGGAGGTCTGGGAGAATGGTGAAAACTCGGCAGGGCTGGGAGCTAGGACCTGGGGTAGGTGTGGAGCTGGGAGTGGGGGCGGAGCTTGTAACTGGAGTGGGAGCGGTGGTGGGGGGAATGGGGGTGGAGTCATGAGTAAGGGTGATGTTCTCCTCAGGGTTCTGGGGGGTGGAGGTGATGACAGTGGGATCTGTGGGGGCAGTGTCGGCAGTATGCAGGCGATTTATATCTTTGTTGTGAGCCATAATTTATTTTCTTAAACACTTCTCACTGTTCCTTAACCATCACTTCTGCTAAACTTCTTTCTCAGTCCATTCCATCCAACTCTGCACTCAATTCTTTTTTAATTACCCTTATTTATGTTAGTACAGCTGTTTCTGACCCAATTTCTCCCCTTGAAATTGAACAGTAATGACCAACTTGCCTCATTAATGTTCAGCTTCCTATTTTACAAAGCGCATGCAACAAGCTAGAATTCAAGAATGTTTGATGCAGAAATCAGAGTGGATATCTGGGGACTCGCACTTGCCACTTTATCCGAAGGTATTCCATATTGCTTTGGACCAACCAGCTTCTCAGGACATTATCCATGAACACCAGCACTGCACCGGCTTAAAAATAAAACAAATAAATGGCAATTTGATTAGACTGCTTAAATTCTTGAGGGCTAAAATATTCTTAAACGTGAAATAGTGACAAAATTGTTACAATTGGTCCTTGTGCATGGGCCCCAACAGTTATGACTCTCAATGGGATAGCCCAAATGATTATGCTTCCAGGTAAGGAGGGATGAACTGACATCTCCCCCACTTCTTAATTCAACCTCCTCTCCATTGGTTGCAACAAGATTAATTTTTAAAAATGACCTCTTTACTCATGCATACCTTTTTCCATTCCAAATATATTAATGTTTTTAAAAGAGCTGAGTTAACTGAGCTTCCTTGAGTTAAAAAAGGGTGGATTTACTAGCTGGTAAACATGTGGATTAGAAATGTGAATTGAGAAAAAAGGTAATAATTAAAAAGCTATATAAATTAGTTCTCTGTGTTTTGTGCAGATAGATGGGGGAATATTGTGGCAGTTAATATTGTACATGTTACAGGTAACACTAACATTGGTAGTGAAGCAGTTGAATTTGAGAGTTTTGCAAATTTGCTGATAAGTTTTTGTCCTGTTTCCTTTTTGATGGTTACTTCACTGACTTTGTCTGACGTTCAGCACATAGAGTGAGAAAGATCGTTTCTTTACCTATAATGCAAGCGTGTCAAATGGCTGTCCTCAAACCGTGACCTTCACAGCACAGTAGCTTAGACTCAACATCATCCATTTACATACACAGAGAAGGGACTGAAATTGTTTTACCATCCATTTGTTTTTATATTCCATGTAGGGTGAAACACAAATGTGTCAGTAGTTTTGGGCTAAACCACAGGAGATGCAGTTCTGCTGAGAGCAGTAATCAGCGTTTCATTATCTGGAATTCACAGAAAATCACAGTCCAGTTTGGTTTGGGATGCATCCACACCAGCTTTGAATGGTTGTGCTTTGAATTTTCCTTGGTACATTTTCACGTATGCTATTCCAAGGGTCCTTTGCCAGAAAGTCACTGAATTTATGTCTGCAGTCATCCTTTGGCTGTATGTCATCTTTTAAACATATGTTATAATTAAATGTTCAATTTGCACATTAAGTAATCTATGGTTCTGGTCCATTGTCCTTACAATATCAATCTTGCCTCTCGCAAAATATTCACCTCCCTGCAAAATGACAAAACTACAATGGTTCAATTTAGTGATGGAGAATGTGAATGAGAAACAACACATTTTACAGCCAGCAAGGTACTTTTCAAGATTAAGCATTGTTGTGATGCAACTTTTCCATAACAATGTACCATAAACAACAATTTACAAATGAACCAATGATCTACTTTTAGTTGTTGTGGTTCTGTTCGCCGAGCTGGGAATTTGTGTTGCAGACATTTCATCCCCTGTCTAGGTGACATCCTCAGTGCTTGGGAGCCTCCTGTGAAGCGCTTTTGTGATGTTTCCTCCGGCATTTGTAGTGGTTTGTCTCTGCCACTTCCGGTTGTCAGTTCCAGCTGTCCGTTGCAGTGGCCGGTATATTGGGTGCAGGTCGATGTGCTTATTGATTGAATCTGTGGATGAGTGCCATGCCTCTAGGAATTCCCTGGCTGTTCTCTGTTTGGCTTGTCCTATAATAGTAGTGTTGTCCCAGTCGAACTCATGTTGCTTGTCATCTGCGTGTGTGGCTTCTAAAGGATAGCTGGTCGTGTCGTTTCGTGGCTAGTTGGTGTTCATGGATGCGGATCATGAACACCAACTAGCCACGAAATGACACGACCAGCTATCCTTAGTAGCCACACACTCAGATGACAAGCAACATGAGTTCGACTGGGACAACACTACTATTATAGGACAAGCCAAACAGAGAACAGCCAGGGAATTCCTAGAGGCATGGCACTCATCCACAGATTCAGTCAATAAGCACATCGACCTGGACCCAATATACCGGCCACTGCAACGGACAGCTGGAACTGACAACCGGAAGCGGCAGAGACAAACCACTATAAATGCCGGAGGAAACATCACAAAAGCGCTTCACAGGAGGCTCCCAAGCACTGAGGATGTCACCTAGACAGGGGACGAAATGTCTGCAACACAAATTCCCAGCTCGGCGAACAGAACCACAACAACGAACACCCGAGCTACAAATCTTCTCACAAACTTTGATCTACTTTTAGATTTGTTGCTTGGAATAAATAACAGCCAAGACTCATGGAGTATTTCCTTCTTTTACCAAAGTAAAGGAAATGATCTCTTATGTTCCCAGAAAGGGAAGACAGGGCTTCGGTTGAGCATTTCATTTGAAACACATCACCTCTGAGAGTCCCAAAGACCTTTAGGAATGTACTGAAATGACCGTTATGTGCTCAATTCTTTAGTTTGGGATTTGAACAAACAATCTTCAGAATCAGAGGCAACAGTGCTACTGCTGGGCTAACACTGACACTGTATAATTTTATCGTTTTAAGTTGATAAAACAATGGAGTACAAAAAAACTAATAAATAAATGCAAACTTTTTAATTCTGATAATTATCCTTGATTAGAATTTCTTCAGCAAATATATTCACATTTTACTCAGTTCTGTTTTCTCTTAAAATAACTAATGTAACAGTACCTTAACTTGTATTCTATCTTTCAAATAGTGAATTTTGTTTGAAGAGTTTAAAATTAATCTTTCACCTCTGTTTTATTTAAGTCAGGTCTTCAGATCAACGTAATATTATATTCATGCATACAATTTACAGCACAGTCTATGAATGTTTGCAAAAATATACATTAGGTGACTGTGGCGATTATATTATTCATACTATTTACAATAGAAAAATCAATCTTTAGAAAGATCAGGTCATTTCACATTACCAGACAAATACATTTGTCAGCCAAATGAAAAGTGCGAATTTACATAAGACAATCCATTCTTTCAGACTATGGCAAATCATTCTGTTGCATTGATATGTAAATAAGATCAGCAAACCAATCAGATCTAGGATCTACGACTTTACCTGCTCCTTAATTAAATGTAAAAAAAATCTGAAATTCACAACATCACATGTGAGACTACAGAAAACTGCGTGAAATATAGACAGTGAATTGACCTTGATCAAATTCTTACTACTGTACTGATACCTATTATTTGACTAACTTTGTTGTTTGTTCAAAAACATTCCTGAGCTAAATCAGAATAGTGCAGCAGCTATTAATACGTTATAAAATGTTTATGTTCGATTTAGATGCTAATGGTGTTGGAATTGATTTCTTCTCAAAATCAGCTACAGCCATAAGTAATAATGTACAAATGTTTATCTGACACAATATCAGGGCTGATATTTGTTGTTAACGAAACATTGATCCTGCACCAATGCCCATCAAACAGATGATACGTCATAATGTTAGAAAAATTTGAGAACTAATTATCGATTAGTCTTATGAAGAATAATGAAAACTGAATTGACTCACAAACCTGATTTTGGATTATTCCAGACTAATTTGGCATTTACCAAATTTGGCAAATTTTGGACATTTCCTGGTCAATGTTCCTCTCAAATCTGATTTCAAGTAAAGTTAAGGTGGAAAGGGTCAGAAATTCAGACAGATCTGTTCAATGGGCTCTATGTGGTCTGTTGCCACATGTGGGATTTTCTGTTAGAACTGAGGGAAGACATTCTGTGCATTTGCCCAAATAATCAAATGATGAAGCATGGCATATCAGACATTAGAGAAGTAAGGAGCATTGAAGTTTGTTTTTGGTTTTAGTTGAAAATGGGAAATAAGTAATAGATCATCAGAGGATCCTTACAGTGTGGAAACAGGCCTTTTGGTCCAACAAGTCCACACTGACCCTCTGAAAAGTAACCCATCCAGACCCATTCCCCCTACCCTATATTTACCCCTGACTAATGCACCTAACCAACACATCCCAGACCATAATAGGCAATTTAGCATGGCCAATTCACATAACCTGCACATCATTGGATTATGGGAGGAAGCCCACAGAGACATGGGGAGAATGTGCAAACTCCACACAGTCACCCGAGATTGGGATCAAATCCGGCTCTCTGGCACTGTGAGGCAGCAGTGCTAACCACTGAGCCACCATGCTGCCCTGATAAGTCATTCATTTTAAATTGCACCAGGTTACATTCCTAGTTTTCAGCCAATTTTATAAAAAAAGTATTGGACCTGTTCATAGGTAGGTTTTGAATGTGGTAAAATTGCACACAGTGTATCTTGGCTGCCTTGGCCCAGTTCTATCATTTGGTCCTTTTCTTTCACTTTGAACATTTGAAGGGCATCCCAAACAGCAATTCCTAACTTCCTCCAGAAGAGACTTCCTGAGCATGAGGAGAATTAATGTGTACTTCTAATGTGTACTTGTTTTAAATTGACCTTTTTTTAAATCAGAGTCTAGATTAGAGTGCTGCTGGAAAAGCACAGCAGGTCAGGCAGAATCCGAGGAGCAGGAAAATTGACATTTCGGGTAAAAGCCCTTCATCAGGAATGAAGGCGGGGAGCTTGCCTATTTTTCGAATCAACCTGTTCAGAAAAGTTATTACACACCCTTGGAGCAGGTGGGACTTGAATACAGGCTTCCAGGGGTAGGGAGTCAGCATTGTGGTGCTGGAAAAGCATAGCAGGTCAGGCAACATCCGAAGAGCAGGAGATTGGACGTTTCAGGCATAAGCCCTTCATCAGCACCACATTCCCAATTCTGATCTCCAGCATCTGCAGTCCTCACTTTCTCCAAGGGTAGGGAGAGTATCATTGTACCACAAGAGGACCCTTTATTCAAACCTCAGTCACATCACTAGCTAGACTAGTGTTTATTGCCTAACCCTAGTTACCCTTAAAAAGGTGATAGCAAGCTGCCATCTTGAACTGCTGCGTTTCATTTGGCATAGGTACACTCACAATACCGGGGAGTGTTAGAATATTAGAGAGGGGGTTCCAGGATGTTTACACAGCAATATGGAAAGAACGATGATATATTTTTCAGGTCAGGATCGTGAATGTAACAGAGCCTTCAGCAGCAGATAGCAAAAGTGAGGGAAGGCACTAAGCAATGGAGCTCAAGCAGTTGTGTGGATCCTCCCTGGAAGAAAGGGAATCTTGGTGGGGAGACCTTTTGAAAAGAGAAACTGACAAACGTTCTTCTCAAGCAGATGTGAGCCATAGATTTAATTCTGTATAAATACCAGTTTAACCTTGATTTCCATTCATATAGTTAAAGCATGGAAAGTTGCCAGTCGATTAAAGAATCCTTGCTTCTTGATCTTTGGGTCATTTGTGTGTTTAAACATAGTGTTCCATGGGCACTATTTTGTTGCCCTCAAGTGAATGTATATAAATATTTGTTGTCCTCAGGTGAAAGTATATGAACATGTGTGTGATCAGATCCAGGGACTTAGAGACATTGAGTCATAGAGCACAAAAACAGACCTTTAGTCCAACCAGTCCATGCTGACCATAATCCCAAACTAAACTAGTCCCACCTGCCTGCGCTTGGCCCATATCCCTCCAAATATTTCTTATTCATGTACTTATCTAAATGTCTTTTAAATGTTGGAACTGTACCCACATCCATTACTTCCTCTGTGTCTTTTTTAAAATGTTTCTCCTCTCATCTTAAAAATACACCCCCAAGTTTTGAAAACCCCCCACCATAGGGAAAAGACACCTACCATTCACCTTATCTATACTCCTCAAGAATTTATAAATCTCTATAAAGTTACTTCTCAATCTCCTATGCTCTAGTGAAAAAGTCCTAGCCTCTCCTTGTAACTTAAACCCTCTATTCCTGGCAACATCCTAGTAAATCTCTTCTGAACCTTCTCCAGCTTGATTATATCCTTCCTCTAACAGGGAGACCAGAACGGGACACAGTACTCCAGAAGAGGCTCACCAACATTCTGTAAACCTCAACATAATGTCACAATTCCTACACTTAAAGATCTGAGCAATGAAGGCAAACATGCTAAATGCCTTTTTAAGTGCCCTATTTATATATGCTGCAAACTTCAAAGAACAATGTACCTGAAACCCAAAGTCTCTCTGTTATACAACACTGCCCGAGGACCTACTTTTAATTGCATAACTCATGTCTTTATTTGCTTTATCAAAATGCGATACCTCGCATTTATCCAAATTAATGGTAACATCTAGCAGAAAGATTAGATTCCTTCTTTTTGGAGATATTCATTGCCTGACATTTGCGTGTCAAGAATGTTACTTGCTACTTAACCATCCACATCTGAATTTGTTCAGGTCTTGCTGCACTTGGATATGGACTGCTAAAGAACCTGAGCAGTAGTGAGTGATGCACCCATGTGCAATGATCAACAAAGTTTTGATGGAGAAGATGTTATTGATGAAGTTACTGGAGATGGTTAGGCCAAGGTGTCTATCCTTAGAAATTCCTGTAATGATAATTCTCTAGAGTTTACAAGGTTAAATGGTGTTCCGATTGAAGTCTTCAAGCTATTAACAGGAAAGGATAAAGATAAACTATTTCCACTGGTTGTAGATCCTAGATGTAGGGGGCACGGTCTGAGAATTAGAGTTAGACTATTCAGGAGTGATGTCAAATGCACTTCTACACACATGGGCATTAGACATTTGGAACTGTCTTCCACACAGGGCAGTTGATATTAGATCTGTTCTTAATTTTAAATCTGCGAAAGCTTTTTCTTAGAAAGTAAGCTATTAAAAGTAATAGGCCAAAGGCAAGTATGTGGAGTTAGGGCAAAGGTCAATCATGATCTCATTGAATGGTGAAGGATTGAATGACTACTCCTGTAGTTATATTCCTATAACCTGGGACTGAGGTGATTAATGTCTCCAATCACACCTGTCTTCCTTTGTGCTGAGTATGACTATCACTAGTTGAGAGGTTTCTCCTGATTCCCTTTGGCTCCAGTTTTGCTGTGTGCCTTTGATGTCACATTTGGTCAAATGTTGCCTTGATGTCACCTTACCTCTTGAGTTTAGTTTACTGTCCTGTCTGGATCAAGGCTGTAATGAAGTCTAGAGTTCTGTGGCCCTGGCAGACCAAAATTGAGCATCAGTGAACAAGTTATTGTTGAGTGAGCTCGACTGATAGCGTGGTCAATGACCATTCTTTGACCAGGAGTGGAGGACACGCCTCTATCTGTATCAATGGTGCTGAGGTGGAATTGGTTAAGTGCTTCAGGTTCCTAGAAGTGGAAGCTATATTTTCCCTCTTTTGGTTACAGGCAAAAGCTGGGGGTTCGCTTCCTGCTATTGAGATGCCTGTGAGCCAATTTGTTTTCTGAATTTGCCTTTTGCCAAGGGTGTGTTTATGGGATGTTACAGTATTAGAACAGTTAATTAATAAAGTTACTGTATCTATTAATTTGTTAGGTTTTTCAAAAGAGATTTTAGGTGGTACTATGAAATCACTGTGCCATTTTCCATTGCCTTTAAGGTGTTCCAAAAACTCATTCAAAAACAAACTTCAATTTTATGCTCATACAATCCTCTAGGTGTTTACAATGGTAATTCAGTGTAGCTTGGGCAGGCCAGGAGAAAAGAATAGAAAAGAAACCAAAATCACATCAGAACTACAATATACCTGCTCAAATTTATGCACATTTATTATAGGACATAGATGATAGAATGACCTATCACACACGGTATTTCTGTATTCCTGCCACCTAATGCAATCATACCAAAGATGAGGTCATGTTTACATTGTGATTGTTCAATTCAGCAAAACAAATGTGCAAACTGTAATGTTATAGAGTCATAGAGTCATAGAACCTTATAATACAGAGACAGGTCCTTTGGCCCAAGTGGGTCCATGCCGAACAAAATGTCCATCAACACTAACGCCATTTTCCTGTACTTGGCCCATATCCTTCTATACCTTTCACACCCATGTGTTTGTCCAGATGTCTTTTAAATGTTGTTAATGTACTTGCCTCAACCACTTCCACTGGCAGCTCATTCCATATGTGTACCACCCTCTGTGTAAAAAGGTTGCCCCTCAGGTTCCCTTTTATTCTTTCCTCTCTAACCTTGAACTGGGCGGCACGGTGGCACAGTGGTTAGCACTGCTGCCTCACAGCGCCAGAGACCCGGGTTCATTTCCCGCCTCAGGCGACTGACTGTGTGGAGTTTGCACATTCTCCCCGTGTCTGTGTGGGTTTCCTCCGGGTGCTCCGGTTTCCTCCCACACTCCAAAGATGTGCAGGTCAGGTGAATTGGCCATGCTAAGTTGCCCGTAGTGTTAGGTAAGGGGTAGATGTAGGGGTATGGGTGGGTTGTGCTTCGGCGGGGCGGTGTGGACTTGTTGGGCCGAAGGGCCTGTTTCCACACTGTAAGTAATCTAATCTAATCTAATGATATTCTCTACAATTCCCCAATCCTGGGAAAAAGTCTGAGTGCATTCATCCTATCCATTCCTCTCATGATCTTATACACCTCTATAAGACCCTTTCTCAGTCTTCTACGCCCTAAAGAAAAAAGCCCTAGCTGTCCAACCTCTCGCAATAACTCAGACCCTTGAGTCCTGGCAACATCCTTGTAAATTTCTTCTGCATTCTTTCCAGTTTAATAACATCCTTTCTATAACAAGGTGACCAAAACTGAACACGATACTCAAAGTGTGGCCTCACCAATGTCCTGTGCAACTGCAATATAACTTCCCAACTTCTAAACTCAATGCTCTAACTGATTAAGGCCAGTGTGCCAAAAGCCTTCTTCACTGCCCTGTCTACCTGTGACTCCACTTTCAGAGAATCATGCACCTGAACTCCAAAGTCCCTCTTTTACTCTACACTCCTTAAGGCCCTACCATTCACCGTGAAACTCTGACCTCGATTTGACTTTCCAAAATGCAAGACCTCACAGTTATTTATATTAAACTCCATTTGCCATTTCTCAGCACACTTCCCCAGCTGATCAGGGTCCCGCTAATCAGTTACTGCCTTTGCTGTTTGAATTCATGTATCGCTAGACATCAGAGTGCGTCTGGGAAAATTAACAAACAGTGAACTTCACAACTGATTTTGGAGGAACCTGTCTGGGAGCAGTCACAGCACAGAAGCAGATAAGTGGATTTTAAGCACAGCCTTAAAATAAGTGAGCAGTAATGAGTAGAGTGGGTTCTTTCCTGATTAGCTGTTTTATTGAGCTATGTCTCTTGATTAAACTTAAATATAAACAATAAGTATTAATTTAACCTGGAGCAGTGTTTTGTAGAGGAATAAGACAGTGCTATTTTCTGGGTCTGTCGGTTGAAAGATGCAAAGATGGGCCTTAGTAGAGTGATATGCTCTTCTTCTCGGATGTGGGAGTTTAGGGAGAGTTTATGGGTTACTGGGGATTACATCTGCAATAAATACTGTTGTGAATCTTATCAGATCGAATGGACCGGTGGAGAGGCAGTTAAAGGCAATGAGGAATTTCCAAGAACAAGGTGATGTGATGGATGGCAATTATAGGAAGGGGGGAAAGTCTCAGATGTAATCACATAGATGGTTTAACTCCAGAAAAGGTAAGAGAGGTAGGCAGGTAGTGCAGGAGTCTTCTGTGGCTATCCCCATTTCAAACAAGTATGCGGGTTTGAAAAATGGAGGGGGTGATGGAATCTCAGGGGAATGTAGCACGAACAGCCAAGTTTCTGGTATTGAGACTGGCTCTAATGTAATGAGGGGTACGTCTCAGAGAGGGTGCAGAATGTTCTCAAGAGGGAGAGGGGCCAGCAAGAAGTCATTGTACACATTGGAATCAACAACATAGAAAGGGAAAAGGTTGAGATTCTGAAGGGAGATTACAGAGAATTAGGCAGGAATTTAAAAAGGAAGTCCTCGAGAGTAGTAATATCTGGATTACTCCCGGTGCTACAAGCTAGTGAGGGCAGGAATAGGAGCATAGAGCAGATGAATGCATAGCTAAGGAGGTGGTGTATGGGAGAGGGATTCACATTGTTGGATCATCGGAGTCTCTTCTGGGGTAGAAGTAACCTGTACAAGAAGGACGGATTGCACCTAAATTGGAGGGGGACTAATATATTGCAGGGAGATTTGCTCGAGCTGCTCGGGAAGATTTAAATTAGTAAGGTGGGGGGTTGGGACCCTGAGAGCTAGTGAGGAAAGATTTCAATCTGAGACTGGTACAGTTGAGAATAAAGGTGAGTCAAACAGTCAAGGCAGGCAGGGACAAAGCAGAGAACAAGGTAGGACTGATAAATTAAATTGCATTTATTTCAATGCAAGAGGCCTAACAGGGAAGGCAGATGAACTCAGGGCATGGTTAGGAACATGGGACTGGGATATCATAGCAATTACAGAAACATGGCTCAGGGATGGATAGGACTGGCAGCTTAATGTTCCAGGATACAAATGCTACCGGAAGGACAGAAAAGGAGGCAAGAGAGGAGGGGGAGTGGTGTTTTTGATAAGGGATAGCATTACAGCTGTGCTGAGGGAGGATATTCCTGGAAATACATCCAGGGAAGTTATTTTGGTGGAAGTGAGAAATAAGAAAGGGATGATCACCTTATTGGGATTGTATTATTGACCCCTAATAGTCGGAGGGAAATTGAGAAACAGATTTGTAAGGAGATCTCAGTGGTTATGGTAGAGGATTTTAACTTTCCAAACATGGACTGGGACTGCCATAGTGTTAAGGGTTCAGATGGAGAGGAATTTGTTAAATGTGTACAAGAAAATTTTCTGATTCAGTATGTGGGTGTACCTATCAGAGAAGGTGCAAAACTTGACCTACTCTTGGGAATTAAGGTAGGGCAGGTGACTGAGGTGTCAGTGGGGGAGCACTTTGGGGCCAGCGACCATAATTCTATTAGATTTAAAATAGTGATGGAAAAGGATGGACCAGATCTAAAAGTTGAAATTCTAAATTGGAGAAAGGCCAATTTTGATGGTATTAAGCAAGAACTTTCAAAAGCTGATTGGGGGCAGATGTTCGCAGGTAAAGGGATGGCTGGAAAATGGGAAGCCTTCAGAAATGAGATAACAAGAATCCAGAGAAAGTATATTCCTGTCAGGGTGAAAGGAAAGGCTGGTAGGCATAGGAATGTTGGATGACTAAAGAAATTGAACGTTTGATTAAGAAAAAGAAGGAAGCATATGTCAGCTATAGACAGGATAGATCGAGTGAATCCTTAGAAGAGTATAAAGGCAGTAGGAGTATACTTAAGAGGGAAATCAGGGGGGCAAAAAGGGGACATGAGATAGCTTTGGCAAATAGGTTAAAGAGAATCCAAAGGGTTTTTACAAATATATTAAGGACAAAAGGGTAACGAGGGAGAGAATAGGGCCCCTCAAAGATCAGCAAGGCGGCCTTTGTGTGGAGCCGCAGAAAATGGGGGAGATACTAAATGAGTATTTTCCATTAGTATTTACTGTGGAAAAGGACATGGAAGATATAGAATATAGGGAAATAGAAGGTGACATCTTGAAAAATGTCCAGATTACAGAGGAGGAAATGCTGGATGTCTTGAAAACCAAAGAAGTGGATAAATCCCCAGGACCTGTTCAGGCATACCTTAGAACTGTGTGGGAAGGTAGGGAAGTGATTGCTGGGCCTCTTGCTGAGATATTTGTATCATCAATAGTCACACGTGAGGTGGGGAAGACTGGAGGTTGGCTAACGTGGTGCCACTGTTTAAGAAAGATGGTAAGGACAAGCCAGGGAACTATAGACCAGTGAGCCTGACGTTGGTGGTGAGCAAATTGTTGTAGGAAATCCTGAGGGACAGGATGTAGATGTATTTGGAAAGGCCAGGACTCATTAGGGATAGTCAACATGGCTTTGTGTGTGGGAAATCATGTCTCAAACTTGATTGAGTTTTTTGAGGAAGTAACAAAGTGGATTCATGAGGGCAGAGCTGTATTATTCACATCTACAGCTGAAGTCTACGTGGACTCAGTGAGGCGTTCGGCAAGGTTCTCCATGGGAGATTGGTGAGGAAGGTAGATCTAATGAAATACAGGGAGGACATTGGTTAGGCCACTATTGAAATATTGCATGCAATTCTGGTCTCCTTCCTATTGGAAAGATGTTGTGAAACTTGAAAGGGTTCAGAAAAGATTTACAAGGATGTTGCCAGGGTTGGAGGATCTGAGCTACAGGGAGAGGCTGAACAGGCTGGGGCTGTTTTCCCTGGAGCATCGGAGGCTGAGGAGTGACCTTATAGAGGTTTACAAAATTATGAGGGGCATGGATAGGATAAATAGACAAAGTTTTTTCCCTGGGGTCGGGGAGTCCAGAATGAGAGGGCATAGGTTTAGGGTGAGAGAGGAAAGATATAAAAGAGACCTGAGTGGCAACGTTTTCACACAGAGGGTGGTACGTGTAAGGAATGAGCTGCCAGAGGATGTGGTGGAGGCTGGTACAATTGCAACATTTAAGACGCATTTGGATGGGTATATAAATAGGAAGGGTTTAGAGAGATATGGGCCGGGTGCTGGCAGGTGGGACTAGATTGGGTTGGGATATCTGGTCAGCATGGACGGGTTGGACCGAAGGGTCTGTTTCCATGCTGTTCATCTCTATGACTCTATAACTAGTCATTTGGATACAGAACTGGCTCAAAGGTAGAAGACAGAGGGTGGTGGTGGAGGGTTGTTTTCCAGACTGGAGGCCTGTGACCTGTGGAGTGCCACAAGGATTGGTGCTGGGTCCTCTACTTTTTATTATTTATGTAAATGATTTGGATGCGAGTATAAGAGGTATAGTTAGTAAGTTTGCTGATGATACCAAACTTAGAGGTGTAGTCGACAGCGAAGAAGGTTCCCTCAGATTACAACGGGATCTTGATCAGATGGGCCAATGGGCTGAGAATTCCAGGTGGGGTTTAATTTAGAAAATTGGGGGGGGGTTCTATTTTGGGAAAGCAAATCTTTGTAGGACTTATACATTTAATGGTAAGGTCCTAGGGAGTGTTGCTGAACAAAGAGACCTTGGAGTGCAGGTTCATAGCTCCTTGAAAGTGGAATCGCAGGTAGATAGGATGGTAAAGAAGGTGTTTGGTATGCTTTCTTTTATTGGTCAGAGTATTGAGTACAGGAATTGGGAGGTCATGTTGCGGCTGTACGGACATTGGTTAGGCCACTGTTGGAATATTGCGTGCAATTCTGGTCTCCTTCCTATCGGAAAGATTTTATGAAACTTGAAAGTGTTCAGAAAAGATTTACAAGGATGTTGCCAAGGTTGGAGGATTTGAGCTATAGGGAGAGGTTGAATAGGCTAAGTTGTTTTCCTTGGAGGGTCGGAGGCTGAGGGGTGACCTATAGAGGTTTATAAAATGAGGGGCATGGGTAGGAAAAATAGACAAAGTCTTTTCCCGGGGGTGAGGGAGTCCAGAACTGGAGGACATAGGTTTAGGGTGAGGGGGGAAAGATATAAAAGAGACCTAAAGGGCAACTTTTTCACTGAGAGGGTGGTATGTGTATGGAATGAGCTGCCAGAGGAAGAGGTGCAGGCTGGTACAATTGCAACAGTTAAAAGGCATCTGGATGGGTATATGAATAGGAAGGGTTTGGAGGGATATGGGCCGGGTGCTGGCAGGTGGGACTAGATTGGGTTGGGATATCTGGTCGGCATGGACGAGTTGGACCGAAGGGTCTGTTTCCGTGCTGTACATCTCTATGACTCTATGACTCTGATAACCTTCCTCACTGTCCATGAAACTTCCTTTTTTAGTGTTTTTTGCAGAGGTACTAATCATGATTTGTACATTCTTATCCAAATCACAGGTCAAGATAGCAAACAGCAATGTGCCCAGCACTGACCCCTGAGGCACACCACTAGTCACATGCCTCCAGTCCAACAAGCGTCCTTCCATTATTACCCTCTGCTTCCTATCCTATCCATTCCCCTCATGATTTTATAAACCTCTATAGGGTCATCCCTCAACCTCCAACGCTCCAGGGAAAACAGCCCTAGCCTATTCAACCTCTCCCTACAGCACAAATCCTCCAACCCTGGCAACATCCTTGGAAATCTTTTATGAACTCTTTCAAGTTTCACAACATCTTTCCGATAGGAAGGAGACAAGAATTGCACGCAAGAATTGTACAGTGGCCTAACCAATATCCTGTACAGCTGTAACATGACCTCCCAACTCCTGTACTCAGTCCTCTGACCAATAAAGGAAAGCATACCAAACGCCTTCTTCACTATCCTATCTACCTGTGACTCCACTTTCAAGGGGCAATGAACCTGCACTCCAAGGTCTCTTTGTTCAGCAACACTCCCTAGGACCTTACCATTAAGTGTATAAGTGCTGCTAAGATTTACTTTCCCAAAATGCAGCACCTCACATTTATCTCAATTAAACTCCATCTGCCACTTCTCAGCTCATTGGCCCATCTGGTCCAGATCCTGTTGTAATCTGAGATAACCTTCTTCGCTGTCCACTACACCTCCAATTTTGTTGTCATCAGCAAACGCACTAACTGTACCTCTTATACTCACATCCAAATCATTTATATAATTAATGAAAATGAGTGGACCCAGCTCCAATCCTCATGGCACTCCACGTTGCTATTTTGATGTATATGTCCTGCATACATCCTCTATCTGTCACTTATAATTGTTTCCATATTTGATGAGAACCCTGCTGCTAAGCAGGACATTGTTGAGTCCACTTTTGCAATATTGCGTGCAATTCTGGTCTCCTTCCTATTGGAAGGATGTTGTGAAACTTGAAAGAGTTGAGAAAAGATTTGCAAGGATGTTGTCAGGTTTGGTGGATTTGAACTATAGGAAAAGGCTGAACAGGGTGGGGCTGTTTTCCCAGGCGTGTCAGAGGCTGAAGGGTGACCTAAAGAGGTTGATAAAATCATGAAGAGTATGGATAAGATAAATAGACAAAGTCTTTTCCCTGGGGTTGGGGAATCCAGAATGAGAAGGCATAGGTTTAGGGTGAGTGGAGAAAGATATAAAAGGGACCTAAGTGGCAACTTTTTCACACAGAGTATGGTGTGTGTTTGGAATGAGCTGCCAGAGGATGTGGTGGAGGCTGGTACAATTATAGCATTTAAATGACATCTAGATGGATATCTGAATAGGAAGGGTTAGAAGGATATGGGCCAAGTGCTGGAAAAATGGGACTAGATTAGGTTAGGATATCTGGTCAGCATGGACGAGTTGGACCAAATGGTCTGTTTCTGTGCTGTACATCTCTATGACTCTAAGAAAACCCTTCTTAACTTTAATAGCTAGTGCTCCGAAGTGGATGTAACACCCTAATGCAAGAAAGTGTACTTTAAAAGGTCATAACTTTATGAGAGATGTACATTTTTAAAGCTACACAACTCATTCAACAAACCAAAAGGGCCTGTCACAGGACAATATAGGGCAATTAGAGATGGACAATTGATACAATTTTTAAAATTATGTTGCCCCACTTTATTCTCTTCCCTTGAACCAGCAAGGGACGCCGAATTGCAGGAACTAAGTCTCATGAGGTGCACAAAATCTGCAGTATGTGTGGTCAAATTAAGAAGTTGGTCAATTTTCTAATAAATTGCATAACCTGCTCTGAAATAGTTTTGAAATCTGATTTATTGGAGGAAGTCAATGAAAAATAGGAAACATTTTCAGCTTTACACACACAGCAGAAAACTGAAGGTTTTTAAAAACGTCACTGAGGTCCAATTCTCTCATTCCGGAAAGGACTGGTAGCAGTTTAAACAGAGGTCACCACTGGAGAGGTTGAGAAAGAGAGTGCCTCATGATAACCTCAACTGGTGCCAGAATTGGTACTGGCGTCACTTTACACTAGAGAGTTGTCATCAGGCCAACTGAGCTAACCCATTCCTTAAAGAAAAATAACTCAGGGAAAGCAAGAGAGCAATGACGAATGAACAGGACAGTTTAGCAGTCAAAGACTGTTAATTATTAGATCTTGCGTTGCAGAGTTGACAAAGTCAGGACAGCTTTGAAGGAGGGTCGCCGGACCCGACACGTTAACTCTGTTATCGCTCCAAAGGGGCTGTCAGACCTGCTAAAGTCTCCCCCCCCCCCCCCCAGCAGTTTCTGTTTTTGTTTCTGATTTCCAGCATCAGGAATTCTTCAGGTTTTTGTTCTGTAATTAACAAAGTGTTGGATAGTGAATAATAATGAAGAGAAAAAAAGATGCGGGAGTTGGAAGGTTGAGGTGGAGAAAGGAATCTTGGCTTTCCATTTTGCTGGGAGGTGTGTTCTGGTGGGAGGTTGGGGGGGAGATGGGGGGGGGGGGAGAGAGTGGTTGAAAGTGACAGCTCAGCAGAAATTGACTACAAGTCCCAGGGCTCAGCGGAGCAGGCGGATGGAGAGGAGCGCCCTCCCCCTGCCGGAGGGATCTGGAAGTTCAGCTCGCCCAGAGCAGGTGTTCAGTCAGCAGCGCTGAGCCAGCCCCCCCGCTCAGCCCCAGACCGGCTCCGTCTCAGTCCGCTGCGCGAACCCAATCGGGGCAGCAGCTTCGCAAGGTGAGAGCCGGGGGTGGGTGGGGGGGGGTGGGAGGTGGTGGTGGTGGTGGGGCAGGATCCAGGACGCCAGCGGACTGCGTGCGAACCGGCCTGACCAACTCGGTGCCCGCGGTGCAGGATGCTCCCTGCATTTTAATCCAGCAATGATCCCCGAGCAGCGCAATCATGTCGCTACCATCGAGAACATCCCGGCCGAAGCCATCAGCGCATCGCCGACCGTGCTGCAGAGGATAAGGAAAGTCTTCACCAGGTAAGAGCCCGACCCACGCACCCTCCCCTTCCCCGTGAGATCTCAGCGTACAGCCGGAGCGGGGACCTCCCACACCCTGAGAGTGATAGAGACAGAGAGTGCAGGAAACAGTGGAGGTGGTCAGACTGGTTCTGAGCGCTGCTGGGAGGGCTTCTCACCGGCACTGCAAGGAGAAAAAGTTGTCTCCTACTCGTGATCGTCCTTGTTTTTACAGTCGCCCGCGCCTCTCTGTTTTATCTCACCAACTGTACACTTAAAGAGTGGTCGCTTTGTGAAGAGGGGCTGCCCATTTGCTCAGTGCTCCTTGCCCATGTTGCATTTAAACAGCCCCTGATGAGGGGCTTTTGCCCGAAACGTCGATTTCGAAGCTACTTGGATGCTGCCTGAACTGCTGTGCTCTTCCAGCACCACTAATCCAGAACCCGCTAGTTCAAAGCCTTGCAGCAGATTCTGGAACTGCAGCCCATTCCAAACCCGTGGCTGATAGCATTTGCTGAGACTGGGGCTCTGATCTCAGCTTCAGTGAAACGTTTGCGTGTGGCATTGAGTCACATTTAACCTTTCGTTGGGTTGAATGGCAAATTAGTCAGGACTTAATACAGTGGATTTATTTGGGGTTGGAATTCCCCCCCCCCCTCCCCAAACACTCCACCCCTCGACCCCCATCACTCCTCAAGTCTTACGAAGGAGTGAAGCCTAAAGCTGGCAATGATCACTGATGTTCTTTGTGAGCTGGATTCTTATTTCTCTTCTCCTCCGTCTCTTTCATCTCTCGCTCTGTCAGGGCGCACCGAGAGCCGGGATTGGGAAAGCAGGAATGAGGTACTTTCCCTGCCTGAAACAAAAATCTAATCACATTCGACCTGGAGTCCATCAGTTTGTTTCTTGCTATTTCTCACAATGCAACGCTCATAAAACAAAAGATAAATCATATAAAACCCGCTAAAGCAACGAAATAATAGTTGATATTCCTAATACTCCAGCCTATCACAATGCAAACAGGATTTCATTGTAACCGCGAAATCATGGAATAATGTCCAATTCAATTTCCTTAATAGTCTATATCAATGCGATTTTTTTTTGTTGAAAAAAATACATTTGCAAAATTCACTTAAGAAAGAAACCGTTGCGCTTGTCAAAAGGGTTAAATACGAATCACACAGTCCATGATAGATCTCCATTGTTCGTTGTAGTTATTTGTTATGCCCAGTCTTGTTACATTTTGTGGTAACATTTTTTAGAACATTAAAAATGATAGCAGTTATTCCCAATGCACAATTTTTTGATTGTATTCACACCGTTTCCTCAATGGTCTTTTTGCATGTTGGCATCGACCTTTATTTGATTTATTTTTTGATACATTTGAGAACTATCTGATTTCTTTTAATGTACAGTCTCATACTTGATGGTAGATAGCAGACATGGCAAGGCAATAAAATGAGAAATCTATCCAAGTTCTGAACAAATATAAGTATTGGAGAATTAGTTGACAATGAGCTGTGTTCTGAGCTCCCTCCTCATTAAGTTTGAGAAATATAATTCTCTACAAGCTCCTATCTAAATGTCCATTAATAGCAATAACTGGATCTGGTCTGGTATTAGATGGAGTTCAAATTGAAATGCATTTCCCAAAGCTAGCCTGTGAAAAACTGCAGTCTGCTTGTTCAATGACTAGGAAAGAAAACACCATTCCTCCATTTTGAAAATATTAATAAATTCAGGAAATTGGATCAATTCAAATGTTCTATGTTGTCTTTGGAATGGATTGCTGTCAGCAGTGATGTGCAAGATTCTAAGAATCTGAGGTTTTTTAACATCAGATAAAGTGTTTTAAAAGTGGAACTGTAACCTGTTGGCTAGAGTATTTATTATACTGAGGTGCAACAAATATTTGTGAGGCACTTACATTTGCACAGATGTGCTCCAATTCTGCAGATCTTAAAAGGCTGCATTCATAGGTGACAATGAGGTAAAGAGATAATGTGTGGGAGTAAATAGTTACCTATCTTTCCATTTTTCTTTAGATGGTATGCTAACTTGTAATTTATTTGCTAGGTTCCCTCTTCCTTCATCTCTGATAGGTCTCTATATTCACACCAGCTTCTGTGGTTAGAAGAATTTTGCCTGTAAACACATCTGTACAGCCGATACCATACTGTTCCTTGGTTGAGTCTTTAGGAGGCAGACTTGAGTAGTGTGGGTGGACCTCCCCAACAAGAATGGCAAACATGCCTTCCAGATGAACGTTATATATAAATGCCCATCATACCTGGTATGTAAACTTGAGGGTCTTGTTTGAATCATACTGAGGTGCAGTCACTGGTATCAAAATAAGTAAATTACTGATTTATCAACCTGTAATTGAGTAGCGATTATGGCCATGCTTGCTAGTCAAGAATTGTTCTTTCTTTCGGAAATGAATGCTTTGTGAGTTGACCTTATTTTCTCATGTACATTATCATGAAACTCAATGATATGGTTACATTATTTCATGAACATCATAAGTCCATAAAATCAATGGATGGAAAGAAAATATAATTCTTTTAAACATTGAGAACAGTCACATTTGTAGAATCAGTGACGTATGTGAAAAGTTCAATGCACAAATGTGTTTATTAAGTTACTAAATCAAGTCTAGTTTCTTAGCATTAGGTCAGTGAGGAAATGTGTGTGAAAACTGAGGTAATTTGAAAATGCAGAAGTAAACAACATTTGATTTTGATTTTTCTAAGCTTGAATCTTAATATAAAGGATGGATTTCAAAATGATTTATTTGTTTATTCCCATTGTTTCATATACTGTCAGTGCAATAAAATAAAATAAAACTTGCATTTTGTGACTAATAGTGTATTCCCCACAGTGTCAAACAGTTCAAAAAACATCTATATATTCATAATGGAATCCTGCTTTAAGATAACATACAAAATATCTAGGTTCTTAGCTTGCAAGTAGGCTGATCAGCTGAAGGTGTGTAATGAGCATTTTATACGTTGGAAGGAGACAGTTTTTTTGTGTCTTCACAGACTGCAGTTCAGTTCTCTCAAATGCACATGTTTGAAACATCCCTTGTGAATGCAGCCTATTAGAGTTTCCTATGCGGTTAATCTTATACAGTTATTCTGTAGTGGAATATTTCCAATTGTTTCTAAAAATGACAATGATCCTTGGCTGCAAGAGATCTCAGAATCACTGTAATGCCTTTGAGAAAAGTAACCTTTTACAGAGGAATTTGAATCTAATTTGTAGAAGTTTAACTGACAATTGCCACTTTAGATACCACATTCTTAGTATTTGCCTTGTTGAACTACTCTCCGTTAGGTTATTGTGCAATTAATGTATGTGTTGTACCTGGCCATTTTTAAAACTCACTGTAGTATCCCTACTCAATCAGAACACCGATTGTCGAATGTTAGTTACATTTTTTGTGCAAGCTAGTTCACAGTGATTCTGTCAGTGTCAATGTGATAAACTGTCATTTAAAATTGCAGCTCTGTTTAAAAATCCTTCAAGTAGCAGATTCCAAAATTTCAGACTTTTTATTCTAGCTGTTGGAATAGAGTACAGAGTGGAATGACAATAACGAACGAATGTATATGTTAAATAATGCATGCATAGTGGTTTGAGGTGCCACAGGAACTTCTCAAGCATTTGACTTTGCTGCTACTGTTTGTGTGATTATAAATACCAATTTATTTGGGATTTCCTATTTATTATCATCAAGTGTAGTGACATGATAATGGTTGATGTTCAAAATATGTGACATGTATTGCAAGATGCCTGTACCAACAAGGGCTTTATGGTAGAATTGGTCTGCTGACAGTTTCACAATCCTGTTATGCAAGCCATTTCTGACTGCTCCCCGCAATCTGTGGAAGATTCAGTTTATTGAAATGTACTTTATCCTTAAAATTTCTAACAACTTCACTATTGTCTTTCATTTTCTCTGTTAATTTCATCTTGCCTATTCTCTCGCTAACATTGTCTGCTCAGTGATAATGACCAGATAATTCAAAAGTGATCTACAATAGATGTTTGGGAGGTTTGCCGCAGTAGAATTTGGTTAAATCAATAATGTTGAAAGCCCTGAGTAATTCAGAAAGTTGAGTATTGGTTCCGATTCCAAAGAACGGATGTTAGATGAATTCCATTGCATTAAAAAGTAAAAATATTAAATGATGATGCATGGAGTCATAGAGATGTACGGCATGGAAATAAACCTCTCGGTGCAACTCGTCCATGCTGACCAGATACCCTAACCTATTCTAGTCCCATTTGGAGTATTTAGCCCCTATCTCTCTACAACCTTCCTATTCATATACCCATCCAGATGCCTCTTAAATGTTGTAATCGTACCAGCCTCCACCACTTCCTCTGGCAGCTCATTCCATATACACACCACCCTCCTTGTGAAAATGTTGCTCTCTTTCAAATTTTTCCCCTCTCACCCTCGATCTATGCCCTCTTCTGGACTCTCCCACCCCAGAGAAAATACCTTGTCTATTTACCCTATTCATGCCCCTCATGATTTTATAAACTTCTCTAAGATCATCCCTCAGTCTCCGACACTCCAGAGAAAAAAGCCCCAGCCTAAATTGAACTTATTGTTACTTATGATAAGTGAACTTAGCAGAGCATGAAATAAGTGGAAGAATGTTGTAAGTTGCTATAGAAACTGTAAAATGCTTCATATGACAGAAAATTACTTTTCTTTAACTGAAAGTTAAAGCTGTAAAATCCTTATTTATTTTTTACCAGGTAATTTGGAGAAACACAACTTTTTTTAAAAAAGCTTCCTACCTCTCTCTACCAAGCAATTCATTTTTATGATACTGAATTGCTCCCATTTGAAATTTATATCAATAAGGGGTGGATTTGCTGCTGATGTGGCTGTTTATCCTTGGTTCCTAGCTGTGTGCCAGTCAGGAGCACAGGGGGCCAAAAGAGAGACGTAAAATAGATTTAAAAATTGCATGGTTACCAAAATCCAACCTTCTCAAAGCATAAAAATATAACTGCAAGGAGTAAAGCTGATTTAGGGACGCCTGCTTATTTCATATTTAATGGGTGGCAAGATGTAATTATGGGTCACTGCAGCTTTAAAGTCTGGTTCTGATTACAATGTACTGCGTCTGTAATGTGAAAACATGCATCATACTTTATGCTCTTTCTAAGTGGTCATAACTGCGCAAGATTTACACAGTAAAGCAGCTTTAATGAGAGTTTATCATAGTTTCTTTCACAAAATGCTGCCCTGAACTGCACTAAACACATGTAGGATATAAATCTCTTGAAAGACAGGCATTGACATTTAAACGATTAAGGATGGGAACACCATCAAACTGCCACGGCTTCACAATGATAACATATTTAACATATACTATAATGTTTTAATGACTTGCCGAAGTACCATTCTATCGTTCAGTGGCAAAGAAGTGTTGTCCTTGTAAATTACTGAATAAATCCTTGCCTTGGTTTGAGGGAAGTGCTGTTTAATTTTTCTGTTTGATATGGGAGCACAAGACAAAGGCTGGGGGTGGGCCAGATCCTCGTTAGCAAAGCATGTGATGGAAAGCAACAGAGTCAGCCCCCTCGGTTATCAATGTATGCGGGGGATCCCTGCTATGTGATGGTGAGGAATGTGGGTGACTGAAAGGAGCAGTAAACCTGCAGCTGCGGTTGAATGATGCTAGTGCAGCCAGTGCCAGCTGGCGGCCCTGTTTCATGCTGCTTTCTATCGGTTGCAGAGCCATCTGCTGCAGTTTTAATGAATGAACCTTTCTTTGGTGCTGAACAATAGCTCCAAGGATGTGATCTACATTCTAATACGTGGGTGGGAATGGGGGGGGGGGGGGGGGGGGGAAGGTGTACTGTGGGGAGGCAGGGCGTTTCACCTTCCTTGTGAACGGGAAAAGGGAAGGGAGGGATGCTTCTTTCAGCGAAGTTGTTTCAAATTCCAGTCCCCATGTTCCGGATTGACGAGGTCTCTCGGGGTTGCCTGTGGCTTAAACTGCAGTGACATCTTAAGATTTAAGAATAAAATCGCAGATCAGTGATTTTTAATTGGACACTCCCGAACGAGTCACATATCCTGGTTGCAAACTAGTTTCATTCTGATGGAGTACAGCTCTGCTAGGCAACAGTGGAACAATGATTGGGATTTTCTCAATGCATTGACACAAAAAAAGGACACAAGCCTTGGAATTGTGTTACTCCTCCACACTGGTCTATCCAAGGTCATGCAAAAAGATAGCATGCACTGTAGTGATTGTAATGAGATCAGCTAGTAGTCCTCATAGAATATGAGTTCCCTTAATGGGCCTATTAATCTGGTCCAATCAGGGAGCCCTGGCCAGCAGAGAAGAACAGGAGTATCTGATCACACAGCATTGCCCTGTGGTTTGAAGGGCAGTGCTTGTCACTGGCCACTCGGGTGTTTTTCATATCTTCCTGGTGGTGGAAATTGAATAAAGATTTGTGCACTTTGTGTCCTTTCACTGTGTCTCAAAAAAAAATATAACAGGAGACTAAATATATAAATACATGGTTTTGATCACACAGCATTGCCTTTTAAAAAAAAAGAACAGGAGTATCAGACATTCTGTTCACTCTGAGAGCTAGCTCTGAGGGAGCTAGATCAGTGTCAAGGGCTTTCCGCATGTAAATAAAGGGTGACTTGGTGGCAGGATACCAGCCTCTGTGGAGTTATTTCAGTGTTGATGAGAGAAAAGCACACTTCTGAAGAAATTTGCTCGGAGCAGTTGTCTTTGAGTTGGGATCAGCATTTCTGGCATCATGACATTATTTGGGAAGCTTGACTCATTCGATCCTGTCATTGAAGATTGGGCCCAGTATTAGGAAAGAATGCGTTATCTTTTTCCGGAACACTGGGGCAAATGAAAAGCAGCGAGAATTCTCCTGACAGCTTGTGGACCCACAGCTTTTTCAGTTATGAGGAACCTATTTTTCCTTGAGGCACCAGATATTAAAACCTTTCAAGAGTTGTGGATTTAATTAAGATATATTATGACTCCAGGCTTCCTTGAATTCTGAGCAGTTATCTGTTTCACTGGGCAATTTGAGAACCAGGGGAATCCATATTGAGATTTTTGACTAGGTTATGATGACTGGCAGAGGCATATGACTTTGGTTTAACCCTTAATGAGATGCTGAAAGACTATTTGGCAAATGAGATTAATGATGTAACAGTACCTACTACAACTGGATTTACCATTGGAAAGTTTGGCAAGTGGAACATATGAGTTGCAGGCTATTCCGATGGAAGTGGACACCCTTGCCAGTCCGACTGAGCTTGGGGAACATCGCTTGAGTGAAGGCAATTGCACAGCCACATTCAGGACATAATCTAAACAGTGGGGCTCTAGGTCAGCCTATAGCAAACCCCAAAACAAAGTCAAGCTTTGGCCAAATGGTTAAAATTTATTTCAGGATCCATGCTGCCAAGCCATTGTAGTTGCTGCCAGTATGTCAACACAAGATAGCAAAAGAGTCCCACTGTACCTAAATGGAGTAAGAGAACTCATATGCTGGGTCCAGGAGAATGCACACCCAAAAAAATCCACCTGTACGATAGTTAAATTGCTGAGCAGTATCCAAATCAGAAGCAATCAAATGTCTGGTTAAATGGTCTCCATTTCTAATGTAGGTTGATACTGGTGTGGCCATCAGTGATCACAGAACCAAACTTTACCAAAATTCAGCCAGAACTCCAACCCTTAAGTTTGTGCAAGACCTTAGTTAGACTGAGAACCTATACTGGGGAACCTTTACAGGATACAACTTCAATTCTGTCTCTTATGAGAAGCATGTTGGAGGGAGAAATGGCTTCAGGAACATCAATGCTGGACACAAGATTCTGTTAAGAGAGTGAGACAGTTTACTTCAGGGGATGAATTTTGGTGTAGGAACCACAGTAAAATGTGGAACCACAGTAATGGCCTTTATTGGGTAAGAGGCATGGTCAATGCAACGTCAGATCTAGTGATGTATAAAGTTTGGGTAGCTGAGGTCCTGAACAAGCACGTGGACCACATGAAAGCTGAAAACTTGCAAACGGGGCAAAGCAATTCTGGAACCCATGGGTTCTTCCTCTCCATCAAGTGTTGACGAACCTCGGAATTTGAGATGGACAGAGCAGATGTTGCTGCCTCAACACCTTTGCCGCCTAAAGAAGAGAGGGAATTTCTTCAGAGATGCTCTGGGCCCAAGAGATGAGCTACTGTGTATTACACGCCTCCTGTTACATCGGCTGAGATAGAGGAACCTGACCCAGTGTTACAACGTCCCAGGAGGAGCTACACTAAAAAGAACCATCCTGTGTCCTTGGACTCAGCGGGGGAGGGATTGTAACAAAGTCAGCCAGGTGAACCTCTTAGAACAAGAGTTGCCTGATTGAGGCTGTTAATGTGGTCCAGTCAGGGAGTCCTGGCTGACAGATATAAACATGAGTATTGGAAGTTCTGTTTACTCTGAGACCAGGCTCTGAGGGAGCTGGATCAGTGTCAAGGACTCTTCATTTGTGTCGGGACTGACTCTGTGCTGGCTGGCCACACAGTCAGTATATTCTGTTGTTATTGGTTTCTGTGTTTTTTGGGGGAAACCTGATTCCTGAACTGGCTGATCTACACAGCCAGTTTGTTAAGTGGTATTCCTTTTTTTTTTACTGAGAACTGACTTCTAAACTGGCTGATCTACCCAGTTAATGTGTTTCAGGTGTATTTCAGTTCTCATGAGGGAACTGTTTGGCTGGTTACAGCCTATGTGTTACTTTTTTCTTTTCCTTTGAGAAAATGACAATACTGATTTTGAGCTAGGGCCTAGCCCTTTCACTTTTTTTTTGCATGTGTTTTCACTTTTTTTTGGTGTTTGGATGAGCCCCTTTTGAGAAAATGCACTTATCTGGATGAATGTTTCACTGTAGGTAGGTCTGGCTCTTTGTTAGTGACTAGGCCTCTGTAAAGACTGAACACGTGTGTGTGCTGGGAGGTGAACATTCGCTGGGTTCTGGAGATCGTAAGTAGACTCTGCCTTTGGGGGTGGACCAAACTCTGGGCAGGTACTGGGGCAGGCTGTCCTAGGGGTGGCTGGAAGGTGCAAAGGAGGGTTAGGGAAGCTGGAAGGTGGGTAGGCCATTCCTGGGATGCTGGCGAAACAGGACGGGCTGGCCTGGTGATGGCCAGAAGGTGTGTCAGGATAGACCGAGAGCTGGAAGGGACATGGGGTGGACCGAGAGCTGGAAGGGGCGTAGGGGTGGACTGCCATTGAGTAGCCGGAAGGTGGGAAGGGCAGGTGTTTTGCTGGGTTGCCAGGGGTGTTTGTGCTACATGCACTGTTTTATTGTTCGATTTGTCAGACTGTCTGTATGTGATTGTACTTACTGTTTCTTTTTTAATAACGTAGGGTGGGGTTTGAGGTTCGTCCTCATTTCCCTGTGAACTGATTGTTCGGTGGGGTCTGGGGTCTGGCTTTACTGCCTCTTTCCCCTATAAATTGCTGTTTCTTGTATATGGCTGTTAATGTTAACTTTTGTTTGTAACTTGTACTGCTTAGTAAAAAAAAACTGAAAAAAAGAGCATGAGGGTTAAGGGTTCTGTTCACTCTGAGAGCTGCTCTGAGGGAGCTGGATCAGTGTCCAGAACTCTCCACGAGTAAATAAAGGTGACTTGGTGACAGGATATCGGTCTCTCTGTGGGGTTATGTCATACACTTTATAAGACATTTTAACCTTATGTTTAACTTCCTTATGGTAACTGTGCAATAATATGTACAGTTCATAAAAAGCACTGGCTGTGTCGATTGTATTTCAAATGAAGTACTGTGGCTTTCACTGTGTTTTCCACGGTTACAAATTAACAAAATACTTGAAAGTGATAAGGTCCGGTCTTAAGTTTAATGCAAGGCAGAGCCATGGCATAATGGATAGTTATTACATTTTGTTTTATTGCATTGTCCTTTCGGAGAGAGTCATGGTATTTCAATGGACATGGCATTGTATTGTGTCATTCTTTTAATTCCGCAACTTTTGTGGAAGATTTATTTTTCTGTTCAGCTAAACTCATCACCAGTAGTCAGAATCCTCTTTACAGTTTTATTTACTGTGGGATGATTATTATGGTCCAAAAATGTATTTATAAAGAAGTCAGATTAACCAGATTACAGTTCACAATCCTCATGTGAAATTTGTTTCCAGAATTTTGAAGATAATTTCATGTCACATGGTGGTTGTCAAGGGAGTTGCAAAATGTGAACATTTATGTAAGGAAAGTTCCGCCATTAATGTTTCATCTAACAACAAATTTACCTAACCTGGTGACCATGACTACTTGAATTTATATAGTGCCTTTACTGGAAAGAATGTTATAAGTCACTTTCATAATGGAATGCAGTGTCTGGAAGTGTGAGACATGATCATTTTGCTTTATTTTTAAATAAAATTGATCAAGGGATATGGGCCCCTTACTGGTTGGTCATCTATTTATTAGGAGTCAACAACAAGAATCATGGAGACCAGACCAGGTAAGGATGGCAGATTTCCTTTCCTGAAAATATATTTCTGAATCACATGTGTCTTTTACATCAATTGACAGTGGTTATGTGATAGAATTTCTCTAATTTTCTTTCTTCTGCGCAGACATCTAAAGTCCATGTACGGTAGTGACTTCTGAAACTAAAGCTCAATAGGTTAACATGGTGTTTGGCATACACATATTTCTGGAGCAGCTACATGGCCATGCAGCTTTGAGGGAATGGTCACTGTTAGGCTAGCTTTTTATTCTAGCTTCTTACTGAATACAAATGTCACCGTCTGTTGTGGCAGGATTCAAACCCATGACCCCAGAGCATTGGCTTAGTGTTTTGATTGCTAGTTCAGTGACATTACTGCTCCATCAGCACCTTCACTGTCTTCCACTGTCTTTAAGACATTGGATAATTATGTAATTGGAACCAATGTACCGAGTTATGAGGAAAACACAGCAGATTGGTGCCACGTTAATATGTACAGAAAGCCAGTGTAGCAACAATGGATCAAATGGCCTCCTTCTACACTGTAACACTTCTGTGATTCTGTGGTGGTATATAGTTTGAAGTGGGAGTTAACACAGGGCATGCTGACACAGGGCCCACAGATGGCCGCTGAGCCTTAAATTGGTCACATAGCACACAAGATGGCCGCTGAGCCATTACATGGAAAAATACAGCAAAGCATACACAGATCCTGCCCGAGGCTAACACGATACCAGTACAATAGACACAGAGCATGGATGATTAGTTTAAGGTGGGTGGAGGCGAGAATACACATCAATAATGTCTACTGCCCGTTGAAGTGTCTGAGTCCAGCTACCATCTTCAATAGAAATGTTAACTACCTGAGACTGCTTGTATACAAGTGTTAATACTTCAGATCGGCAGTAATAGAAAGTGATCTTCCTTCTCAAGGAGAATGATCATGACCACTGAAACTGACAATGATTTTGTAATGTTTTCTATCAACAAACGATGCTGTACAAACAAAGACTCGATACTTGAACTATTGTACCACAGAATGTATAAAATATCTGACGAATATCTCTCTCTCTCCCCGGAGCTCCGATTTCTTTGTACAATAAACTCTGTTGTTGAATCCTGATTCTGACTCTGAGACTGGTGATTTTCCATACAACAAATTATACAAAGGTAGAGAGCTTGAAGGACTGAGGGGGCTGTGAGAGTTGACCAACAGATGGTCAATGAGTTGGATTTTAAATGACTGAAGGTGTACCCATGAGCAATGAAGTAACAGGAGGTTGCATGAAACCTAGAGCTGGACTAAATCATGAATGTGTTGAGGGGTTGGAGGAAGTTGTGAAAGTTGAAGAAATATGGAAAGGCAAATGGGCTTGAAAACATCAATGAGAACATTGGAAGGCTTGGCCTATTGGGAGCTAAAGGCGATGGAGGTGATGGCTAGGTAGCATTCAATATGGGAAGAGATATGGGAAACAGAGTTTTGAATGAGTTGAAGCTGACAGTGCATGAAGCATTGGAGGCAGGCAAGCTGAAGGCTTTGATGAAACTCCATCAGCACTTGAGCTGAGGCCACTGGTGTAAGTGGGGGAATGCAAATAAGTCTTTGTGGGAGAGTTAATCGTGTAGATGATTCTGTTTTACACTAAATTAGCTTGAATGTTAGTGGCCTATCAGCTGATCTGTATGGAAAAGGAATAAAAATGTTACAACTATAATACGGTTGCTTTCTTTCACTGTAGTGAAATCCAGTAACTTGCATTATACTGAATGTTTATCCACAGAACATTACAGCGCAGTACAGGCTCTTTGGCCCTCAATTTTGCGCCGACCTGTGGAACCAATCTGAAGCCCATCTAACCAACACTGTTCCATCCTCGTCCATATGCCTATCCAATGACCATTTAAATGCCCTTAAAGTCTACCATTGTTGCAGGCAGTGCTTTCCACACCCCTACTACTCTGAGTAAAGAAACTACCTTTGACATCTGTCCTACACCTATCACCCCTCAATTTAAAGCTATGTCCCCACATGCTAGCCATTGCCATCTGAGGAAACATAATTCCAAAAGGCTTTATAGTTTCTGAAAGCACATGAAATGATGAATTATCATTTTGAAGTGGAATGACTGTTACACGAACACATTTTGTCTTGGCAATGTTCGACAAAGTGCAGTCAGGAAACGGATCCGTCAACCTTTATTTAGAGTATTATTTAAGAGTTAACTTCTGGCAAGACATTGGGAAAATTCCTGGCCTTTCTCTGAATGATGAAGTGGAAGCTATTTTTAAAAAAATTCCATCTGATGCAGACAAACAGGTAATTGATTTCTTGTCTCATTTGAAGAATGGCCTCTTAAGGCAATGCAGCATTCCCTCCACACTACATGTACTTTCAATGTCATTTGTGAAGGACGTTAATCTACAGTTTTCTGGCACAAGGACTGTACAGATTGAGTCAAGTTGAAATGAGAGCCCAGATCAATCTCGAGTCTGTGATGAGTAATTGGAACAACTGACTTCAGTGGCGCGGGGTTAGCAAGGGGATATTCACTATCCAATCTGGAAATGTGTTTGTGCCAATATTAGGTAATGAAAAGGCCAAGACCAATTTTAATCCTCAATCCACTGATTTAATAACTACTACCAGTCTCCATGTAACCTGAATCCAGCAAAGAGTCAAAAGCTTTAGTACACAAAAGCATGCAAATTTTATAAAGTTTTTTTAACCAATAAAACACTCAAATTAAAATCCATTTAATATGAAACCATAAGATTTCAGAATAGAAAAAGGAACTGGTAAAGAAATAGGCTGAAAAGTATGAATCAAATTAGTTAGACTGACGGAGCTCGACAGCTTTGCAAGATGGGACTATAGTATTTCTAATTTGTATAAAATACTTGGATGCGTAAGAAAATGAAAGTTTGTTATGTCGGCTGACAATGACATCAACAGCTTGTAATTGCTTAATGCCTTTAATGTAGTGAAATGTTTAAGGCATTTGTCAAGTGTGTTACAAAGCAAAATGTGACTCTGAGCCACTTCAGGAGACGTTAAAGCATATGAACAAAAGCTTAATCAGAAAGTTAGGTTTTAAGGAGTGTCTTACAGGAAGAAAGCAGGTGTATGGAGAGGTTTAGGAAAAGAACTTTGGAGCTTAGGACTTACGCATCTGAAAGTACAGCCAACAGTAGTGGAGTAGTTAAAATCAGAGAAGTGCAACTGATCAAAATTAATGGAGAACAGATATCTCGGAGAGCTGTTATGGTGAAGGATACTATTAGAGAGGCCAGGCCGTGGAGGGATTTTAAAACAAGGATGAAAATTTTAAAATTTACTCTTGCTTTACTGGGATTGAGTGTATGACAGCTGGACAGTTTGTTAATTCAGAAATCACATTGGGATCAAGAGAGAGGCGATGTAAAGCTAGGATTCATCAGTGTACATTTGCAATCTGACATAGTTTTGGATGATGATACTGAAGGGAAACATATAGATGGAAAATAGGAAGGGATTGATACTTGGGGGACACCAGGGATAACTGTAGAACTGGGAAGAGCAGCCATTTATTCTCTGGCCACACTCAGGTAGGTAAGAATGGAATCATGTGAGAGCTGACAAAAGAGAGTCATTGGAGGAAGCTGCTCTGACCACTGCCTATAAGTCACATGATGAATAATTTCCCTTTGTCACAGTCAGATAGGATATTCTTTGTGACTTTCATAATAGCTGTTTTGATACCATGGAAAAGGTAGAAACATAGATTTTGTGTGTTCAAGCATAGATTTCTAGGTGAAGGAGACGTGGATTTGGGAGGCAGCAATACATTCAAAAACATTGGAGAGGAAAGGGAAGATGGGGATAGGGCACATGGTTGCAGAGATGCAGTTTGGAGATAGGCAATATTGGTTAACATAGGGGAAATTGAATGATTAGTATGTTGGTTGAAATAAGTTGAAAGCGCAGAAGGTAGAATTCTGATTGGGTGAACTCAAAGACAGCATTGGAGTCAGACTGGATATGTCAAAACATGAAGAGAATTAATCTGATATTGGTAGAAAAAATGCATTGCAAGTATATAATTAAAGAATATGATTAAATTAGCACTGGTAGATTTAGAGCTGGAAGAAGCAGATCCATTTTTATGGAAAATATGCAAAAACCAATTTAAAACAAAATAATGAAATTATGTCATTATGTATCTCGAACAATAAAACATACATTGATTAAGGTAAGGCTTAATAAATTACAGGTCAGATCACAGAACCAAAGGTGATATAATGAAAAACATTTTACACAGCAAGTGCAATGCACGATTGAGAGGGTGATGGATGTAAATTCAGTTATAGTTTTCTGAAGATAATTGGATAATTTGCCTGAAGTGAGAGATTTTGTAGAACTACAGGGAAGAATGCTGGTGAGTGGGATTTGTTGAGTTGCTTGTGCAGGGAGCTAATATGGTTATGATGGGCCACTAGCCTCTTTCAGTGCTGTAAGCATTTTAGGATTCAGTTGTCCACATTTTGGAATAGTTGTCATTACCATGCTAAACTAAGACCTGCAGGCTTTTGATAGGATGCTCAGAAGAGAAATAAGACTGAATTTGCCATCAAGAAAGTAAACCATCAGTGGAGACTAGAGAAAACCAACTTTGACAGTCTAAGAGATGCTGATGTGATACAGTTATGTTTGTAAGAAACTTATATTTATATAGTGCCTAGAGTCATAGAGTCATAGAGATGTTCAGCATGGAAACGGACCCTTCGGTCCAACCCGTCCATGCTGACCAGATATCCCAACCCAATCTAGTCCCACCTGCCAGCACCCGGCCCATATCCCTCCAAACCCTTCCTATTCATATACCCATCCAAATGCCTTTTAAATGTTTCAATTGGACCAGCCTCCACAACATCCTCTGGCAGCTCATTCCATACACGTACTACCCTCTGCGTGAAAAAGTTGCCCCTCAGGTCTCTTTTATATCTTTCCCCTCTCCCCCTAAACCTATGCCCTCTGGACTTTGTCTATTTATCCTATCCATGCCCCTCATAACTTTGTAAACCTCTATAAGGTCACCCCTCTGACGCTCCAGGGAAAACAGCCCCAGCCTCTTCAGCCTCTCTCTGTAGCTCAAATCCTCCAATCCTCCAACCTGGCAACATCCTTGTAAATCTTTTCTGAACCCTTTCAAGTTTCACAACATCTTTCTGAAAGGAAGGAGACCAGAATTGCACACAATATTTCAACAGTGGCCTAACCAATGTCCTGTACAGCTGCAACATGACCTCCCAACTCCTGTACTCAATACTCTGACCAAGGAAAGCATATCAAATGCCTTCTTCACTATCTTATCTACCTGCACTCCAAGATCTCTTTGTTCAGCAACACTCCCTAGACCTTTACCATTAAGTGTATAAGTCCTGCTAAGATTTGCTTTCCCAAAATGCAGCACCCCGCATTTATCTGAATTAAACTCCATCTGCCACTTCTCAGCCCATTGGCCCATCTGGTCCATATCCTGTTGTAATCTGAGGTAACCCTCTTCGCTGTCCACTACACCTCCAATTTTGGTGTCATCTGCAAACTTACTAACTGTACCTCTTATGCTTGCATCCAAATCATTTATGTAAATGACAAAAAGTGGAGGACCCAGCACTGATCCTTGTGGAACTCCACTGGTCACAGGCCTCCAGTCTGAAAAACAACCCTCCACCACCACCCTCTGTCTTCTACCTTTGAGCCAGTTCTGTATCCAAATGGCTAGTTCTCCCTGTATTCCATGAGATCTAACCTTGCTAATCAGTTTCCCATGGGGAACCTTGTCGAACGCCTTACTGAAGTCCATATAGATCACATCTACTGCTCTGCCCTCATCAATCATCTTTGTTACTTCTTCAAAAAACTCAATCAAGTTTGTGAGACATGATTTCCCACGCACAAGGCCATGTTGACTATCCCGAATCAGTCCTTGCCTTTCCAAATACATGTACATCCTGTCCCTTAGGATTCCCTCCAACAACTTGCCCACCACTGAGGTCAGGCTCACCAGTCTGTAGTTCCATGGCTTGTCTTTACCACCCTTCTTAAACAGTGGCACCACGTTTGCCAACCTCCAGTCTTTCGGCACTTCACCTGTGACTATCGATGATACAAATATCTTAGCAAGAGGCCCAGCAATCACTTCTCTAGCTTCCCACAGAGTTCTCGGGTACACCTAGGACATAGAACATAGAATAATACAGCACAGAACAGGCCCTTCGGCCCATGATGTTGTGCTGAACATTTGTCCTAGCTTAAGCACCCATCCGTGTACCTATCCAATTGCCGCTTAAAGGTCACCAATGATTCTGACTCTACCACTCCCACAGGCAGCGCATCCATGCCCCCATCACTCTCTGGGTAAAGAACCTACCCCTGACATCCCCTCTATACCTTCCACCCTTCACCTTAAATTTATGTCACCTTGTAACACTCAGTTGTGCCCGGGGAAAAAGTCTCTGACTGTCTACTCTATCTATTCCCCTGATCATCTTATAAACCTCTATCAAGTCACCCCTCATCCTTCGCCGTTCCAATGAGAAATGGCCTAGCACTCTCAACCTATCCTCGTATGACCTATTCTCCATAATCAGGCAACATCCTGGTAAATCTCCTCTGCACCCTCTCCAAAGCTTCCACATCTTTCCTAAAGTGAGGCGACCAGAACTGCACACAGTACTCCAAATGTGGCCTTACCAAGGTCCTGTATAGCTGCAACATCACCTCACGACTCTTGAATTCAATCCCTCTGCTAATGAACGCTAATATACCATAGGCCTTCTTACAAGCTCTGTCCACCTGAGTGGCAGCTTTCAAAGAGCTATGAACATCGACCCCAAGATCCCTCTGCTCCTCCACCTTACTAAGAACCCTACCGTTAACCCTGTATTCTGCATTCTTATTTGTCCTTCCAAAATGGACAACCTCACACTTGGCAGGGTTGAACTCCATCTGCCACTCCTCAGCCCAGCTCTGCGTCATATCTAAGTCCCTTTTCAGCCGACAACAGCTCTCCTCACTATCCACAACTCCATCAATCTTCGTATTGTCTGCAAATTTACTGACCCACCCTTCGACTCCCTCTTCCAAGTCATTAATAAAAATTACAAACAGCAGAGGACCCAGAACTGATCCCTGCGGAACTCCACTTGTAACTGGGCTCCAGGCTGAATATTTACCATCTACCACCACTCTCTGACTTCGACCGGTTAGCCAGTTCTCTATCCAACTGGCTAACCAAATTTCCCACTATCCCATGCCTCCTGACTTTCCTGATCAGGTCCTGGGGATTTATCCACTTTTAACTGTTTCAAGACATCCAGCACTTCCTCCTCTGTAATCTGGACATTTTGCAAGATGTCACCATCTATTTCCCTACAGATTATATCTTCCATATCCTTTTCCACAGTAAATACTGATGCAAAATATTCATTTAGTATCTCCTCCATTTTCTGTGGCTCCACACAAAGGCCACTTTGCTGATCTTTGAGGGGCCCTATTCTCTCCCTAGTTACCCTTTGTCCTTAATATATTTGTAAAAACCCTTTGGATTCTTCTTAATTCTATTTGCCAAAGCTATCTCATGTCCCCGTTTTGCCCTCCTGATTTCCCTTTTAAGTATTCTCCTACTTTCTTTATCCTCTTCTAATGGAACATTCCAAGGATATTTGCATGAATGTTATCAAACAAAATGCATAATCAAGTCTCATAAGGGAATCCTATGGCAAATTACCAAATGTTTGGTCAAGAGTTAAGCTTTAAGGAGTGTCTTGAATTAGAAAAGAGTGTTTTCATCAAGGAATTCCAGAGTACCAATACCTGTGCAATAAAAATTAAAGTAGATGCTTATGAAGCCAGAATTAACAGTATGTAGATATGGATGTAGGTTTGCTCACTGAGCTGGAAGGTTCATTTCCAGACATTTTGTCATTCTACTCGGTAACATCTTCAAGTGGGCCTCGCGGTGACGTTTTATTTTGTATGTAGACACATCAGAGAGTTGTGAACTGGGGTGATTATCAAGGTATGGAGGAGCAAGGCCATGGAGGGATGAGAAACAAGGATAAGAACTTCAGAATTGAGGAGCCAGAGTTGATCAACAAGAAGAGCAGATCTGAGGACATCAACTAGGTTAATGTAAAGGACACTTAGGTAGATAGCAGAAGAATATTGAAAAAAAAAATTGAATGGTATTTAAAAACAATGATATCAATATGTTTATATGAAATTCCTTTGCCCATGATTATAGATGATTAGAACTGCTTCAATTTGATTAAAACCGCTGTTAAACAGAGGGATTCTATGTAACATTTTTATTTGCATGTGCTGGATATTACACGGTACAGTTTTAATCTAAAAAAAGAGAGAGAAATGCTTAAACAAAATCTGCTGGAGAGGCAGAACATTTGGTAAAAGCAAAAATACACTGACTGCTTGTATTTCTGAAATAAAAACAGAAAACACTGAAAATATTCAGAAAGCCTGGCAAAAACTATGGAGATACAAAGTTCCACATGGTAAAATTTTACCAGCCTCCAAATGGTACAGAGCTGACTAATAGCTTGTAAGGTTTGTCATAATGCTTCCTACTGCATTCCCACACCCGAACCGACCAGCAAGGGCTATGGTGCCTGCTGACTGAGAGCAGACAGTTAAACTAATAAAAAGGCCTATTTCAGGCACATCTTCCGGGGGAATCCCAGCATTTTGCTGGCAGTGTCCTATCGTATGTCGTTAGATTGCCAGTTGCATAGAGGCCCCCATCCCAGCAGCGTCCTTAGTGGGGTTCATCATTTCCGGAGACACTGGACCAAGGTGAATGCAAAGACTTCCCACTTGGCATTGGCAGATATTGTCCCGTTTCTGTATCAGTCGAAGCAAACACTCAGAGATACAGTATGGCTCTACCTTCTTCATCTTTATTCCAAGCTCTGGAGAGAGAGCGATCGCCCATGTACACAAAGACCTAAGTTCTCGGTCTTAAGATTCTTAAGGAATTATAAATTCACTTACAGGAAGCAGCATCCAAGCAAGGCATTTTCTCTATTGATTGGGTGACCGTTACAATCAGCAAGCATCAACTGTAAAGATGAAGTCATCTAGCATTACACAATAGATGTTCTTCACCTCATTAACTGGCATTACACAATAGCTACTCTTCACCTTGTTAAACCACTACTGTTGCCTCCAGCACCTCATTGTTGACTGCAAGTTCTTATCTGGTCAAAGTCATGCTGGCTGAGCTTTTGTCAAGCAACCCTAAATTTAACTCTTTCCCCACCTGCTCATACCTTATACACTTTCTCACAGAGAAACATTTTTATTAAGTATACTTGTGAAAGTGGCTTGAAATAAAGGTGTCCTCTTGTTCTCCTTGCCATCTCAGCCACAAGCACCACTGTTAGTGGAGCTGATTGGGCCAACAGTATGGCGAGCCAGTCTACTGTCCATAGTTGATGGCAGGCTTGGCAGCAGCCCCTCCATTGACAGCAGTGGATAAACTTGCCACTGTTGTCCCACTGGCTGTCCATGTGAACTTGGGACCTGTGTATGATCGGAGAGTTGGGACTCTCCAAATGCTGGGAAAATTGCAGATGTTAACTATGTTTTCCTCTCCACAGAAGTTTAAACATAGTTGGATGCTGAGAAGGAATGCCTAGCATTCATAAAGAATGAGCTTTGATAGGCTATGTGCCCTTTTCTTGTTTTGACCTTACTTATGTAGGAAAATAGGACTGAGTGCTATGGTGTGTTTCTTGAGGTTCATGGTTTAGTAAGCTAGTTTATTAGTCCAGCCTTACAATGTACTTAACAACCCTAATGATAAAAATACAATGGACAAGTTTTCACATCTTTACATAAAAATTTACTTGAACTTATATCAACCATGAATAAACAGTCAAACTTAATATTCCATCTAATTTACACATGAAATACTACCAATTACAACAAAAATAGATATTACGGGTTCATTGGGCAATGTAGTCAGCATGGATGCTGCCTGACCTGCTGTGCTTTTCCAGCACCTCTCTGATCTAAACTCATGTATGATATCAATTTTAACAAAACATTCTTCAAAACTCTGAGCTTCCTCAGGAAGTACCTTTCTTTGAGGATTTAGCCATAGCTGATCTTCCAACTACAGCTCTCAACCAATCTGACTTCTACTAGCATAGTCTTCACCAAATGGTGCACTCGTGGATTGCAGCAGTTCAAGGAGGCAGTTCACCACCACCTTCTCAATAACAGTTAGAGGCGAGCAATAAATGCTGGCCTAGCCAGTCACGCCCACATTAGTGAATGGAAAGGAAAATTCTGCAGAATGTGCTGAGATCTTCTCATGAGAGTCTTGATGGGGTTGATCAACTAGAATCTTCTTTATCAGCACCCTCAGTATGGCCAGTTCTTGTTAATAATTTCCTTTAAATACAACTGAAAAGAAGCAGAAATCTTGCTTTGCCTCCTCTCTGTTCGCAGATCCAGCTTTCATCTTCACCTTTATCACCTTTTCTTGCAAGACTTGGTCACATGGACCAGTTTTCAAACAAGCTAGGGTCATGTGGGCCAGTGTCTTGTCGTTTTTTTAGGCTGGGCTAATGTTTTGTGTACAGTGTAGCCCAGAATGTTGTTACATGAGAATGATGTGAAAGGATTCCATGGATCTGGTAGTTTCAATCCTGAAGGTATCTGTTTGTGTCGGGCAGCTCTGCCGTCCTGTTAGTCCCTCATTCAATCCATTTCTTACCTGGCCACCATTGCTCTGCATGAACTCCATAACCAGTAGGTCCATCAAATTCTGTCAAAACTGCTAGTGAGCCAGTTGGCAAATGCACAGCAGATGAAGTATAATGTGGATCAATGTAAAGTTATCAGAGAGTGGTGAGTCTATGGTATTCTCTCCTATAGAAAAGCCAAATTATTGAATATTTTCAGGATGAAGATAGACATAATTCTTCAAGCTATAATGATCAAAGGTATGGAACGAAACCAGGAAAAGGATACTGAGCTGGTTGATCAGCCATAATCATATTAGATGGTGGAGCAGGCTCGAAGGGCTAAATGGCCTGCGCTTATTTTCTGTGTCTCTATGTTTCTATGTATGACAGATTCTCTTATTCACATGACTGGCTGTATTGGATTTGCTGTGCACAGTGCATGGAAGAAATCTAGTCAGGCAGTTTCACAAGCACGTAAGGGAGCCTAATTTTCTATTCACTTCATCCAAGCATGTCAGCAGGAAACCTGGCAGAAATTGGTACCAAATTGTAATCTCTTTTACAGTGATCCCATCTGCAAAAGCATATAAAAAGATATATCTTGTATTTAATATACTAGACCTGATCTAGAATTGCTTCTAGTGAAATGGGCAGCGAAGTGTTTATTTCAGCACTACCATCAAATTCCCTTTCCTATAATTTAACGTTGGCCTTGTAGCCAGAAACAAACTTCAGGTAAACAATCTTAGAGTGTATATTATTAGGGTTGAAATTTGATTCTCTGCTGTCATGAATGTAAAATCATGAATCAATCAGTAATTTTGCTCTGACAATAATGGTCTACTCCACAGTGGAAGTGGCTATTTTGTAGATAATTGAACCGCACCATGATTTATGCAATTTATTACATCACCACAATCTGGCAGAACATAATAAAAATAGTGGGACAGCTCCTACTGTTCATTAATCTGCTAAAAATGTTGTCAAACAGAATGCAAAATAGTCAGTTCTCACTATTCTACTAATTTTAGTTGGGGTTGCAGTTTGCCATGTCCAAATATTGCATAAAGCAAAGGATTTTTTTATTAATTTCAAAGACAAAATGCTTTAATAAAATCCACGAAAGTGTTCTTTTTGAGCAGTCCTAATGCACATATTTTTGTATATCACAGGCTAACAAAATAAACGTGTTTGAACAAAAGCTGATTCTTGAATCCATTGGAAATGGTGTATTTCCTCCCAAATTAATTCAGCAACATTTTCCTATTCATTTTCTTTGCTTTCTTCCCACCAATTTGGCCTTTCAGTACACCCTTTGTTTTGTGATGTACGAAACATATCGATATGGAATCACTAGCACCTGAATTGATCAAATAACAAAACAAATGACACCTTTGAAAAATGTATTTGCATTTGGTGATGCAGGAAGAGACTTGGATTGAGATGAGCTTCGAAATTGTTTAGTGGAAATTGGTTCAATGTGCATCTTATTACTAGCATGTGGAAATATGTATTTAGCTATTGTCACTGCAGGCATTGCACAGATAAATGGGGATATGGGTGGAAGCAGATGAAAGAGTGGCTCAGTTGCACTTCCCCCTCTGGCACCTGGACTTGAATTTGATTCAGACAGACATAATAATAGACAGTCTTATTGATCCCAAGTGAAATTGAATGTTGATAGTATTAACTATTTTCCTAAGATGTAGCTCAAAAGAGGTCTTAAGGTTCACATAAAAACAAATAATTTTAAAAAGTGAGCAAAAACATCAAGTATGTTAGGTAGCTCAAAGTACAGAAAAAAGGAAATTATTTCTTATGTTTTTAAGTTTGTAAATATTCGAAGTGGAAATTGTTTCCAGATACTTAATGCCTCACATTATTCCTGGTCACATAATGAACAAAGATTTGTTGGTCTGCATTTCAAGACTGCAGATGACTTCTGTATATCATTCATATGAGCGATATTTCTGCATTATTCATATGAAAAGAAACATTGGCTACTTATTGCACTGAAATCAGCAGAGGCATTTGTTGATGAGAAAGACAATGTCTTCATAATTGACCCAGTTTATTGTATATTGGAGGGTAAGGCTACTTCTTGTTGTGTCTGGTGACACCCTTAGTGCCTAACCATTGCAAAAATCTCATCAATACCAGATCTAGATATGAAATATTTCTCAAGAGTATCTAAACTCAGTCCTACAGATGGTCTTGTCCGAATGGTGCAATTTTCACTGTAAGACATACAGTTGTATTGTTGCTGAAGCCTAAGTAATGCACCATGGTAGGTCTGTGAAGCCTTAGCTCACACTGGAAACTGCTTCCCATAATGTGTTAGTGCTCTGTGTGGTTGTGACACCTTTCTATATTATCTCACTTGATATATATAAAATATCCAATAATACAGAGGGAAGAAAAATCTTCAAGGTACTGACATTATAGTCAAGCATATTCGTTTAATAATGGATTTTCCCAGCAGGCATTGATGAAGTTAATTTGTACAGACACCCTGAAAAATCAAGATTAGTGCTAAAAACAGACTATAAATTTAGTTAGTGAAATTAAACTTCTTCAACTATTCACCATGGGGAAATACGATGGGCTAGCTTAAAATAAGTAAAGGAATTCCTTGGGAAATGTGAACTTATTGGTTTCTATTATCCTGTTTAACTGTGTGTGCAAATCTTGCATCTTGGTTCTTAAAAAGCAATTTTAAAAAAGTCTAATACTACCGTTGTAACAACTACAAATGATCATCGTTCTTGTCATTTCTGTTAATTTTTTATTAGGACAAGACACATGGCATACTTTAATTTATGGGCAGAATGATGTGAACCACAAAGGCTAGCTATTGCATCAAAGAGAAACAGTTCTTGCCATCTATTCAATACATAGTCCATCGCTGTCCATTGTGAATCTGTGATTGAGTACTTAACGCACTACCTCTTCCTCTACAAAAGCCTTCCGTGGATTTAAATCTGCTGGCTGTAAGCTTGAGTGCACTTGATAAGCAAACAGCCTGGCTATTCATCTACAAATTGGGCTCCTCTCCTTCAGTGGAACTTTAGCCTTTCAACATCATTGGTAGGTTTTTTTCATGTGTTCTTCTAAAACACAGTGAACAATTAAGATACTTTACTGACATCAGCACAACTTGCCTTTTAATGTTAAGCAATAGCCCTTTAAGGGTTGTTACCCCGCCAAAACTCTGAGCAAACTTTTCACGTGTTGTAGCCTATTCAAATTAACAGGAAAAACTGGAAGGAAAAGACTTTCAATACAGTGTGAGGTGCATTGACTCCCCTGAACTCCTAAGAGACTAACCCATATTGTATTACAGCTTGATTCTTTTGGCATTTTTGCAAACTTGAGTTCAATGGCCTGACTTGCTTGTATCTAAAATTAGGAGCATTTCTTTTGTCTCCACCTTGCTCTCTTCCTGTCAATACATCACAACTATTATTCCATTGTTTACTCCAAAACTCCTTTCCTTATTATCATTAATGATATCTGATCCATGAAGCTTTCAATTAGTGACCTTGGAACTCACACCCGTGATTCCATGTTAGCTGGTATCATCAAGCTGTCCCTGTCTTCTTGCATAGCCCTAAGTTCTTCAAAATATAATCATCAAACCTGCTTAAAAAAAAAACAATGCTTTCACCATCTATATATTCCAACCATTGTCCCATCTTCAAACTTCCTTTTGAATTCTTGAACTATTTTCATGTCACACATCCCTATTCCCATTCAATCATTTTCCAAGGTCTGCAATCAGATTTTTGCCACTCTCTGGAATAGGAATCATTTTGTGTGACTGCAATTATCATGCATTTTCTCATCGCAGGCTTTCAACTCTCTTTGCAGCCGTTAACTTCTCTACCTTCCACAAAATTGTTTTCCTTACAGTCCCTCCTGTGACAAAGCTAGTTCATGTACTCACTAATAACTGTCAGGGTGCACATTTGCGTCAATCCTAATGGCTTATCCTATGCAGCCCACATTATCATTTGGGATTTATCCTGAGGTTCTGTCCTTGACGTTGCATTTGCCATCATTTACTTTCAGTCTCTTATCATCCAGGATGCATGTAAGCTTTCACAAAGTGACACTTATCTCTCGTCCTCCTTTGTCACTGACTGACATACAAGATTATCAAAGGCATCACCTTTTTTACCTCACTCTGCCTGTATACCCTATACATCCATGCACTTTTCTGCTCTAGCGCACTTGTTCTTGTTTTTCAGCTCCTTTGCTGCACTTTTCACAATATTCCTTCAGTTTTGATGTCTATACCCTAGCTAAATATGTGGGAGTTTTACAATCTGTTTAAACCAAATTATTTAGAGCTTCAAATTAAACTATTCTTCCAAATAGCAAACCTTGGCAGATAATTGTTTTTAATAAATGGACGACTGCTGTAACTCCATAAAACTGCAATTTACTCTTCAAAGGTGACATATTTTATAACTTCAGACATTATAAAGAATTTTAAATATTAAAATAATGCATTTCATGAGAACTAACTACAATATAATGTAATTATATTTAGTGGAGAGCTTCCAACTAAGTTTTAAGAAAATAATTGCTCATGGGATGTAGCGGGCCAACATTTATTGCCGATCCCTAATTGCCCTTGGAGTAGTGAGCTGCCTTCTTGAGCAACTGCTGTCCTTCTGGTTCAGGGACAGCCACAGTAAAGGATTAATGATGTAATTCCAAGTCAGGATAGTGTGTGACTTGGAGGGAAACTTGCAGAATCACAGAATTGTTGCGCACAGAAGGAGGCCACGTGGCCCACCATGCCTGCACCGGTTCTATTATGTAGGGCCAACTTCCTGCCTTTTCCCCATACTTCTGGCAGACATTTCTATCCAAATAATCATCCACTATCTTCTTGAATGCCTCATTTGAAGCTGTCTCCCTAACAATTCCAGGCAGTGCATTCCATACCCAAACTACTCACTGTGTGAATAAGTTTTCTTGCATCATCTTTGGTTCTTTTGCAAATCACTTTAAATCTATGCCTTCTCATTTTAAAATTTTCTTTAATGATTAGGAACAGTTTCTTTCTCCCTGCTTGTTCCATGCAGCCTCCTAATAGTTTTGAAAATCTCTATCATACCTCTCTCAGCCTTCCTCTCTCCAAGGAAAAGAGTCCCAGTTTCTTCAGTCTATTCTCATAACTGAGTTTCTCATTCTTGGAACCTGCTTGTAAATCACTTCTGTACTTTCTCCACCACATTCTCATCTTTCCAATAATGCAGGGCCCACAACATTACACAGTATTCCAGCTTAGGTCTAATCAGTATCTTATACAAGTTCAACATTACCTCCTTATTCCTGTACTCTTAAGACTCTATCAATAAAGCTGAGAACGTTGTATGCTTTGTTAACTCTCTCCCGACCTGTTCTGTCACCTTCAATGATCTGTGCACATATATACCCAGGTTGATCTCTTTTACACCCCTTTTAGAATTGTAATTCTATTTTATATTGTTGTTCAATGTTCTTCTGACCAAAGTGCATTAGTTCACACTTCTATGCATATGGTGGTGTACCCATGCAGCAGGTGCCTTTGTCCTGCCAGGTGGTTATAGGTTTGGAATATGCTTTCGAAAAAGATTTCGTGAGTTACTGCAATCCATCTTCTAGATGATATTTAATGTTGCCACTGTGTGTTGGTAGTGAGGGGAGTAGATGTTGATGGACAGGGTGCCATTCAAGTGGTCTGCATTGTCTTGGATGGTGTCAAGCTTTTGTGTTATTGGACCAGTTCTCATCCAGGCAAATAGGAAGTATTCCAAAGCACTCCTGACTTGTGCCATATAGATCTTGAATAGAAACTGGGGTGTTAAGTGAGTTACTCACTGCTTGACTTACTCTTGTAGCCAAAATATTGACATGGCTGGTCTAATCCAGTTTCTGGTCAATGGTAATCCCCAGGATGTTGATGGTGGGAGATTCATGAATGACCATTGAATATCAATATAACAACACTTTAACTTTAAGAAGTTAACCCATTGCAAATAACTCTTAAGCACATGATTCATTTGTTTGAATATCCCTGAAAAAAATACACACTTTATGGAAGGCTTTTGTCTTAAACTCACCAGGACAACTTGCAAGAATACTAATTCAAGAGGAAAATTAATCATTATACTGCATGGGAAGGAAGTGTTCATTGGCTGGCTGGTGGACTTTGGTTTGTTGAGATCTTGTCGAGGAATGCCCCCATTAATGCTGATAGACAGGTAACAGCAGACTTTGTTTAATTTCCAAACCAGACTGGTTGAGTTGAAAAAGGCACAGTGCATGTAGATGTTCTTTCTGTCTGCAAAGAGCATGGCCCTATGTGATATATATGTGACTTTGAGTATCTGTAAGTGTGCCGCAGTGCAAGCCTGACTAAAAATTCTAATTTTTTTAGCACGTTCCTTGCACATTCAATAAAGTAGATGACAGCCATTCTCATCCTCAGGCTGTGACTTCATGTTCTAGATTCTCCAGTCATGGGAAACTATCTCTGTTACATAGTTCAATAAGATTATCTTTCATTCTTGTAAATCCCTGAGTGTATAAAAGCCAATTGACCCAGTCTCTTGTTCTTGGAGCAAACATTTTCTGCACTTTTTTCTCTTCAGTTAGATTGAAGAGTAGATTGTCATATGATAGACTGGACTTGTTTGCACTGGAGCTCAGAAGAGTCTCGGGTGACTTGATCAAAGTATATAAGCTCCTGAACAAGTGGAAGTGGAAGGATATTTTGTCTTGTGAATCAGCCTAGGAGTAGAAGGAACAACATCTTCTGCCTTGGCACTCAGGACTCAACACTCAGTTTAACAATTTCAGAGCATGAACATTTCCCTCTATATTTGTTACCCACACCCACACCCTCAGGCTCTGTCCTCTATAGGATGCACTCAGCATACCCTACCCATTTTCAAGTACTTATTGTCCCCATTATCACCTATCAGCTTCTCTTCTTCCCTGGTTTACTAACAACAACATCTTTTATCTTCTTACTTTCTTTTTTCCCTCTCTGGGATTCATCTCCTGCTATCTGTCTCACTCCTTCCTCACCACCTGTCCAATCCCATCCGCATTCATCAGCATAAATAGCACCATTTCTGAGCTGCTTTCAGTTCTGATGAAGGGTCATTGGACTCTAAACACGAACTCTTTTTCTGTCCACAGACGCTGCCAGACCTGTTGAGTTCTTCAGCACTTTCTGTTTTTGTTTGTTTCAGAAGTGGGCTGCACTGTTTTAAATTTAGGGGTTGCCTTTTCAGGGCAGTTGAGAAGATTTTGTTTTTCTTGAGGCTTGTGGAACTCTCTGCCTCAAAGTAATGGAGCTGATGTCATTGAATATTTTTAAGATGGAGGTAGGTAGGTTCTTGTTTGGCAGGTTCCAGGCGTTATTGGAGGGGAAATGAGAATGTGAAATTAAAAATAAACAGATCACCCATGATATTATTGAACAGCAGAACAAGCTCAAAGGGTTGAATGGTCTACTCCTGCTGCTATTCCCTGTATTTGTATATGAATTATTCTATAAAATTATAAATTTAAATCAAATACGTTTTTTACCTATTTTAACTCATGTATTTTAAATAGATTACAGTCTCCTTTAAAAAATGTAGACACAGGAATTTCATTTAAAGGTCAGAAATCATACAATATCAGATTATAGTCCTACAGGTTTATTTGAAATCACAAGCTTTCAGAGTTCTGCTCCTTCATCAGATGAAGTGGAGGGAAGTGCACTGGCCAGACTATATAGGTGGTGAGATAATGGCAAGAAAATTGCAGGTAATTAAAAGTGTCAACAGATAATACAAATAATGTTGGGGGAGTGTTGACAGGCCAAATAACAAGTCTTTGCAGGTGATCAAAAGTATCAAATGGTGTGAAGAAACAGCTGAATAGCAAGTGAAGGGATGACCTATGAACTGATTAATTAAAGTAAAGAGATAATTACAATAAATCAAAAATAAGGTGGTGCTGGAGACAAACCAAATGGCTGGAATAACATGGTAGGTATAAGAGTCGCATGACAAGGGTCTAACCAAAATAACAGGTAATCCAAAACTATACAAACTAATTAAGGTAGAGAGATCATAACAAAAACTAATTAAGGTAGAAAGATCATAAGAAGTAATCAAGTTGGTGGTGTCAAAACAGGACAGTAAGGAAGGTTTTACAAGCACAGAACAATATGGTGGGGTTACATATAGATCATGAACCCAAGATCACAGTTGAGGCTCTATTCATGGGTACAGAATTTGTCTAACAGTTTCTGCTTGGTGATTCTGTGTTGGTATGTAACTCAAAGGCAGCCCTGGGGGTGCTTACCCAAAGACTGGAGGCTGAATGTAATTAGGCAGCAATAAATGGATGGATGGACAACGCACAACAATTACCAGATAGGAATATTTCCTCTCAGTCGGGGAACACTTCAGCGATCAAGGACATTCAGCCTTTGACCTTCAGGTGAGTTTCCTCCAAGGCAGTCTTCGAGATGCACAACAATGCAGAATCACTGAGCAGAAACTGAGAGCCAAGTTCTCTACCCATGAGCGCAGCCACAGCCATGATCTCGGATTCATGTTTCGCTACATGTAACCCCATCACACTGCTCAGTATTTGTAAAATCTTCCTTACTGTCCTGCTTTCACACTATCACCTTGATGACTTGTTATGATCTCTCTACCTTAATTAGTTTATATAGTTTAGTTTACATGTTAGTTTCGTTAGACCCTCATCATGCAACTCTCATACTTATCATGTTATTCCAGCCATTTGGTTTGTGTCTAGCACCATCTTATCATTTTTTTTGTAATTATCTCTCAACCTTAATTAATCGGTTCATAGGTCATCCCTTCTCTTGCTATTCAGCTGTATCTTCACACCATTTGCCACTTTTGATCACCTGCAAAGACTTGTTATTCAACCTGTCAACACTCTGCTCACATTATTTGTGCTACAGGTTGTTCTATTATAATGCTTGTTTTGTCAACATGAATTTGCTATAATGTGATTGACAAATTGGGGAAACTGTTCCTAAAGCGCAAACTTTTAATAGGTGTGTTCGCTGTAATGCAATTACATCGCTGACACTTTAAGCATTGTTTCTAAAGAATAATTTTTCTATAACGCAGGGTTGCACAAAAATGCAACTATCACATTATGGAAGAGTTAAAAATCACACAACACCAGGTTATAGTCCAACAGGTTTAATTTGAAGCACACTAGCTTTCAGAGTGCCGCTCCTTCATCACAACCACCTGATGAAGGAGCAGCACTCTGAAAGCTAGTGTGCTTCCAATTAAACTGGTTGGATTATAACCTGGTATTGTGTGATTTTTAACTTTGTACACTCCAGTCCGACACCGGCATCTCCAAATCATTATGGAAGAGCTGATTGTATCTGATGACACTCTTAACTATCTGGAAGTATCTTGCCATTATCCCTCCACCTATCTATTCGGTGTGCTTCCCACCACTTCACCTGACAAAGGTACAGCGCTCCAAAAGCTTGTGATTTGAAATAAACCTGGTCTATAATCTGGTGTCGTGTGACTTCTGACTTTGTCTATCCCAGTTCAACACTGGAACCTCCACATCATTTAAAGGCAGCAACATCTGCTAAGTGTAATTTGCAACTTTGAGTTTTTAATCTAACACTACTCCCATTGAATACATTCTGCAGTTCCCTACAGGCATGGATATTCTGGGGTTGTGTTCTTACCACTTTTGTGGCCACAGACAAGGTAATAGCAATAATCCCTTTGCACTGGCGTCAGGGTTTCATTTGCTGGGGCCATGAAATAAGGCACCAGAGATGAATGAAAGTCTTTGAGTCCATGCAATTTGGTATCTATGGTGCAATTTTGAAACAATATTGAGGTAGGTTTGTGTTGGGCCTTTTCTTCCCAATGGTACATTGCCTTCAGTGGACTGCTGTAGACTTTTGAAAAATATCTTCTAAAAAATGATTGTGAATGACCTTGGTTGGACAGGTGACGTGAATGCTTTTTCAGGTTCCAAAAAGTGACATATTTCCCTGATACCTCATCCTTTGTGGCATTTTGCCCACACAGCTTTCCCTCTTCTTTAACGTAACTGCTCCAGCCAGGCTCCAAGGTGGAACTATGCCTTTTTCTGCCCTGTCTGATTGGTGAGTTGCTGCAAAAACCCAAATGCAATTGTGAGATTATCTTCGAAACCATGACCTTAGATGTAAAACTGATGAGGCATGAAGATGAAAATGATGGCACTCTCAGAATGCCTCATTGTGGGCCAGATCCCTCTGTGCAGCTCCCTCTCCTTGCTCTTGCATGTTTACTGTTCCATTCATGACACCTTCTGTGTTTTGAATCCATTCAGTTTTATTCTCTTTTATCACCAGATTTTCATTGAGCTCCCTTTGGAAAGGACTAAGTGTGAGAACATTTTACTGCTGTAAATGTAATAGTTCCTTTAGATGAGTGACAGACCTGGTGTGCTTATGATGTTCTAATGCATTCTATACAGAATATCACATTAACGCTGGTATAATCCACCTGATTCAGCATGAACTGTGTACCATGATGTACAGGTGCCCTTCAGACTTTACATGTAAAAATTTATCTGAATAACAAACAAGAGCAGATATTGCTTTACATTATGTTGAATCCAGAATACTTTGCTACTTCACTTTGTGGTTCAATGTCGTAAAAACATCCAGCATTTTGCAACGTAATTTAAACTGTTTTATAGATTATCTAGTACAATGATGTTATTTATGCTGAAAATGAACAGAAATAATTTTGCAGTAACCACTACTTCTAATCACACACATTGAAATCTGCATTAATTTCTTCTCTGAATAAATAGAGATTGATGTGCCTGTCATTATGTAATGATTACTGTTTTGCTTAAAGTGGTTAAAGAATCTACAATAATAAGAATTATACTTTTCCTAAGGCATTTAACCTTATATAGCAAACTATAACTGGGAACACATTGTACAGTAGTATTCCACAGTTCTTTACATATAAAAGAGAAGTACTCTCTATTACACAGTGAATGAAAGACAGTAATTGTGCTAAAATGATCTCTGAAATACTACCCTAGTCTCTGACAAGAACAAAGACTGAATTTACTAATGATGTGGTGATCTCACAGCTTTTTGATGCACATTGCGCTCTCTCTTGTCTGCTGCCTGAATTCTTGTTATCACCAATCAACAAACTGCTGCACAAGGAGTTCTTTGCGGAATGCGGGATGTGGAATTAGGGTGATGGTGGAAGGGGTCTTTTGGGTTAAGCTATTGAGAAATTATCATGGTAGGGTACATTCCACTTTGAGATACCCCAGCTAATTTGTAATTTTATTTACTGGCTTCTTGTCGAAAACTAGAGTAGTGGATACAGTCAAGCCTATTGCCTCTTCACAGGCTAGAGAACAAGTAAACACTGGATTGAAAGAAAGTACTGGTGAAGTAAACTGGGTAATCCTTTCACTACTGGTTATCACGTGGGTATTGGATAGAGAATAGTGCCATTATTTTATGGAAAATAATGAGCTTTTGAACACAGTTATTTGTGATAGCAGTTGAAATACTGTCTCTTCCGCAAATGATGAAACTCATCAAGTATGTGATGTGTTGTTTGTTAAACATTTCCACGGTTCTCTGTAACACTATTTCCAAACATATATTGATGAGGGCTTTCTGAAAAAAAAGTTAAATGGCTACAAATGAAAAAAAACCTGTTCGTTCCTGGTTTTGGCTTGAAAAATTCATCGGATTAATTAGATGACAGGAAATGATCATTTCCTTTTTCACAGTTTAAAGAAATGTTGAGGGCTGAATCATCAGAGATTAATGTAAGTATATGTGATCAGAATTCTAATTATGGATTCAGTCAAAGATCTTAGAAGTTACCTGCAAACTGAGCTATCTCTGAGTTTGGGAGCTAAGATTTAACCCAAAGATCCGGAGCTGAAGAGAAAGGAACATTTAATTTACATTTTGAAAGAAGATCAATAGTCCATATTTGCATGTAGATATATATATAACTTGTAAATAAGTAGACTATAGTTAGCTATTCAGATCTTTCACACTTACTCATGAAGCTTCCAGTATGTCAACCAGTAACATTTCCTTTATCCCTGTTTCTAAAGCTCTGGAATTAATTCCCTTTAAATCTTTCCACTCCTGAGCTTTCTTCCCTTTAAGACGCTTTTAAAATCCCTTATATCACTTTAAATACCTCAGTGTCTAATTTTGCTTTATAATACCCAAGTGAATTCCTTTGGGTAAAGGTTATGTCTTTTATTCTTCAATCACTTTTTGTGATGATATTAAATAATTGAATTAGGTCAAATTACAACAAAGAAACTGTCAGGTTTCTGGTAATAAAATGGGACCCGAAACTAGCTTTAGCTAATACACCCAAAAACAAATGTATGATATTCAATCTTATGGCTGTCTGTGGGACATTACCAGTGCAGCCCTTGTCTGCTTAACTACTGGCACTACACTTCAAAATAGTTAATTCTATAAAGAATATTGTGATATTTCAAAGTGAAATGTGCTGCGTTAAGTGCAAGCACTACGTAAAATGACTTAAATAGCATATCGAGTTAAGCCAGTTTGAGGACATTTGCTGTTTCAAGTTCCTTTCTAGACTCCTGAGATGTGCTTAAATTTATCCTAATAAAGTTTCCTGTTCACATTTGTAATCTATTTTCAAATTCATATATAACATCTGTGTTCACAGATAGAGCAAGGGAGAGGAAGCTCCAGTTTATGTTATGTTCATACTGAGACAGAGTCAGTTGGATTTTGTGGAGCACTTACTTTGAGAAAGTTAATCTGTGGGTTTCAATATTATTAAATTAATGTATAAACGCATTGGAGATTCCTTTTGCCCGGTATTTCTTAAGAGGAATTTGGGTCAGATGCAACTTTATGGGAAAATGGACTGTGCCTTCAGGTGTCCACGTGCCATTTCCTTCTCAACTCCTAGCTCTCCACCTTTTGGAGTCCATTAGAATTGGGAGAAAGGTAAAATTGGCTGGAGCTTTGCTGTCTCCCATTTTACACTTTTGTACAAAGTCAAGAGCTATCCTGATATGTCTAGTTGAAGAACAAAATTCTGGTGAGCTTGGTCCAAAGAGGTCAGTGTCTGCTTGTGCTAGGACAGGGGGATTAGGAGAGTATGGTGTTGAGAACATTTTTGAAGAAGTGCTGGTTTAGCTGTGTGTTGAAAATGTAAGCACTATTTTGTGTTTTTAAAATTAAGAGCAGCCACAACATAAAAAGCCTTTAAAATAAACTGTTCACGTGGAAACCTAATATTCCCGAGGCTAATGCTCCTGTCTTCTTGAAACCTTTGGATTTATCTTTCAGCCTTTTATCCTTTTAGCTAGGATTAATTGTAACTTAAATAAAACTAAAGGACTGTGAATATTGGTGATCTGAAACAAAAGTCGAAACTCAACCAGTCTGGCAACATCTGTGCAGAAAAAACAGAGTTAACATTTTGAGTCCAGTGCACTTCTTCAGATTTTAACTTCACTGCATAGCATAAACCAAGATATATTGGTGGATTCACCCAATTCTTTCCCAAACTTTTTTAGATTAGATTCCCTACAGTGCAGAAACAGGCCCTCCAGCCCAACAAATCCACACCGACCCTCCGAAGAGTAACCCACCCACACCCATTCCCCTACTCATGCACCTATCACTATGGGCAATTTAGCATGGCCAATTCACCTGGATTGTACATCTTTGGACTGTGGGAGGAAACCCATGCAGACACAGGAAGAATGTGCAAACTCCACGCGGACAGTCATCCGAGTTTGGAATCGAACCCAGGTCCCTGGCGCTGCGAGGCAGCAGTGCTAACCACTGAGCCAAACTTGTTCACTATAATTTTAAATTACGGACACTATAGATACCTGTACCCAAGTTATTGGGACACTTTTTATACAGTTAAGACTCTGATAATGCCACGAGGACCAGATCTGTCATTTGAATCTATGGGTCTGAATTGGGTGAAATTAGTAAATTCCTCACAAGGCAAAAGCTGTTGGTCAGAACCAGAAGTCAATCTAAGTGATTCCCTGTCTGTGATGAGCTAAAGATAAGAATGAATGATAGTGCAAAAACAATGGGGGAAGATAGTATAGTGAACTGTGTCAAAGGCTGTAACCAGGTCAAGGAGGGAATGTCTATCTTTGCCATAGTCACAAGATGCAACTTGTGACTTTAATAAGAACTGTTTGTGTACAGAGAGGGGTGGAAATTTGCAAGGATTAAAACAGAATTCTGGGAAAAATAGCAAATGACTTTGGAGGCAACAAAAATATTTGCAGAGGAGAGGGAGGATAGAGATGCAACTGGATGGAGGTGTTAAGGGTTGGCTTTTTGAAGACAGGGGTTATGACAGCAATTTGAAATAATATCAGGATAATTCCTGAAGAAAAAGAACTATTTATAATATGAGAAAAAAAATAGGGCCAGGAGGGAAGTGAAGGTAATTAGCAGTTTTATAGGAAGAAGATTGAGGCAACAAAGGACGATTCTCATGGACAAGATGAGCTCAGAGAGGGCCTGGTGGAAGATGAGGAGAAACGATCATTTTATTTAACTCATCTGGATGAAACGTTGAAAGCCTTTAACTAGAGCAGGTCAATTGCCAGGCTTCTGTTCTAAGAGGAGACATGATGGATGTTTTCAAACTCATGAAGGGGCAAGGTAGATGGCACAAAGAGAAATTGTTTCAGCTTGTGAAAGAATCAAGAACTAGAAGGCACATATATAAAGTGATTTGCAAAGGAAGCAAATGGGAGGTGAGGGAAAAAATACTCTTTCACAAAACAAATAATTGGAGTGTGGAATGCCTGGCTGGAGATGTGGTGGAGGCAGGAACAATTGAGGCATTCAAGAGGGTACTGGGTGATTATTTGTGTGGAATTGATGTGCGAGGATATGGGAAAAAAGCAGGAAACTGGCACTATGTCATGATGCTCATTTAATGAGCTGGTGTGGGTACGATGGGCCAAATAACTCTTTCTGTGCCATAATACTTGTGTGATTCTGTGATTATTCAATCCAACATTAACAAAAGTGGGTGGAGCTGGTGCATGAAAATGGGAAAGTCATTGCATATAATTGAATTAAGTATTGAAAAAATAGACCCAGAATAAATATGATAAACAGTGACTGCAAAATATCTCTCTTAATCTGTCTGATTTCCGAGATGATGGTAATACAAAGCAACAAAGGAATTTAATCACAAATTTCACTGATTTAAAGCTAACACATCTTAAACGTTTTATCGAATCGCCCATAACAAACAAATAAAAATTTGCTAACAATGTTTTAATAACCCTTTTTGCCTGTAGATTCTTTAATGTCAGGTATTCTTTATTTAATGCTTCTCACTGAAATGTGAATAGTGATGTAACCAGGCAATAACAACTTAGTGTATTTGACAATTCCCTGAGTCCTTTCTAAAATAATATTTTGAGTATCTTATTGTATTTATTAGATCTTTGAAATTCCAATTTATTTATTCTATAGTGGTGTATGTGTTTTGACTGATGTTTTAGTTCTGTAAAGAATTAGATATCAGGGACAATATGCTCATTAATATGACCTTCAAACATATGATTGCAGCAACACTGTGTGAAGCTTTTGAATAGCTATACTTCATGGTAGGTCTGTTTGAGAATCTTTTGCTCTGGTGGTTTCTAATGATCTCAGTTACTGTAAAATTAACTTTGTAACCTTTTGGCTCTTCCTGGAATTATTTCCAGTAAATTATAAGAGTATTTTCTTTTAGTGCGTTGATGCTAATTCAAAAGACCTAGTCTGCTGTTTGTGATTAGGATGTGTGGTATGACTATGCAACAGTATAAGTTAACTTTCCGATTATATGGATGCTCAACAAAATGATCCCTGCATTTAAGTAGTAACCTGTATAATCTCTTCCCAAAAGTTTTTCAAATGCAGTTTCTTTTGGAACAACCTCATCAATGATCACACATTTTGGAATATTTACAATAGAATTTAGAATAGGGCAAACAGTCCAATTCTGTGTTGTAGATCATTTGATGCAAATACTGCATTTCTTTTGAGTTTGTGATAATTTCATTGACGAATTTGAATATTCTGGGTACATTTTAGGAAATACGATGAAGAGGTTTATGACAAAACTTTGATTAGTATGTTGTGAAAACATTCGCTAAATAAAGGATATATCAATTAATCCCTTTTCCACTTCCACTCCCAGAATCACTCACTCAGCAGCTCCACTTCCCAATCCCTCTTTGCTCCAACTCTCACTCAGCAGTCCCTCTCCAGTTGCCCTTCCCCCACTCACTCATTTATACAGTTTAAAATCAGACCTTCAGTGATTCTCTACTGATTTGGTGCGAGGGTCTCATGCAGTGGTAGAACAAACAGCAGTGGTTAGAAAGAGGAGTCAGCTATCTGAAGTGTATTACTAAAATCTGTGATATAACCTTTCAAATATGCGGACAATGGGACATACTCGAGATGTTAATCTAGTGAAATCTGAAATAATCTGGAATAAAAATGGCAGTAATGACTCAAAGATGTCACATCATTGGCATGGTATATTTACCCATGAAATTTAAGTGGCTACTATTTTGTCTGTCTTGGTATCATTCCTATAAAATAACATTTTAGCAGCGCAATCAATGCTTTTTGGAATAATTTTCTCAAAGGATTTGGTTTATACTGGATTATCCTAAACTGTGGTTTGCCTCACTGCTTCTAACTTGGAAAGAGGAAAATTTAGCAAGCTAATTTCTTCCTACAGAATATAAATATAGCCAAATATATTGAAAAATAAAGGGAAAAGATTGGTAAATGCAGTGAAACATGACTATAATTGTAGAGGCCATCACAGTAGTCCTCCTCATCCAGGTTAAGCTTGTTAAGGTTTTAGCTTCTCTGCCAACTCTAGTCAAGTTCCACTAGAGCCAAGAAAATACATTTGTTACAAAGCAATGTTCCCAATAACAAGGTTCACTGCACTGCAATTATTTTCCTGCTGGTGTTTGATTATTTTTTTAAAATTGAATTCTTTAAGCAGAGGACTTAATAACACAGCAACAGTTTAATGTGAGACTCTGGGGCTAGATGCTTACAAATATAGAACACACGATGAAGAAGGGAAGAACAAAATATTGAGGTAATGCAATTTTGGTTTAAAGCAAAACAGTACATGATTAGACAATAGATAGCATGATGATTAATATTTGAAATGACAGAAAATATAGTTATTTAGATATTTATGCTATAATAATGTATATATATGTAGGGATATTAGAAAAATATAGGATTTATAATGTGTTGGTTTGTTTTGTCAGTATCCTGTGTTCAATCAAACATGTTGATTGAAATTTTTGGCAAGCAATATTTTGGCTGACATTTTAACATTGCAACATTATTTTAATCCTTTTATTTCTCATGGTTAATGAATCTTGTGCTTCTTGGTTCATACATTACTTCAGAAAATGCATTTTTTTTAGTAATACTGTTATTATGCTGGTGAGACCTTGGATCTTTTGCTGCATTCCTTCTGACTAAGTGCGTTGTCATAAGAAGCAAGTTCACTTTCGAAGATCACTATAAAATTGTGCTTCATAGTCCTCGTTGTTTGGATTTTATAGAGTCATAGAATCGTACAGCACGGAGACAGACATGTTGGCCTAATCAGTCCATGCCGAAGATAGTTAAACTAAGCTAGTCCCACTTTCCTGCTCCTGGCCCATATCCAACTAAACCTTTCCTATTCATATATCTATCCAAATGTCTTTTAAATGTTGTAATTGTATCCGCGTCCATCACTTCCTCAGGAAGTTCATTCCACATTCGAACCATGCTCTGTAAAAAAAAAGCCTCTCATGTCAATTTTAAATCTCTCTCCTCCCACCTCTGTCGAAAAGACAGAGAGGTGGGCAGAGGGGGTGGGGTTGCCTTGTTGGTTAAGAACAAAATTAAATCTATGGTATTGAATGACATAGCGTCGGATGATGTGGAGTCTGTGTGGGTGGAATTGAGGAACCACAAAGGCAAAAAAACCATAATTGGAGTTGTGTACAGACCTCCTAACAGTGGTCAGGACCAGGGACGCAACATGTACCGGGAAATAGAGAAGGCATGTCAGAAAGGCAAGGTTACATTGATCATGGGTGACTTCAATATGCAGGTGGACTGGGTAAATAATGTTGCTAGTGGATCTAAAGAAAGGGAATTCATGGAATGCTTGCAGGATGGCTTTTTGGAACAGCTTGTCATGGAGCCCACAAGAGAGCAGGCTATTCTGGACCTAGTGCTTTGCAATGAACCAGACTCTATAAAAGATCTTAAAGTAAGGGAACCCTTAGGAAGTAGCGACCATAATATGGTAGAGTTCAGTCTGGAGTTTGAAAGGGAGAAGGCAAAATCTGATGTAATGGTGTTACAGTTGAATAAAGGTAATTATGAGGGCATGAGAGAGGAACTGACTAAAATAGACTGGAAGCAGAGGCTAACCGGGAAGACACTAGAGCAAAAATGGCAGGTGTTTGTAGGTATAATTGAGGACACTGTACAGAGGTTCATTCCCAAGAAAAGAAAGATTAACCGGGGAGGGATTAGACAACCTTGGCTGACAAAGGAAGTCAGGAAATCTATTAAAGAAAAAGAGAGATCCTATAAAGTGGCTAAGAACAGTGGGAAATCAGAAGATTGGGAAGGATACAAAAGCCAACAGAGGATAACAAAGAGTGTAATAAGAAATGAGAGGATCAAATATGAAGGTAGGCTAGCCAGTAATATTAGAAATAATAGTAAAAGTTTCTTTCAGTACATAAGAAACAAACGACAGGCAAAAGTAGACATTGGGCCACTTCAAACTGATGCAGGGAGCCTAGTGATGGGAGATAAGGAAATAGCAGGAGAACTTAACAAGTACTTTGCGTCAGTTTTCACAGTGGAAGACATGAGTAATATCCCAAAAATTAAAGGGTGTCACGGGGCTGAGTTGAGTATGGTTGCCATTACGAAAGAGATAGTGCTAGAAAAGTTAAAAAGTCTTAAAATTGATAAATCTCCTGGCCCCGATGGGATACACCCTAGAGTTTTGAGAGAGGTTGCTGAGGAAATAGCAGAGGCATTGGTTGAGATCTTTCAAGAGTCACTGGAGTCAGGAAAGGTTCCAGATGATTGGAAGATGGCTGTAGTAACCCCCTTGTTCAAGAAAGGATCAAGGCAAAAGATGGAAAATTATAGGCCAATCAGCTTAACCTCGGTTGTTGGTAAAATTCTAGAATCCATCATTAAGGATAAGGTTTCTAAATTCTTGGAAGAGCAGAGTCTGATTAGAACAAGTCAACATGGATTTAGTAAAGGGAGGTCATGCCTGACAAACCTGTTGGAATTTTTTGAAGAGGTAACAAGTAGGTTAGACCAGGGAAACCCAGTGGATGTGGTCTATCTGGACTTTCAAAAGGCCTTTGATAAGGTGCCACACGGGAGGCTGCTGAGCAAGGTGAGGGCCCATGGTGTCCGAGGTGAGCTGCTGGGATGGATTGAGGATTGGCTATCTAACAGAAGGCAGAAAGTTGGGATAAAAGGTTCTTTTTCAGAATGGCAGCCGGTGACGAGCGGTGTCCCGCAGGGTTCGGTGCTGGGGCCACAGCTGTTCGCATTATATATTAATGATTTGGATGAGGGAACCGGGGGCATTCTAGCGAAGTTTGCCGATGATACGAAGTTAGGTGGACAGGCAGGTAGTACTGAGGAAGTGGGGAGGCTACAGAAGGATCTAGACAGGTTGGGAGAGTGGTCCAGGAAATGGCTGATGGAATTTAACGTGAGCAAGTGCGAGGTCTTGCACTTTGGCAAAAAGAATAAAAGCATGGACTACTTTCTAAATGGTGAGAAAATTAATAAAGCCAAAGCACAAAGGGATCTGGGAGTGCTAGTCGAGGATTCTCTAAAGGTAAACATGCAGGTTGAGTCTGTGATTAAGAAAGCGAATGCAATGTTGTCTCTTATCTCAAGAGGGTTGGAATATAAAAGCAGAGATGTACTAATAAGACTTTATAAAGCTCTGGTTAGGCCCCATTTGGAGTACTGTGTCCAGTTTTGGTCCCCACACCTCAGGAAGGACATACTGGCACTGGAACGTGTCCAGCGGAGATTCACACGGATGATCCCTGGAATGACAGGTCTAGCATATGAGGAACGGCTGAGGATACTGGGATTGTATTCGTTGGAGTTTAGAAGATTAAGGGGAGATCTAATAGAGATGTACAAAATAATACATGGCTTTGAAAAGGTGGATGCTAGAAAATTGTTTCTGTTAGGCGAGGAGACTAGGACCCGTGGACACAGCCTTAGAATTAGAGGGGGTCATTTCAGAACAGAAATGCGGAGACATTTCTTCAGCCAGAGAGTGGTGGGCCTGTGGAATTCATTGCCATGGAGTGCAATGGAAGCCAGGACGCTAAATGTCTTCAAGGCCGAGATTGATAGGTTCTTGTTGTCTAGAGGAATTAAGGGCTACGGGGAGAGTGCTGGCAAGTGGAGCTGAAATGCGCATCAGCCATGATTGAATGGCGGAGTGGACTCGATGGGCCGAATGGCCTTACTTCGACTCCTATGTCTTATGGTCTTATGGTCTTATGGTCTTATGGTCTTAAAATGTGCCCCCATTCTTGAAATTCCCAATCTTCGGGAAAAGACAGCTACTATTAACTCTATCTATACCTACAATTATTTTATTAACTTCTATCAGGTAGCCTCTCAACCTCCTACACTCTAGTGAAAAAAGTGCCAGCCTATCCAGCCTTTCTTTATGACTCAAACCTTCCATACCCAGCAACATCCTGATAAATTTCTTCGGATTGTTCTCTAGCATGACAATATCCTTCTCTTAATTGGATGACCAGAACTGGACACAGTGTTCCAGAAGAGGCCTCACCAATAGAACATAGAACATTGCAGCGCAGTACAGGCCCTTTGGCCCTCGATGTTGCGATGACCTGTGGAACCAATCTGAAGCCCATCTAACCTACACTGTTCCATTCTTTTCCATATGCCTATCCAATGACCATCTAAATGCCCTTAAAGTTGGCACGTCTGCTACTGTTGCAGGTAGTGTGTTCCACTCTCCTACTATCTCTGACCTCTGTCGTATATCTATCACCCCTCAATTTAAAGCTGTGTCCCCTCATGCTAGTCATCGCCATCCGAGGATGACTGTCCAACCTATCTAACCCTCTAATTATCTTATATGTCTCAATTAAATCACCTCTCAACTTTCTTCTCTCTAATGAAAACACCTCAAGTGCCTCAGCCTTTCCTCATAAGACCTTCCCTCCAAACCAGGCAACCATCCTGTCATCCAATAAGTCTCCTCTGAGCCCTTTGCAAAGCTTCCACATCTTTCCTATAATGTGGTGACCAGAACTGTATGCAATCCTCCAAATGTGGCCGCACCAGAGTTTTGTACAGCTGCAGCATAATCTCATGGTTCCGAAACTCAATCTCTCTACCAATACAAGCTAAGACGCCATATGCCTTCTTAACAACCCTATCAACCTGGGTGGCATCTTTCAAGGATCTATGTGCCTGGACAAAGATCTCTCTGCTCATCTACACTACCAAGAATCTTACCATTAGCCCAGTACTCAGCATTCCTGTTACTCCTTCCAAAGTCGATCACCTCACACTTTTCTGCATTAAACTCCATTTGCCACCTCTCAGCCCAGCTCTGCAGCTTATTTATGTCTCTGTAACCTACAACATCCTTCATCACCACCTACAACTCTACCGACCTTAGTGTCATCAACAAATTTACTAACCCATCCTTGTGTGCCCTCATCCAGGTCATTTATAAAAATGACAAACAACAGTGGACCCAAAACAGATCCTTGCAGTACCCTACTAGTAACTGAACTCCAGGATGAATATTTCTGATCAACCACCTCCCTCCGTCATTAATGTCCTGAATAACCTCAACATGACTTCCCAACGTCTACACTCAAAGGACTGAGCAATGAAGGCAAGCGTGCCAAATGTCTGTGTAACCATTCTGTCTGTATGTGACGCAAACTTCAAAGAATTATGTACCTGTTCCCAAAGGTCTCTCTGTTCTCCAACACGTTCCAAGGCCCTACCATTAATTGTATATGCCCTACCCTTGTTTGTTGTACCAAAATGTAAGACCTCGCTTTTATCCAGATTGAACTCCCTCTGTCATTTTTCAGCCCATAGACCCATTTGATCAAGATCTCTCTTGCTAATCTTAGAATACCATCTTCACTGTTTACAATGTCACCAATTTTGGTGTTGTCAGCAAACTTACTAACCATGTCTAGCAACTCTTGTCACTCTCTGCTCTTTACATAACTACAATCCCAGTCCAAACCTAGATAGTTAAAGTCTCAACTATAAATAGTCTATACTGTAATTCTTCCATTCCTTTATAATTTCCTTGCAAATTTGTATCCATTAGTCAGTGGCTTATGGAGTACACTGACTAATTTGATTCCATCTTTTTTATTCATCAGCTGTAGCCAAATGGATTCTGTCCTTGATCTCTGGGAAAGCAATGCAATGTTCTCCTTAATCAATACTGATTGGTGTTGCCATGAGGTATTTAGCTTGGTATTCTATTCTGCATATTAGAGAGATAGCTATTCTTGTCTCTTCTTTCTAGTGTATGACTTGTCGTTTCCCATTACCTAACAGTGACTACTGTATGACCCTGGTATGTTCTTGCAATTTCTATTATTTATACTATATTTCATAGTGCTATTCTCGGTAAATACATCTCTCGTTAATACAGACTACTCCATCCTTTCTTCAAAATGCTTTGCACTTACCTTCTGATGTCACTGTTACACATGATATAAATCACCATCTTGTTACCATATTCACTTTCATGATGCTACAAATACTGCCATGTCTCCCGTTGTCTTTTTTGGCCTTGTATCCAGCAATAGTTAATATACAGCCCTATCCGCCTTTAAGCCAGATGTGTGTTATCACGACAGCAATGCCTCTCTGCATTTTCACTTTGCTAATCTTATTTATCACATTCCATATGTCCATAAACACGCACTGTCACTCTAATTTAGAATTTATTACTTTCCCTCTTTAGCTGAATCTACCTGATACCTTACTATTTTGTACTGCCTTTCTCAATATTCTTTTACATTGGTATACCTCTCTAGTAATATTCCTTGTTTCCACTTTCTGCCACTTTAATTTAAACCTTCCCCAATAGCACTAGAAAATCACAGCGCAATAAAACTGGTCTGATACTCTTTAGGTGCAACATTTGCGACAGGTCTCATTTACCCTAGAACTGATGCTAAAGTCACATGACTCTAAACCCCTTCATCCTGAACCATCTCTCCAGTCACACACTCACCTGCTTTATCCTCTTGCTTCTACATTCTCTTGACTGTGGTACTGGAAGAAATAAAGTGTTTACTACTTTTGAGGTCCTGTTGGTTAATTTCATATCTAGCTCACAAAACTCTGATTTCAGGACCACGTTCCACTTTCGACGTATGTTGATGGTCCCATCAAGGGCCACGATGGTTGTCTGTTAACTCCCCCACACACAAACACACACACACACACCAGAAACTCTTGTCTGTTCCCCTAAGTATCGAATCTCTTATCATTATTGCTCTTTTGGTCTTCAATGTGCCTCTCTGTAGAACTGCACCATCTGTGTTGCTGTGGACTTGGCTCTGACTGTTCTCCTAAGATGAACCATCACTTTCATTAGTATTCAGAACTGAATACTGACGGCAGAACCAAGTAGCACTCGGGTGTCTCTCACTTTACATTGTATTTCTTCTCAACTGTATCATGGTCAACGATATCCTCTCTCCCTGCATCATCTTAAATTGTGGGATGACTACATTTACAGAGGAGCTTGCCATAAAACTTGGAACCTCATGCATGCGCCAGAATACCACTTGCTGGTGCTCATGCTCTGAAACCTAGACCTCCCACTGCTGCAACTGATAGACTTCCTTCAAATGTGGTAATCTAGCATGTAGGAAACTCCTTGGGGTCCTACATGCCATCGGGCATGCTCTTCAGGGGATGGAGCAGCCATGACATTCCTCCATCTGTTAGATAATAAAACTTATGACAAAAGAAGATCCCAGCAGGTATTCCCTTCTATCATTATTATCATCAAAATATTGATTGTTTTTGTTTAAATTTCTCAAAATTTTAGAGTAATTTTCTAACTTTTGAGAAAGGGAAACAAAGTCACAAAACTCTCTTGCCAATCAACTCAAGTGATTCTCATCTGCTACACACTGCTTTCAGTGTGCTTCACATTCCTCATGGTCTGCTTCACAGTAATTCTGACCTGCTTCACTCTCCCTCCTTTCACCACACTAATGTCTGTCAATGACCATTTCCATTAAGAGAGAACCTAACCATCTCCTTTTGATGTCCATTGGAATTAACATGGCTAACTTTCCACTATCAAATTCTTAGGAGTTATCATTGACCTGGAGCTTAACTGGACTGGCCAAACAAAGATGCTTACAACAGCAGGGTGATACCTGGGAATTCTGTGGTGACTAACTTACCTCCTGACCCCCTAAAACTTGTCACTACCTGTAAGATAAAAATCAGAAGTGTAATGGAATACACTTCTTGATACTGTACACTTGCCCGGGTGAATGTAGATCTACAAACACTTAAGAAGTTTGGCAGCAGCATGCATCATTCATAAAATGCATGGTAACAACTTAATAAGTGAACTTCAACAGGAATTTCCAAACTTGCAACTGGTCCCAACTAGAAAAACAAGGACAGTTGTTGTATGGGAAAATTGATAATTTGAAGTTCCTGTCTAAGCTGATAATGTCTGACACTGGATACTATTCCAATGTTCCTTTACTGTAATAAGATCAAAAACCTGAAACTCCTTTCCAATAGTTATTTGGGGATACTGTAGTGATTGGAGTGAGGTTGGCCAGGTGGATCTCATTGAGTATGAGTTCCTAATTGGGCCTGGTAACCTGGCCAACCAGGGAGCCCTGTCTGATCGACATAAACAGAGAGTACACGTGTAACTAAAGGGTGACTTGGTGATGGGATACTGGCTTCTATTTCAGGCACTCACACCACATGGCTGCAGTGGCAAGGGAAATTATACAGGTCAACAAATGCAGTGAATAAATAGAAAGATGCATTTGCTGACTTTAACCACTAATGTGAGGACATTACATCTTTTGTGGCATTATATCCAGGTTACTGGAACTGGTTTGCTGTCTTGTACCTTCTTTATGTCTGTCTAGAGGGCCTTCTGCTTTGCTACTCGGAGACGACCTCTCTCATGTCCACCTGCTGCTTTAGAGAAAGTTGGGACATACTGCATGGCTTGCTGCACAATTTCTTTTCCTTTTTCTCTGCACAAATGTTGTTTAGAGTGTGATGTACAATCAAGTTAATGGTTTAAGGAGTTAAATGGAGGAAGAGAATGGGTGTCTGTTCCTTTGGCTTTTGTCTAAATTCTTTGACCTCAAGGAATTGATTTCTATTCTATTTCAGGAGAGTTAATTGGCAAGTACAGTATCTGATAAGTGATTCAGGTTGATTACATTCCTCAGGATCAATATATTATTACAACTGGTGGTAATGTTGAAAAAAAATCAAAATATCACTAAATATAATGTTGAATGCAATACTTAACTTGCTTCAAAAACACATAAAGGATAGCATGTTGGTGATGTGACATAATTCCAGTGTGTGGGAGTACCTGTAACTACCTTTTTTCTTGACTAAACATATCTGTGGCATACATTTGAACTTCAAGAAACTTTGTTTCAGATTCTGAGCTGATCTAAAGACACTGAAAGGGATGAGGAAGAGGGAAAGTTAGGTGCCAAATTAAGGAGCAGAAACTCAAAGAACATAATTTTGGCATTATTTCCGAAGTCATGTGAAAATTGGCATATGGCAAATAAGATTAAAGAGTTGAGTGCACAGCTGAAAACCTGGTCAGGGAGAAGTGGATACTTGTACCTGGGGCATCAGTTTAGAGGCAGTTAGGATCTGTACTGATGGGATGGTCTGTACCTGAGCGGTGCTGAGATTGGTGTTCTTGCAATTCGCATAATTAGGGAAGTAAAAGAGGACTTCAAAACTTAAGAAGATGTGGTAAATCAGTGGGTAGAGTCAAGGCCAAAGATAGAGGTATTAGTGTTGGAAATAATAAACAGACCGTGAAAGGAAAGCACAAAGCATATGAATCTAAAAGTCAACTAAAAGACAAGACTAGAATTTACAAAGCATGTAGGAAGATAAAACAAAAGGCTCCGTATTGACTGACATAGTATTTATGTACATGAATCACAAAAGTTTGGATGCAGGCACTGAAGTACAGCAAACTTTGTTTTAACTGGCATCTTATGAACCAAAACTCTTGATTAACCAGCAAAAATTATATATCTCAAATAATGGAAATTTACTGCATCATAGTGATCTCTGTGAGGTCTGAGTAGTTGTTGACAGTGCAAGTGATAAGGTTCTTTGTTGGTAAGTTTTATTGCAAGCCAAGTTGCATTATTATTAAAGTGATTTATGTTGAAAATAAAGTATAACAGTGATATGTATACTCCCTGCAAAATATTTCTATTTCTTAGTCTGTGTTTTTACATTGATTATATGGAGCTCTTAATTAACTGGCCCACTCCTAGTCCCATTAATGCCAGTTAATAAAATGTTTCATGACGGGAATTAAATATACCAGTGACTGATGAGACCACATTTGGAGTTTTGCGCATTATAGTTAAGGTCACCTTTTTCAAGGAAGGCTGTGAAGGCAGTTCGGTGAAGGTGAACTGGAATGAGTGGGTTGCCTTATAAGGAGAGGTTGGACACATTAGACAAGAATCACTGGAGGTTAGAACAATGAGGCATGGTTAGATTAAAATGCAAGATCCTTGAACAATGGAGAGTATGTTTCCTCTAATGGGAGAATATAGAACAAGAGGTTTCTATTTAAAAATCAGAGATCGATCATTTAAAACAGATTAGATGATTTTTTTTTTCTCCATAGGTTCACGTGCCTTTGAAACTCTCTTCCTGAAAAGGTGATGGAAACCTTGAATATTTTTAAAGAAGAGAGAGGTAGATTCTTGTTAAACAAGGCACAGTCAGGTTGGACCGAAGGGTTTCCATGCTGTACATCTCTATGACTCTATGACTAAGTGTTGAAAAAATATTGTGGTAGGTGAGAATGTGGATTTGATGTTACAGTCAGATCAGCCACAATTTTGTTGAATGGCAGAGTGAGTTTGAAGGGCTGAATGGCATATTCTACTCTTGAGTCACATAAATATTTGCATGTTCAATCAATTCCTGCACCTTCGCCAGCCAGAATGCACTTCACCTTTCAGGCTGGCTTTAAGTGGTGCGAGCCTTGCACATACGCAAATCCTACCCTAAGGCATGCAGCAGTGCGCTTCATACTCAGGAGCATTTCATCCATTTCTCAATGAGCTGACAGAATGAAGTTTGTGTGCTGTCTCCAATGTACCTGATGCCTGGTTTAATCCAATTTTGTATCACTAAATACTTTCTATATGTGGGGTTGTTTCACACTAGAAATAGAGCTCCTTATGGCTGTCACTCAGAGTAACTGTGGGAACGTATGATATACTACAAATTGATTCTTTCCAGTGATAAAGACTGATCATTTTAATTTAGTTCTTTGTACTTAATGATGCTATGAATAAACACTATATTCTATTTTGTGTACTGATTGCCTGTAACAAGTGAGCAGAATTGAAATTGGTGGGGTGTGTTTCCCAAAGGGTTCTCCTGATTGTTCACTGGAAACTACATTGAAAAACCCATTAAAACTCCAAGTGAATAATGTGGATACTGCTTTCTGTTTTTCCTCAGGCTTCCAGTGGAACATAAATGGCAGACATTTGGGAAAGCCTTGGTCCCTGACAGAAGCCAATGACTTATGAATCATTTCCTTAAGATCGTGACCGTCAGTCACAACAGGTTTTTTATTGTACAAGAAGTCAGAGATACAACGATGTTATCATTAAGTGATCAGCTTGGAGGGATTTCTGGTTTACCCACACTGTGTTTGCATTCTTCACATATTGAGATGTTGATCCTATATTATACTTGCATGTCATAAGCTTATTTACAAAAGCAGATGTCCATGCATAGTTGCCCCAGCATTGCTGTCATGACAGTACGCTGGAGCAGATGAAAAATAGGCTTGGAAAAGAACCATCACCAGAAGTTCATAGCTGTCCCCTTGAGGGAGTGAGTCTCTGATATTACAGCCATTCATTGGGGTGCATGGTTAAAACCAACATTTTAAAAGTTAGAGTTCCCAGACTATCTGTCCTTATAGAATCTACTGTCACTGAAATAAATCATTTGGGTTTATAAATCATTCTTGTGCCAGCACTTCAAAAGAATGATTCAATTAAACCCACTTTTGGCTCTTCCTCCAAAAGGAAAGCAGTCAAACCTGCCTTTCAAAAGAGCAGAGTGGGTATGGTGAGAGATATAGGGAAGATAGAGCTGTTCTCTTTGAAGAAGGGAAAGCTAAGAGGAAGCTGCAAGTCATGTATAGTTTTGTTGGAGTAAGTTACAGTATCTGGCTGAAGTTGTCAGTAAGCCCGGGACACAGATTTATGGAGAAAGACAAAAGCTGTAGGAATGATAGGAGGGCATTTTATGTTTTTGCAGTGATGGATTGTATTGCATGAAAGAGTAATTCAATCAGATTCAATAATAACTTTGAAAATATTATTGAATAATTTCTTCAAAGGGAAAACCTACAAAGCTATGAGGACAGAAGCTGAAATTGGATTGAAAGGGTGACCTGTTTTAATGTGGTGGCAAAGATGTGGTGGGCCACATGGCCTGTGTTCTTTGTCTTTCCATGATTCAACAAAATCATGCAGCAGAAAACTTTTTTGTGTACATTGCATTAAGACATTTGTAATCTTTTAATTTTGCTGATAAGACCATACCCAAAGAAGCAAACATTTGGCAGCATGGTCAGATTGGCTGCCCCATGCCTGCTTTAAACAAGTCCGCATCAAACAGTCAAAGAAAAGGTGTCTTTCAAGCACCGGCCAAACTCTCTGAAATCTCCTTCTTCTGAGTTTATAATTTGTACAGCTTTGGGATGTTAAACGGAGGAACTATGAAGCTGGCATATTCATGGATTCATGCTGACTTCAAACTTGCCTCCACCATCACAGTTTATAGTACTGGAACCATGACGTTCATACTCACTGCAATGTGTTACTTATAAAAGCAAACAAAAGCTGAATGGTGCACTTAGTTTGCTATTGCAATCAATCAACCAGTATAGCATATAGCTTCCTCTGCAGTACATTAAAGTATATTTCAACCCAAATTCAAAAGGACAATGTCTATAAGGTGCACTGATATTACCTATACTGTTAGAATTGCACATTCCTTATACAAGGCTGAATATGAGTAGAATGAGTCAAAACTAGACAGGCATTTTTCTAGCTATGTTTCTCATATGTGTAAAGCTTCTGGGATGCTTGTGGTTGCATTTCCAAGTTTTGCATCATCCACAGACTTTGAAATAGTGCCTTGTCACATCTAGGTCATTAAATATATCAAAAAGATCAATGATCCTAATTCAGACTCCTGAGGAACACTACTGTATACCTCACTGCAATCTGGAAAACGATTGTTCACCAGTTTGCTTTCTGTTCTTTAACTAATTCTGAATTCGAGTGACAGCTATTGCTTTAACGACTATCTTCAAATTTGCTTACAAGTTTTTCTGAGATAATATTTGGCACTTCTTTGTTATACTGATTCTCTAATTTTACCATGAAGGATGTCAAAGGTATGATATTTTTAATTGACTGCTATTGCTGTAGGGATATGCATCTTTCATAACAAGATTGAATATTCAATGCAAGAAACAAGACTCTGTTAGTGAAGTCGGGAGATTCCACACCATTCTACAAGAGGGAATTGCAAGGCATTTGCGTTCACCCTTCTCCTTGCAGAGTTAACATTGTTGAATTTTAAGCAGTTTAATGCAGAAGTGGCATGATCACTTAACCATACAGAATCCATTGAATTGTGACCTAAAGTAACCGCTGTGGAGTGCAGTGACCTCCACCACCCAGCTAGTGTGCTGGGAACTAACAGGGGTGCTCTTCAGAGTGAGATATTAACCTGCTGCTTTTCTCCGAACCTGCCACATTTAAGCTCAATTGCTGTGGCATTACTTTCTGAAAATCCTAAACAAAGCAAGGTTCCTCATGAAGCTATTGTCCACTTTCTAACAATCATTGTTTTGCTTTCAAGCTTGGATCATCAGTCAAATAATGCAGAACTTCACTCTATCCTCTCTGGAGGTTACGATATAAATAACAGCAGTTCTTTTACTTCTTTTGAACAAGCCATTGAATGACACCATGATCTGAATTTTTCTCAGCTACATTGCCCTGGCAAAGCCAGAAAAATATTTACGTTTCTGTCCTTTGAGGCATTCTGACCCATTCAAGGGATCTCTCCATTTCTGATGCTGCTGGTAACGTGAAGACTGTTTACAATGGAAACAGGCCGTTGGACCTCTGCATTTCAGGATAGCATTTACCCTTCACACGAGCAAATTGTTGGATCATATTTAATCAATAATAACTATGTCCCTTTATTCTTTTTTCTTATCCACTCAGAGTCATAGAGATGTGCCGCATGGAAACAGACCCTTTGGTCCAATTTGTACATGCTGACCAGATATCCCAACCCAGCTAGTCCCACCTGCCAGCACCTGGCCCATATCCCTCCAAACCCTCCTTATTCATATATCCATGCCTTTTAAATGTTGCAATTTTATTAGCCTCCACCACTTCCTCTGGCAGCTCATTCCATACACTTACCACCCTCTGAGTGGAAAAGTTGCCCCTTAGGTCTGTTTTATATCTTTCCCCTCTCACCCTTAACTTATGCCCTCTAGTTCTGGACTTCCCGGCTCCAGGGAAAAGACTTTGTCTATTTATCCTATCCGTGCCTCTCATAATTTTGTAAACCTCTATAAGGTCACCCCTCAGCCCCCGACGCTCCAGGGAAAACGGCCCTAGTCCACTCAACTTCTCCCTATAGCTCAAATCCTCCAACCCTGGCAACATCCTTGTAAATCTTTTCTGAACCCTTTCAAGTTTCGCAACATCTTTCCGGTAGGAAGGAGACCAGAATTGCACACAATATTCCAACAGTGGCCTAACCAATGTCCTGTACAGCCGCAACATGACCTCCCAACTCCTGTACTCAACATCCTGACCAATAAAGGAAAGCATACCAAATGGCTTCTTCACTATCCTATCTACCTGTGACTCCACTTTCAAGGAGCTATGAACCTGCACTCCAAGGTCTCTTTCTTCAGCAACACTCCCTAGGACCTTACCATTAAGTGTATAAGTTCTGCTAAGATTTACTTTCCCAAAATGCAGCACCTCACATTTATCTAAATGAAACTCTATCTGCCACTTCTCAGCCCATTGGCCCACCTAATCAAGATCCCATTGTAATCTGAGGTAACTTTCTTCACCGTCCACTACACCTCCAATTTTGGTGTCATCGGCAAACTTACTAACTGTACCACTTATGCTCACATTCAAATCATTTATGTAAATGATGAAAAGCAGTGGACCCAGTGCCAATCCTTGTGGCATTCCACTGGTCACAAGCCTCCAGTCTGAAAAACAACCCTCCACCGCCACTCTCTTGTCTTCTACCTTTGAGTTAATTCTGTATCCAAATGGCTAGTTCTCCCTGTATTCCATGAAATCTAACCTTGCTCACCAGTCTCCCATGGGGAACCTTGTTGAACGCCTTACTGAAGCCCCTATAGATCACATCTACTACTCTGCCCTCATCAATCTTCTTTGTTACTTCTTCAAAAAACTCAATCAAGTTTGTGAGACATGATTTCCCACACACAAAACCATGTTGACTATCCCGAATCAGTCCTTGCCTTTCCAAGTACATGTACATCCTGTCCCTCAGGATTCCCTCCAACAACTTGCCCACCACCGAGGTCAGGCTCACCAGTCTATAGTTCCCTGGCTTGTCCTTACCACCCTTCTTAAACAGTGGCATCACGTTTGCCAACCTCCAATCTTCCGGCATCTCACCTGTGACTACCTATGTTAAAAATATCTTAGCAAGAGGCCCAGCAATCCCTTCTCTAGCTTCCCACAGGGTTCTCGGGTACACCTGATCAGGTCCTGGGGCTTTATCCACTTTTAACCGTTTCAAGACACCCAGCACTTCCTCCTCTGTAATCTGGACATTTTGCAAGATGTCACCATCTATTTCCCTACAGTCTATAACTTCCATATCCTTTTCCACAGTAATTACTGATGAAAAATATTCACTTAGTATCTCCTCCATTTTCTGTGGCTCCACACAAAGGCCACCTTGCTGATCTTTGAGGGGCCCTATTCTCTCCTTAGTTACCCTTTTGTCCTTAATATATTTGTAAAAACCCTTTGAATTCTCCTTAATTCTATTTGCGAAAGCTATCTCATATCCCCGTTTGCCCTCCTGATTTTTCTCTTAAATATACTCCTACTTTCTTTATACTGTTCTAATAGAACATTCCAAATACATGTACATCCTGTCCCTCAGGATTCCCTCCAACAACTTGCCCACCACTGAGGTCAGGCTCACTGATCTAACGTTCTCTGGCTTGTCCTTGCCACCTTTCTTAAACACGTAATCCAACCTATTCATGAATGTTGATGTAAATTCTATCTTAACCACTAATTTGTAATCACAAATCAAATTCTACAATTTGCAAAAAAATAATTTATCCATCTCAACATTTGAAATCTCTTATGTTTAGACATGTAGTAATCTCAGTCCACTTCACCCCCGCCCCCTTATTGAACCCTCAAACTTTGGAAACAATTTTTTTCTATCTATCTTAACTTTAAATATCTTTCTCACATAGCTCTGTAATATACATTGGATGAATGTCTAATTTATTAAGAGCATCTTGTTTAAATATTTCCTTATACCAAGTAGTACCACTGTGAATCTGGTATTACACAGCCTCTAAAGATTTCATATCCTTTTTTGAAGAGATACACTCCCTCTCGATGGTGAAGGTCTTCCTGAGAGCTCATCTGTTGTATAAACAGTGAAATCAAATCCATACAATGCCTTATCATGTTGTATGATGGATCCTCACCATGGTCACTTTGGTGAAAGATACATCAGGTAGATTTGCCGCCACCATTATCCTCTTCAAATTGGATCTGAAGGGCCTGTCTGATTGAGGAAGACTGTCAGTTGTCTAATAGGAAAAGGCTTTTGGCCTACACAAGACAAAATTTTATTCAACCTGTTCAGAGATGGTATGATGCACCTCTGGAGAAGGTGGGGAGTTTATTCCAGGTCTCCACACAACCCTAATAAATGACTAGATGTTTTCCTCATCAGTTGGGATCAGAGTGGTGCTGGAAAAGCACAGCCGGTCAGGCAGCATCCGAGGAGCAGGAAAATCGACATTTCGGGCAAAAGCCCTTCATCAGGAAGGATCTTGGAATGAGAGGTTTTTTCAGTATCAGGTATATATGAGTGACAGGTTTCTTCAATTGTTAGAATTTTTTTCATCTCAATATCAAATTGGGGTATTCTCCTGAAAGTAATGTGAGGGATTAGAGATAGTATTGAATGAAATGTGAAGTGACAGGTGAGGATTAGAGTGTGTAACAGCCTTTTTTAAAACGGGGCCAAATTTAGACATTTGTACTGACCTTCTAATCAGCTTCCCTCGGAAATTGCCCTCTTCAACGGCCAACTCTGAACTGCCTCTGTAGATAGAAAGCTTGATTTGATCACATACCTGCCTTCACCACTTTGCTGAAACAAATATTGTATGTGCAGGAAACAACCAATGCTGGAGATCCCAGCGGGTTAGACAGCATCAGTGGAGAGAGAGCAAGCTAATGTTTTGAGTACAGATGACTCTTCATCATGGCTCCAGCATTGATTGTTTTCAGGGTAGATTCCAGCATCTGCAGTAATTTGCTTGTACATTGTACATGCAGAAGTCATTTCCATATGGAAGTCATTTGTAGGGAGATGGGTCTGCTGGGTCAGGAGATTTCCCCTCTCAAGATTTCTGTCTCCATGGAAGCATGCAATGGTGTTACCCTTCCATTTCAATGTAGCTTGCCTGTCAAGCAGTGGAAAGTAGCAGGTGTTTATATTAAATAGCAAGCAGATTTAGTTCTGCTGTTAGAAGTAGCATTTCAAGAGTCTTTACTAATACTTCTGCCAATATTTGTGGATAAAGTACTGTAACATATGCTAACACTTATATAATGTTAGTCAATGTAATGGTCAACTTCTTTTACACAACAGAAGCCTATGATGAATCATTACATTAAAACATATTTACATTCCAATATAGCATTGATCATCTTACTTATATTTAAAGGTAAAGGAAGCATTTTACTCTAATGTGTTATGATGTTGCCAAATCCTCAGCACACCTCCCATAGTTTTCACAAATGTTCTATAATGGGAATTTTTTTGGTTGGTTTTCAAGTGCTGCACCAGCACATTAAAATAGTTTGCTGGAAGAAACACAGATTTTGTGCGGTCCTTGCAATGGGGACCGTGATCTTCAAAGTTGTTCATTTTGCACCAAAGGCCTTTCTGAACTGTGGAGAAGCCAGAAGAAAATGTGGGTCTGGGAGGGAAAGCAAATTAATTTCCTGCGAAAGAAAATGCTCTGCATTTCCCAAGCTTATACCTGCTTGGAGTATAAGCAGGAGATCTAAAACCCTTGAAATTCATGGACTAAAATTCATTTAGATTTTCAGCACAGTGATTTGGCAGGATGCAAATTTTGTTCATGGAGACATACAGGTATCCTGGGTCATCACAAGGAAATGTTTGTTTGAATTAAATGTGTCTCGCTGCTCCTCTGCACAGCCTACCTTTGTTTTGTCTAGCTTTGTCAGGTTCAAATAGAAGCTTGTTAGAAATCTGCCTTTTACATCCCTTGCAAATGCAGAATAATGAGGCAACTGCTTAAGCCAGAACCTACTCCTCATTGTAAAGAGAGTAAGAGCTAGATCAGTTAAAGGTGCCAGCTGAGATTGCAGGTAAAGGTACCCTTTCACGAGCACAAGAATTTTTTCTACTTCAAAGGCAGTACTAGTCTTCAACAGGGATGACCACCATTTTTTATATTCATAACACTAGAATAATTTCATATTATGTCCATTTATCATCCATATTATGAAGCAAAATTATCTTTGATTGACAGATCTCAGAGAAGCTTTCCCGATGTTGAAATAAGCTCAGCCTGATGTATATGAAGCTTGGGAGGTAAAATCAAGAGAGTAGTGGAAATGTCTCAAGCAATACCATTTTGATTCTGTACTACACTTGTCTCCATCATGCTTCTTTCTGTCTCCAAATGCCATTATGGAAGTATTAGTATTCTAGTAGGGTTTTTAAACATAAGATGAACGTTATGAGCATAATAATGTAATAATTGAATTAATCGCATGACTATTCATGCATAGGTCAAATGCAAAGAGGTTTAACTGTATTAGCATGATAAGTAAGATCAGTTGACATTAATTCAAGTGCCTTAATCACGACTTATAATATAAACTCACTGGTATAAACTTTGATTGTTAAATGGAGCTGATAGAAAATGGTGATATGGTACCAACTTATTTCATTAGATTAATTATTATTGCAAACTTAATGCTGCTTTCGTACATGAATAAAGTCTGGGCTTAAAGCCTGAGAACTGATAGTTACTACTTTTTTCTATAATGGTGAATTAATATGTAGGCCAATTATAAGATCCAGACTATGTTCCATCCTGCCACAACAGATGAATTTCAGTAAGACATGAACATGTTATCAACATTCAAATAATCCTTGCAGTCTCAAATGCTCCTGATGCTGGTCACAAGCAGTCAGATGACTTCTTTAGTGACTTAATCTCTTTCAGGTGGAAGCCAAGATTTGTTTCCTGTAAAACCAAACACTGACTACCAGCTTAAGACATTTAGTCCCACTGTGGCCCCAAATCCAGTATGATGGCGCTGATGGTGAAATAATGGAGTGAACCTCTGTACAGCCGAATGAACAAATTAAAAGTGCAGCGCGTATATTTCTGTTGTTAGTGCTCAAAGTAAAACTCCTTTTCCAGTCTGGACGGAGTATGTCAGGCTTTTAATTGTTAATTCATTCCCTTTGGGTTCATAGAGCTGCGTTACAGGAAGTCTTTTATGAAACCTCAGCTGATGTATATTCTAGCAGGGATTTCAAAAAGAATAAAGGGTGGAATTCCCAGGATAACTGAGGAACTGTGGATAACATCGCTTCTTGACATAATTTTGGATTGAAAATTTGAGTTGTGTTTGAGCAAAAATTCTGCTTCTGTAAAGAATGATGTAGATATATTATTTAGGACCACTGTCTCATGATTTAACTTTGAATTGTATCAAACTAAATGATATTGATAGATACTCAGAACAGTGTGCACTGGAAATGTTTGGAGTGGGGCATCTGACTTGATTTGAAAATCTAATGGTTCACAGCAAATATCTTTGCTTTAATATCAAGCATCTGGAAGCTGTAGAAGAGTAATGGTGAATTACTTTTTGTTTCAGGATATTTCTAACATTTTGCCTTATTTAGTTCAAATTTTGCTTGAGATGAAATTTTGTTTATGACACCATTTCAATGAATGAATCACATTAGCAAATTTGCACATCAGATCAGCCAATCAAATGAATTGAAGTGAATTTGAGAAGTAACATGGAGACTTACACAGGAGAATGTGTTTTGAGTATAATATCAGGGATAGGAATTGTATGTTATCACCATTTATGTAATATTAAATATCCCGTGAAATTTCCTGCAAGTTTTATAAGAACAGTATTATACCAAGTATTGCTATAGGGAACATTTATTACCAAGAGTGATGTTGGCTCTGGGAATTTGAAAGTTTGAAAAAGGCCACAGATTGGCTTTAGTTGGAAAAGGGGTGGGTGATGGGGGTGTTGCCATTCTTCATGAGATTGATCTATTTAGGAAAGGATACCAGTGATCTGGGATCATTGTAAAGATAAATTACATGCTTAAAGGCAGCTGTGGAATAGGAAGTACTGGGACTGCAAAAACAGGGATTTGTGACCCCTGAGAGAACTTCTTATAATCTGGGAGATGGGGAGGAGGAAGTTTATAAAAGGGTGGACAGAGCTGTTCTGGAGTCCACCTGGTTTGGAATTTTAGAACATTTGTATTTATTTGGAGTTGGATCAAATATTCTAGTGAGGACAGGATGCTTGGAAGAAGATGCAGCAAACTGACATTTATCTCTCTTGAACCTTCAATGCCCCCATCCATTCTATTTGCTTTCTTCCTAATCACAGCTCATCTAGTACATATGTTCACATCATGTTCCCCACTGTCAGCTAATCCCTACATTTGCATTCCCCTCTTAAAGGATGGAAGAACTCCTTAAAGTGAATAGGTGAAGAAATGTGGGGAGGGGTAAACAGTCTTCTAGCATACTCTCCTGAAGTACGTGTTAATTTTACACCTTAAAACATGGCTGCCTAACTGTGTACAATGATCAAATGAAGTGACTAATGTCCAACAATTATTCAATCCCAATAAGAAATCTCTTTGCTTTCTAATTGAGCCGTCAGTAAAGAAATCACAAAACACAGGATACCATCAATCATGATTGCTGATCATAGTTTTGTATCTTAAAGCAAGTTATAATTGACAACAGTCCCCCTTATGTAACAAGTCTCTGGGAGGGGTCCTAAAAAGTTGAATTTGCTCTTTCTTCATGTTCAAGGCCTGTTTACAATGCACCTAAACATTTGAACAGCTTAACTAAAACTAAGAATGAACAGTGACCTTATACTCCATGCTATATGAACTAATTTAAATAAGATTTTATGATTTTGCATTCCATTAAAGGGAGTCTTGCCCATCAGCAGTATGGACTGGAAAAAATCTTGTGTGGTACTGTCTGATCTTTTTATGAATAGTCTGAAAATTGTACAAAACAAATACTCAATTGTCCAATATGAAGTTCTGGCTGGTAATGCTGCCTGCAGTGTAAAGCTGACTGCCAATTGGTTATCTCCTGTTTTGAGCCATGACTGAGATGCATGTCACTCCAGCAGTATCTCAGCATAACTACAGAATGGTGTCAGTATAGTACGCAGTCAGGATACAAAGACTTTCTTGTTTACTTGCTCAGGAAATGGCATTGAATTAAATGGATATTGATTGTTACTGCTCTGGAATATACACACATCAGGTCCAGATTATTTGTTCATGTTATAGAGACCATTTATGATTGCTAAATCAAGGAGTAGTCCAGAGTGACAGAGCAACCAAAACCAAAAAAAAACTATATTTTAAACTTTAGTTAAGGTGTTAGAAAAGCTAACCCAGTATCAGCCTAGGAAAGTTTATGACAAGTCTCCAACATTTCTGATTTTTGTTTCAGGAAACATTATATTGATTCTTATTGTATTTCTGTTACAACATCTTATGTTCTTGGGGAAGCACTGTGGCTCAGTGGTTAGCACTGTTGCCTCACAGCGCCAGGATTTGATTCCAGCCTTGGGCGACTGTCTGTGTGGAGTTTGCACATTCTCCCCATCCCTGTGTGGGTTTCCTCTAGGTGCTCCAGTTTCCTCCCACAATTCAAAGATGTGCAGGTTAAGTGAATTGGCTATGGTAAATTGCCCATCGTGTTCAGGGATGTGTTAATCAGGGATAAAACGTAGAGTTATGGGAATGGATACTCTTTGGAGGGTTGCTGTGGATTTGTTGGGCCGAAGGGCCTGTTTCCACACTGTAGGGATTCTGTGATTAGTGTAGCGTTACACCAATTTGAATGTCTTTCATGTATCTTTACCCATGGAACAGGAGTGAGGATTATTCTTACCTACTGCAACTATACTTTCAAGGATGAAAGACCACCCCAGTAATACCCGTACCAAACAGAATAGTGTGTGTGGTATTTTGGCTGGAGCTAATGTGACTGTACACCTAGTAGTGACCTAATGATTAGCCGAGAAATAATATTAAAAGATAATAGGGCAATTTTACTGGCTGGGTTTGAGTATTAGTTGGGCAGGATGATGGCCTAAGGTTATTATTGAAAGGGCTTTTAATCCAGACAGTGTTCAAATCCTGCCATGGCAGATAAAGCAATGATAGCCATCGTTCACGGAAGGAAACTGCCATCCTCACCTGGTCTGGCCTACGTATGAATCCAGACCCACTGCAATGTGGTTGACTCTTAACTGCCCTCTGGGCAATAAATGCTGGCGTAGTTAGCGATTATCCCATAAATGATTTTTAAAGAAAAGTGCAGAGAGAAAAATCAGACAGGGAGGGCTGACATCCTAACAAAACCTATTTATACACTTAACAACTTAATAAAGTGTCATTAACATCTTGGAAATTTTATCCTAACTTCTTCTTAATTGCATCTTTCAAAAACATGAAATAGATCTCAGGATCTTGACAGAATAACCCAAGAACACACATATCAGATTTGATGAGCATCCAGCATAATGTATGTACATCCGTTTTCTTAGATTAGATTACATTACAGTGTGGAAACAGGCCCTTCAGCCCAACAAGTCCACACCGACCCGCCGAAGCGCAACCCACCCATACCCCTACATTTACCCCTTACCTAACACTATGGGCAATTTAGAATGGCCCATTCACCTGACCTGCACATCTTTGGACTGTGGGAGGAAACCCGGAAGAAACCCACGCAGACACGGGGAGAACGTGCAAACTCCACACAGACAGTCGCCTGAGGTGGGAATTGAACCCAGGTCTCTGGCGCTGTGAGGCTGCAGTGCTAACCACTGTGCCACTGGCACAGATAATATATCTCAAATGCATTTACAGTAATGTAATGGCTGTTACTGGACTAGTAAGCTTGGACAAATAATTAACAGCACACATATTTCAATACAAATAGCGATTTGAGAATTTGAACTGAATTTAAAAGCTGGTGATTAGTAAAAATGACCACAAAGCTGTTGGTTGTCATAGAAACCCATCTGATTCACTAATATCATTTAGTGAGGGAAATATGCTGTATTCAGCTGCTCTGGTTGCAGTCTCACAACAGTGAGTCTTAAATGCCCTCTGAAAGGACCTAGCAAGCTACTCAGCTATGTCAAGCTGCTCACCCTCAATGCAGACTGAGGCATTGTCAGTGATACCCATTAACCAAGATCAAATCTTAGAAAGTATCTTTGTATACACTTAGAGGAAACACCTCTCAGAACATCTCAATGCAGTTCCTTTTAACAGGTTGCTTCAAATGACTCAACAATTCTGCTTAACAGACTTTATATTGTGCTAATTTTGGTTTACAATGCAGTTAATTTGATACAATTCTGAATATTGTGCTGTACTGTATAGAACTAAGCTACATAGATTTTTTGTTGTTTCACAACTTTGCAGACTATCAATATTACAGACTGAAATGAGGAATGTTCCTGAGCTGAAGTCTCAGTTCTGAGTGCCATGCTGCTAGCCTGGAATTGCTGTAAAGGAAGAGGTCTCAACCTTTTGCATCTGATTTTCATGAACCTAGTAACACTTGTTTTTTTTTTCTAAGCTCGTCAGTATCTGTAGCTTATTAGCCAGAGGTGAGAAATGTGTTGCAGTATTGCACATTTGCATGGATAGGTGTAGCTCCAGCTACAGTCAAGAAACCTGACACCATCAAAGAGAAAACAGCCTCTTGACAGTCATCCCATTTGACAATCACCTACTTAATCACTGATGCAAATTGGCAACAGTGTACACTGTCGACAAGATGTACTCTAACAATCCAGAAAAGCTTCTTTGACAATACCTGCCTAACCCATGAAGTCTATTATCTAGAAGGGCAAGGATAGCAGACGCATGGAAACGCCACAACCAAGATTTTCACCAAGTACACACCATCCTGACTTAGAACTACATTGCTGTTCCTTTACTGTTGCTGGGTCAAAATCTTGGAACTCCCTTCCAAGCAGCACTGTGGATGTTCCTACTCACCATGGACTTGGAGATAGTGAAGACTGCAGATGCTGGAGAGTCAGAGTGGATAAAGAGTGGAGCTGGAAAAAGCACAGATGTTTTGGTACAATTCTGGTTGCCTTTCTATAAGAAGAATGTTGTTAAATTTGCACGGGTGCAGAAAAGGTTTACAAGGATATTGCTGGGATTGGATGGTTGCAGTTATAGGGAGAGGCTGAATAGGCTGGAGCTTTTTTGTAGGCTGAAGGGTGACCTTATAGAGTTCATAAAATTATGTGGGGCATGGATAGGGTGAATTGCCAAGGTCTTTTTCCGACGATGGGAGAGTCCAAAACTAAAGGGGTCAGGTTTAAGGTGAGACAAGAAAGATTTAAAAAGGGCCTGAGGGGTAACTTCTTTCACACAGAGGGTGATGCATGTATGGAATTAACCACCAGAGAAACTGGTGGAAGTGGGTACAATTACAACATTTAAAAGGCATTCGGCTGGTTACATGAAGAGAAGGGTTTAGAGGGATATGGGCCAAGTGTTTGCAAATAGGACAAAGCCAGATTGGAATGGTTGGTTGGCACAGATGGGTTGGACCAAAGCATCTGTTTCTATGCAGTATGACTCTGTGATTCTAATGTAGCTTACCATCACATACTCAAGGGCTATTACATGTGATAAATAAATGCTTTCAAGTGAGTGATGCCCATATTCAGTGAATGAATAAAATAAAAAAAAATTAAATGACCATCAAAATTGTCAAAAACCTGGCTTCATCAGTGAAATAACGATTGCTATTAGAATATTTTTTGCTGCATTTCACTCAAGCAATATTTAATGAAAATCAAATATCCTTTTCAGCTGGGGAAAGTGACTGGTGTCTCGCACCGCCTCTTATGGTGATGTTATGACAGCTGAGAAAATAAATGGGGAAAATGGCAGGTAGATGATTCTAAATTTAAACATATCTGTTTTAAACTCTCAAAAAGCTACTAATCGATCATGTGTTGTGCATTTTGTACTTCTACGTGTGGACTTCAAGTGAATCCTGGTCAAATAGAGTTAGGGTAGTTGAGATGGGAAATCTCCCAACTTTTAAAAAGTACTTGCATGAGCACTTGAAATGTTGTAACCTTCAAGGCTATAGGCTTAGAGTGGGGAAGTAGGACTGGTGTAGGTAGTAGTATATTTTTGGTGGTACAGACTTAAAGGGCCATCTGTACAGCATGATTCTATGAAATATAGTAGGGAGGATATTCCTTCCAAATCAGGCATTAGAATGGTGGGATATCTGAGAAAGACACCTGGGGGGTGGCTTAATGAATTGCCGTGAACATGTGCCAACTTGCTTTCTGTTCCTCCTTTGCAACAGGAATGTTACCTATCCAGTCCCAGACCGCACTCTCAAACATCAAGTAGCAAATTTGCAGACTATTACCTTGGAGGAGCCTTTATTCAAATTAGAAACAAATTGTTGGCGCTCTTCTGTCCTTTTAACATAACTTCAATTCTGGAACTGTAATGCCTGAGCTGATTTAGCACAGGTGGCTTCTCCATTGCCGCCAAGGCCTATATTTGATAAGAAGCTCAATGGAACTCCATCTTGGGGAATCATGCAATTTCCTTTCCATATTTAGCCTTATGCTGTATCCACATATATAGGATTGACATTTCATTTTATCTCAGATTGTTAAAGCTTTTGGTTTTGTTTTACGTAGTTAGCTGACATGTTCCTGCTGTAGCTAGAAATACTGAAATGGTTAAATATTCTTAGTTTCCAGGGCAGTTTAGGATTTGATTTGTCAGGCTACAAATTGATCTGACAATGCTTTCATTGTTTGCTGGAATTACAGATGGTACGATCTGTCTATTTTTACAGAGACTTTGGGGATTGGTTAGCCACGGCAGTTTTGAGATAGGGAGATGGAGCAGGGAAGACAGGATGTAAACAAGTTGACAGCTGTTATTTTGTCAGAAATGTATCCCTTCTGATGGCCTTGTTCATTATTACACACAGTAAGAACACTTGACGCACCATAATCAGTCATTAATGATGAGGGTTATGAGAATAGATTATAAAGCTCTCAAGTTTTTCTTCGCAAGTTGAAGAGAGAGAGTCAGAGTTGGAGAGAACTACCAATAAGGTCATACCTCCAATATGTTTCTACACAAAACATGGCTGTGTTATTTTGAATGGAATAATTCTTTCTTCACCCAAAGATTAAATTTAACTTTAATATTATATGTACCACATTTCAACTTAATTGATTCTAGCATGAAATTGCATGTTTGTCTGTGTGCAAAGTATTAATAGAAGCCTACTTTAATGGAGAGCTGGGGTTGGGAGATGTAACAGTTGGTACTTCACTGAATGGTTGCAGGCAGTAGCTCATAACTAGATCAAAGAAATATTATTCCCAGTTGGAGAGTGAATTCTGTGGAGTATGACTTATTCTGAACTATTTTTATTTCAGTTTTGAAACATTAACTCTGTTTCTCTCTACATAGATGCTGTCAGACCTGCTGAGTCTTTCCACCACTTTCTGTCTTTGTTATGCCCATGATGAGCTTTTGGTTTATTCCCCTATCACTTCTCAGAGTAGAGCTGAGGTTCGCTATTAAGAAGAACGTGTGATTACACATTAGTAAACACATTCAAATCGACAAGAGAGTTTCTGGCCACTCTCAAAGGCCAAAAAAGTACCAACTGTCTGATACTCAAGCACAGCAAACTGCACATTGACTTTAAAAAAACACAAAGATCACTTTTGAACGGGAAATGAGCAAGTGCTGAGGCCATTGAATCTTATTTAGGTTCATATAGCTGAATTGCCTTACTAGAACATTTTCTGTGATCTTTCTGTTTGGCCCATTTACCACTTCTAATTCAATGTTTTAATTTTTCCTGGAACCATAATTTCTGTAAAATGGTGGTTTAGTATTATTTGTACTTACAGTAGAATGTTTTAATGTGGAACTAGTGTGGTCCATTGTGTATAGAGCATCTCTTTCAGACTAGTCATTGCACAAAACAAAAAAATAAATCCTGCATGTGTGCCCTAAGGGTAAAACTTGGTTTGAGTTAAGATTAGAATCTGTTATTCTTGCTGATGATTTTCTTGAAGCATATGTAGAAATTATTTCTCTGTCAGCAGTCTCTAGTCTTTGAATTCTATATTTGCAAAGCCAAAATAAAAACCTTCTGAGGTCTAGTGGGAAAAGGAAAAAAATGGCCACTTCTAGTCCCAAGCTAACCAATTAAAAAATAATCACAGTGTCATTCTACAAATAGTTAGCAATATGGGATAATGTTGGCGAATGTGTCTTGCTGTACAATGATATTAAATACAGCATTTTTATTACTGCATATTCAGGATTGACAGATTGCAGTTTATGAGCTGTTAACAGTTTATTTTGAATATCCATCTCTTAAACCACGATAACTTTAACCCATCTTATTTTATTTATGAAGCTAATTTAGATTATTGTTTGAGTTCGTTCATGGGATAGACCATAGAACAGTACAGTGCAGAAACAGGCCCTTCAGCTCACCATGTCTATGCTAACCATGTTGCTATTCTAAACTAATTCTATCTCTCTGTACATGGTCCATAACCCTCTTTGTGGTGGGGGGTTGGCCATCCACAGTTACTAGTTATTATCAAGATTCATCTTACTGTCTTTTAATGCCTTTGTTGGAGGGCTTCTCCCGGCTCAATGATGTGATGGCTCGTCACAGACTGGCAGTCTCCTACCGGCATGGTATTCCATTGTTCCTTAATTGGCTTTTCCTGAGCCGTAAACTGATCAGTAATGAACTTTGCTTTAATTTTACTTTTTTTATTATTATGTATTACTTCAACCATTAATGTAGGTGCCATGGTACGGTGACTTATAAAACTTTTCACTGTATTTTGTACATAAAGGTGCATGTAACAATAAATTTCCACTCTATTCTATTCTGTTCTGTTCTATTCCCTGCCTGTTTATGTGTGTGTCTAAATGCCTCTTAATCATTGTAACTGTCCTCTGATTCACACCACTGGCTAGGCCAGCATTTACTGTCCTATTTGCCCTTGAGAAGGTGGTGCTGAGCTTCTGTCATTGGGGTGTAGGGACACCCCCAGGGCAGTTAGGAAAGATGCTTTAGGATTTTGACCTCATGACAATGAAGAAATGGCATATAACCCCAAGAATTGTGTCTTGTCAAGAAGGGATCTTGCAGTTGATGGTGTACCCATTCATCTGCTGCCCTTGACCTTCTAGGAGTTAGATGTCACGAGTATGAGAAATGCAGTTGAAAGAACCTTGGTGAGTTACTGATGTAGTGCATCTTGTAGATGGCACACTTATTGCTCCTGTGCATTGCTGGTGAAAGGAGTTAGTACTGAAGGAGTAGAATGATGGGGCGCCGTTTGTCCTGGATGGTGTCACTCATTCAGGCAAGTGGAGAATATCATATTACATTCCTGACTTGTGTCTAGTGGATACTCTTTTCGGAGACAAAGGGTGAATTATTCACTGCAGAATTCTTAGCCTCTGGCCTAGACTAATTTGCAAATGAGTTTTGTCTGTAAAACAATAACTCAGCAATTCACACTGTCAAGGTTGTCTGCTGGAACTTGTAGCTCTAGATACTTGACAATATTTTTCTGTTTGCATTGCGCCAAGAACTAATTTATAAGCCTTCATACGTAACAGGGCATTAATTGTGTACAGTGAGAAAATGATGTAGAGCATAGGTGAGATTCAAACCATTAATATGCAACCACCATATTATTCCTTAAATTATTGTACAAAGCAGCTGATACAAACTGTTAGTGGCTTAGATTTTGAGTATATACCAATAGTAGATTGTGCATAAGGAGCAACTGAAGATGAATGTATCTTGGTTACCAGGTTAACATCATGTCCAACAGTAACTAAGATATGGATTGCATTGCCTGAGAGTGCAGTGGAAGCTGATTCACCATAGCTTTCAAAAGGAAATTGGATAATTTTCTGAAGGGGAAAATGTTTGTAGCTTTACAGGGAAAGTATTGGGAGTGGAACTAGTTGAAATAGTTAATATGTACAGGATGGGCTGAGTGGCTTCCTTCTGGGATTGAGCTGTTCTCTGATTCTATGAATAGGCATCATGCTCAACATTGTAGCATTCGTTTAGTGCTCATTGTGCCTGGGCATGTCATCACATGACCTCCACCCATGAAAAACCTCTCATCCTGTGACTCCAGACCCATAGTAATGTGGTGGATATTTAACTAATCTTTGCTTGCTTAGTAAGCCACTAGGCTACATTGAGCCATTACAAAGAAAAACAATAAGAATTGGTTTGCCTATTGGACAAGACCACACCCAGTCTAGATTGGCCTCCTTGGTACTCACGACTAACTTTTGGGGACTCGTTTCAAAATTGGAAGCACTATGGTCCAGGCTGGTCAGGTTATAATCTGAAACATTGAAATTCAGAGATTCTCATCTTTCAGCTGACATTTCAGACTCCTCCATCAGTATGTCCTGTCCATCAGATAGGAAGGGAGTGACAGCACAGGGGATACAATCCAGGAGATAATAAGTTAAAACAAAGATCTGTAGATGCTGGTGATCTGAAACAAAAATAGAAATTGCTGGCAAAACTCAGCAGGTCTGGCAGCATTATTGGAAATAAGGCAGATTTAACGTTTTGAGTCCGGTGACTCTTAATCAGAAGGGCAGCATTGTGACACAGTGGTTAGCACTGCTGCCTCACAGCGTCAGGGTCCCAGGTTCAATTCCAACCTCGGGTGACTGTCTGTGTGGAGTTTGCACATTCTCCTCCTGTCTGCGTGGGTTTCCTCTGGGTACTCCAGTTTCCTCCCACAGTCCATGGATGTGCAAGTCAGGTGAATTGGCCATGTTAAATTGCCCATAGTGTTAGGTGCATTAGTCAGAGGGAAATGGGTTTGGGTGGGTTACTCTTCGGAGGGTCGGTGTGGACTTGTTGGGCTGAAGACCCTGTTTCCACACTGTAGGAAATCTAATCTAATAAGAAGTTCTGTTCCTTTGTGTCTTGAACATGGAACCAAATTCCAAGAACTCTCATGCCATCAGGTATGGAAAACACCTATTAATTGTTGTGGTTCTCTTCGCCGAGCTGGGAATTTGTGTTGCAGACGTTTTGTCCCCTGTCTAGGTGACATCCTCAGTGCTTGGGAGCCTCCTGTGAAGCGCTTCTGTGATTTTTCCTCCAGCATTTGTAGTGGTTTGTCTCTGCAGCTTCCGGTTGTCAGTTCCAGCTGTCCGCTGCAGTGGCCGGCATATTGGGTCCAGGTCGATGTGTTTGTTGATAGAATCTGTGTATACAAAGGTATATAGGAAAGCCATACACACAGACCAAGTCCTGAACTACGAAAGCAACCACCCTAACACACACAAAAGAAGTTGCATCAAGACACTGTTCAAAAGGGCCACATCACACTGCAGTACACCAGAATTGCAAAAAGAGGAAGAAGAACACCTATACAATGCATTTGCCAAAAATGGATACCCCCGCAATTTCATCAACAGACACCTAAGGGAAAGACAACGGAATGAGGACATGCCACAACCCAAAGGACTAGCCACATTACCATATATCAAGAACATTTCTGAACTGACAGCCAGACTATTACGACCACTAGGATTCATAACAGCACACAAACCAACAGCCACTTTGTACACTACGTTGGTTTTGCTCATGCTGGGTATCGGGTCCTTTCTCCTGGTGAGTTGTTCTCAGACAACAACTCACCAGGACAAAGGACCCGATACCCAGCATGAGCAAAACCAACATAGTGTACAAAATCCCATGCAAGGACTGCACAAAACATGGGACAAACAGGAAGACAGCTAACGATCCGTATCCATGAACACCAACTAGCCACGAAACGACACGACCAGCTATCCTTAGTAGCCACACACGCGGATGACAAGCAACATGAGTTCGACTGGGACAATACTACTATTATAGGACAAGCCAAACTGAGATCAGCCAGGGAGTTCCTAGAGGCATGGCACTCATCCACAGATTCTATCAGCAAACACATCATCCTGGACCCAAGATACCGGCCACTGCAGTGGACAGCTGGAACTGACAACCGGAAGCTGCAGAGACAAACCACGATAAATGCCGGAGGAAACAACACAGAAGCGCTTCACAGGAGGCTTCCAAGCACTAAGGATGTCACCTAGACAGGGGACGAAATATCTGCAACACAAATTCCAAGTTTGGCGAAGAGAACCACAACAACGAGCACCCGAGCTACAAATCTTCTCACAAACTTTGAACACCTATTAATACCCACCCATTTCCGCCTCAACTGATGAGTCAGTACTGAGCATCACTTGAAGGAAGCATTGAAAGCAACAAGGGCACATAATGTACTTTAAGTAGGAGGCTTTATTAGCCATTATGAATACTAACTCAGCAGCACCATTTCTGATGGAGCTGGCCAAGTTCTGACTGACATAAATGTCAAACTGGATTGATGGCAGGGATTGAAGAAACCTCTATTAGGATAAAGGTTACATAACGTTGTTCTCACCACTACATGTCGTTGATGTATCTTTTATGACAGTATGGTTGGAAATGACCTTGTGAAGATATAGTCCCATCGTCACACTAAAGATACTCTTCATTGTGTTTTGAAGCAATACCACCATGTTAAAGGAATTGATTCAAAACAGATAAAGCAAGTCAAAACTGGGTATCCACAAGACATGGTGGGTCACTTGTATTCAACACAATCTGTGACCTTGTGGCATGGTATATCCCACATTTTCCTGTTATTGTGGAGTCACAGGACCAATGTTAGTTTTACTGAAGAATGTTGAGGAGCATTTTTGTGTTAGCCTGCTCCATTCAGTTGTAAGCTAACCAGTGGAGGAGACTACATAGGCAAGTAGCTTAAGCTAAGAAATCTTCTGGCTTGATACACTTGCTTCAGGATAGATTGCCCCCAATTGTTCTTCTGGTGGAGGAGGGAAACTTGTTGCCATGTAGCATCTCACCCCTACCCCAGTCGTAAATCAGAGGCAGTTGCAGGGGCTGCTCTGTATCCATCGTCATTAACATCTCACCCATCTACTCCCTGTGCCCCTTATGCTAACTCATGCCAATCCAAATGCTTCCTTCCTCCCCAAAATGACGTCCTTTATACCATCTTTGCCATCCTATGCCATCCACCCATCTCCCATGACCCCATTATACCCTTCATGTCCAGCAATGCTGCTTCACCTACCCTAAGTAACTCCTCCTATCTGCCATGCCAACCCACACTCTGCCACCCACCACCATTTGCTCCCACCACTTTTTGCTCCTACACCATCAGTGCCAATTCACTCGATATATCTCCCAACACCAGACCTCAGGAACCAAGTGGAAATCATCTCCACCATAAAGGTATAGGAAAGAAATTGCTGGTTGAGGCTACTTCTGGAGGAAACATCAGGTCTGCTTGGCTTATGCCCCGTGTTTAAGTAGCCCTTTCAATGTGAAATTCATTCTTTTTTACTTTGTGTTTTGCCCTCTTTCCTCTATTGTTGAAAATGGCATCTATCAGAAATGGGGGCATGGCTTCCTGATCTTGGTTCTGTCCACCGTTTCTAAAGTCCCACCACCCTTTATTACCAGATGGATGATTTTTGATGGCCTCTCTCATATATTTTATATAAATCAGAAAATGAGAAAAAGGGTTAATTTTTGACCACTCCTGCAATTTTGTTTTTCTCCTGGGCTGCATGCAGGAACACCGTAGGGATGGTTAGAGGCAGTAAGAGGGTGCAGGTTAATGGACAAGGCTTCCCAATGGTGGGGATTGCCTGCACTCCTGCCATTGATCCAGGGGATGAACATACTTTGCATATCCAGCTATGCTTCGTTATAACATCTAGGTTTCCAGAACTGGGCAACCTGGCTATTCATTGTTAAATTCAAAAATAACTCCCCACTTAGTTTAACCTGCTTTTTTGTATGGCAAAGATCCTGACTCATTTGGAGATTTGCAGTATTGGATTCTGACCTATTGTCCAGTCCCTGTGTAATTTCTGAACAACAATTAGAATTTAAGGCCTTCACACACTGATTTATCTAAAGTTCAAGGTTTTTTTAAACAGACAACTTCATGACCTTAAAATGGCACAGTACGTATTAAGATATAAACATTTGTCCTTATAATTTTAGAAATTTAGCAAATACAGAGATTACAAAGATTGCATCCGAAAAAATGCATGCCGCAGCCATTTGAGTTCAAAACTCTCTGCTGGTTCTGTTTTTTTCGCAGCATATGTTACTATTTCAGGAATTCTAAAACATTGTTTTGACATAATTTCACATCTTGGATGCATTTTGCACCAATTGCTACAAGTCTACTCAATAATATCTTGTCTCTAAATGTATTTTCGTTTTGGTCTGAAGTCATACTGAAATCATTGATGTTTAATGTTGTCAAGGCTAACTAAGTCTGACTGCAACTCCAGTTTGGAGTGATAAAGCTAATCCAAATGTAAACATTTCCAAGATGGCTCCAAAGCAGATTGTAGCTGAACTTTGCATTGACAATTTTGCAGACTTACAGTCTTTCAATCTTCAATTTTCAGCAATACAGTTTAATATATATATGAAATAATTTTGTAAAAAATGACTCATTTATTATTTCTTATTCCTTTTCTCTAAAAACAATGTTTTGTGAAATAACACTCCCTTTAGTTAGATCATAAAACCATAAGAAAAAGGTACAGAAGCAGGCCATTCAGCCCATCAAGCCTGCTCTGCCATTCAATGTTCCTAACATTGCTTTTCTGTCCTTTCCCTGTGACCCTTGGTTCCCCTGTTTAGATTAGTTTTCCTACAGTATGGAAACAGGTCCTTTGTCCCAACAAGTCCTCACTGACCCTCTGAAGAGTAACCCATCCTACATTTACCTCTGAATAATGCACCTAACACTATGGGCAATTTAGCATGGCGAATTCATCTAACCAACACACCTTTGGTTGTAGGAGGAAACCAGAACACCCAGAGGAAACTGGAGAATGTGCAAACTCCACACAGACAGTTGCCCAAGGTGGGAATTGAACCCAGGTTCCTGGCACTGTGAGGCAGCAGTGCTAACCACTGAGCCACCGTGCTGCCCATTGATCTAGAATTTATCCATCTCAACCTTAATTATACACAAGGACTCTACCCAACTGCTCTTTGTGGCAAGGAGTTCTAAAGACTCACAACCCTTTGAGAGAAGAAATCTCAGTCTTCAATTAGCAGCTTTTATTCTGAGACTATGCTGTTTGGTCCTAGCCTCTTGCATGAGGGGAAACATCCATTCAGCATTTACCCTGTCAAGCCCATTAAGAATCCTATATATTTCAATGCGATCATCTGTCATGTTTCTAAATTGCAGTGAGTAGATTTCCCAACCTATTTTATCTTTGCTCATAAGACACCTCTCCATGCCAGAGATCGTGCATATTCTCTGAAAGCCTCCAATGAAATAATTTTATTTTAGTGCTCCAGATGTAATCTCACCAGTGCATTGTAGAGTTGCAGTAAGACTCTTCTACTCTATACATCAGTTCTGCTATAACACGTTAGTTCCATTCTCGTGCAATCCCGTGTTATAAGAAGATCGAGTAAAAGCAGCACCCATTTAAGCCTAAGGGGGCTGGAATCGCATTATAAACAGTGCATGCTTTAAAACTTTGCACTTTAGAAACAGTGTCTCCAATTGATCAATCATGTTATAGTGAATTCATGTTAATGAAACATGTGTTATAGCAGAATGATCTGTACTTCAACTTCCTTAAAATAAGGGTCAACATTTCATTAGTCTTCCTGATTACTTGCTGCACCTATGTGCAAGCTTTCTGCGCACAAAAACCTCAGGTCCCTTTGTGTTCCAGCTTGGTGCAGTTTCTCTCCATTAGATAATATTCTGTTCCTTTCTTAACCCTTCTGAATTAAACAACCTCAAATTTTCTAACATTAGGACTCTATTTGCCAAGTTGAAAGATGATGTTTGAATCCTAGCATTTTTAAGAATTAAAGAGAATTGAAGCAAGTCATAAAAATTGTAATTTAAAAAGCTTTTTAAAAATTCTTCTGTTGAACAAATGGCCACCATGTAAATTGTAAATGCACTGGGATCAATTACTGTGTCCCATGCATTGTTGAAATATCCACCTTGACACAAGGGGTGTTGATCCAATTTCAGAAAACTCCTTAAACGCCTCCAGAGTATTTCAGTGATGTAATAGGTTTGGAATGCAGCAGGGAGGAAAGAAGTGTCATGGCCCCTTTAACTTCTCTTTTTAATGCTACATTTGCTGTTCCACTCACAAAGTTTTAAATTACAATTTTAAATACGGTCAAATATAGTTTTTGTATTTTACATGATACATCAGCTGCAGCTAAATTCAAACCAGATAAAATAAGTTGTGTCATGTCCTTAACACAAGTTCATTCACAAATGTTGCTGTCACGAGTCACAGAGTCATAGAGATGTACAGCACGGAAACAAAACCTTCGGTCCAACTACTCCATGCTGAGGACATTTGCCAGCACTTGGCCCGTATCATTCTAAACCCTTCGTATTCATATACCCATCCAGATGTATTTTAAATGTTGTAATTGTACCAGCCTCCACAACTTCCTCTGGCAGCTCATTCCATACATGTACCACCCTCTGCGTGTGAAGGTTGCCCCTTAGGTCCCTTTTATATCTTTCCCTTCTCACCCTAAACCTATGCTTCTAGTTCTGGACTCTCACACCCCAGGGAAAAGACCTTGTCTATTTATCCTCTCAAAATTTTATAAACCTCTATAAGGACACCCCCTCAGCCTCCGACCCTCCAAGGAAACCAGCTCCAGCCTATTCAACCTCTCCCTATAGCTCAAAGTTGAATATTTTTTCAGTTTGCATCAGAAGAGGCATGTAGTATCTTGAAAGCACAGGGAGACGAATCATCTTCAGGGCAGCTTAAGAGTAATGGTGAAACATAACCTTTGAAGCAAAATCACGTTTTAAAAAAAATTATAAGCAAGTAACCAGGAACTGGAAATATATTTATCCGCTTGGCAGGGCACTAATATTAATTTTCAACAAATATGGTGAGTGCAGGTAAAAGTATAAGTTCTTAAAGTAAGATGTTATTTGGACGTATGGTAGCAAGCAATTCCCCTTGTGTTTTGATGTTAGGTTGTAGAATGAAACTGTTCAGCAGTGATGGGAAATAGCATTGCATTCCTGTGGTTTTCTAACAAGTGCTCCCTGTAACCACAGAGTAAATTTTTCACAGGAATGTAGTGGTAGTATTGATGGAGGAACTCATAGCAGACACCACAAATTATCACTTGTCAATGTTTCATATATAATGAAGAATTTTTGTAAAAAATATATTTGAGACCAAAGCTTATAAGTTAACACAGGCTATATTAATGCTTGCAGACTCACACATTTCTATAACATTCTTTGGCCTGTTATTTTAGTGTCTCCCAATTAACATAACTGAGATCATTGTTAAAACTGCAGACACAGGATTAGAAGATTATTAGACATGCAAAATATATTTATAACTCAGTTGTAATGTAAACCTCCAACACAATAGTGCATATCCACTCATATGAAGTAGCATCTAGGGAGAATCATACAGTATCTCTTTAAACAAGAACATTTTTTTTATTTGCATTACAACCATTTAAAAAAAATAATTGTTGTGACTGAGTGCATCAGGGACCCTGCAGAGGGAACATTCTTTTCAGTCTGGTTCTTATAACACTATTCAGGCCAGTGAAAAAGCTGTACTATAGGACAATGATGACCAACTAGAGGTGGCTTCCAACAAAAAAAAAATGATCTGGGAAATTCCTTGAAACTGTTCCTGCTCTGCTAGCATTAGTTTCTTGGTGAAAACCCCATATATGCAGGCAGAAAATATTTCTTTGTTTATTAGATAATTGGCACTTAGAAAGATTTGATTCATTTAAGCCAGAAATCTAATGGGAAGGGAAGATTATTTAGAAGAATTAGATTGAACAGACTGATATATAAACCTCATCTTGTCACCTTGTATGTCTGTATTAAACTGCTTTCAGAAGATATAGAATGGTGATAATATTTACTGAAAGGTGCTTTTTTGCAAAGTTATGATTGGTAAAAAACATTTTTGCAAAATAACTTACCTCATTTGGTATAAATTTTACAGCAATCACTGTCTATTATCCTCCGTTGGGAAAAGTATTAGAAATCAATGCTGCTATGAATTTTAGAATTTATGCTTCAAATTGACAAATAAAATTATTAGAATAATTGAGATTTTAGATAATGAGATGCAAATGCTGTCTACATAACATCACATTTAAAGAAACTCAAACTGATCCCCTTGAATAAGTTTGTGAAATGCAGTTACTCAAAGAATTGGCACGGTATCCGAATGGAATTTATGAACTGTCTAAAACCGTGTTTTGTCACAGCTTTGAATGAAGCTTGAAGTTTTTGTGTGGTACATTCTTTCAGAGTGTGAAATTGCCTTGCATTGTGTTAACAGGCTTCTGAGCCTCCAAATACAGGGTGTAGTTAGCACAAAAGATACTTAAGCTGTTGCATCGAACATTATGTAGAATATTGCTAAAATGAAAAAAAACTAATGTCTATAAACTTGATTATAATACAAAAAGCCACTTAGATGGATTATATGTTGAGCTATCAATAATATTTCAGTGCTTAGATTTAAAAGAAAAATCTAGAGCTAATTAGCATCCAACTAATTAGCTTGATGATTTAAGTTCAAATTACAGTGAGTGCATGTCAAACCAGGCACCGGAAGAGAGAGAAAGGGTGGTAAAAAGAAAGTTGGCAAATATATTTTAATTTAAAATTTGACATTTTCAAACACTGCACCAATAATTCACACTTAAAGGAATGAAAGTTTTCAGGATTAGGAGTATTGAAGAGCAGTAACTTGTAATTATGACATTTCTATATTGTATTCTATCTGTACGAGCAAGATTTAACTTAGTGGAGCAATGTGTGGTTTGTATCTACAGCATAAATACAGCAACTTCACACATTCAGTGCATTTCAGTGGTGAGATAGGTAGTGAATTGCTAGTTGTGTGGAGTTAGCTTCAGAGTTCCACACCTTGGAAAGGAATTTTTGGTTATCTATATGCAATGAAAATTCTGTCCCTCACCTGAAGGTATTGGATTTTTATGTATTAATTAGTGTCCACCATTACCACCCCCATTACCAAGGCAATAAATAATGGCCCGTTACAATTTAACTTCACATTTCTTTCTGCACATTCCCTAAAAATAATAATACCTAACAGTACAGCATCAATGAAGCTCCTTTAATAGAACCTCAAATTTAGGTTGGAATTTTGGGTGATCTAGCTTACAGCATTTGCATGACTAAATATTATGTTGATTTTAATAATATAAATGATAGATGTTGTCTTTTAGACGTTGATTTCTCAGAATTCAATCCAAGTAAGCACCCACAAGTAAGTTATTTTACTTCTTGCTAGTGATTATGTGTAGCCACATTAAATGTACACTGTTAAGTGGGCTTTAATTGATTACAGTGATTATGTTCAACATTGCTAACTGCTCAGTCACTATTACATGCACACATTTATGAGAACGATTATGTGATCAGTTTAGCATGTGAGATGAGTTAATTACCATTTTATGAAAACAATATAAAATCTGGCTGTTTTTTATTCCAACAAAAGCAAATTCTGATACTGTGGTTCATGGAGTAACTGTCTAAAATGTGATTCTTGAGATTCAAAATGAATTAAATAACTCTTAAGACTCACTCACTTAGACTTGGTCCTTCTAGTCTCATGCAAGAGCATGATCAGCAAGAGCCTGCTGTGGCCCTGATCCATTTTCAATCTATTTCTCTTCAGCTCAGCGCCCCACTTTTGAAGATCTTCCTTAAGTGTATTTTGCCAGCTGGTCTTTGACCAAGCTCCATATTCTTTCCTCATTTAGCAATGTCCATGCTCCTTTGGAGGATAAATGCATTTCAGTTATGATTCAGGTACTGAAAGCTCTGTCATAATATCCTGATGGTGCCTCTGACCAGCACTACTTCTTTGGTGATGCTGTTTTCCCCCCCTGATGTCCAGGATCTTCTGTAGGTAACGCTTGTGCATGATGTCCAATTTATGTCATCCCTTCACCTCCATGTCTCACTGGTGTAGATTGTAGTTGGAGTCCAAAGGATTTGTAGAGTTGCTGCTTCATGATTGTGTTGATGTTGGATATCCACATTGTGGAGTCATTGGATGCAATTTGTCCATTGTTGGGTCTGATCTTTACATTGCCTTCCCTGGAATTATTGTTTCCCAGGTAGAGGAAGTGATCAACATACTCCACACATATGCAGCTGGCCTCCTGCTCAGCAGAGACTCGGTACATTGGGTTAATTGGGTGGAAGCCAGTAAGTCATCACATTATCACCTTCTGGTTTAATACACAGAACACCAATGTCATTGTCATGAAGGTTAGGCACCAATAATTCCATGCATGTGTACTCATGTCATTTTGATAAAGCCAGTCTGAATACATCCTGTATGGATAGTTTTCATGATCAGCGATTATGAAACACAAACATGCAATGCTGTAGTTTTGATTTTATCACTAGAACAGAACTTTACTTTGCAAAAAAAAGTAGAAGAATAGAATAAACCAAACTATTTGCACACAACACAATTTGAAAGATTTTGAACATACTTTAGAAGACAGTCCCACTATCGTAACATCATCATAAATTCCAGAGAGAATTTCAATCTCTCACATCTATAAGTTTGACCTAGCTGCCTCTTTCAATGCGCAGATTTAAGAGTTTGATAATCTCTTCTTTGACAATTTGCGCAACTAAGATTATACTTTAATAGCTTTGAAGAATCCCTTCAGCATTCTAACCATACACGTCGACATATATGCCATAACTTCAACCAAGATTTCTATAATGTGAAAAACAGAAGGTTCCAAGCTATGTTTTCTCACTAAGCAAAAGATCAATTTGTGATTCTTCCAACTCCTCAATGTTTATAGTGTCTATTCATAAAACTCTACCAATGCAAACAAATCCCCATTATCAGTCCAGGGATGCCTCTCTGACACTGATTTAAAAACAATCATGGCTCCAGAAATGCTGACAAGTTAATGATTAAGCCCTTTTTGACACACAAATCAAATTCCATTGCTATTAGTTCAAAGTACAAACTCTAAAACAATTATATTAATATATATATATCACATACCTTATATCAGAGTAAAAAGGATACAATAAAATTATGATGTGTAATACACCTTACCATGTTTAGCTGTGCGTGAATAGGGTTATGATGTTAACCAATGTAGCAAAACCAATGACTGGAAGAGGTTTATTAGGGTTTCTGTTTGTTACAGCATTATTTCATGGTAATACAGCATTCATTTTAAAGTCAGATGTAAACTGCCCAAGACATGATTTAAAATGTAGTGCATAATGATACTTTTTTAAAAGTTAGCAACTAAATTATTTATTATCAACATGTCACATGAACGTACATAATTAACTCATAATCCTTTCACACGATTGAACTGATACATACTGTAATGTTAATCTTTAGTTAGTAGCTCATATTAGTATCTAAATCATTAGGAACATTCTTGCTGTTGCGATTTGTCATGTGGGGATCAGAAAACCTCACCCAAACGTTTACCTGTTTGCTGCTTGAAGTTTCCTTCTGGGAATTTTAGAGTCCTTCAACATTGGCATTTAACTTTCTAACACTTTGGGAGTGAGCCCTTTTGTAAATGTATATCCACAAATCAATAAGAAACATGACATTAAAGCAAAGCATGGAGTTCTTATTATGATAGAGGCACGTTTTGGAAAGTCAATGTTTCTTAATAAGTACTAAATCAGAGCAATTCCTGATTGAAATTGTAATATAGAAGCTGGGACCCAATTAACCAAGTAATTCAAACCTCACTATGAATAGTTTACAATTGGAATTCGGTTTTTAAAAATCTGAATATTAAAACGTGAGCATCATTAAATGTAACTATGAATCTGTCAGATTATTGTGAAATAAAACCTGATTAATTAATCCTCTAAGGATCGAAATTTCCTCACCTGAGTTTGATGTTTTGATGTTTTGAAGTGATCAGTTTGATGAGTGACCCAGTTCCACACCAACATGATTGACTTCTAAGTGCCTCTGAAGCAGTTTCACTAGCTACACAGTTGTATCAAATGGTGATCAGTTCAAGAAGACCCACCACCATTTTATTGCAACCGAGGATGGACAACAGATGGGTCTTTGCAGGTATTCCCACCATGTTTCATTATTTGGATGATGATATAGTCACACGCTCCAGCAACAGCTCTGTGATTGTCCTGAATATTGATGCCCCTGTCTTCTCACAGCTCCTTCAGTCTTCGCCAAGTCCCTGATTGTTAGTAATATGGACAATACAGCCATAGCTTTAACAGATATTGATTACCACACAAAACTTTAAGTGACCCACTTGAAAATATTTTTCAGAAATAAACTGTCATATGTTTCAGCCAGACCGGCCTCAGAGACATCTTTGGACGCTAGGTCCTTTTAAAAATGACACTTTTTTTGTGCCAAAAATTAAAAATAAAAATATGCCTGCAGAGACAGTCATAAAGAGACAAGTGTCTGATTGGTTTTGTAATTTGTATTCTGGCATGCAGCAAATTTTAATTATTTGGTCACCTGAAGAGCCTTTGGTCTAATGTAGTTCTTTGATGACACTATGTATCTCCATTCACTGCATGAAATTTGGAAGAAGGCTATGAATAAGAATCGAATAAACTTGGCAGGGGTGTTACAAATAAAATAAGCGCATACTACATTTCTCTCAGAAGTTATTTTTATTTGAACTTAGCTGTGTCAAAAATAATCTAAATTCTATTAGTATTTTCATGTTTTCAGAGGACAAAAATACTCAGCTGGGTATTTGTCTTCTGCTTGTGCTTCCTCATCACTGAAATAGCTGTCAGGTTTTGGGAAACCATCCATTAGCTTTGATTATTAAAGTGGCAACTGTCAGAGTATTTAAGAAAACCACAAAACATGCTGGAAATTCAAAGCAAGTCAGTTAACATTTCCAGGAGGTAAATGTTTTTGGTGAGACACTTACTGTACCATTTGTTGTGGAATTCCAGGATTTTCTGTTTTATTGCAATTTGCCATATTTACATTTTATGAATCAAGTGCAGTTAACATATTCTTCCATAGCTGAGATTGCCACTGAGATGACCTCTGACATCAGTCATAAGAATGCAATGAATTAATCATTCAAACTTCAGGGTCAGTGAATGAACTTTGGACAGAACATGCAATAGTTTGAAGAATGAATACTGCATTGAAACCATTAAGTCCATACTGGGTCTCAGTGAAAAATAGTGTTTGATTAGTAGAAGCTTTCCATAAGTGGTAACCAGCTGCATATCCCCTGATGAAGTATTTTATGCGATGATGAAATTAGCAAAGTATGTATTTATGACAATTAGAAAGTGCACCCCACTTTAGTGAAGTGAGGGAGAGAAGGTATTAAGTAGAAAAAGAAGGATGAAAATGCATTAATATTAAGTGGAGGGTGATATGTTTAGTTGGTGATGTGACTTGAAGCCGATGTAGGAACAGGGAAGGATACCATAAATATATCAGGATGTCTACATTATCTTGAGTCGAAAAGGGTGGCACTGGAAAAGCACAGCAGATCAGGCAGCATCCAAGGTGCAGAAGAGTTGAATTCCTGATGAAGGGTTTATGCCCAAAATGTCAACTCTCCTGCTCCTCAGATCCCTTTTCAACTCTGATTCTCCACCATCTGCAGTCCTCACTTTCTCCTGCTTACATTATCTACCCCTACAAGTGGAAAGGGACTCACCAATCTTGTGAAAATCATCATGGAATCTCACTCCTCTTCATTGTTGGCAAAATCTTTACCAGAATCCTTCTGATTTGCCATGCGCAACATCTTGGCTCAGGGTTTTCTGTCAAAGAATCAGTATAGTTTCAGAAAAGGTCAGTGAACCACTGCGATAGTCAGGTAGACAGCTGTAAGAAACGTGCCAAAAATGAACACACTCCTTTGCTATTTCTGTTGACATGACCAAGATTTTGACATAACCAGCCCTGGGGGCTTTTGGAAGTCAATGGAAAAGTTCAGCCACTCTTGAGAAGTTCAACAGGTTCATGATGGAATGCTCATATGTGTCCTGAAGGTCAGTGAGTCCACTGACCCATTCAAAGAATTATTCCAATGATGGAATTAAACAGGGTTACATGCTGGCATCAACCCTCTTCAGCATGTCTTTCAGATTTTCCAATGTCTTCTGTGAGGGTGATTCTGGAATTGAAATCTGATATCGCGTGGATGAGAAGGTGCTCAATCTGAGATGACTCTAGCCTAAGATTAGGGTCTCCAAAGACACACTTTGCAATTTCTTCTTTGTCAAAGATTGTGCACTAGCTGCTGGATCAGAGTTGGTCATGCAATGTAACAGGGGATTGTTCTCCTATGCATGTGGCAACTTCTACTTGTAAGTTTGAGGAAAACTGAAGTGATGCACATACGTACTCCAAGAAATCCTTAGTTCAAGCCCAAACCTTTGCTTCTTGACCAGATCCTGTTAACAACAGATAAGTCCACTTATTTTGGCAGTACACTCTCTTTCACTGTCCCTATTGAGAACCTCAACCACTTTCACTTGAGCTGCCTTCAGAGCAGAGCCTTTAGCTGATCAAATTGCAGGACAGAATACCAGATACTGAAGTGCTCATCTGAGCTGGTATGTCACATATCCGCACCATATTAAGACAGTTGCAATTGAGTTGGAGTGGTCATTTCACCAGAATGCCTGACATTAACTTACCAAAGTGAATTTTCGAATGAGTACTTAAGTGTAGGGTAAGCTAATGTCAGTCAGAGGAGACATTATAAAGTCACCCTAAAAATCTCACTCAGGAGTTTTGGTGTGTATCCACAGGAACCCAACCTATCAAACACACCAGTTGATGAACATTGTCATCATTTGGCTTGAAGAATGCACAAGAAATTAAATGTCTTAAAGCACTTTATCCACAGAGAAACTGTTCAGTGCAATGAGTTTTTATTTCATAAATAAAAGTGGAAGCTCTTATATGCATAACAAAATTCCACCAAACGCAATCGGAAAAATGACAATTAATCTGTTTTCAGGTTGTACTAATTCAGGGGAGAGTATTGGTCTAGACATGAAAAGAACTCAAACATGTATTTGCATTTTATTCTGTTCATCCTGAGGACATGGGAATTGATGGCATGCAAAGAAATTATTGCCCCCAGTGTCGAGCCTTCCTTTGCTTTCATTTTGACGGTGAACATGACCACAAAATGCTGTTTGGTCAAGAGCTCCAGAATTTTAACATAGTGATGAGAAAGTTCCAAAAGTGTATTTCTAAGTCAGGGTATTATGTGATTTAAGAGATTGGTGGTGACAAGTGATTGTAAATGATAGCTGTTTGGAGCTAAATGGTGTTTGGAGGTGATTGGTGTTTGGAGATGCAGCTGAAGGAGCTTTAGTAAGTTGCTTCAGTGTAGACTAATAATGCACACTGCAGCCATAATATGCCAGTGATGAATATTTGTTTAGTGAATAAGGAAAAGCAGGTTGTTTTAGCCTGGATGATGTTGAATTTCTTCTGCATTATTGCAACTGAACCCATCCAAACAAGAGGAAATATTCAAATATCTTCTTGACTCACGCTTCATAGTGGTGGTCAGTTTTTGGGGGACAGGAAGTGAGTCACTCACTGTAGAGTAACCCATTTCTGAACTGCTCTCTTGATCAACTTGACATTGGAAATGATAGTGACTTTGAAGGTCAAGCAGAGGAGATCAGATTCTCTCTTGTTTGAGATGTTTATTCCATGATCTTTTGAAAGGTAGGACTGAGTCAGCAAGGGAGGAATGGTCCTTTGAGGCTTATTGTCAGACGTTGGCTTGATAGTTTGGGACTAGGCCATCTACCTGGAATCAGGCAGTTTAATGTATTTGCTGGGTTGGTAGTATGAATTTTCATGCCCTTCTGCCTCTGTACTCATGTTTAACAGAGTCATGGTATCGAATTTCCCTAATTTAACACATATCAAAATGCTGAAATTTCCTCACTAATATACTGTGCGTAGGCTGCAGCAGTTAAAGAAGGTAACTCACCTCTATCTCAAATAGAGTTAAGCAACAAACACTAGACCAGCCAGTGACATAAAACTCCTCTGAAAGCCAACAAAAAAATGTGAAATAAGAGAACTTGAGAGACTATTGCGGCATGGTGGCACCGTGGTTAGCACTGTTGCCTCACAGTGCCAGAGACCCAGGTTCAATTTCCACCCAGTCAACTGTCTTTGTGGAGTTTGCACGTTCTCCCTGTGTCTGCATGGGTTTCCTCCGGGTGCTCCGGTTTCCTCCCACAGTCCAAAGATGTGAATTGGCCATGCTAAATTGCTCTTAGTGTTAGGTGAAGGGGTAAATGTAGGGGAATGGGTCTGGGTGCGTTGCTCTTCAGAGGGTAGGTGTGGACTTATTGGGCGGAAGGGCCTGTTTCCACACTGTAAGTAATTTTAAAAATATTTGATTCATTTTGTTGTTGGAGAGGAAATTCAATCCATTATGCCTGCCCCCAGAATGCTTCAGTTCAACATCTGAAAGCATAAAATACAGAAACAATAGTTTCTCTTTACAAACGTTCTCCTCGATGGTGTTCATTGTACTGATATAATTGGAATAATAATGTAAGAATATTCCAGGAGCAGCATGCACTTTTGGAAACGATGCTAAACTGAGGCCTAAAGGGTTATCCATGCCAACACCTTTGACCTGAAGAAAGTGAGAGGGGTTAAAAGTTGCTCTGGGTGAGGATGAATTCGGTCAGGTGTAGGAAGGTGGTGGTGGTTGGGGACATTTCTGGCCTTTGTTCCAGGAAGAAGTGGAGAGCTCTGTGACCATCCTGATGGGGGAGTGAAGGTGTAAAGGCATTGCACTTTCATAGTAAAGAGGAGGTGGCTGGAGCCCGGTAATTGGAAATTTTGAAACTGATGTAAAGCGTAAGAGGAAGTGTAGATATAAGTGGGAAGAGGCTAGACAAGGGAGAAAAAAATTGAGTCGAGGTAGGAAGAGATGAGTTCTGTGGAACTGAAACAATGGGTCTGCTCGGGCAGTCCTGTTTGTGGATTTTGGGAAGGATGTAGAAGTGAGTTGAACAGGGTTAGGAGACTCTGAGCTTGGAGGCAGTTGCGGGGGGGCTGGAATCAGATGAAATGAGGTTGGTGACCATTGTGGACACAATAATAGCCTGATGTTCAATGGTGGTGTCATAGTCCAGGGGGAAGATAGGAGGAGGTATCTGAGGTGCTCAGCTTCTGCTTGGACGAGGAGACGTTCCACTCCTAAGAATCCCAGATGTCTACCCATTTTAAACAACTTGCTTTTTCCCACCTCTGTCATCCAGACAGCAGTCCACCTCACCTCCTCCATTCCCTAGTCCACTGCTCGAAACCACCCTCACCCACCCAAACATAATAAAGTCAGGGTCCCCCTTGTCCTCACTTTTGACCCCACAACTCTCCATATCCGAAGTATCATCCTCAAACACTTCTGCCAACTCCAAGAACATCTTCCTCTCCCCACCCTTGTCTGCCTTTTGCAGGGACCGTGCCCTTTGTCACTCCTTGGTCTGCACCAAACTTTCCACGCATCCCCCCCACCCCCCAACTCTCACAACAGAGATTCACCTGTCTCTCCTCCAACCTAGTTTACTGCATCCAGTGCTCTTGATGTGGTCTTCTCTACATAGGTGAGACCAAACGTGAACTCAGGGCAAATTTTGCTGAGCATCTCAGCCGGGCCTATAACGGCCAGCCTGACCTCCCAGTCACTGCCCATTTCAATTCTCCTTCCCATCCTCTTTCTGACATGTCCATCCTTGGACTCCTCCATTGCCACAGTGAATCAGACCGCAAATTGGAGGAACAACACCTCATCTTCCGCCTGGGCAGCCTACAGCCCAGTGGACTCAACATTGAGTTCTCCAATTTCAAATAACCTCCCTTCCCATCCCCCAACTCCCTTTCCAGTCCCGCCTCCTCCTATCTATCCCTCCGACTAATCCTTTCAGCTACCTACTGGATTCATTTCTCCCATCAACCAACCAGGTCGTATTCACCATCTGTATTCACCTATCCCACCCCTCTCCCCACCAAAAACCCTCCCTCCCCACACTCTCTTTATCTGCAGCTCCCCCTACTCCCACCTCCATTCCTGAAGAAGGGTTACACCCAAACTGTCAACTTCTCCAACCTCCTGATGCTTCCTTGTTTGCTGAGTTCTTCCAGCCTTCTGCTTACCTACTTTGGATTCCAGCATCTGCAGTTTTTTTTGCCTCTGAAATGTAGAGGTCAGTCCACCAGACAACAACAGTACTAACCTTGTCAGCAGACTTAATCACAAAGTCATGGATCAATGTGGACTTCACTAGTTTCCTCATTTCCTCTCCCCCGACCTTCCCCCCAGTTCCAACCTTCCAACTCGGCTCCGCCCTCATGACCTGCCCTACCTGTCCATCTTCCTTCCCACCTATCCGCTCCACCCTCCTCTCCAACCTATCACCTTCAACCCAACTTCATCTACCGATCACACTCTCAGCTACCTTCCCCCAAGGCGCACCCCCCTCCCATTTATCTCTCCACCCCCTCAGCTCACAAACCTCATTCCTGATGAAGGGCTCCTGCCCAAAATATCGATTCTTCTGCTCCTCGGATTCTGCCTGACCTGCTGTGCTTTTCCAACACCACACTCTCGACACAGATCATAGAATCCCTATAGTACAGAAAGAGGCCATGTTACCCATCGCATCTGTACTAATCCTCCAAGGAGCATCCCACCCCAACCCTCATCCTATCCATATAAGCCGTATCTCCCATGGCTATCCCACCAAGCCTGCGTCTTCCTGGACACTATGGGCAATTTAGCATGGCCAATCCACCAAACCTGCACATGATTAGACTGTAGCAAGAAACTGGAGCACCTGGAGAAATGCCACACAGACAAGGGGAGAACATGCAAACTCTACCCAGACACTCCCCAAAGGCTTTAATCGAACCTGGTGCTGTGAGGTAGCAGTGCTAACCACTGGGCCATCTGAAGCAACCAAGTCAGGGTTGGATCTGAGAGCATGAAGTGCAGTCATTCCAGAGGGAAATAGGTTGGAATGCATAAAAGGGGCAGAGAAATTGAGGCGACCAATGTCACGTTGACAGTTCTCACTGAACAGTTCGATTGCAGGGAAAAGGCCAGAGGGAAGGGTCCAGTTGGAGAGAAAGTGTTGGAGGTGGGCAAAGGAATCCATGGGAAGGGGAGGGGACTCATATCCAAAGAAATGGGCACAGAGGCCAAGGCAACGGAAAAAGAGTAATGCCATGTCAAGCCCAATGTTCATTAAGGTGAGGACGCAGAGGGATTAAACTGAGACCTTTGCTGGGTTCAGCATGAGAGAGTGAAAGATCACAAGGGTTAGTAAATAATACATAGTAAATACATAACAGAAGGTGGGGTTAGGAGAGGGGATGGAAACAGATAGAAGGGGAGGGGAGGGAGTACCAGAGGTATGTGGGTATCTCTACATTGTTGCATCTTGGTTTCCTTAATTCCTGAAATGAAAAAAAAGGTTGAATAAGCCGGAGGATGAAGTGGAACTAGAGGGCAAGGCAGCTCTGAGCCAGCGTGAAGTCGTGCTGATGGAGAGAGAGAGGTCAAGAGTACGCATGTGGCGATGTGTGGCACTGAGTGTGGATCTCAGGATGCACTAAGGACAGCTGTTTGAGGAAAGTTGAACAGCACAGAGATACCTTTGATCCTGGGTGGAGCACAATGCCCGTGTGCTCCATGCTAGAGGTGACATTCGTATGAAACACAGTCACAAAAAGATATCTTTCTTCTGCCATTGTTATTCCTCATGTCAATATAGAGTCATAGTCATAGAGATGTACAGCATGGAAACAGACCCTTCGGTCCAACACGTCCATGCCGACCAGATATCCCAACCCAATCTAGTCCCACCTGCCAGCATCCAGCCCATATCCCTCCAAACCCTTCCTATTCATACACCCATCCAAATGCTTCTTAAATGTTGCAATTGTACCAGCCTCCAACACTTCCTCTGGCAGCTCATTCCATACAAGTACCATGCTTTGCATGAAAAAGTTGCCCCTTAGGTCTCTTTTATATCTTTCCCCTCTCACCCTAAACCTATGCCCTCTAGTTCTGGACTCCCTGACCCCAGGGAAAAGACTTTGTCTATTTATCCTATCCATGTCCCTCATAATTTTGTAAATCTCTATAAGGTCACCCTTCAGCCTCCGACGCTCCAGGGCAAACTGCCCCAGCCTGTTCAACCTCTCCCTGTAGCTCAGATCCTCAACCATGGCAACATCCTTGTAAATCTTTTCTGAACCCTTTCAAGTTTCACAACATCTTTCTGATAGGAAGGAGACCAGAATTGCACGCAATATTCCAACAGTGGCCTAACCAATGTCCTGTACAGCTGCAACATGACCTCCCAACTCCTGTACTCAATACTCTGACCAAGGAAAGCATATCAAACGCCTTCTTCACTGTCCTATCTACCTGCGACTCCACTTTCAAGAAGCTATGAACCTGCACTCCAAGGTCTTTGTTCAGCAACACTCCCTAGGAGCTTATCATTAAATGTATAAGTCCTGCTAAGATTTGCTTTTCTAAAATGCAGCACCTCACATTTATCTGAATTAAACTCCATCTGCCACTTCTCAGCCCATTGGCCTATCTGGTCCATATCCTGTTGTAATTTGAGGTAACTCTCTTCGCTGTCCACTACACCTCCAATTTTAGTGTCATCTGCAAACTTACTAACTGTACCTCTTATGCTCGCATCCAAATCATTTATGTAAATGACAAAAAGTAGAGGTCCCAGCACCGATCCTTGTGGCACTCCACTGGTCACAGGCCTCCAGTCTGAAAAACAACCCTCCACCACCACCCTCTGTCTTCTACCTTTGAGCCAGTTCTGTATCCAAATGGCTAGTTCTCCCTGTATTCCATGAGATCTAACCTTGCTAATCAGTCTCCCATGGGGAACATTGTCGAACGCCTTATTGAAGTCCATATAGATCACATCTACTGCTTGGCTCTCATCAATCTTCTTTGTTACTTCTTCAACAAACTCAATCAAGTTTGTGAGACATGATTTTCCACGCACAAAGCCATGTTGACTATCCCGAATCAGTCCTTGCCTTTCCAAATACATGTACATCCTGTCCCTCAGGATTCCCTCCAATAACTTGCCCATCACCGAGGTCAGGCTCACCGGTCTATAGTTCCCTGGCTTGTTTTTACCGCCCTTCTTAAACAGTGGCACCATGTTTGCCAACCTCCAGTCTTCCGGCACCTCACCTGTGACTATTGATGTTACAAATATCTCAGCAAGAGGCCCAGCAATCACTTCTCTAGCTTCCCACAGAGTTCTTGGGTACACCTGATCACGTCCTGGGGATTTATCCACCTTTATACGTTCCAAGACATCCAGCACTTCCTCCTCTGTAATCTGGGCATTTTGCAAGATGTCACCATCTATTTCCCTACAGTCTATATCTTCCATATCCTTTTCCACAGTAAACACTGATGCAATATAATTTATGGTTGACTGTATGCAAACATTGAGTTAAAATACAAATGCTTTCCACCAGGGGTCATTCATCAACAATCACAATGGGCTGGTTTTCCAGCTTCTCTGGTCCAGTGTTACTGAGGCCATTTCAAATGATCCCAATCTGTGGCTGTCTGAGCTCAGTTAGCTTAGTTGGGTAAGAAATGCTTTCTTCTTCTATCAAAGAAACTGTTAGTAATGTCAAACCTCAAACATTCTTAAAATTCTCTGAACAATAGCTGCAAAAGTTAAACTTGAGTTTTCCTGAACAGGCCACCTTTTACTTAATATTCACCTCTGATTCTGTTACCGTCCATCCACTAGTCAAATCTTCCATGCTTTTGTTAGCTCCGGCCTTGACGATTCAGTGACCTCCTTAACAAGTCATAGGTCTAAAACTCTGCCTGCACTGTAACGCACACCAAGTCCCATCTGTCCATTACTCAAGTGTCTTTTGACCTACTTCGGCTTTTGGACTGAGAATGCTTTGATTTAGAATTCTTGTTTTTGTTTTTATAGATATTTGAGAGTCTTTGGAACTCTCTTCTTCAAAATGTGATGGAGGCAGAATCTTTGAATCCTTTTAAGGCAGAGGTAGATAGATTCTTGCTAAGTAAAGAGATTATTTTGGTTAGGCAGGAGTGTGAGGTCGTCAGGTTTCACTGAATGGCACTGCAGGTTTGAGGGATTGATTGCCCTGCTGCTCCTGTTTGTATGTATGGTCTCGTATTGAAATGAGCAAGCAGCACAAATCTGCTTCATTCCACTCATCAGCCATGGGTTAATCAGAAACGTTGCACCTATTCTAAGAGACTCTCAACTTTAGTCCTCAATGTTTTTGCCTTATTGAGAATGTCACATCAGCGATAAGTGCTAATTCATTGTCTGGCTGATTAGAAGGCTTGCAGCCTGTGTAATAAGCCAAATGCTGAAGGCATCAGAAGAGGCTAAAACTGCTGAGTTCAAGGACTGCCTTTGTATTCCATAAAGCATTGAAGTCTGAATGGTTTTATGTCTGATTATAGCATTATCTGAAATTCTGTGATGAGTTTTTCCCTTTGCACCCTAATCAGAGGTACACTGCAGATTGAGTTCTGTATCCTACCCCTCTGGTGTTATGAGTCAGCCAGTTTTAACACATTAACTCAGATTGGAGCCTGGCATTGGTTTTCTTGGTGGACAGAAAAACAGAAAGGGTGAAAGAAAGGTAAGCAAGTCACTCATTACAAGCAGCCTGCGACTGGTCTTGTTGCTTGTGCCACTATCAAAAGAGGCAGAGCACATTGGGGGACATGTCATTTGATTTGCTTAACTCAAAATATTATCCAGTAAAATGATAAAGTAACACTTGGTCATGAGAAGGTGAGAATAATTGCTCAGAAGTGATGCTGTCAGTCTTGAACTGGAGATGACTGAGGAAGGTTTGGAACTGCACTATTTGTTCACATAAGTACACCCAAGCTGCATGTCAGTGTTAAAACAATCAGATTTTCTCTTCAGATTCAAATTGGTTGGCCTCAGATTTCAAATATTTCATTTTTCTTCTGCCACTTCTTGCAAAAAGCAGTTACTATTGTGTTCCTTTTATTACTGTAGTCAGATTGCTAACTCAGTATAGAATTACATGGCTCCAATTCTGTGCATCCTTGTAAACTATTAGACTTGGAGATTCAAACAGGTCCATTCAGTTACTTGGTGCATGAACGTTGAGGCTGTAATATGGGAATAAATGAATATAAATCTTAGGTAGAACTGAGTGTTACCCTCCAATCTAGTGCTACTTGATGCAGAAAGATAGAGCTTTCATGGTCTTCTCAGGAAACTGCTGCTCGGAGCTTCATTCATTCTGCTTGCACTGCAGGAAGAAGGCATTTAATTGGCCTGCTTGATGAGGACAAAGAGCCTTTGATGGTAAGTGAGATGAAAGTCCCAGGTGAATTGAAATCAATCTCCTCTGGAGTGGCTGACTACTCATCCATAATATGCTGTGCAGGCCTTCAGAAATCGTAACCATGGGCATTTGGAATGTCAATTTGTAGGGTTGATCAATACTGTGAGCAATTTGCAGCCTGATGAGCTATAATCCAAGCTGCTAAGGATTTTATAGCACGTTCATCTATTTAATCTTCTTTCTATTTTAGGGCACTGATTGTCACTGTCTGTTGATTCCTGCCAGGATTTAGTCATTTTCCATCAACTCTCTGCTTCTTACTGGACTATATCTTCACTTTATGCCTTTGTAACAATTCTTTGTATGATGGGTTGTATTGAATTAACCCCTCGTGCACTGCAATGGGATCTCTGTATCTAATATTGATGAGATAATACTTGTAATTAAAAATATGCTGAGTGGAGCTGTCGGGTGCGTGTTGTATTGAACTTTCAAACTGTATTTCACACATGATGCATTGGTGCAAAATTAAAATATAGGGAAAAAGTTGATATTACTAAAAACAGGCGTAGAAATCAATTAATCTGTATTTATTCCTTCGGATATTGGAAGCCTATAAATTTGGGACTGCCTTCTTGTTAAAATGACAGCTGCATACAGTTCAACATAAAAATGTGCTGTCGAGTGGCTGGATATCTCAGCGCAGGATTCAGGTTTGTGTGAGGCTAACACTGCTTACCCAAAGCCAGCCTGACTTTATAAAGGGGAACTGCATTAGGGCTGCTCCAGGAATGGAAGTTGTTTGGGAAAAAAGAGTCTTACCAGCAAGAAGAGGGATGATAGCAAGGATGAGATAGGAGATGTTGCAGGAGATGGAGAAGAGGACATATATCTTTTTTTTGGAAGCCTTCCAAACTAGTTCTAAACTGACAATGGAAAGCACCTTTGCAAATGCAAGTGATGCAGCCCCAAGGATTTGGATATGGTACTTCATGAGGTTTAATCACAGGCCAAAGTTAGTAAATTTACCTTCAAATGTCACTTCCCAGCAGCTCTGCCATTCATCTGACATTGTTCAATTCATTACACGCCTCAACTCAAATCAATCTCTGTTAATCAGGTATATGTTCCACTTCACCCTCACACAATCAATGTTGCTGCAAGCTAAACATGCACAACTCACAGCTCGTGTATACTGCCAACTGCTCAGCTACATTTACTGATGCACCTTCCCTCCCATGAAGGGCAAGATGACACATGCCTGCGGTAGTTCAGTAAAGGGGAAACAGCTAGTGCTCACCTTTATTGAGTCAATCATTGCTAAAGCCGGCTGAGATAATACAAGATGGAGCTATGTTCCTACTTCATCATTGTCACATGCCACTGGCCCCTCATTCCAGAGTTTCTTCTGAGTTACAAGCCACAGGTGGTGTAAACACATAACTCTTACATTCCCTGTTTACCCTTATCACAAACCTTGGCTTGAGACTTTATCCTTTCATATACCAAAGAACTACCACATGGTAAAGCAAGGTGAAACAACGAGAAGCGGAGGAACAGAAAGATAGTGATGGTGAAGCAGAACCATCGTTCCCTTTTATACTCACAGCAATCAGTTCAATGACTGAGTGTGGCTTAGAGGTTATGAGTAGCTGGTGGCCAGCGCAGATGGACAGTGGAGATGCAAGCTTGCTGAAATGCCACACATGAGCTCTGTAGTTGATGACTCGAACAACCCCGTTGTATGGTGGCTTACTGATGGGTATGTATCGTGAAATATGTTTTGCACTAAGGAGCTTGTTGGAAAGACTATGGTCAATGGCAAGGAACATAGAGGAGTCCATTATTAATTTGGCAAGTGCTTTGTGTAGAAGCTAGGAATGCATCCTCTCTGGGTTGTGAATGGTTGTCAGGTTCATGAGTGCACTTCTTATCCAATTTCTGATTCTGCGTCTGATGCTGATCTCTCAATGTAAGCTTCCATTGCAGCATATGCAAAAGGAGTGGCATGGTATAGCTCAGTGGTTAGCACTGCTGCCGTACAGCACCAGGAACCTAGGTTCAATTCCACCCTTGGGTATGGAGTTTGCACATTCTCTGCATGTTTTTCTTGCAGGTGCTCCAGTTTCCTCCCACAGTCCAAAGATGTGCAGGTTAAGTGGATTGGCCATGCGACATTGCCAATAGTGTCCAGTGATGTGCAGATGAGGTGGCGTAGCCATGGGAATGCAGGGTTCCGGGAATTGGGTGGGTCTGGGTGGAATACTGTTTGGAGGGTCAGTGTGGACTCAAATGGCCTGGTTCCACACTGTGAGGATTCTATGAAAAGCCCCCTGAACATTCAGGGCTGCAATAGAAGCTCAGCTTGCTGTCATTCAAAAAGGAGTGATCATCGCTCTGGCTATTTGAGTTCAGAGCAGCTTGGCAGTCAGCCTACAGTTCAGCAGCATGTCCTTATTGTGATAAGACTGTTTAAATACAGAACCGTAGGAGTGACAGTAGCTCCTCGTTGGAGCGCAAACCTTCTGGCTTTTCTTGGATTGATTGCATTTCATCCTGCTATCATTGACATTCCATCTGTGATTTTGCTCTCACTTGGCAACATCCAACCCTGACTGCTGCTGCCACACTTTGGTTGGACAATATAAGATGGGGATTCCAGGCTGAAGATGCCGGAGATCATCTTGTAAGGTCATATACAGACTCTCCCACTGAAAGTCAGCAGACCTCCAATAGACATGCTGCATTAACGGAGGTAGCACTACGGAGGAGCACTAGGACAGGTGAGGACATGGTGAAGCCAGGAACAAATAGCGGTGCTTGATTTCCAGGAACAGTGGCCAGTGTCCTCTAGATTAGTCTTCAATTCTTGGAGAGTCCAGGCCAATTTTAGAGGTTTTAGATGAGCCAGTCTAGTACAATACTAGTTTGGGTCAGATGGCACCCCTAAATGATAGTGTACATAAACTGCATTCCAGATTTACTCTAAATAAAATCTGTCAGCCTGTTCAGAACCATTTACAAAGCTTGTTAAACACAGCTGTCATTTGCAGGAGCCTTGGCGGCAGTTGATGCTGTAAATCATTACATTCTTGAATAAAAGAAAACCATTTCAAGAAATTAGATCAAACAGGTTTGGGTTCTGTTCTCTGGAAAAGAGAGCACTGATAGTGATCTTTAAAAGTATTAAAGTGTTATAAGGGAAATATTTCTGGTTTGCAGTCAAGATTTGAACTAAATGGAATAATTATAAGATCAACCCGAATAAGTACAACAAGGTATTCAGGAGAATGGTCTTTTTCCAGTGAATGCTTACAGTGCAGAATATGCTGCCATGAGAAGTAGTTGAGGCAAGAAGAATTAACAATGAATCCAGATAAGCACAACAGAGAACAGAGTAGAAGAATATGCTGACAAACAAATAAAGAGTGAGAACATCCTCATGGTTATCATAAGCACCAGTATAGATCTATTGGGCTGAATGGCCTGTTTCTGTGCTGTAAATAGGGGATGAGAGAGTGTGCAAATGACATCTGTATAAATAATTGTCTATGAAAGCTGTTATAAAGATTTAATAGGCACCTGAGTGAAATAAAAGCAGTAATCACTCCTATTTTAAAATATTTATGGAAAACACTGAAACACCATACATACCTGTTGCTGTTACACTGTGCTGCATAAGGAGGTATTAGTGCAGGTAACCAAAAATTTGGCCCAAGCTCTAAATGGCATCATACAGAAGAAAAGAGAGACAGAAAGGATTAAGGAGGTAATTCCGGGGTTTAGGCCCTCAGTAGCTGAAGGTATTAATTTATCTAACATTCGCTTGCTCATTTGCTGACTCCCAGGTTTTTTTTGCAGCTCTTTTAGTTGAAGTTGGCGAGGATAGTATCCTGGTACTTTGGAGATGTAACTTTTGTCCACCTAGAACAAGACCGTGGACAACCTGCTAACTCCTGGGCTAGATTTTCGTGAAGTCTGGCCAGGTCGGGAGGCCTTTAAAAATGGCAAGCAGAATCTGATTTCAGGATTCCCGCCTGTAATCCCAATGCTGATGATGTTTTGCTGCTAAAGGGATGAGAGTATCGGTGGCAAAGCTGTAACCTGCACTCCCACCCCGGCAGATTTCATGTTGGGAGCAGGAATCTCAGAACCTTGCACTTTCTGTGAACTACAGTCCGCTCCTCAGCAGTCATGAGTTAGGCACCTCAGAGAAGTCATGAACTCTAGTGTGGATTCTGTTACTGAAAAGGTCTTATCCGTATCCCCTTCATGCCCAAATGCCCAATATGTACTATATACAAAACCAATAAAATGTTAATTCAAATAAAACACACATTCAAAAATCTACTTTGAGAAAAGCTACTGTTCTTACAACGCTATAGAAGTGCTAAATGGACACTGTCATTCATAGTTGCAATGACAGATCCCATTCACATCAATTAATGTCATAATAAAACATCAGAGCAAAGAAAGAATAACTTTCTATGTACTATAACTGAACGATATCATCTCAGAAAGATATAAATCAATCAAAGTTAACACCCCACTTTAACCTTTGTAATCAGACCTCTACTGAGCTAATTCGTTAGTTTAGTCTGGAGCTTGGCCAAGCATCCAAAATGAGGATGTTTGTGGAAATGTGAAAAGTGAACATTACCAGACTTTAACAAACATAAATGTTCACAAGGCATGGAAAGAGAAGACATGTTGGTAAAGTCTTACAAATTCAGGCCCTGTTCCATGTAATCTGGCATCACTATGGTATAATTACTTTTGCATTTGCTCTTTTGTTATTCTTAGAGTCATGGTATGATTACCTCTTTATTCAACACCATACAATACAGAATCCGAACAGTATCAGCTGATAGCCAGGCATCTGTTTCTCCAAACAGTAACTTATCTTCCACCCAAGAAGCAAATCTATCTCTCAGCCTGTTCGGATCCGTACTTGATCTGTATCTCAGCTTTCTCTCCTCCTCATTTCTCCTCCACATCTTACTTGACCTGTCCTGACCTTTCTGTCTCTGCTCTGTCTCTGCCTTTCTTATTTTCACTTCCCCGGCCCCTACGTCAGTGGCTCCAATTATAGAATTGCCTTTTTAACTGCTTGATGTGAAGGTTGAGCTTGGCCTTAATTCCTTGTGCCCAATGATGTGAATGATTGACTAGTTTACGTGTATATGTATGTAGAAATGCACTGATGTAGGGAACCCTATACCAGCAGATTGTATTATTTTAAAGTTGCAGTTTTCCTTTAAAGGGGGTTAAATGGTCAGAGTGGGGAAGTGATTATGCAGTGAACTCACAAGCAGAAGCTTTTCAATCCCTGAAAGCTGTCCTATTGTATAAAGTTGTAATCTCCTTCAGATCTTGGCCAGATAGAGCATTTCCTGGAGGCAGCATCGAAGCATTTATGCCACAGAATCCATTTGGCATCTGAACCTCATTGGCCAAATCCAACCTATGCAGAAACATGTAGTGTTTCACCCAATGCGAAAAATGCCAATTAGAGAAATATTCCAAAAAGCAAAGGAGAATTGTTAGTGGGGGTTGTTCCGATGATTATAGGAGTGTGGGATTGTGGATAGAGCAGATGTAGCAATACGTATCGTAAAAAGAAGCACGAAGCTGGGATGTACTGATCTACTGCATGGAATCCAGCCATTTCTGCTCACTCATCAACAAATTTGAATTTTGACAGTATTTACATTCTTTTCACCTGGGGAAACAGTCAGGCTGTAAAGGCGATCATGCTGTTGCTCGGAAAGCCGTGAAAGAAAGGAAGACTTATTCAGAAACCTGGGGACGCTGTAGGAGAAATGATGTAGAGCTATTTAAATTCTCTTTTTAAATCCTAAGTACTTGCACTTTTTGTTGAAGGAATCGTGAATGAAGCAATCAGGTTTTGCATCTCATTTTCCTAATTTATTAAGACTGATAACCAGTATTAATGACGTAATCAGCCTTGTCAAAAGTTATGAAGTGTGGCACTGATTTTATTTCCATAAGATCTCATGTGGCAAAGTCACTGAATCGGTTATGTTTCATTCGTGTGAAATATGTTTTGCTCATCGGGCTTGAATCAGGAAGTGTAGATATTGACTCAGATTGCTAATGTTAAATGGGTGATGATGGATCTGCTGTACATTTTTATTTCCTTTGGCTCTGTCCATGAGTGGTATTTATAAAATACCCTAATCCTCAGCTCATGTGACTAAAAGTAATGTTCACTTTGAGGAACTGTGGGATGACGAAATAAAGGCCAGAAACTTGTTTTCAAAAGTGGAGGGTTTGGAGGGAAGAAGAACGTTCAACTACGCTGGATGGTGGGTAGAAAGGCTCCCGGTTAACCTTGCTGTCTGCTGCTGTTGAGGTCCTTATGTAGCCTTGAGGGCCACTTGAAAGGCCTCAGCCTTTGGCTGCTGGAATTAATCCAGCTGTAAGGGCCTGCTATCCTGTGGGCAGGTTGTCATTTTGCTGGGGTTGGGTTGGAGGGTTGAAGGGGAGGTGTGTGTGTGTGCGCGTGCATGTGTGCAGTCAGTGCCTGTTTCAGGGACATCTGGGAGCCAACCTCTTTCCCTTGCTTCTGAAATGCCCGTACCACCTCTCTTTATGACCTGCAATCCAAGAAACCTCCTCCCCTCTCCAAATCACTCAACTTTATCCTGAGTCTCGCCAGCAGTCCTCTGTCATACTGCTAAGTGCAAGAGTTGTCAGCCTCTGGTTAGCTAGCTGCTCTTGGTCAGCAGGACCTCCATCCCTGGGGGCCTGATTCGAGGGGAAAGTCTGCTCGCCACCACGCAATTAGCTTGTCATTCATTGGACTTTCCTTAGAAAGGGAAGTCTTCTTCAGAGGTCTTGTCAGACTCCTGACACTTCAAGAAAATTCTTCCCTCAGTGTACTGTAGATAAAATCAGGAGAAAGTTGCACAAGGCAAGAAGGGATGGACCCAGGAATATCAAAATTTGACTTTGTTTAAATCTGCCGCAGTTCAGGCTGTAGTGAAAGTACTACCTAACTTACTGAGATGTATAAACTTGGATTGACAATTTTCTTTTTCTTAGCCCAAGCCATTTAGAAGGAGAGGAGCTAAGTATGGAGTTCTGAGATGCACCACATGCCATATTCCACCAATCAGATAGAAAACCCTTTATCTCTGTATCTATCTTTATTCTGTCAGTCAAGTACCAAACCATTTCACATGACTACCTCCAATTTTCTGTGCTTTCAGTTTTGCTAATAAGGGTAAGTTCTTATGCATACACATATTAAAATGTTTTGAAGATGTCCACACAAACAGTACACGCAAACACTCTCCATTAGCATAATAGGTTTCTCAAAAGAAAAATCAACTTGACTACTTTGTGGTTTATCATTTACAGATGCACACTTTAGTGATTATACTTTAGGTGAGGTTGTGACTTGTTAGGACAAGATCTCCAAAACACCTCTCTCACCAAGATAACACCTAATGTAAAGGTAACCCATGTACTGAACCTTGGCATGGATTTATTGCAGGGTGGAAGTGAGGACAGCAGATGCTGGTGATCAGAGTTGAAGAGTGTGGTGCTGGAAAAGCACAGCAGGTCAGGCAGCATCCAAGGAGCAGGAAAATCGATGTTTTGGGCAAAAGCCCTTCGTCAGGAATGATTTATTGTACCCTGCTGGAGTGGGTTAAGTGGCAGTTCCACGTATTCACTGAGGAGATTTGCACATTCCATTCACTCTGGGGGAAAGACGGCCTTATTACTTAGTGGTGTGAATAGGCTAATGTGTGGTATCACCCCCACTCCCACCCCCCCTTGACTAATGGGCATGTTTTTGAAAGCTCATTATCCCTGAGTCCAATGGGATTGAGTGTTGATTCAGGGATTCGCATGAACTCTCATGGGTTTCCAGTGATTCTTGAATGCTGCCAGCAGTGTAAGGTCTGTCAGCTGCCTCCGAGAGCCTCTCTATTTCAGAGGTAGTTAGAGGGAGCCAGCATCAAGGCAGGGACTTTGTGAACCAGATATGAACAATAGAGTTATGGATGATCTCAGGTTTGTGGAATACAGTCAGGAAAGAGCATATTGGAATAGTTGACCCCTCAGCAGGAGTCAGCAGTCAATCTTGAGATGTTTAGGGAGGTGCCCCCTTAACTGGTATTGACACAGGTTGCCTGTCCAATTAAGGATGGCAGGTAACTTCAAGACACAGTGGCTTTTCAGTTTAAATGGAGCAGCAGCCTGCAGTGGAGAAAAATGAAAACAAAAGACCTACGTCTTTGTTATGCTTTTAATGATCACTGGAACCTCTCAAGTGAAGTACTTTGAAAGTGTAATCACTGCTGGGAGAAGTTAGCTGGAAGGTAAACAATTGTTATTATCCCGGCTGATGTTATTTCTGGGTAAGTCAGATCCCAGATTGAAATCTGGCTTGATAGATCATATTTTGTTCATTTTGTTTGATTTTAATTAGATAGTCTTTCATAGGAGCACAAGCTCACAATGCTTTAGATTTGATTTTAACAATAAAACAGAAGTTTATTATGCTACAGACTACAGAGGGGAGGTGGAAGACCTGGAAAAATATTGCACTGAGAACAACCTAGCTCTCAATGCCGGCAAAACCAAGGAACTCATTATTGACTTTTGGCGGGATGTTACTCACGCCTCACCCCCCCACCACACACACACACACACACACACACACACACACACACACATTAACAGCACAGAGGCGGAACAAGTGGAGAGTGTCAAGCTCCTGGGAGTGGTCATCAGCAAGTGTTGTTGGACTCTTCATGTGGACGCACTGGTTACAAAGCCCCAACAACATCTCTTCTTCCTCAGGCATCTGAGGAAATTTGGCACGATGGCGAATACCCTTGCCAACTTTTATAGGTGCGTCATCGAGAGCATTCTGTCTGGATGTATCACTACCTGGTATGGCAACTGTACCATTCAAGATCGGAGATGGTTACAGAGAGCGATGAACTCAGCCTGGACAATCATAAAGGCGAACTTCCCAACTGTAGAATCCATCTACCAGGCCCACTGTCAAGGAAAGGCCGCCAGCATTCTCAAAGATCCATCGCACCCTGGCAATATTTTTCTACAACCTCTACCATCGGGGAGAAGGTACAGAAGCCTGAATACACCCACCAGCTGGTTTCAAAACAGTTTCTACCCTATTGTTGTTAGAATACTGAATGGTCTCACAAACTCTTAGCATTTGTCTGTACCTGTGTTTTTGTTTTTGCCACTGTTTACCTATTATTTACATATCTATGCTACTTAACTCTGTGATCTGCCTGCATTGATTCGATTAGATTAGATTAATAACAGTGTGGAAACAGGCCCTTCGGCCCAACAAGTTCACACCGATCCTCCGAAGAGCAACCCACCCAGGCTCATTCTCCTACATTTACCCCTTAACCTAACACTACGGGCAATTTAGCATGGCCATTGCTCGCAAGACAAAGCTTTTCACTGTGCCTCGGTACACGTGATAATAAATTCAGTTCAGTTCAATTCAATTGAAATGAAATGAAGATAAAATCGAATAAACCAAACTATTTGCATATAACACAATGTAAAAATTCTGGTGAATCTGATTGTCTTTTCTAAGAGTCGGGAATGCACTGCCTGGGAGGGTAGGTGAGGCAGGAAACCTCCCAACCTTTTGAAACCCGTTGGATGAGCACTTGAAATGTCATAACTTTCAAGGCTATGATCTAAGGCTGGAAAGTGGACTCAAATTTAGAGCAATTTTGTAGGTGCAGATTCAGTGAGCCAAAGGACATCTTCTACAGTGCATGATTCTATGACTCAATGATTCTATGTATCTTCATACAAATGAGCTTCGACATTTTCAGCTTAAGTTAACCCTTTATGCAACACTTCTGGTCCATAACATTGAGGAAACTTATATTTTAACAGTTAGAAAAGCTTACCTCTTTGGGAGCAATCAGTACACACATCCAACATCAGCTAAGACTTCTCCAAAACTGAAACCAAAACGGTTGTCTTCAATATGCAGTTATTTTCCCCAAGCAAATAATAATTGCATTGATTCTATGAATCTTAATGCAAATGAGCTTCGACTTTCTCTGCTTCGAACTGGCCTTTCAGAATTTTACCCAAACGTTTCTGATCTGGAACATCGAGGAAACTTATACCTGAACATATCTCCCTTCTTTGGGAGCAACTCGTATACACATCCAACATCAGCCAAGATTTCTGTGAAATTGAAACCAATATGGCTGTCTTCAAGCTACAGTTATTTTCCCCAAGCAAAAAGAAATCCATTCTAGAACCTTCTCCAGCAGTCTAATGCACAACTGTTTATGCTGGCTGTGTTTTACAACAAATAATGAAAACAAAAGCCCATTACTCTTGAGGTAGAGTCTGTCTCCTAGTCTGTTTTAAAATTAATCATTGTGGTTGCAGAAATGCACACAAGTTAACAATTAATTTTTTCGTACTTACAGAGAACCCACTTGGTTCAAAATCCAAAAATCCTCTCGATGAATCACATACCTTACATCATATAACTGAGGGGGCAGTTCAAAGTGGGGCATCCTCCAACATTGTTAAACTTCAAATGAAAAACAGGTACCACTGTGGCAGAAGGGAGACCGTCTACAATAAGACCTTAGGCTTCAGTCACCTCCCATTAAGGAGAAATCTACAGGATTTCTATAAGCATATTTCTCCCCCCACCACTAACATCACTTAGCCTGTGACTGGGTGCTCTCACCCGGGGGTTTAACCAACCCTGTCAGATAGGAAAACTGAAGCTGATCTAAAAATCCCAATTGATCTTCTTTTAACTGTGGTTAACGAAATTCTGAATGAAGCTGATTGGTTACCTACCTTGTGGGACCAGGTAACCCTGGCAGCCACAAATGTGCCTCAGCAAAAATACCTAGTGCTGGAAATGTGGTCACAAAACCAATCCACCAGCTGGTACCAGTATGTTCCAGTTCCATCCCCTTGGCGGGGCCCAAAGTTTCAGCCTCAGGTCTGTCTGCTAAATCAACTTGAAATGCCTTGAATTCACTTCCTTAGCAAGTTGTATTTTTAACTTTGGTCTTTTCATCATTATACTTTTTAATGAATGTGGTGTTGTGTATGGGATAGATAAATGTCATACTATCTACATATTGCAACATGTGAGCATGTTTCTGGATAGGATAAATATATGTTTCAAAGGTATTTGCATCAGAGCCAGTTTACTTAGGAATCTTGTTAGTACAAGATGTTGCTGCCCATGATGGTTCCTTGGTTAGGTGGAAAATCCAGAGAAAGATTACAGATTTCTAGGTCAAAGGTCTCACCATTTACAGAGCTGCAGAATTGACAGGGAGTGAATTGGACCAGGGAGCGATTTCTTTACATGTTGGTTTTTCTTGTGTGATCAGCGTTAGCGTGCAGTCTGAGGGATCGTTAATGTCTTGTTTCAGACAGCTAGGAACAGATGTCGTCAGGATCACAATCCAACTGACCACACTCTGGACTTTTACTGGAAGCAGTCCAGAAAATCTTGTATTTTTCAGCTGTTCACAGTAACCATGAAAGCAATTAAGAATTGTCCTACATTCAGCTTATGAGAATGTACCATTCTTTTAGATTTGGCAATTCTCCAGAACTTGTGCACCCAGATGATCACATCATTCGCGCTGGTTGGCACTACTTGAATGATACACACTGTTCCGTAATGTAGAACAGTAAATCGAGTAATCAACCCATACCAGGGTCAAGTGGGAATATCCAGCAGGAGTCCTAGAAACGAACAGAGTTTGTTTGAAATATTGTTATGGGTTTAGCTCTCTTTGTGATTGATGCTTAATTTGGTGAGACTCTCGGGTATGGCCAGAAGTTTGGAATTACCTATTTCCTTTCCAAACTTTCTAGTATATATCTAATATTACATCACTTACTTTACAGTGAACTTACATTGGGCTATGTGAAATGTATCCAGAATTTTAATTGGTTCATTCATGTATTGTTTTGGATGTAAACATAGGAGGTATAGTTAGTAAGTTTGCAGATGACATCAAAATTGGAGGTGTGGTGAACAGTGAAGAAGGTTACCTCAGGGTACAAGGGGATCTTGATCAGATGAACCAATGGGCTGAGAAGTGGCAGATGGAATTTACTTTAGATAAATGTGAAGTGCTACATTTTGGAAAAACAAATCAGAGCAGGACTTATATACTTAGTGGCAAGGTCCTGGGGAGTGTTGCTGAACAAAGAGATCCTGGAGTTTAGGTTCATTGTTTCTTGAAGGTGGAGTCTCAGGTAGATAGGATAGTGAAGAAGGTGTTTGGTATGCTTTCCTTTATTGGTCAGAGCATTGAGTATAGGAGTTGGGAGGTCATATTGCAGCTGTACAGGACATTGGTTAAGCCACTTTTGGAATATTGTGTGCAATTCTGGTCTCCCTCCTATCAGAAGGATGTTGTGAAACTTGAAAGGGTTTAGAAAAGGTTTACAAGGATGTTGCAAGGTTGGAGGGTTTGAGCGATAGGGAGAGGCTGAATAGGCTGGGGCTGTTTTCCCTGGAGTGTCAGAGGCTGAGATGTGACCTTATAGAAGTATATAAAATCATGAGGGGCATGGATAGGATAAATAGATCTTTTTCCTGGGTTAGGGGAATCCAGAACTGGAGGGCATAGGTTTAGGGTGAGGTGGGAAAGATATCAAAGAGGCCTAAGGGGCAACTTTTTCACACAGAGGGTGGACCGTGTATGGAACGAGCGGCTAGCGAACCCCCTCTGAGGAAGAGTAGCATTCCAAGTTCTCCCTTTCTTCCAACTTCTGCCGTCTTTGGATGTTCATATTGTGGAGTGCACAGCAGCTGACCACAATATGAGACACTTGGACTGGAACACGATACCTGACCAATCACAGCAGTGGGTGCACAAGAGCTTCTTTAATGCAGGTCCATGTTGTAGATTGTTCTGGCTATAGTGCATCTGAATCTGAGTGCTTAATGAACATCAGAAGTATGAGCATCATGTGGGTGGCACAGTGGCTCAGTGATTAGCACTGCTGCAACAATGCCAAGGATTGGGTTTGATTCCAGCCTTGGGTTACTCTCCATATTCTCCCCATGTCTACATGGGTTTCCACTGAGTGCTCTAGTTTCTACCCATAATCTAAAGATGCGCAGATTAGGTGGATTTGCCATGCTACATTGTCCTGTAGTGTCCAAGAATGAGTAGGCCTAAATGGGTTAACCATGGCAGATGTGGGATCATAGGGTTAGGATGAGGTGTGCTTAGGAAGATCAGTGTGGAATTGATGGGCCAATGGCCTCTTTTTATACTAATGGATGCACTAGTTAGTGTTTGTGAGAGTTGGAATTTTGTAGGGATTCTATGAAAAGCCAATTCCTCAGAAAATAACTCTCATTCTTTAGTAGCCACTCATGAAAGAATCTGGACATTGACCAGAAATTCTGAAGCATATGGACTCTCAAAGGACAAATGCATCATGCAGCTGTCTGGGAGCCAAATGTCCACAAGATGGTTTCTTGTCATCATAGATCAACTGGCATTCAGTGAATGAAAGTCTTTTTTATTCTTTCATGGGAAATGGGCATCACTGGAATTATTTTCCATTCTTTGTTGCCTTTGAGAAGGTCATTGGGAGCCTCTTTCTTGAACTATTTCAATCCATTTAGTATAGGTCCACCCATAGTACTCTTAGAGAGGGAGTTCCAGGTTATTGACTGAATGACTCCAAAAGAGCAGCAATATATTTCCTACTCAAGGCCATTAGTGGCACGGAGAGAAGCCTTTAGGTGGTGTGTTCCCATGTCCTTGTTGAACTTGTCTAAATCAATTGTAGTCACCATGAGTTTGGAAGGTGCTAATGTGGGACCTTGGTGAATTTTGCATTGAATCTTGTAGACAGTACACACTGCTGCATCTAAGCATTAATAGTGGAGATATTTTGATACCAACTAATGTTATTACTGGATAGATCAAATGCCATCCTGAAATCTGGCTTGATAGATAATTTATTTTTAGGTTTTAACAAGGTCTTCTTTTATTGAGACGCAGACAGTGCTACAGATTTGGTTTTCACAATAAAGCAGAAGTGTATTGCAGAAGAGTTTTGAAGATATAATGGAATAAATCAATGTACACATAACACAAATTTAAAGACTTTGAAATACACAGTAAAATATAATTCCATGAATCCCAACAACACTCCTTTTAAGTACTCATACTAAAGAGAATTCTGTCTCTCTGTCAGATCTTTATGATTTACGTTAACAATTATATCAATTCCTGTTCTTTAGAATCTGATTGCCTCTTCCTTTTTGACGTTACAGAGAGAGGATGAATAGGCTGGGGCTGTTGCCCTGGACCATCGAAGGCTGAGGGATGATCTTATAGAAGTTTATAAAATCATGAGGAGTATGGATAGGGTGAATTGTCAAGGTCTTTCCCCAGGGAAGGGGAATTCAAAACTAGAAGGCAAAGACTTAAAGTGAGAAGGGAAAGATTTAAAAGGAACCCAAGGGGCAACTTTTTCGTGCAGAGGGTGGTGCGTGTATGGAATGAGCTACCAGAGGAAGTGGTGGAGGTTGGTACAATCACAGTGTTTAAAAGGCATCTGAGTAGGAAACATCTGAGCAGCCCCAGCCTATTCATCCTCTCTCTGTAAAGTAAACTCTCCAAACCCAGCAACATCCTTGTAAATCTTTTCTGAACCCTTTCAAGTTTAAAGTATTTCTTATGTTCTAAACTATTGAAAGAGATATTGATTGCAACAGATTGTGTATGCTTGGTTTCTAAAGCCTGTGAGATTGAAGTTGGGTGTAACACAGTTTGAAAATTGCATAGTTAGGTATCATTGCTGTATCATGGGCCTCCAGAACTCAACACATCTTTAGAAGGATATGGGTCAAATGTTGGCTATTGGGACTAGGATATCTGGTCAGCATGGATGAGATGTGACCAAAGTTTCTGTACTGTACAACTCTACGACTCTAAATAGGAAAATTAGGCCATTTAGCCCCTCAAACTTATCCCACCTTTCATCACGATCATGCTTGATTTGCCCAAGTCCTGTTTCGTGTCATCAGCTCTGAAATTTCAAAGGTTTATCTATCTCCTTTTTAAATACTTTCAGTGATCAAGCCTCCATACTCTATGGTAGGGAATTCCAGACATTTACTACCACTTTGGGAGAAGAAATTCCTTTGCATCTCAGTTTTTAATGAGTGTTCCCCTTGTTCTGTAAACATACTCCCTAGTTCAAGATTCCCCCACTAGTGGAGAATCTTCTCAACATCTGTCCTGTCATGCCCTGTCAGAATCTTGTATGTTTTCTGAGCACACCTTTCATTCTTCTAAACTCTAATGAATAAAGGCCTAACCTGTTTAACCATTCTTGATAAGTTTGTCTCTATGTCCGATGAATCAGCCTAGTAATAGGTGGTTAAAAAGCAAAGGGGAGCAACAACAGAAGAGATGAAAAATATTTTAAAAGTGAAAAGGTAAATTTAATCACATAATGCTAAGCAGGACACACATGCACATAAAACAGTAAATCAAAAATATTTTAAATCAAAGCGCTTCATTGTTACTTGGAGCATCTGCAGAAACACACCTTCATGTATTTCAGTTCTGACAGTCAAATAACGATCGAAAGTTATGCCTGCATTATATTGATGTGATGGTCTTGTATTTTGTTTCTGCCTGTGATGAGAGAACTTGCGAAACATGAAAGAGCTAAGCTTTAAAAAAAATCTGTTAGTCTGTCTGTTCTCATTAAACACATGTAGCCACTTTCTCTAAATGGCACAGGGAGCATTTTATTTTCTCTCCAATCTGCAGCAGTAACATGTGGTGCACCTTTGTTCAATACTGAAGGCTGCACAGAACTTAACTGGGAAACTGGAAAACATGAGGGTGCAGCTACTGATCCAAAGCAATTCCATGTGCATTGGAAGACCTGTATATATACAGTGCCTAATCATATCTTTCAGAAACATTTCAAAGAGTTTATGTATTAAGAATTGCCTTGTACTGAAGTGATGTTATTTAGAGTCCTGTAGCTGCCATTTGGGAAAGCAATGATCCACAAAACACAATGAGAGTGACGACTGGGGAATTATTGCATGTTATTGTTGGTTGAGTGAAGAATGTTGACCACAGTACCAGGATACCCCCTGGTCTTCTTTGATTAAACACATAGAATCTTTAACATCCATATGAACTGTTAAAAAAAAGTTAAGTTAGGACCTTTTCACCTGAAGGATTGTTTCTGCTTCTGAAAAGAAATTTTACCATTTGTTGTTTACTTCAAAATCACTTTAAATTGAAATACTCCATATTATTTCTTCCTGAGGTTTTGCTGATTAAATCTAAAGTCTAATTGTTTCTTTTGAAACATTTGAAAAGAATCTGAATTTGCCTTGCCATTTTCTAAACCAAACTAAGGAAAAAAGATTTTAAAAAAATGCACAAGTAATACCAATGCACTTTGCACTGTTAAAATATGTGAAACTAATTAATTTATAAAAAATGAATATTCTGCACCTCACAGTTAACTTTCAATCTATTCTTGAAAGATAAGCATTGAACTACTCTTAGAAGATACATCATTTCCTAAACTCAGAATTAGCTAACTATGACGATTCCTTGTGTCCTGATGTTAAAGTGGGGTCAGGAGAAGAATACTGACGTGTTTTTGACCCCTAAATAGAGAAAGCTTTGCCATTTGGGAAAAAGATATATTTTAAACATTATTTTGATATTATAAGTTTTTCTTATGGATTACAATGCATATCCCCAAAACATATATTATGGTAACTCCAGTGATGTAGGAGTGTAAAGAATGTGCAGAAAGTTTTAAAATCTAAAGCTCAAAGCCACATCATAGGAAATGATACAGAGCACCATGCCATTAAAACAAGCTTTTTTTTGGAAGATTATAAACTTTGGTTTTCTTAAAAGTATTAATTTATGAGACCCCTCTCTTCGTATATTAAGTGTGAATGAAGTTGTCACCACAGGTCAAGAACTTTCCTTTCACTGGTTACATTGAGAATGATGATGTGACAAGTCATTTCCCAGAAAACACAGCTTCTTTGAATTTACACTGCAGTTCTACCCATCGGCTTTGAGCTGTGAAAGCAGTCATGCTGACAGTTGCCTGTCCTGAGTTTTGGACATGCTGGCTGAAAATTCTGAACTTGGTAAAAATAAAATAATTATTGAGCAGTTAGATGTTTCAATAAGGTTGTAAATCTTTATCTCCATCCTAATTGTGATATGGCTCCCTAGAGGCGCGAATTGTGTTGCCAGTCAGTCAGTGAAAGAATTTGTCTTCTGGTTGTTGATTTTGCCCTAATATGCAGATCACTTGTTCCTTTAGAGAACTGCTGCTGTCGCTGGCACTGGGCCAGGTGCTGTCATTGTTGATCTGTGGTATAGGCCTGACTAGCAAGTACTTGGTGGAGGACTTCCATGCCAACACTCCAGTATTTCAGAGCTTTCTTAACTACATCCTCCTGTTCCTGGTTTACACAACCACGTTGGCCGTACGGCAAGGTAAGTAACACTTAACTTTGCACGATCTTCTACTTGTAATTGTAATGGATAAAAAGAAAAATGAATCATACATGTCATTGCTATTTGTTTCATATTTCAGGAATAAATTAAAAGCTTAATGTGCATCATGTTTAATCCATTAATTTTGAGATTGGTGTGATCTGGTAATTAGCCAGTGCTGATCAAATAACCATTCTTAATGGTCTATCTTTATTGATAAAGCTCTGGTCAATGCTATTTAAGGCAGACATTGTGCAGGTTTGGGGTTAATTCAGTGGATACTTTGTTTAGTATATTCATGAATTTCTGTCTGTGAAGAAAACATGGACAATATCTGGGTGTCCATGCTCAATCTCAGCAGCAGTTTTAACACCCCATCCCTTTGTCAGACTACTCTTCAGAAAACAACTGCTGCTTCACATCATCAATCATTACTGACTCTGTCATTGTAATATGGAGGTCAAGCAGCTTGTAATTGTTGATATCTGACTTTGTTTTTAACTTATTGGTAAAGTGAGTGACGTAAATGGCTGTCATAGTGCAGTGGTAGTGACGCCAAGAGGCCCTGGTTCGAGTCCCACCCTGTTCTGAGGTGTGTCAGAAAATTCCTGAACAGGTTGGTTGGCAAATATCTGTTGTGAGTAAAAGTGACTTAGACAGGGGCTGTTCTACCATCCCCGGGTATAGCCGGCCCATCCCCAATCTCCCACTCTGGACAGAGGTGGCCCATCCCCATTTCCCACTCCTGGCACAGCAGCTCATCCCCCATGCAGGACACAACCCGCCTATCTCGCATCTCTAACCCTGGGTACAGCTGGCCCACCAGAACCCAGGCCATTGTTAATGGGCTCCTCACAAAAGATAATCGCTGCTCTTGTCAGTGCAAGGTTGGGATCTTGTTTCCAAAAGCCTTCTGTGTGGTGATCACTGTTGCCAATGCTTTCTCACAGGTATATATGACTGCACTGCCACCTGTGAACTGGGTCTGTCCTACTTATAGGATAGGACACAGTCAGGAAAGCTGATAGCAGTACTTGGATCATTGACTTTGATCATGATTTAACTAGATTGTTCTCCCAATTTTGGTACAAGACTCTAAATGTCATTGAGTCGGACTTTGTAGGATTGGTCTGCCTTGATTATTTTTCTGGAGCGTAGGTTGATGCTGGGTGGCCCATTTAATGTTATCTATCTCCAGAGCATTATCTTCACGGAGAGACAGTGGCATCAAGGCTGCCACTTACTTGTTAATTCTATTATTTTACATTTATCCAGTTAAAATAAAAATTGCTCATGAGAGTGCTAATGACGGAAACTTTTTTCCATGATTAGAATTAATTGTATTTTTCAACCCAAATTCTCCATTGATTTAGTTTGGGCCATTGTTCTACCATGTCCTATGGAAAAATAACAGGATTTATGCTCTGATTAGAAATAGTTCTTCCACACAGATGAACCTTGTGTTTCTTTCAAATGATTGCAATATTTAGATCAAAGAAATTGTAACAATTGCTTTGTTATTTTAGCCATATACACGTAAATTAATTTAGTCAATAAAATATGAAATAAAAAATGGTAGTGCACTAATCCAGACTAATTTGACAGAACAAGTAATTTGAAAATACAAATGTTTGCAATGATGGAAAAAGGGTTGTTCATTAGTAATCTCATGAATGACAGAATGTAAAACCAGAATTCTAATAAGTAAGGGTCAGTTTGCTGACTTTGCACTTTCAGCAGGGAGTCTCTCTAAGTGAGAGTACATATCAAAAATTCAGCATGCTTTTTGCACCATTTTCCAGTATAGTTTGAAAATAGTGTGCAGCATGTGTGAGAATATCCAATATGCACACTCAACAGGAGACTGTCCTGCCAACAACACAAAGTCAGTAAATTACCCCTGCAGAACAATCTATTGAAGAACAATTTCTCACAGCTTCATAGGAAATATAAAAAAAAATATGCTTTATGCTTAGGTGTTGGCAAGAAATACTCCAAGTAACATATTATTAATGCCCAATAATTCCTGAAAGCATTCATTAACTATAATTACAGCTAGACTTGCTTTAAAATAAATAATTTGTTTTGCTGATTCAATTAACTTCTATTGTTTATGACATAACCATTTATGTGTCAAATTCTTCTTCATGAGACCTATGAGACTGGAAGATCTGGGTGGAAGGTCATGCATGGTTACAGGTATAATGGGGAGTGAAGTTAAAATGTTTATAATAATAGCATTGTACAGCTAGATCATCTGTGGTTATGGTTTAGCGAGGGTGGAAAATATGCTAGTATTGGCCCAAGGTTGGGATGACGATGGCAGGCTGAGATATCAATATTGAGGTCGAAACCTGAAATACAGGTCCAGATATTCTGATGACCCTGAAGTCAGTCCTTGGAGCAGTGCAGAGTGGAGTTACGTATTGGGACTCTGTGAAATCCTAGATCCTGCAGGCAATATGACAGCACAGTGGCTCAGTGGTTAGCGCTGCTGCCTCACAATGTTAGGGACTCGGATTCGATTCTAGCCTCAAGTGACTGTGTGGAGTTTGCATGTTCTCCCTGTGCCTGCATGTGTGTCTACTGAGTGCTCCCATTTCCTCCTATAATCCAAAGGTGTGCAGGTTAAGTGGATTGGCCATGCTAAATTACCCCATATTGTAATTAATCCACCTAGACTGCATATCCATTGCAGTCTAGGTGGATTAGCCCTGGGAAATGTGGGGTTATGAGGATAGATGGAAGGCTAGATCTGGATGGGATGCTCTTCAGAGGGTGCATGCAGACTCAATGGGCCGCATGGACTTCTGCACTATAAGCATTCTATGATTCTGTGAATTGCTTGAGAAATTGATAATTCTGGAGGGTATTTCCATTGGGTCTGGAAATGCTTCTGTAATAGTTACTTAGGAGCAGTTAAACAATAAAAATCCAGTGTAACTTCTCATTGACTATTAAAATTGCCTCCCAAAACCTATATTTAAGTCTTAGAACATGATATGCTGACTCCTGCAAAGGGTGTGATTGTATGACTTCCTATAATGGTCCCACACTCTTGTTGATTTAAGGTGCAATGCATTTTTCTGATGGTGAGTTGGGAATTCGGATATCATTTAAACTGTTGTTGTGCTGGCAATTAACATTCTTACTCAGCATTAATACCATTTTCTCTACTTTTTGTAACAGTTGATGATTCTCAGTAGCCCTATATATGTGCAATGAACCACCCTCTTTTACAAATTTTTTTTTGGAAACTTATGTGAAAATGGAACGCAGTGGAACCAATGATGCAAACAGAAAAGTACCATTGGAGTTCCACTGTTTAAATTTTAAATTGCATTTCAATAATGTGATAGTAATGATGAATGCTTTAGTTATGAGAAGAGCCTCAAATTTTTGGACTTAATTTATGTTTTTCTTTAGTTCTGTCAAGGTTCTAATAATGATGTTCAAAACTACAGAAGATTTTGATAAGGTCAATCAGGAAGAAGCTATTTTCACTTCACAGTGAAATGGTAACTACGACTTAAGTTGGAACTCATCACCAAAGAGAGAGATTGGGAGATCATTTTTAAAACAAAACATTATTAGGATTTGAAATACCCTAGCAAATAAGATGTTGGCCACAGAATCCAGGTGAAGTGGCTAATTTTAGACAGTGGAAAATTGATAAAACCTGTAGAATAGGAGCAAGTAGATAACTATCACAGAAGGTTAGCATTTCTATAATAGACTGATTGGCTTTTAATCTGCCACCATGCAATGGACATTATTTTTCACTGTTGCTGCTTCTTTAATGTCTTTAAGTACTTTTACTTTAAGAGATAGAGTCTGCACCAGTATATGTCTGCCACTAGGTGGCATTTACACCAAATAAGGAGTGGTGATGTCATCAAGGTTTTCCTCTGATTTGGACAGACAAAGTGATAGAACCAATTACTAATTAGTTTAGAAAACTGCATTTGAGTGTTTCAAAAGCTCCATTTCATTCAGAAGAGCTCTGTATTTACTTTTAAACTAGAAAGCAGACTGATAATTCATTTATTTTTAAAGGAGAGATGGGGCTTCTGGCTTAACAGAACTTATATTTTAAGCAGAAAGTCACTGACTTAGCTTTCAGGCTGTTGAATTTGACAGATTTCTATTCTCAAAAATCGGTGCTGTTATTTTGCCAATCCTCTTGAAAAGCAAGGCTGGTGTTAAGCCAATGTTGATGAGATTGCCAAGTATCTGACTCTGACAGCTTTCACCCTTTTAAAAAAAACTGCACTATACCATGATCCGTCACCATTGCATAGGCTTTGCCTCCAGAACAGTATTTGTAATACATGATATGGCAATCTTATGTTAGATTTTACAACATAAGAACTAGGTGTGGATAAAGTGGTCTTGGAAATTTTAATAAGCATTTAATACAGCACCTGTTATACACATATATTAGAGTCACAGGCACTTGCATGTCTCATCTAATATTAAACAATTGATTACAGACAGTAGCCCACTTCCATCAGCTTGTCATGCTTCGAATGGCTCTCGTTAAGTTGGAGTCTGAGATTTTCATACCCTCAAGTCACTTGGTATGATAGTGATAATGTCATGAGCATATTCAAGTGGTATAGTGCATACCAACTGTGAGATTTAGTACAGATAAAATTCCATGAGATTTATCACCAAAAAATCAAATAACTTCAGCACCCTTACAGAGAAGTTTTGTTTTTTAAAAAATCAATTGTAGTATTGTCCTATGTATATGTCATGTACATTATATGTAAGAACATAAAATCCTAAACGTTGTTAAGAATATTGCTGTAGGCCTTATGATATAGTGGATATTTAAGTCAGACACTTGAATCCAAAGTTCCGAACTGGGACTTGATGATCAAGAAAAATGCATTCACAATGTAGACAGACTGGTTGAATATGAACTTGTAAATTCTTCCAATACACTCTAATGGCAGATTGTAAGGTTAGAGACATAGAGTTGTAGAGATGTAAAGCATGGAAACAGACCCTTCAGTCCAACTCATCCATGCCAACCAGGTATTAAATCATTTGGACCATATCCCTATAAACTCTTCCTATTCATGTACCCATCAAATGTTGTAATTGTACCAGCCTCCACCACTTTGCCTGGCAGCTTGTTCCATGCACATACCACCCTCTGATTGATTGATTTATTTGTTGTCAGTGAAAAGCTTTGTTTACGAGCAGTATAGGTAGATCATAGTAAGCAAGGGTGTACAGAACAAAAGATATAGGCAGAGGCATACAGGTAACATTGCGCAAGGTGTACAAGAGAAATCAACAGTAGCAAAATCAGCATTATTTGAGGCCAGAGAGTCTATTCAATAGTCTAATGATGGCTGGGAAGAAATTGTCCCAGAATGTGCTGGTGTGTGTGTGTTCAGGCTTCTGTATCTTCTCTCTGATGGAAGAGATTGGAGGAGATCATTACTGGGGAGGGAGGCATCTTTGATGGTGTTGGCAGCCTTTCCGTGGCAACGCCTTGCTTAAATGGAGTCCATGGATGGAAGGTTGGCTCCCATGATGGCCTGGGCTGTGCACATCACCCTCTGTAATTTCCTATGATCTTGGACAGAGCAGTTGCCACAGCATGCCGTTTTGCACCTGGACAGCGTACTTTCAATTGTGCATCTGTAGAAGTTGGTGACAGTCCTTACCGACATGCCAAATTTCCTGTGTGATCAAGTTAGCCTTCAGGTCACTTGTCAATCTTTTCCCTCTCAACTTAAACCTATGCCCTCTAGTTTTGGACTCTCCTATCTTAGCTATTCACCCTAACAAATGCTCCACAATCCAATCCAAAAATGTGCAGATTGGGTGATTAATAGAGGAGGGAAATGGGTCAGAGTGGGTTACACTTCAGAGGGTCAGCGTGGACTTGTTGGGCTGCAGAGCCTGTTTCCACACTGTGGGGATTCTTTGATGATTCTCTTCTATGAATACCATTTACCTTCTTTACTATCTGCTGCACCTACATGCTTACTTTCAGTGGCTGGCGCATGAAGACACCCAGGTTTCATTGCAAATTTCCCTCTCTCAATTTATAGCCATTCAGATAATAATCCACTTCCCTAATTTTGTTACTAAAGTGTATAACCTCACATTTATCCATTTACATGATACTGTATCTGCCATGCATTTGTCCACTCACTAAGTTTGTCCAAATTGCACTAAAGTATCTTTGCATCATCCTCACAGTTCACCTTTTCACCCAACTTTGTAACATCTGGAGATGTAATATTTAGTTCCCTCAGCTAAATCATTAATATATATTGTGAATAGCTAGGTCCCAGCACTGATCCGAGCAGTACCCCATTGGTCACTGCCTGCCATTTGGAAAAAGACCTGTTTATTCCTACTCATTTCCTGTTTGCCAACTAGTTTTCTATCCATCTCAATACACTATCCCTAATGACATGCACTTTAATTTTACACACTTCTCTTATGTTGGATCTTGTCAAAAGCCTTCCGAACTTTGAAATAAACTGGTTCTTGAGATCACTTCTACTTCTTGTATCCCTGAAGAATTCCTGTAGATTTTCAAGTATCATTTTCCTTTCATAAGTCCATGCTGACTCTATTCAATCTTGCCAAGGCTTTTCAAATGCTCAACTAATAATTCTTTCATAACGCTCTCCAACATTTTCCTTACTACCAACGTCATGCTGACTGATCTATAATTCCTGGTTTTCTCTTTGTCTCCCTTCTCCAATCTGTAAGAATTGATTCAAAACCTCTAGAATGTTGGAAGATGAGCACCAATGCATCCGCTGTTTCGAAGGCCAGTTTCTGATGTATTGTAGGAAGTAGATTATCAAGTCCTGGTTGTTTATCGGCCTTCAATCCCATTAAATTTCTCGAACACCATTTCCTTTCTAATACTGATTTTCTTCAGTTCCTCCCTGTCACTAAACCCATCATTTTTGATATGTTGTTTGTGGCCTTCCTTCGTGAATACAGAATTAAAATCTGTATTTAGTTCATCAGCCATTGTTCCCCATTATGAATTCCCCTGTTTCTGACTCTAAGATACCTACATGTGTTTTCACCTGTCTTTTTCTCTTCACATACCTATGGAAACTTTCGAGCTCAGATTATATGTTCCCCCCAAGCTGACCCTCAAACTTTCTTAATCAACTCCTTCGTCCTCCTCTGTCAAATTCCAAACTGCTGCCTTCCTCAGGTCTATTGTTTTTCTGCCCAATTCATATGCCTTTTCTTTGGATCTAATCCCAATTTCCCTTGTAAGGCATGGTTTAGTCACTTCTCCCATTTAACGTTTGCACCAGACAGGAGTGAACAATTGTTGTAGTTCACCCATGCACTCTTAAAGTTTCTATCATTGCCTTTGCACCGTCATCCCTATCACTAAAGGTCCCCAAACCATCATAGCCAACTTGTGCCTCATCATCTTAAAATCCTCTATGTAGATTCAGATCCCTTGTCTCAAGTCAACTATGTCACTCTCCACCTTGATGAGGAATTCTATCATGTAATGTTACTTATCCCCAAGGATTGTACAACTAGGTTGTCAATTAATCCTTTCACATTAGATTAGATTAGATTTGCTACAGTGTGGAAACAGGCCTTTTAGCCCAACAAATTCACTTCTGAAGAGTAACCCACCCAGACCCATTTCCCTTTGACTAATGCACCTAACACTATGGGCAGTTTAGCATGGCCAATTCACCTGACCTGCACATCTTTGGACTGTGGGAGGAAACCGGAGCACCCGGAGGAAACCCATGCAGACACAGGGGAATGTGCAAACTCCACAACACAATACCCAGTTTGGGATGGCCTATTCTCTACTTGGTTCCTCAACGTACACACTCCAGGATTTCCTCTTCTATGGTATTCTGACTAATTTGATTTGCCCAATCTAGATGCTGAGTAAAGTTTCCCATTAAGTGCAGATTCTCCTTTATTGCATGTGTCTCCAATTGCCTGTTTAATGCCATTCCCAACATCACCCCTACAATTTATATATGACACCTAGTGATTATTTTGTCACTTGGTGTTTCTCAGCTGTACCCATACGGATTGCACATAGTCAGCGCCAACATCCTTTCTCGCTTCTGCATTAATTTCCTCTTCAGCATGTCATGCAACTCTACTGCGTTTTCCTTTTTGTCTGTCCTTCCTAAATTATGATGTGGAGGTGCTGGTGTTGGACAAGGTTTGACAAGGTCAAAAATCACATGACACTGGGTTATAGTCCAATGGGTTTATTTGAAAACACTAGCTTTCAAAGCGCTGCTCCTCTATTAGGTGTTAGTGAGAGAGAAAGACCTTAGACACAGAATTTATAAGGAAAAGATCGAAAGGTCATAAAACTCATGTGAACAAATTAAACACACATAAGATTGCTCTAAAGTCTTTAATCAGTTAAAATGGAGGTGCAGGTTTCGATTGATTGATATGCAAATCCCAGAATTTCTTTCAAACAACGCACTTTCTCTGAGATGCATAAACTCCCTCACACACATTAACTCTCTCTCACTCAGTCTCAAATACACACACACACACACACAATCTGTGGGGTGAATTTGTAGATTTGTGTTTGCAGATACATTCTATTTTGTTCAAAAAGCACAATATTTGTAGACAGTCAGTCAATGTTGTATTTGATAAACTCTTACTTTGGAAATAAAAGACACAGACAAATTGCAAACAAGACCTCACGGCTAAAATACATTGTCTAACCGAAGGTGTTACCACCTTTACATTGATAGCACCTTAAGTTGTCTCGGGCAGTGACTTGAAAGAAATTCTGTGATTTACATATTAATCAATTGAAACCTGCACCTCTGTTCTAATTGATTAAAGGTTTAAGAGCTATCTTATGTGTGTTCAATTCATTCGCATGAGTTGTATGACCCTTTAATCTTTTCCTTATGAATTCTGTGACTAAGGTCTTCCTCTCTCACTAACACCTGAAAAAGGAGCAGTGCTCTGAAAGCTAGTGTTTTCAAATAAACCTGTTGGACTATAACCTGGTGTCATGTGATTTTTGACTTTCCTAAATTACTGAATGCCCCTGGATATTCAGTTCCCATCCCTGGTTACCCTGCTACCATGTCTCAGTACTCCTGACTAGATCACCCTGTTTACACCTATTAATTTATTTAGAAGACTTCTCCAGCTGGACAACCTGGTGACAAAATATGCCAGGACTCAATTGATATTTTGGAAGACCAATATGTACCAAAACCTGTACAATCAGAGAGAGTTTCAGATTTCACAAGAGGTATTAACTGGAAGGAGAATTAGTGATTGAATTCATCATGACTTTGAAGCACCTCATAGAATGTTGTGAGTTTAACAATGTTTTAGATGACATCTTAAGAAACAGGCTATTATGCAGCCTGTGAAATGAGGCCATTTAATGAAAGCTACTAACTGAGAGAAATCTAAATCTTAAAACTGAGTTGAACATTGTAGTGTCAGTCTGCAGGAGTCCTACCAAAGACAAAATCAACTAAGCCCAATGAAGAATGTCCATACTGTTGGCCACGAGGAAGATGTGGCTACTGCAAGTGAATCAAACATCTCCATGAAGAATTTAAATTGAACATCATGATGGAACAAGTAGATTTTGGATTGTGCCTAAACTAGAAGGGCAACTGATCAAAATGCAGATAGATGCCAGGCAACTGTTTCACTTATTCCTGAAACAATTTACAACCAAACTCTGAGCCATCTTCCACTCTCCAACATATCAACCATGATCGAATAGCAAGGCAGCCATTCTATTCCTCTATCTTATGGTCTTAAAGAATGTAGCATGTTCTGAGAAACTATCTGAAAAATGTTCTATGAACTCCTCACCCAGGCTAATACTGGAATCTGATTTCGTTTCCACTTTCCTACTGAAATCCACTTTGGAAATAGAACCAGTCTGACTCAGGATTGGGATACAGACAGATTCTGACCTCATACCTTTAATGCATTGTCTGAGCTGAGCTGTCACCTTTTGTTATTAAATTTTAAGTTACCTCGAGAAGGTGACTTAAAAGAAGTTCTGTGATTATCATATTAATAAACCAAAATTTGCGACCCTTTGTAATAGATGAAAGACTTAACAGTCCAAGTTTATTCAATATATCATTTCAGTTTCATGATACCGTAATCTTTTGCTGTAAATTCTGTGTCTTATGATCTTAACCTCCACAACCACCTGATGAAGGAGCAGTGCTCCAAAAGCTTGTGCTTCCAAATAAACCTGTTGGACTATAACCTGGTGTTGTGTTATTTTTAACTTTGTCCACCCCAGGCCAACACTGGCTCCACCTTATCATTTGAACACATATTCATTTCTTCAGTCTTATTTCCGTCATGCCAATTTGTATGTTGTTCATGGCATACTATCTTTGAGATTCTGCTTACTAATTTCGCAGCTAACTCTTCATCTTCCTCAGCAAAAAAAACTCTTTCCTAGAACATAGAACAGTACAGCACAGAATAGGCCCTTCAGCCCACGATGTTGTGCCGACCATTGATCCTCATGTATGCACCCTCAAATTTCTGTGACCATATGCATGTCCAGCAATCTCTTAAATGTCCCCAATGACCTTGCTTCCACAACTGCTGCTGGCAACGCATTCCATGCTCGCACAACTCTGTGTAAAGAACCTGCCTCTGACCTCCCCTCTATACTTTCCTCCAACCAGCTTAAAACCATGACCCCTTGTGTTAGCCATTTCTGCCCTGGGAAATAGTCTCTGGCTATCGACTCTATCTATGCCTCTCATTATCTTGTATACCTCAATTAGGTCCCCTCTCCTCCTCCTTTTCTCCAATTTAAAAAGTCCGAGCTCAGTCAACCTCTCTTCATAAGTTAAGCCCTCCAGTCCAGGTAGCATCCTGGTAAACCTCCTCTGAACCCTCTCCAAAGCATCCACATCTTTCCTATAATAGGGCGACCAGAACTGGACACAGTATTCCAAGTGCGGGGTCTAACCAAAGTTTTATAGAGCTGCAACAAGATCTCATAACTCTTAAACTCAATTCCCCTGTTAATGAAAGCCAAAACACCATATGCTTTCTTAACAACCCTGTCCACTTGGGTGGCCATTTTAAGGGATCTATGTACCTGCACACCAAGATCCCTCTGTTACTCCACACTGCCAAGAATCCTATCCTTAATCCTGTACTCAGCTGTCAAATTCGACCTTCCAAAATGCATCACCTCGCATTTATCCAGGTTGAACTCCATCTGCCACCCCTCAGCCCATCTCTGCATCCTGTCAATGTCCCGCTGCAGCCTACAACAGCCCTCTATACTGCCTATGGCACCTCCAAACTTTGTGTCGTCTGCAAACTTGCTGACCTATCCTTCAATCCCCTCATCCAAGTCATTAATAAAAATTACAAACAGTAGAGGCCCAAGGACAGAGCCCTGTGGAACACCACTCACCACAGACTTCCAGGCAGTGTATTTTCCTTGTACTACCACTCGCTGTCTTCTGTTGGCCAGCCAATTCTGTATCCAGACAGCTAAGTTCCCCTGTATCCCATTCCTCCTGACCTTCTGAATGAGCGTACCATGGGGAACCTTATCAAATGCCTTGCTGAGGTCCATATACACCACATCCACAGCTCGACCCTCATCAACGTTTCTAGTCACATCCTCAAAGAACTCGATAAGGTTTGTGAGGCATGACCTACCCCTCACAAAGCAGTGTTGACTGCATTTAATCAAGCCATGCTCTTCGAGATGGTCATCTATCCTATTCCTCAGAATCCTTTCTAAAACCTTGCAGACGACAGACGTGAGACTTACTGGTCTGTAATTGCCGGGGATTTCCCTATTTCCTTTCTTGAAGAGAGGAATTACATTTGCCTCTCTCCAGTCCTCAGGTATGACTCCAGTGGAGAGCAAAGATCTTCGCAAGTGGCGAAGCAATTGCATTTCTCGTTTCCCAAAGCAGCCGAGGACAAATCTGGTCCAGGCCTGGCGACTTGTCAATCTTAATGTTTGACAAAATTTTCAGCACATCAGCTTCCTCTATCTCTATCCATTCCAGCATACACACCTGCTCTTCAAAGGTTCCATTCACTACAAAGTTTGTTTCTTTCGTAAAGACAGAAGCAAAAAACTCATTTAGGGCTTCCCCTACCTCCTCAGACTCCACACACAAATTCCCTATGCTATCCCTGATCGGCCCTACTCTTTCTTTGACCATTCTCTTATTCTCACATAAGTGTAAAATGCCTTTGTGTTCTCCCTAATTCGTTCTGCCAAGCCTTTCTCGTGCCCCCTCCTGGTTCTCCTCAGACCATTTTTGAGCTCCTTCCTCGCCTGCCTGTAATCCTCTAGAGCTGAGCTTGACCCTAGCTTCCTTCACCTTATGTAAGCTACCTTCTTCCTTTTGACAAGAAGCTCCACTGCTCTCGTCATCCAAGGTTCCTTTATCTTACCCCTTCTTGCCTGTCTCAGAGGGACATATTTATTCATCACTCGCAACAACTATTCCTTAAACAGTCTCCACATGTCTATAGTGCCTTTACCATGGAACAATTGCTCCCAACCCATGCTTCCTAACTCATGTCTAATTGCATCATAGTTTCCTCTTCCCCAATTAAATATCCTCCCATTTTGCCTAATCCTCTCCTTATCAATAACTATGTAGAATGTGAGGCAGTTGTGGTCACTATCACCAAAATGCTCTCCCACCACAAGATCTGATACCTGCCCCGAGCACCAAGTCTAGAATGGCCTCTCCCTCGTCGGCTTGTCAACGTACTGAATTAGGAAACCCTCCTGAACACACCTTACAAAAACAGCTCCATTCAAATCTTCTGCTCGAAGGAGGTTCCAATCAATATTGGGAAAGGTAAAGTCACCCATTACAACAACCCTACTACGTCCACACTTTTCCAATATCCACTAACCTATGCTTTCTTCCATCTCCCTGCTGCTATTGGGGGGCCTGTAGTAAACCCCTAACGAGGTGACTGCTCCCTTGCTGTTCCTAATTTCCACCCATACTGACTCAGTAGGCAGATCTTCCTCGACAATGGAAGCTTCTGTAGCTGTGATACCCTCTCTGATTAGTAGTACTATACCCACTCCTCTTTTCCCCCCTCCCTATTCTTTTTAAATGCTCGAAACCCTGGAACATCCAGCAACCATTCCTGCCCCTGAGAAACCCATGTTTCTGTTCTGGCCACAACATCATAGCACCAGGTACTTATCCATGCTCTAAGTTAATCACTTTTATTCCTGATATTCCTTGCGTTAAAGCAAACACACTTTAATTGATCCCTTGGTTCCTTCCCAGGAAAACCCTTCCCTCTTGCTATTGCCTCATCTGCATCAACTCTCACCTCCGTTATACAGCTCAGGTTCCCACCCCCCCGCCATACTAGTTTAAACCCTCTCGAACTACTCGAGCAAACCTTCCACCCAGGACATTGGTCCCCTTCCAGTTCAGATGCAACCCGTCCTTCTTGTACAGGTCCCAACTTCCCCAGAAGGCATCCCAATTATCTACATATCTGAAGCCCTCCCTCCAACACCAGCTGCGCAGCCACATGTTAAGCTGTGCCCGCTCCCTGTTCCTCGCCTCGCTATCTCGTGGCACCGGTAGTAAACTCGAGAACACTAATCTGTTTGTCCTGCTTTGCAGCTTCCATCCTAACTCCCTGAAATCACTTTTTATATCCCCGATCCTTTTCCTGGCTATATCATTAGTGCCAATATGTAACTCGATATCTGACTGTTCGCCCTCCCCTTTAGAACCTTATACACCCGATCGGAGACGTCCCGGACCCTGGCACCAGGGAGGCAACATACCTTCCGGGAATCCCGATCCTGACCACAAAATCTCCTGTCGATTCCCCTAACTATCGAGTCCCCTATCAAGAGTAATTTTCTAGTCTGCCCCCTTCCCTTCTTTGCCACAGTGTCAGGCTCAGTGCCAGAGAACTGACTGCTATGGCTTTCCTCTGGTAGGTCATCCCCCCCAGCAGTATCCAAAATGGTATACTTATTACTGAGGGGAATGTCCACAGGGGATCTTGGCACTGTCTGTCTGTCCCCTTTCCTCCCCCTGACTGTAACCCATCTATCCTTGTCCTGAGCCTTAGGAGTGACCAACTCCCGGTAACTCCTCTCAATTACCCCCTCAGCCTCCCGAATGATCCGTAGTTTATCGAGCTCCACCTCCAATTCCCTAACACGGTTTTCAAGGAGCTGGAGTTAGTGCACTTCCCGCAGATGTAGCCAGCGGAGACGTGTGCCATGTCTCCCACCTGCCACATTCTGCAGGAGGAGCAAGCAACTGCCCTAGCATCCATACCCGACTTATCTGAACACCCACTCAGTACTAAAGTAGAAAGCTTAGTTCAAGTTGCTATAAAATTAATAACAAACTTATATTCAATAGAGGAATTTTAGAATGAACCTTACCTTATTAACTAGGTTAGAGGAGGAGGACGGGTGGGAGACTCTACAGTTGTAGAGTCTCGGATTTAGCCACCTTGCTGATATATATGGTCACTGCTTTCCTTCCCGGCTGCCCTTCTGGTCCTCGTCACTTCCTCCGCTGCTCCCGCTCCTTCTGTGAAAGGGAAAACACCGCTGTCCGCTACCGGTAAGTAATTTTAAAAAGCTCCCTTACCTTAGCTGCAGTCTTCCGGGTTCGTTTTACCTCCGCTGCTGCTCGCACTCAAAATCTACATATGTTGTTGCCATTGTTGTGGACTATGACCATTGGATGCTGTTAATGCAAGTTCTTCTCCAGCCCAGAGCTGATATCCAGAACCCTGGCAGATAAAGCAGTCGGCACACTTGCTCTTTGCTGCAGAGTACAGTGTAAACCCCGTGTTACTGTACTGTCCCCTACTACCACTGCATTCCTTTTTCCTTTCCACCAGTTGAATGGCTTTTTGTACCACGATGCCATGATCAATTAGCTCATCCACCCTGCGACCCTCACTGTTGTGCAGACGAGCTGAAAACGCTTCACGTCTTTTGGATAATTGCAAATGCTGAGAGTGCTGTTCTCCCTTCTCTGGATCCAACCTATTCAGCCTCTCCCTGTAGCTCAAATCCTCACTAAGTTTCTTAAATTCACGACCCAAAAAGAAAGACAAATCTGAGATTACCAACTTTGGCATAAAGTAAATGTTTCAACAAGTGAAAAATAATGGTGGCCAGTAAGCCAACGTAGCTCAATTAAATTTGTCAAGAACAAAACAGTGACTAAGAATGTATCACTATACAGCAGTATCATGTTGAAGAATGGCAAGATGAAATGTTCAATAAGTTATCTGTGAACATATTATAATGAGCACTGAAAGCATTCCACAATCATGGATTACTTACTAGTATATGACAAAAGCCAAGTTATCCTAGTTTTCCTTTGGAAAAATGTTCTAGAAAGGACTTAGGGTGTGGTAGGGGAACATCTCAGAAAAAGGTTGTCCGTCTCACAACTTATTGTGAAATCTACAATTATACTCAGCCATCTGGTCTGGAAGACATTCTTACCATCGATGAAGACTGATGGAAAGGTAAAACTCAGCAAAGTTTACCGGAAGTAGCAAATCCTGAAAAAATGAACCAGCAGTAAATCCCACCTAAGCTCATTCAGGATTCTTAGCTGAAGTTGTTCAGACAGCAAAACAATATGGTGAACAAATTGCTAAAGCAGGATAGAATTTTAAAATCAACCTGTTGGGATCATCTATGACATGTCTGAAGTAAATGGGACTTGAACCTAGAGCTTCTGGCTCAGTGGTAGGAATACTACCAGTGTGCCACAAAAAGCCCCTTTTAATGCCGAAATCACTTCATCAGCCACTCAGTCATTTGTAGTTAGTAGTTTACTCTCAGTACATAATTGGATTGATCAAGGTCGCACTTTCTAACAAGTTTGAGAGACTGGATTGTTTAAGTACTTTTAGAGTTTTCTCAATTGTCGTCCAGCCAACTGTGTTAAGAACAAGTTGCTGAAAGGTGATTTGGGAAATGGAAGAAGTTTATTTTTCTTGTCAGAATTAAGGTAACTGTAACACAGGCAGCTGTCAAGTAAAGTTACCATTACTAAACCCAAGTGACACGCTTTATTGACAGACTTGACAGGTCATCACTACTACATGTCCACCATTTTTTTTGTCATACTTTGTTAGGATTGTAGATTAGAGAGATATATTTCCAATGAATGGCCATGCCCACAATAACTAAACTGGCATGCATGGTGTGCATGCTTCCATGATAATCTTCAGCAAACCAACTGTGATGTTTGGTCATTAGCTGGAACTGTTGGGAGGATCGTGATGTGATGAAGTGAGGCTGGGATCAATGGATGTTGATCATCATAACCAATATGATGGTCTGAAGAAATACATTTTCATTCTATCATCAGTTTTCCCCTTTCCATTATCATATTCTATAGCCATGTTTGCAATTTTTGGTGATGTAGATGTTCATGGAAATATTCCATATCCAGTGCACACTAATGCTTGGCTCTGATCTTCCACACATTCAACTCACTCCTTGTCAAACACACCACAAGCTAGATGTCCATTAAGTTGTCCACCACTTTAATATTGATCATTACGTTTTCCTGGAGGTCATTCAAGCATGGCCAAGAGATTACCTCACATCTTCTGGCTGGCCTACAAAAGGGGCAGCTGTAAAATTAATGATTGGTGGTTGCCATTCTTTTACCTTAGATCAGAAATTCCAACCTTTACATATTCTAATACATATATAAATGGAGGTATATAACCTTTGTTGTATAACATTTCAGACACTTTGGCTTATTTCTGATGGTTAGCAGGTTCAATGCTTCTAACCTAACCAATGGGTAACTGTCTTTATGAGCCAGTGTTATCAATGAGACTGTTTTTAGTAGACTGAATAATGATTTCATTGACTGAAACAGGGTTCCATTCAGGAAAATATACTTCATCTGGTCAGTCCATTTGGAATGTTTCTTACTGCAAGAAAGACAGAACCAGAGGGTTTTACTCACAGCAGTTCTACTTGACAGAGCAACCAATCCTTTAAACCTGACACTGTATGTGTCGCAACAGGGCACACATGAAGATAACCAAGTTAAATGTTGTTTTTGTTTACTAGAGAGCACAAGAGGAAATGCTTCTCGTTCAAACTAATCTACATAATTATCTTTACTGAACTGTGTACAAATAATACATATATTCATAACAGTTAAAATTTATATTTTCACTCCGGTTGTCCATTGTGATGTTTTACACGTATGGGACCTCAAGTAATGGTTGTATTGAAATATCCTAAAGCAAAGTCAGGGTATAATCAAGATATTATTACCAGCTATGGTACAGCCATCATAGTGTAGAGGCTGTAGTTTTTACACTAAAAGCAAATTGTGACCACAACATACAAGAGTGTGCCTCTGTTTTAAAGTCAATATTATGGGAATAAACCACTTGCTAATTCTGATCGTATGCTTTCGGGTTCAATAGTACTCTAACTCTGGTTAAATGGGTTTTTAAAAAAATATTCTGCAATTTCTTTTGCAACATTTTGTGCTTTTAAAGATGCTAGAAATTAAAAAAAACATTTTGGGAAGGATAGTTTCGAAATGGTCCAGGCAGAATTGTGGATTTCAGACTAGGTCTCCACCTCAGAGAGGACAAAAGGTCCAGGAATTAATGAAGTTGTCATTGTAAAATGTGAAATTGGTCATTGACCAAAATAAAAAAGAATCTACAGCTGGAATTTTGGCAGTTTTTAAAGTGCTAGTGGCTTAAATGGAGCATGACTTAGCTTTTTGCGAAGGCGACTATGTAAATACAGCTTGCCAATTAAGAGAATGATAAAAAGAAATGCAAGTACACTGCCTGGACAGAGACAGAAATTCCCTTTTGAAGCATCGCAAAAAAAAATCTTCAGAGGCAGAGAAACTGGGAGTTAGGGATATCATAAAACAGCAAGTGGCCTGTTGTAGATGAATTGGGCAGTTCGTAGTACCACCCTAGCAGAACTAGAAACCAGGAAATTTTTCTCTTTCCCAGGATGTGGCATCTTGCTGAGTTCACTTGTGTAAACATTTTTTAACTATCGAACTGCAGAAGCCCTTACAACTGCTGAATTCTGATTTGAGGTTTCCAACCCTGGAAAAGTTAAGCTGAAGCAAGTAATGGGCCTGCAACAATAATGAACTGAACTGGCTTTCATCTGCATAAATATCTTTCATGAGTACCTTGTTTTTGGGATCGGTTAGCTCAGTTGGCTGGACAGCCAGTTTGCAATGTAGAGTGGTGCGAAGAGCATGAGTTCAACTCTCACATTGATTGAGGTTACCATGAAAGACTTTCACAACCCTCCCCTCCTCTGAGGCGTGGTAACCCTCAGGTTAATCCATAACCAGTTGCCTTTCTCTTACATTACATTACTCTTACTTTACATTCTCTTACTTTACATTACCTTCTTTTAAGCTTTTGTATCTGGAGTGTAACTAATAACTGAACCATATTCATATTTCGTAACTTGAAGTAATAATTTTACAATAAATTAAACTTTGCTCATGTTTTAAAATCATAGTTCGTGGCTGTTTAGTTTTAACTTGCAACACCAAAATAAAACCAAAAATAGGATTAAATAGCACTATTATTCAGTGTTTACTGACCATGTTTTGGATATGTTCGGTGGTTGTTAAACTAATGTAACAGTCCAAATATAGAATGAAGTTTCCTTTGCTTAGTTAAAACCTTCAGGAATGATCTCCACAATACTAATACAGCTTTGTTCAGTTTGATTTGACTTATTATTTCACACGTACCTCGGTACAGTGAAGATTTTGTTTTGTGTGCCATACAGGCAGATCATAATTTACAAAGTGTACAGTATTAGGGTAATAGAACAAAGTGAAGAATACAATGTTACTGCTGCAGAAAAGGTGCACAAATTATGTCATTAATTTTGTGACATCCTTTTGTAGAGTTGCTCATGCCAAATCTTGTGGTGTAATAATAATTTTGAAAATAGACATCTCCAGGATAAAAGAGAATAGTTCCCTTCATCTGCCAATCTCCTCCCTTCTTCAGTAAAACATATTCCTTTATATACAGATCACATAAAAGGACAACAATATGATCCTATAAAAGAAAATTATCATTACTGAGTGCCCCACGATTAGGAGAAACCCTGGATTGTGCAATTCAATTCTTAAGACAGAATTCAAAGTTATAGATCTTGAATTGCACCAGTTTTCAGTACAATGAGTGTAAAATGATCCCAAAACAGACTGCATTCAACTGTAAGAGCAAAAATGAAATGGATAGTTTTGCTGACATTTAAGTCAGATTTGAAATAGATCCAATGTCCCCGTGGCATAAATCCATCCATCTGCAATAAGACGCTTGGCACCTGTGGAGTGTTCCTTACTTTGATAGTTTCATTGAGCATAGCAGATAATATTCAGCTTTTCACCAATGTGTGTGAGAGCTGTGGAAATATCACAAAGACTTGTTCCACGAAGTCATTTCTTGTCCATTAAAAATAAAGCCAGTTTCACTTCATTCTATGTAAATAATGTGACTAGAGTTTTTTCAGTTCTGCATTGAATAAAGTCCCTTTTCAGCCAGTTAATGCCAAGAGATTTGCTGTTATTGTAAGTGTGGTATATAAAATGCAAATGTCAAAATATGAAGAATACCTTTGGAGACTCTGTCCTGCTTTCATGCTGAATATGCAGGTGAATTAAAAGTTGATGAGTTCTCCTTGTGACATCAAACAGCATGAACTTACTCTGAAATATTATTTGGCAACTAAAATTCAGCCAAAACTGGCAGACCAAGCTGAAATTTGAGATGAAACTGAAAAATCTAGCACAATACATTTTTTTTCTTTCATGGGATGTGGGTATTATTGGTAAGGCCAACATTTATTGTCCATCTGTTACTGTCTTGCAACTAAATAGCCCTTTTTGAGACAATTAAGAGTCACAATTATTTGTAAAACAAATTGTACAAGTTAATTGAGGAAGTAGTTATGGTTGGCCAGGTGATGTGCTGTAGCTGTATGACGTGGGAACTGGCTGATCCCATTGTGAACAGCAGTGACCACATCTGCAGCAAGTGTTGGTTGCTGGAAGAATTACGGATCAGAATTGATGATCTGGAATCTGAGCTTCAAACGCTGCGGCACATCCGGGAGGGGAGAGAGTTACCTGGACACTTTGTTTCAGGAGGCAGTCACACCTGGTAGATTAAGTAATTCAAATTCAGTTAGTGATGAGGGACAACAGAGTGTGACTGTAAGTTAGGCAGGTCGGGGGGATTCTGAGTTCAGGAGTGAGATTCCTGCTCCCTGTACTGATGAGGGAAAGGGTTGTGGACGGGATGAGCCAGCTGACCATGGTGCAAAAGGCCATTTAAGAGGGGGGCAGCAAAAAGACAAGTAGTTGTTATAGGGGATTCTATAATTAGTACCCATTGCGGATCATGAGTCCTGCATGGTGTGTTGCCTGCCAGGTGCCAGGGTGTAGGACATCCCCGACCGGCTTGAAAGGATATTAGAGCGGGACGGGGTGGATCCAGTTGTTGTGGTCAATGTTGGCACTAACAACAAAGGCAAGGGTGGGGTGGAGGACCTGTTTGAGGATTATCAAGCACTAGGAAGGAAATTGAAGAACAGGTCCTCAACGGTCATAATCTCTGGATTACTGCCTGAACCACGTGCTAATTGGCATAGGGATACGAAAATTAAGGAAGTAAAAACGTGGCTAAGAGAATGGTGAGGGAAAGAGGGATTCCATTTCATGGGACATTGGCATCAGTTTTGGAATCAGGGGGACCATCGGGACTGTCTCTACTTGAACTGATCTGGAACCAGTATTCTGGTGAAAAGGATAAATACGGTGGTCAGTAGGACTTTAAACTTCTCAGTTGGGGGGAAGGGAAAGCGAAAAAGACAGGGAGTATGGAGTTAAATGGAAAGATAAGCAGCAGGTTAGCATGTGTGCAGGTAGGTTTAAGCTCGAAGCAGACTAGGAATGCAGCAAAAAGGAAGGATTACTTAGGACATCTTATGATTTTCAATATCTCTAATAATGATAAAAAAGTTAGCATTAAGGTGCTTTACCTGAAAGCTTTTTGTATTCTTAACAAAGTAGATGAATTAATAGCACAAATCATCGTGAATGATTATGAAGTGGTAGGCATCACAGAGATGTGGTTGCAGGGGGTTCAGGACTAGCAGTTAAATATCCAAGGATTTACAACTTATCGAAAAGTCACGGAGGTGGGCAGAGGGGGTAGGATTGCCTTGTTAGTTAAGAATGAAATTAAATCTATGGCACTGAATGATGTAGGGTCAGAGGATATGGAATCTGTGTGGGTGGAGTTGAGGAACCACAAAGGCAAAAAAGCCATAATGGGAGTTATGTATAGACCTCCTAACAGTGGTCAGGACCAGGGGCGCAAGATGTGCCAGGAAATAGATAGGGCGTGTCTGAAGGGCAAGGTCACAGTGATCATGGGGGACTTCAATATGCAGATAGACTGGGTGAATAATATTGCCGGTGGATCCAAAGAAAGGGAATCCCTGGAATGCTTACATGATGACTTTTTTTGGAATAGCTTGTGATGGAGCCAACAAGGGAATAGGTTATTCTGGACTTAATGCTCCTTAATGAGCCAGACTTTATAAAAGATCTTAAAGTAAGGGAACACTTAGGAGGCAGTGATCATAGTATGGTAGAGTTCAGTCTGAAGTTTGAAACAGAGAAGTCAAAATCGGATGTAATGGTGTTACAGTTAAATATAGGTAATTACAGGGGCATGAGAGAGGAACTGATGAAATAAACTGGAAGCAGATCCTCGCAGGGAAGACAGTAGAGCAACAATGGCAGGAGCTTCTGGTTGTAATTGAGGACACAGTACCGAGGTTCATCCCAAAGAAAAGAAAGATTATTGGGGGGGTGGGGGGGGGAGCGGTGTGGGCGGAATTGGACAGCGATGGCAGACAAAGGAAATAGGAAAGGTGTCAAAGAAAAAGAGAAAGTCTAAAAAATGGCCAAGAGCACTGGGAAATCAGAGGATTGGGAAGGCTCCAAAAACAAACAGAGAATAACAAAGAGACAAATAAGGAAGGAGAGGATCAAATATGAAGGTAGGCTATCCAGTAATATTAGAAATGACAGTAAAAGTTTCTTTTAATACATAAGAAACAAACAAGAGGCAAAAGTAGACATTGGGCTTCTCCAAATTGATACTGCAAGGCTAGTGCTGGGAGATAAGGAAATAGCTGAAGAACTTAATAAGTACTTTGTGTCAGTCTTCATAGCAGAAGACATGAGTAATATCTCAACAATTAAAGAGAGTCAGGGAGTAGAGTTGAGTATGGTAGCCATTACAAAAGAGAAAGTGCTAGAAAAGCTAAAAGGTCTAAAAATTGATAAATCTCCTGGCCCAGATGGGCTACATCCTAGAACTCTGAGGGAGGTGGCTGAAGAAATAGCGGAGGCGTTGGTTGTGATTGTTCAAAATTCACCAAAGTCAGGGAAAGTCCCAGATGATTGGAAAATCGCTGTTGTTCAAGAAAGGATCAAGACAAAACGTGGAAAATTATAGGCTGATTAGCATAATCTCGGTTGTTGGTAAAATTCTAGAATCCATCGTTAAAGATGAGATTTCTAAATTCTTGGAAGTGCAGGGTCGGATTAGAACAAGTCAACGTGGATTTAATAAGGGGAGGAATTCTTTGAAGAGGTAACAAGTAGGTTAGACCAGGGAAACCCAGTGGATGTTATCGATCTAGACTTCCAAAAGGCCTTTGATAAGGTGCCTCACAGGAGACTATTGAGTAAGGTGAGGGCCCATGGTGTTCAAGGTGAGCTATTGACATGGATTGAGGATTGGCTGTCTGACAGAGGTCAGAGAGTTAGGATAAAAGATTCTTTTTCTGATTGGTAGCCAGTGACAAGTAGTGTCCTGCAGGTTCAGTGTTGCAGCCACAGCTGTTAACTTTTATGTATTAATGATCTGGATGAAGGGACTGGGGGCATTCTGGTGGAGTTTGCTGATGATATGAAGGTGGACAGGCAGGTAGTACTGAAGAGGTGGGAAGGTTGCAGAAAGATTTAGACAGTTTAGGAGAGTGGTCCAGGTAATGGCTGATTAAATTTAACGTGAGCAAATGTGAGGTCTTGCACTTTGGAAAAAAGAATACAGACATGGACTATTTTCTAAATGGTGAGAAAACCCCTAAAGCTGAAGTACCAAGGGATGTGGGAGTGCTAGTCCAGGATTCTCTAAAGAGTAACATGAAGGTTGAGTCCGCGATTAAAAAAGCAGATGTAATGTTGTCATTTATCTCAAGAGGGTTGGAATATAAAAGCAGCGATGTGCTTCTTGGACTTTATAAAGCTCTGATTAGGCTACATTTACAATACTGTGTCCAATTTTGGGCCCCACACCTCAGGAAGGATATACTGACACTGAAGTGTGTCCAGTGGAGATTCACACAGCTGATCCTTGGAATAGTAGGCCCAACATACGATGAATGGCTGATTGTATTCATTAGAGTTTAGAAGGTTGAGTGGAGATCTAATAGAAAATTACAAGATAATGCATCGCTTAGAAAGGGTGGATGCTGGGAAATTGTTTCCATTAGCACCCGTGGGCACAGCCTTAGAATTAGAGGGGGTCAATTTAGAATGGAAATGAGGAGACATTTCTTCAGCCAGAGAGAGTTGGGCCTGTGGAATTCATTGCCATGGAGTGCAGTGGAGTCTGGGATGTTAAATGTCTTCAAGGCAGAGATTGATAACTTCCTATCTCACAAGGAATTAAGGGCTACGGGGAGAGTGTAGGTAAGTGGAGTCAAAATGCCCATCAGCCATGATTAAATGGCAGAGTGGATTCGATGGGCCGAATGTCCTTACTTCCAATCCTATGTCTTTAGGTCTTATCCACATTGCTGTGGGTTTGAAGCCCCAGACTAGGTTAGATTGGCAGCTTATCCTTTTTTGAAGGCTATTAATGATGAGCTTTTGCAATTATCGACAATACCTTTATCGTTAGAAAGACTTACTTTCAGCTCCAGGTTTATTAATTGAATTTAAATTCTACCAGCTGCCATGTTGGAATGTGAAAACTTCTGGATCACGAGTCAATGAAGAGCATTCCCAGAAAGGTAGAGAGAAATGAAGTCAACAAAGTATGGTTACAACATGTAGTATGATTAATTTTATGTAGCTTGGAAGTACTTATTTTAGCTTACCATGCCTCGTAGTGTATGAGGTACTTCCCTATTTTGTCTCCATAAACTTGATTTCCCTGTAGCAGGTCATTAGCTTGTTGTTAGGCTGTAACTTAATGAGCATTACCCTATATCAAAAGTGGTCGAACTAAGAATCTCTCTCATTCTTACTACATTTCAAAGGTGTACCAAGAGTATTTGAATGTGTTAGAAATATGCCTTTCATGGCCATCAAATCCCAGAGTGGAACTCGAACCTGGATCTTCTGATTCAAATGTAAGGGCATCCCTACTGTGTCGAAGTCCGGTTAACTATGCTTTACATTGTCAGTGAACACAGGAGATAAATATTCAGAAATAAAGAAGGAGAGACTTGTGGTACTTTGGGAATCTGAGAGTCTCATGGGGCAAACTTCTCATCTCAGAAGCAATTACTTATCTTCTTGGCTTTTGGAACTTGGATGCATTATGAACCAACATTTCTGTGTTGAAGCATAGATTTTGGAGAGTTATGTGAAGGACTAGCTGGAATAAATAAATGGAGAGAAATACTGTAAGCTGATAATTCAACAAAGAATATTTCTAAAAGACAACAGTTGGCCATTCCATTTCTCTGCTATGAAGAGGTTCCAGAAAAAAAACCTCCTAGAATATGGTCAATTGAACTCAATTTTGAGAAAGAGCCAAACAATCTGTCATATCAGAACTTGATGAAGTGGTTTCATTGGAAATTGTGACTCCTAATGCAGCATCCAGTGAAGCTGTTCAAAATTCCTTATTCTTGCAGCACAAAGTAACAACAGATTAGAATTGAGACAGGTTGTAATTAATTGCGAATAAATTAATTCATATTTTATTTACACAACTACCACTGAATTCAGAGCAGGCTGTTCATTACATCAGTCGGCGTGCAATGCTATTTTGACAGCAGTACAGCCAGTCTGGAGCTCATGCATTATTTACAGACACCAATACCTGGTTGCTAGTTGATATCTTCTGGCTGTTGCTTTGATATTACTTGTGTTTGGTGCTTGGCATCATTATTTAGAATCGCAGTACAGGGTCTACAGGAAGTATCGTGACAAGTGATCAATGAGTTTTTGCTGACTTCAAGATTTTTACACATACCAGGTTTTCCTAGACGCACAAGTAGATGTTCCTCTCAAAATATTTTCCCACCTGAATGTCTCACACATTGTGCTTCAGTGCCTATGAAATCTGCAACCTGTGACAGCCAGAACTGCAACCTCAGAGAAATGCAATGACTGCATTGCCACTGAATATGAAGGGACTGTGGTGATGAACATTTGTGTATCTACCTCCTTCCAGTCAGAGTTGCATTTATTTACAAAATCAAACACTTTACTATTTACTATCATACTGCAGTGAAGTCATGGAGGCTCCCTCTTCAATGATAGCGAACACACTTTCTCTGTTTTTTTCTATTCATTCATGGGATATGAGCATCATTGGCTACTTGCATATTATTTGCCTGTTCTGAGGTGAGAAGGTGGTAGTGAGCTGTCCTTTTGAACCACTGAATTCCATGTGCTTTAGTTACAACCACAATGCCATTATGGAGGGTCTTGCATGATTTTGACCAAACCACAATAATCCACAATAGTCGGGATGGTGTGTGACTTGGAGAGGATCTTGCAGGTGGTGATGTTCCCATGTATTTGTTGCCTTTGACCTTCTAAATGGAAATGATCGTGCATTTGGACATATTCAGTTTTTGGGGAGCTGCAAATGCAATCATCACGCATATTCTCACTTCTAATCTTATGAGAGAGGAAAAGTAATTAAAGAAGCAGCTGAAGATGTTTGGGCCTAAGACACTACCCTGGGGATGTCCTAGGACCTAGATGACTGACATCCAACAAATATGACTCCAATCAGCAGAGAGTTTTCCTCTGATTCCCATTGATTTCAGTTTTGCATGAACTTCTTGATGCAAAACACTGTCAGATGCAGCCTTAATGTCAAGGGCAGTGATTCTGGAATTCAACTCTTTGGAATTAAGGTGAGGGTGCTAGCCATAAGTTTAAGAGTAAGCATACACTCCTATTACTGAAACATTCTTATACAATTTACAGCCAACAGAACAACAAGTTAGTTCATCTCAGAAACAGTCCTTTATATTGATGGCAGGCAGATCCTCTCTCTTCATGTCATTTAACCCTTTCAGGTACTAACTATTTTATACACAATCATGGATGCCAATAATCTGGCTGAAGAAGTCCATCCAAATGCAGCAACATTCAGCTTTGAAAACAACAAGGGCATCAGGAGAGTTTCAGCTGTTGGGGATGAATGCTGTCATCCTAAGAGTAAACAAGAGTGAACGTGGAGACAACTACTATTTCTTGCCAGAAGCTGCTGAGTGTATGTTTGAGGCAGCTCAGCAATTATTGTGATCTGTTGGACGACTGATTGTTGGGCTGTTGTGCCATCCTGTAAATATCTTTGTGCACTATGATCCACAGTCCAGATGGTGGCATCTGGGGTTTATGCTACTTCAGCCTGAGTTTCCTCTACAGCATTCAGGTTTCTGCAGGAAGCTTCCTGTGCTGCAATGGAAGCTGTGACATTGGCCACCAGCCAGCATGTGATGGCTCAGTCCACAAGTATGCTAATTCAGATCGCCCTTACTTCCAAAATTGATTGGATGGCTCCAAGTTCTGCATCCAAACACTGTGCCAACTCTTTACAGTTCTCCTACATGCTTTTGGGGATTAATCGCAGGCTTTCTGGCAGGCTTGACAATGCACAAACCATTTTATTATGCAAACCCATCAGTATTCTTCTGTATGTTGCCCCTTGGAAATACTTATTTGAGTCTTCTGCAGCAAAACTTGTGTACGTATCATTTACAGACATGTTGGTTCTTGTGCTATCTTTATCCCTGACATTGGCCCTGAGCCTCTCATGACCAGAGTCTCAACATGGACAGATCTCACTTTTTTGATATCCTGTAAGTTATTTATAGGTTTAATATCTTACCTGATTGTTGTCAGTGTGAAATCTAGTGATGGGACACCTTTTGACCACTGTCTTTTCAATATGCCTTGACTGACTAACCAGGTTACACTTCTTCGATGTCTGAAAGGAAAAAGGCACAACGTGGTGGTAAGGAGAGTGGAGGAAGGTAAGATATGCAGACTGAACACCATCTACAACTGTATTAGATCACATAGTGTACCTTGTCATAATAATGTTTCTTTTACTCAAAATGAATTCTAAATTCTGGCTTTTAGTGGAAATGGAAAATGTTTTAGTTAATCACCCAAGAGATAGAATTTGTGAAAGTCTTCATCTTAGTTAATAATTTATGCCAGGTCCTGAACTGTGCATATGGTGGATTTTCTTTTTGTGATTTGTTATATTCAACATGTGAACAGCCTGATTGAAAACATCCGTTATTAAAACTATGCTGTTTCTTCCATATCTTGAGATATGTCATTCTTACATGAGTTATCTTCTTGCTGTAATTTCTGAATCCTTTGAGAATTTTTAAAGGTGAGGATAATCAACATGCAGCATCTGTGAGGAGAGAAAAAGATTAAAATTTCTGGTCTGAAAGAGTGACCTAGTTGGTGTCAGCCACCTGACCCCAGGGTAGGATTTGTATCATCCATAGAGAGATGGCAGATTTGGGGAAATCATAGAAAGTTTACAGCATAGAAAGGGACCGCTTGGCCCCTCGTCATCTGTGCTAGAATCTCAATGGTGGTCAGAACAATTTGCCATGTCAAGTACATCAATGCATTATGGTGCTGTTCTGAACTCACCATGTGTCCACATACCCTATTGAATGGTAATTTCACAATTGACGTTGCTGAGCTCAACAGCAGTTCCTTGCCTGAGTATCAGCCTCCAGAAATCGTTCTTAGCAGCTGTCATACCACCTTCCAGAGTTTCTCCATTAGCTATGATGAAAGTTTACTCATTTCTAACTGCTTCATTTAGATCCTCATGAGAAGTCCTTCAGCCAAAACAGTATGTCTGCCATTAGCCTTGAGACTGCTCCATGATTCCCATCTGTGCTGACTTGAAGCTCTTCTGCAATGAAGTCACTTCCTCTTTAGCAAACTATCACCCAACTGCATTCTCTTGGATCTTAGACATGAGTTGATGGATTTTGTTTTCATGCGCACTTCAACTCCTAGGTTCGTATCAGAATAGCTGAGAGATTCATTATACTTTTCCCTCTTGAATATTGAGGCATGATTGTGCAATCTGATTTATCAGCAATGAGATTCCTTGATAGTTTGCAGCATCTTTCCGAGGGAGGATGTCATACTCACTGGCATCCTTTTATTTTGAATAGCAGTTATAACTGTGCTCTTGCCTCTAAATAAATTTCGGGGTGAGTTTAACCACCCACAAAGCGGGAGGGGGAGGGAGGACTAACAATTAAAACATTATTAAAAAGAACTAGATCAAGCAGATATTTGTTAATTTTTTTATGTAGCATTGATAACGGGAGAATGAATGCCTTCCTTGATCCTTCTTGCAAACCTTTCACGGCCTTTGGCTGCCTTCTACCCAATCTATAAACTTCCACCTTGTTGCCCAATATTTCATGGTCCCACCGTATAGACTTAGCTCATTGCTATTTGCCTGGGACCATCAATACGTACTTTCCTGCCCAGCAACCAAACAGCCTGTTCACTTGATAAGCTGCTGGGAGAGAAATGAAATGAAAAGATCCTAATTAGATTCTGCCATTAACTTCAGATGAACTTCTACATTTCTGGGATGTCTGCATTTCCACTCCCACAAATCTCCATCTCTGCCTCATGCCAAGTATTCACCAGCCTATTCACCAGCATCAAAAATGTAACTCCAAGGTGAGTGAGCAATCCTTGTTAGTGTTGGCCAAGGTTTATGTCATTCCCATTCTTGCATGGAGAAATATTTTTTAGCAATTTACTGGAATTACATCGTACTGAATGCCAAATTATTAGCTTGTTCCTTAAGATCATAGATTTGTGCAACGTTCCGTCACTGCTTTTTCTGATCTGAATGCCGTTAGGTATTGAATCAGGTGCTAGCTGGGTATAATCCTTTCTTTGGATGTCAGTAATTTCCTCAATAATCTGTTGGATTTGTCAACTAAAATAAAGCTGTTCAAGTATGACTGATTCCCAGATCTTGACGGATAGAAGAACAATTTATAGTCATTTTTATTTTACATTTGGCATTCACTAATTCTGTATCAATTCCCTAATGGAAGTCTGATCCTTCTGCAAAAGGCAGACATTTAATACTGGCATCGGAGTAACATCCACATCCCTTGAACAAATTAAATAAGAACCCCACAATATATTTAATCTTTGCAGAACCTCTTTACTGTTCCAGAGCAGATTCAAACACTGTTTTAAAAGCTTCCTGCTATTTCCCAATTGCTTTGTTTCTCTCCTTTTTCAGTTACCTTAACAGGCTACTGTTAGTAAATGAGCAGCAAGCAAGCCTGAGTTGCATATTGCTTATAATTAGCAGCAAAACAAAACAAGGTAACCATTGGGACCATCAACTGTTGCCAAGTCTGCACTTATCAATAGTCACACAGACATGATTCTAGGCTTTGAGCATTATTGACCAATCTTTCAATGCAGTGTACCTTTTGGAGTAGGCATAATTGTTCATTACTTAAGCCTGATTGTATACAATTTACCATAATCTTTGTCCAGTATCGTTGGCTGCAACTGGCTTGATGGATTGATTAACACCCCGCTTCTTAATATATTTTGGATTTTCTAGTGTCAAAAGTTTGATTTTTTGAACAAGTTTATAAAATACAGATTTTTTTTTGTTTAGTGCTGAATTGTTTTCATGTTGTTGGCATTAATCACATTCAGTTGGATTGTATTCATTGTGGATCATCTGTGTGTACATATGGGGGTGCAGATTGAAAAAGTGTGGTTTAGAGATGTGTGCTTTAAATGAAATGTTTATCTCTGCAAATATTATTATCTAATAAATGAGTAGAGATTGTAATCAATTTCTATTCATCACTGCCTGGTTATCAATGTTTGAAAAGTGTCACCATCGGGGAAACCTGAGCTATCCCTTGAATTGGAGATGCTGCTATCACATTTGATTGTCTGCATATCTATGTGTTACAGAGGAATCACAACATCTGAGATATGCAGAGATGTGTATGAGTCCTCTGCCTGAAGTCAGGTTTTTGCCCCGTTATTTGCAGACGTATCATCCTAAGCCAGTTTCTTGTCATTGAATGATTTGCTATTGCCTCCTGCTTTCAGGACAAGCTCTGAGCCTACCTCAGCTGTCGAACAGATAAGCAGTTGGTTATCTGTTTAATCAAGGTAAAAACAATGACTGCAGATGCTGAAAATCAAATACTGGATTAGTGGTGCTGGAAGAGCACAGCAGTTCAGGTAGCATCCAACGAGCAGCGAAATCAACGTTTCGGCCAATAGCCCTTCATCAGGAATGTATTAGGCAGAGCTGCATCCACCAGTAAAAATGCTGGGAATCAGGACCAGGTGGAAAGTAGAGTTCATAAAATTGGTGATTCAGATGCCAGCCTGTTCAGAGGCAAGTCATATGGTGGGCTAGAGATGACCAAATTGCTTTCGTGATGTAGGTCAGCCACTCTAGTCAGTTAAGGAGCATTTGTGAAAACTGAGCAAAAAAAAACCTGAAAGAACTGTGTATGCTGAAAATCAGAAAGTAAAACAGAAATTGCTGGAAAACCTCAACAGGCCTGGCAGCATCTGTGAAGAGAGAGCAAAGTTAAAGATTCAGGTCCATTGACTCATCTTCAAAACTGATGTTAGCATGGAAAAAGTACGTAATCATGCAAAAGGATGGGATGGAGAAGGAGGAATAAAAAATAGGTGGAGATAGAGCCCATAGAGAGAGAAAAACAGTTGGGCAGACAAAGGGTTTGGGTAAAGGTCTGCCTGGGAGAATGAATAGCTGCTAATGGAGATCATTAGTAGCTGACAATGGGTCGTGTGTGTTTGGAGCCCATGTGATGACAAGACCCGGATTGTGGGGTAGGGGTAAGGATAAGGGAGAAGGTGCTCAATCCTTCAAATTGTTGAACTCAATATCTCAAATTTTCTATTTTAAAAAAAAATCACCTCCAAACCTTCTAAATCAAATAAATACGAGGGGGAAACCCTCTATTCCAAGGATCAGTAAACCTGCTCTGAATTGCTTATAATACTTATGCCCTTTCTTAAGTAAGTCACCAAAGCTGTATTGTCTGTCAGCTGTGGGCTGACATTTAGTGATCTCGAAACTAAGTGTTGAGGGGTTGGCACCTTTGGTGACAAATGATCCCTAACCCCCACCAGCAAGAATGTGCAATGTATCTGTACTGTCCAGTAGGATTCTTAGCCTATCCAAAACCTTGCCACTGACATTCCTGGCCCACCAGAATCTGCTGATCAATTCATGCTGGCTAGCACTGGGAGCCAGAGAACATCATTTGAGACCAAGCTGCTTAGGTATTAGAGTGACATAAAGGCCAGCGGATTTGCAGGGTTTTGCAGAGTGTCCCAGGGAGAAGTCAAGAGTGTTTAGAGTTAAGGGAAAGGATGTGTATTTTAGTGGGGACACAGTGCCCCAATCCATCACTCCAAATGCCCTCAGACTGGGGCAAATGGAAGTCCTGCCTCAATCCACCAGGTAGTCCATATTGGTTTCTGTGTCTGGAAGCAGTAATTTTTCCTGCCTACTTGGAAACCATGAGGAATCAGTATGACTTAATCAAAGGGAAAACAATGTATGGAAGTTTCTAGAAGGGGTAACATGCTGTTTTGGTAAGGAGAGTCTATAGACATGGACCTCCAGAAAGCATTTGATAAGGTGCCACATTAAAGGTTATTGTGGAAAATGAAACCTCTTGGTAGAGGGAGAACATACTTGGATGGATAGAAGATTGGCTGGCTGGCTGGCAGAAAACAGAATACATGCATAAATGGGTCTTTGTCAGGATGTGACAAGTAGAATCCTACAGGGCTCTGAAATGAGGGCCTATACACTTTGCAATTTATATCAATAACCAAGACTGTTGGAGCAAGTGAATGGTATATAAATGCCAAGATGACACCAAGATGGATAAGGAAGTATGGTGTGAAGACGACATAAGGAAGTTGCAGATGGATATGCATAGATTCAACAAGTGGGCAAAAATTAACATATGGAGAGCAACATGAGAAAATGTGAAGTTGTTCACTTTGGCAGGAAGAACAAAAAAGCAGAGCATTACTTAAAAGTAAACAACTGTGGAATTCCAAGGTTCAGAGGGATTTAGGTGCTCCAGTTCATTAATCACAAAATTAAAGTGAGCAAGGTACATCACATGGTCAGGAAATCCAATGGGATCCTACTCTTTATTTCAAGAGAAACTGATTATTAAAGTAAGGATGCTTTGCTTCATTTATGCAGGATATTTATGAAATCTCCAATACTGTGAGCATTTTGGGTCTCCTTATTTAAGGAAGGATGCAGATGCATTTGGGGAAGATTAGAGACTGTTTACCAGGTCTGGCAGCATTTGCAGAAAGAAAACAGAGTTAATGTCTTCAGAACAGAAGAAGGGTTGCTGGAGGGAACTTCTTCTTGCACAAGGGTGAACATTTGATCATTGGAGCATAGAGACAAGGCAAGGTGATAAAATCATTTTACATTATATAAAGAAGAGGGAGGAGATTTGGGACTACTAGTGGAGAGAAGGTTTCCTTCTAGCTTATAGAAAGTGGATAAGCAAAGTCAGAAGTCACCCCTTGGTGCAGGGAGCCAATATTTATTTAAGATGACTTTTGACATTGATTTTATAACAAACATGGGAAGTGATGAATCAGTTGGTTCCCATGCAAAACTTGCAATATCGTTGGTTTTCATCATCATTGAAGTGCGGTAAACATTATGAAGGTAAACATACATAGTTAGATAAAACAAACAACAAATGGCTACTTTGTCTGTATGTGGCTTAGGGAGAAATGTTATCTATGGTGGGAAAACCAGTACAACAATAACAAAGTACATGCTTACAGCAATTTTAGTGAACAAAAATGCCTCAAACTATTTCACAGGAGCATTTTCTGACATAGTTTGAAGTAGGAGTGTTTAATTATTGCAAGTTAGGATACAGGCGGTGAAGCTTTGGATAAAGATTTATCCAGTTAATGGGGAGTGTTGCCAAACAAAAGGATGTAGAGTTGCAGGTTTATAGTTCCTTGAAAGTGGAGTCGCAGGTAGACAGTGTGGTGACGAAGGCAGTTGGGACATTTGCCTTCAATTACTCAGCACATTGAGTGTAGGAATTGGGACATCATGTTGAAGCTGTACAAGACATTGGTGAGGCCACGTTTGGCGTACTGTGTACAATTTTAGTTCTCCTTTCTATCGGACGGATGTTGTTAAACTTGAAGGGGTGCAGAAAAGAGTTATAAGGATGTTGCCAGCACTGGAGGGTTTGAGCTATAGTGGAGAGGCTGAATAGGCTGGGGTGTTTTTATCTGGAATGTTGGAAACTGAGGGGTCACTTATAGAGGTTTCGAAAATCATGAGGGGCATGGATATGGTGAATAGCTTAGGTCTTTTTCCCAGGGTGGGGGAATCCAAAACTAGAGTTCATAGCTTTAAGTGAGAGCGGAAGGATTTATACAGGACTTGAGGGGTAACGTTTTCACACAGAGGGTGGTGCATGTCTTGAAGTGGTGGAGGTGGGTACAATTACATTTAAAAGGCAACTGAATGGGTACATGAATGGGAGAGGTTTAGACGGATATGGACCAAATACTGGCAAACTTTTCCTAAGTCAGATTAGGAAGTTTGTTTGGTGCAGACAAGTTGGACCAAAGGGTTTATCTCTGTGCTGTTTGACTCTATAATTCTATAAGTTCACTTTGCAGTGGGTGGAAGCCAACTAGGGGTAGAGGTGAAATTTTCAAGTCTGGAGGTAACAAGATTGTCACATGGGTTGAGGCAGGAGCAGAGCTGGCAAATTATGGAGTAGGAGGCCGAGATGATGGAGAAAATGTGGAGTTGGGAGTTTGTCTCAGTTAGAATGCTGAACTCTCATTCATTCCAAAGCAGCAATCAGACAGCTGGGGTGATGGCTGTGGTGGAAACTGAATACAATAATAAATTTGGTCTTCCCACTGATTCACTGGAGGACCTTTTGCTCATTTACTACCGCATACCTGATGTGTGGCATCAGTGTGGTAAATCAGTCTGCTCTTGATCATGAATAGATTAATAGAAGGTGTTATCAGCAATATTATCAAGCAGCACTTGCTCAGTAATAAGATGCTCAGTGATGCTCAGCTCAGGCTCTGCTTCTGACTTCATGCCGGCCTTGGTCTAAGCATGGGTAAAAGAGCTGAACTCAAGAAGTGAACTGAGAGTGACTGCCCTTGACAGTATTGACTCACTTGACCAAGTGTGACATCAGGTGTCACAGCAAAACTGGAGTGAGTGGGAATGGAAGAGAAAATTTTCCAATAGGTTAGAATCATATCTAGCACAAAAGATGGTGGTTGTAGTTGTTGGAGGTCAATCACCTCGGTCCCAGAACATTGCTGCAGGAGTTCCTTAGGGTATAGACCTCGGCCCAAACATCGCCAACAATGACCTTCCCCCAAAAAGGTCAGGAACGGGGATATTCACTTATGACTGAACACTATTCAGCACTGTTCATGACTCCTCAGCAGCATTCTCTCTAATATTTTCTTCTTCTATGTGGACTTCTGAGATCTGTGCACAGCAATGACTTGGCACACTGGTCACCATACACAGTGTGTCAGAGCAACTGTGGCATAGTTCAGAGGAAATGCTGCTCTTCAAAAGGTTTTGCCTGATGTATGGCAAAAACAAAATCTGCACCATACAAATGCTGGGTAATAATGTACTAGGTAAAAACAAGGACTGCAGATGCAGGAAACCAGACTCTTGATTAGAATGGTGCTGGGAAAGCACAGCAGGTAAGGCAGCGTCCGAAGAGCAGGAAAATTGACATTTCGGGCAAAAGTCCTTCATCAGGAATAGAGCTGGGTAATGGTCATCTGCAGCAAGTAAAAAAATCTCCCTTTGACATTCTGTGGGATTAACATTGCTTAATTCCCCCCTATTAACATCTGGTGGATTACCTTTGAGCAGACATTTTGAGAAATCAAGAGGTGAGATTCTTACCTGCAGAATTCCCCACCTCTGACCTGCTGTATTTATAAGATAGCTCCTGTTCAGTGGTTTTTTTGCATCCAGTGCGCAGAACTGAACCTCTAGCTGACTAAACTAGTGTCTTATGTAAGTTTAATGTAACCTCATTACTCTTGTACTCAATGCCATTATAAATAAAGCTCAGTATACTAATGCTTTATTAACTATGCTCTTAACCTATCTTTCATCTTGAGTGACTTATGTACATATCCCAAGTCGCTCTACTCCTGCAGACCCTTTTATGAGTATGGTTCTTGGGATGAAGAACTTTCAGCACGAAGGTACATTGGAGGAAGACTGTTTTCTTGGAGAAAAGAAGGTTGAGAGAAGCTATGAGATATTCATTGATACTTGACTTGTTAACTTTCTGTGACTTATGAACAAAGACCCCCAATTCCCAGTCTGTCACCATTAAGCAATACCGTGCCTCTCTATTCCTACTAGCAAAGTGGATAACTTCAAGCTTGTCCAAATTACGTACGTTTTGCTATGTTCTCGCCTATTCACCCAGCCTCTCTAAATCCACTTGAAGCCCCTCACAACACACATTGAGAAGACATATTATGTGCAGTTTTGGGCCCCCCATATCTCAGGAAGGGTGTACTGGCCCTGCTGTAGCAGGTTGAGAGGAGGTTCATGCGAATGGTCCTAGGAATGAAAAGCTTAACATATGAGGAATGTTTGAAGACTCTTGGTCTTTACTCAATGAAGTTTAGAGGGATGAGGGGGGAATCTAATTGAAATTTACAGAATACTGAATGGCCCGGACAGAGTGGATGTTGGGAAGATGTTTCCATTGGTGGGGCAGTCTAGGGCCTGAGGGTATAGCCTTAGAGGAAAAGGAAGACATTTTAGAATGGTGATAAGGAGAAACTTCTTCAGCCAGAGAATGATGAATGTATGGAATTCATTGTCACAGAAGGCTGTGGAGGCCATGTAATTGAGATAGATAGGCTCTTGATTATCAAGGGGGTCAAGGGTTACAAGGAGAAAGCGGGAGAATGGGGTTGGGAGACCTATCAGCCATGATTGAACGACAGAGCAGACCCAGTGGGCTGAATGGCTTAATTTCTGCTCCTATGTCTTGTGGTCTTATGGTCTTATACTGACTTGAAATGGAAACTCTGTTTTTCTCTCTTGATATGCTTTCAGACCTGCGCTATTTCTCCAGCATTCTGTGTTTGTTACACCTTCCCTATCATCTTCAAACTTGAAAACATTCACAATTAATCCTCACATTCAAATAATGATGTCATAACTGGGGACCAAACACTGATCTGTGCAGTACTTCATTTATTCTAGACTCATTCCTACTTTCTTTTCTCCCTTTTAACAGATTCTCAATCCTGGCCAGTATATTAATCCCACCATCCTATGTGTTCTAATTTTCTTTTATCAATCACCTGTGTGGGACCACATCAAAAGCCTTCTGAGAATCACATCCACTGTTCCCCCAGCTCTCCTCTGCTGATGACTTCCTCTCAAAAACTGCAATATATATATATTATTCCCCTAGGAAATTTCATGTCACTGCTCATGGACTCTGTGGGTCCTTGTGTGGCTGATGAGCTTGACCCTAGACTGCATTTCCAACCACACATTTGGCAAATGCTTCTGGGAAGTGGCATTGGTCCTTGGACAGGAGACCATTTTCTGTACTGCCTCTTACTGATGGGTACGCTCACTCATGTATCCATTACCTCTATATCCATCTCCTTCAACACTCTGGGAAAGCAATCATTGGGTCCCAGGGATTTGTCAACTTTCAGACCTGTTAGTTTTACCAATATTAATATTCGCCATTTTCTTTAGTGCCTTGGATCTCTAATATTTCTCGGAGATTTCTTATATCTTCCTCTGTGAAGACAGACACAAAGTAATTATTCAGCTTCTTATTTAGTTGGAAATAGACCTGTATTTGACTTGGCTAATCTTTACCTTTTTACATATCTACAGAAGTTTTTACAATCTTTTTATGCTTACTCTCTATTCTCCATTTCTACATCAGTTTCTTTAGCCTCCTTTGCTGATTTTAAAATAAGTTCCTAATCTTCAGGATTATTAATTTTTGACAAGGTTATAAGCTTTCTCCTTTGATCTGATACAATGGTTAACTTTCTTTGATAACCATGGTCGACTCAATTTTCCTGTTGGGGTTTTATGCCGAAAGGAATGTTTGTTTGTTGTAAAGCACATATTAATTTTAAAATGTGAGCCATTACTGCCTATCATAATACATTTTGAATTATTTTCCAATTTACATTAACCATTAACCTTTATACCTTTCTCTACCAGTACTGCCAAATTCAGAACTGACCAGGGATGCAATTTTGTATTTCTGGTCAGTCTGGCTTAGGTAGTTAATATGTTAGCCAGCTGATCTATCAGGTATCTCATCCATTACTTTTCAAAATTGATTTAGCAGTAATTGCTTTTGCTCTAAGCCTGAACCAGATATCTGCTGTTCTCTGAGGAAAAGAAAAAAAGCATTCACTCATCACATTTGAGAACTGACAATTTAACAACTCCCTCCTAAGGTTTTGCAGTCCCCATAGTCCAACTTCAATGGCTTGTTTACATCAGCAGTGCTTTTCCTGGAATCTTTAAGGTTATGTTTTCTATGTACCTTTGATTCTGCAGCAAAAACAAAGATAATTTTGTGGAGTTGTCTTCACAATTTAAGTCACAATCCCCAGAGAAATACTTATCTTTTTTTTAAATAAAAGCGATTTGAATTCCCTGTGAATAGTTTAATTGAAAGCAAAATACTATGAATGTTGGAAATCCAAAGTAAAACAGAAACTGTTGGAGGAACTCAGCAAGTCGAGCAACAACATTTGTGAAGCCATAGTGTTAAAGCTTTAGATGGAGAGGAATTTGTTAAGTGTGTACAAGACAATTTTCTGATTCAGTATGTGGATGTACCTACTAGAGAAGGTGCAAAGCTTGACCTACTCTTGCAAAATAAGGCAGGACAGGTGACTGAGGTGTCAGTGGGGGAGCACTTTGGGGCCAGCGACCATAATTCTATTAGATTTAAAATAGTGATGGAAAAGGATAGACCAGATCTAAAAGTTGAAGTTCTAAATTGGAGAAAGGCCAATTTTGACAGTGTTAGGCAAGAACTTTCGAAAGCTGATCGGGGGCAGATATTCGCAGGTATAGGGATGGCTGGAAAATGGGAAGCCTTCAGAAATAAGATAACAAGAATCTAGAGAAAGTATATTCCTGTCAGGGTGAAAGGGAAGGCTGGTAGGTATAGGGAAAATCTGGATGACTGAAGAAATTGAGGGTTTGGTTAAGAAAATGAAGGAAGCATATGTGAGGTACAGACAGGATAGATCGAATGAATCCTTTTAAGAGTATAAGGGCAGTAGGAGTATACTTAAGAGGGAAATCAGAAGGCCAAAACGGGGACATGCGATAGCTTTGGCAAATAGAATTAAGGAGAATCCAAAGAGTTTTTACAAATACATTAAGGACAAAAGGGCAACTAGGGAGTGAATAGGGCCCCTCAAAGATCAACAAGGCAGCCTTTGTGTGGAGCTGCAGAAAATGGGGGAGATACTAAACTAGTATTTTGCTTCAGAATTTACTGTGGAAAAGGATATGGTGACATCTTGCAAAATGTCCAGATTACAGAGGAGGAAGTGCTGGATGTCTTGAAACGCCCCTGGACTTAATCAGATGTACCCGAGAACTCTGTGGGAAGCTAGAGAAGTGATTGCTGGGCCTCCTGCTGAGATATTTGTATCATTGATGGTCACAGGTGAGGTGCTGGAAGACTGGAGGTTGGCAAACGTGGTGCCACTGTTTAAGAAGGGTGGTAAGGACAAGCCAGGGAACTATAGACCAGTGAGCCTGACCTCGGTGGTGGGTAAAGTTGTTGAAGGGAATCCTGAGGGACAGGACGTACATGTATTTGGAAAGGCAGGGATTGATTGGGGATAGTCAACGTGGCTTTGTGCTTGGGAAATCATGTCTCACAAACTTGATTGAGTTTTTTAAAGAAGTAACAAAGAGAATTGATGAGGGCAGAGCAGTAGCTGTGATCTATATGGACTTCAGTAAGGCGTTCGACAAGGTTCCCCATGGGAGACTGATTAGCAAGGTTAGATCTCATGGAATACAGGGAGAACTAGCCATTTGGATATAGAACTGGCTCAAAGGTAGAAGATAAAGGGCGGTGGGGGAGGATTGGTGCTGGAGAAACTCAGTAGGTCTGGTAGCATCTGTTGGGAGAAAGCAGAGTTAAATGTTTTGAGTCCGGTGACTGTTGATCAGACTTTTTTATTTTTGACAGAAGGGGGAGGAGGATCACATGAAATAGATTGTGAATGTGCCAAGAGCAAAAGGCAAAGGACTGTTAATGGCAGAGGGATAGAGATATAAAGTCAGTGTCAATGAAGGTATGAAAAGGAGGAAAATGGCTCGTTCTACCAAGAGCACAGAGGACACAAACAAGACATGACCAAGATGAAAACCAAAGAACTGCGGATGCTGGAAATCAGAAACACAAACAGAAATTGCTGGGAAAACTCAGCAGGTTTGGCAGCATCTGTAGAGAGAAAGCAATGTTATTGTTTCCAGTGACCCTTCCTCAGAACAGACACAACCAAGGTTGGCTTGGCGATGTGAAAGAAATGGAGAACAATGGACATATTTTGAAGATATAGAACGTAGTATTGAGTGCTAGAGGTTGTAAATTGCACAAATGGAAAATGAGATATTTTTCAAGCTTGCATTGAGCTTCATGGGAACACTGGAGCAGTCTAAGGATGGAAGTGTTCATGCAGACGTAAGGAGATTTATTGAAATGGCAAATAACTGGAAGGTTAGGGTCAATCCTACGGACACAGCCTGGGTGCTTTGCAAAGTACTCACTCAGTCTACATTTGGTTTCTCCAATGTATAATAGAGTGCATTATAAGTAGCAAATACAGAAGACTAGATTGAAAGAAGTACATGTAAAATGCTGTTTCACCTGGAAGATGTTTGGGCTTTGTAGTGAAGAGGGAGGAGGTGAATAGGCAAATGTTAGACCTTCTGTAATTGTAAAGGTGCCCTGAGGCGTGAGGAAGTATTAGATGTGATGGAAGAGTGCACCAGGGCACCATGGATGAAATGGTCCCTGCAGTGGAAGGCCAGGGAAGATATGTTTGATAGTAATATCCAGCTGGAGGTGATGGGAGATGATCCATTGAATGCAGAGGCTAGTGAGGTCGAAAGTAAGGACAAGAGGAAGCCTATCATTGTTCTGGGACGGAAGGGAAGGGAGGGATTAAGTGCAAGAGATGTGTTGGAGAGAGGGAATGTATAGTTGACTACAAAGGAGGACATATCAGAGGTACCCTGGTGGAATGTGTTACCATCAGAACGAATATGATGGAAAAGTTGGGAAAGTGGAATGGAATCCTTGCAGGAAGCAGGCTGTGAGGAAATGTAAGTGAGTGTCTCCTCTGGCTCAAAATCCCAGAAGTTCTACCTAACAGCATTATGGGTGTACCGACACCAAATGAACTGCAGTAGCTCAAGATGTCAGCTCTTCACCATGTTCTCGAGGGAAACTAAGGATGGGTAATAAATGCCAGCCCAGCCAGTGATGCCAAAATCCCTTGAGTGAATTAAAATAAAAGCCCTAGCAATGGGCATTAATAGACGGCTGTAAGGGCACTTTGGATGTCGGGCATATTGCTCATCATTAGACCAGGTTGCCTCTGAGGGCTGCTCACTTGTTTTCTTTGTGCTTGCTGACCTGCCTCAGCTTGGAGATAGTGAGTACTGCAGATGCTGGAAACTCAGAGTTGATAAAATGTGGAGCTGGGAAAAGCACATCGGTCAAGCAGCATCAGAGGAGCAGAAGCGTTGATGTTCAGGCAGGATGAAGGATGCTTGACCTGCTGTGCTTTTTCCAGCTCCACATTTCATTGATCTGTTCAACCTGCCTTACCAGTTCATGCAGTCACATCACCAGGCAGCCATCCTTGGAGAGGTCCAGGAAGGGGAGGGAGGTGTCAGAGATGGTCCAGGTAAATTTAAGTCAGGCTGCCCCAGCTATGCCTGTCTCTTTGTTGGCTACGTAGAACTGTCCATCTTCCGTAATTACACCAGCACCACTCCCCACCTCTTCCTCTGCTACATTGATTACTGCATTGGCGCCACTTCGTGCTCCCACAAGGAGGTTGAGCAATTCATCAACTTCACCCAACATTCCACCCAGACCTTAAATTTACCTGGACCATCTCTGACACCTCCCTCCCCTTCCTGGACCTCTCCATCTCCATTAATGACGACCGACATTTTTTACAAACCCATCGACTCCCACAGCTACCTGGATTACACCTCTTCCCACCCTACCTCCTGCAAAAATGCCATCCCGTATTCTCAATTCCTCCGCCTTCGCCATATCTGCTCCCAGGAGGACCGGTCCCACCACAGAACACACCAGATGGCCTTCTTCTTTAGAGACCGCAATTTCCCTTCCCACATTGTTAAAGATGCCCTCCAACGCATCTTGTCCACATCCCGCACCTCCACCCTCAGACCCCACCCCTCCAACCGTAACAAGGACAGAACGCCCCTGGTGCTCACCTTCCACCCTACCAATCTTCGCATAAACCAAATCATCCGCCGACATTTCCGCCACCTCCAAACAGACCCCACCAACAGGGATATATTTCACTCCCCACCCCTTTCTGCCTTCCGCAAAGACCATTTCCTCCGTGACTACCTGGTCAGGTCCATGTCCCCCTACAACCCACCCTCCCGTCCTGGCGCCTTCCCCTGCCACCGCAGGAATTGCAAAACCTGCGCCCACACCTCCTCCCTCACCTCCATCCAAGGCCCTAAAGGAGCCTTCCACATACATCAACGTTTTACCTGCACATCCACCAATATCATTTATTGTATCTGTTGCTCCCAATGCAGTCTCCTCTACATTGGGGAGACTGGACGCCTCCTAGCAGAGCGCTTAAGGGAACATCTCTGGGACATCCGCATCAATCAACCACAACGCCCTGTGGCCCAACATTTCAACTCCCCCTCCCACTCTGCCGAGGACCTGGAGGTCTTGGACCTCCTTCACTGCCGCTCCCTCACCACCCGATGCCTGGAGGAAGAACGCCTCATCTTCCGCCTTGGAATACTTCAACCCCAGGGCATCAATGTGAACTTCAACAGTTTCCTCATTTCCCCTTCCCCCACCTCATCCCAGTTCCAACCTTCCAGCTCAGCACTGTCCCCATGACTTGTCCTACCTGCCTATCTTCTTTTCCACCTATCCACTCCATCCTTGTCTCTGACCTATCACCTTCATCCCACCCCCATCCATCCATTGTACTCTTTGCTACCTTCCCCCAACCTCCTCCCTGACCTATCACCTTCCTCCCCACCCCCACTCACCTATAGTACTCTATGCTACTTTCTCCCCACCCCCACCCTCCTCTCATTTATCTCTCCATCCTTCAGGCACTCTGCCTCTATTCCTAATGAAGGACTTTTGACCAAAACATCTATTTTACTGCTCCTTGGATGCTGCCTGAACTGCTGTGCTTTTCCAGCACCACTAATCCACAGTGAAGCACTCTGGCTTCAAGGAGCAGGGAGAGTGTATGACCATATCTCGCATAGTCAACTCATACACCAGGGGCTGAATGGTAAGGTGGGCATGTGAGGAGCTGGGTAGGTGTAAATCCTATGGATTCACAGTAAGGGATCTGGATGTTCTGGGCATCAGCAAAAGGTGGAGGTTGAGGCTGGAAACTACTGGCCAAAGAGTACTCACTATCTCCTTCCTGTCTACTAGAAATCAAAAGTCTGCAATTGGGAAGCAAATACCAGGTCACACCCAGAGTGGGCAGAGTAAGTACCTTGAACTAAGCAGCCCACTTGATGTGAGGGCCTCTAAAGGGAGACAATATTACACACAGACACAAGCACTACATTGGACACAGACTTGTGGGGTGCCTAATCCCTGGCCATTCTGAAGCATCACCCTCCTATTGCTGTGCACCTCACTGCCATCTCTCACTAACTACCTCCTTCACACCTGTATCTTTGGACACAAAGGCCAGAGGAAGAATGGCAGTGCTATAGAGTGAGAGTCAGTGGTGTTGGCAGGACCCATTGCTGTCTGTACTCCTTGTTTGTCTTGCTTTTACATGCTACATCAGGTTCTCAATGCTGACATTGATCCATGGTATATGCTGTATGGAGATAAAATTAGCCATCATGCTGCCACAGTTACATTCAGTGCTACAAAGCAGTTCAAACACACAGACATAGTACAAACACAGCCAAATCTCTAGATATAGGAGACTTCATTAAAAAGTGCACTAGAAGCTGTGCCCTTTATCGATTTATTTCTCCCTCTCACTCCCATTGTGTCTCCATGTAGTCTCTGTCCCCTCAGCTGGGTGGAGAGAGACTGACAGCGGTGGAGCCCATTGTCCCAGAGACAAGTGGACCATCCTTGGCTTCAGTTTCTAAAGGTGAGGGGGGTGCCAGGCAGGGTGGAGGTGGAGGGTCTGGCTTCTCTTGAGTGCCCTGAGAGGAGACAATGGCGGGGCCTGTGAGTGGTTCCTCTAACAGTGCTGTGTCCCCCTGGCTCTTTGTGAGTACTTTCCACGGCCCCTTTTGCATTGCCTTTGGTCCTGAGAACCAGTGGCTGAGGTGATGGAGTGTAGGTGTGAAGACCTCTCCAGAAGCCCCTCAAGCTCCTGGGCCCTCTCTATTCTTTGCAAGGAAGTAAATAAATGCCTCTACAGGGATGCACAGCCACAGTCCTATAGCATCTAGACAATGAGGCCCATTTCATCCCATATACATGTCTGCCCCTCCTGCCCCTCCCCGTGCATCTGAATGAAATCCCTGATAATCGAATTCACAGTGTCCCCTCTTGCTTGTGGCTGAACAGTCCTCCGATTGCCAGCTGCCTGGATAGCTCTCCACTCATCTGAACCCTTTCTGTGATATTATGGCCTGCCTTCTATAGGGAGGGATTGGGTGAGCTGAACATGACTGTTAGTGGTAGTGCAGGTCCCAAGGGAGTGAGTAGGCTGTGCAGAGGCCATGCAGGGTTAGTGTGTGTGTTTTGGGGGTGCAACTACCGCAAGTGAAAGACGATTGCAGGAATCGTAAGGGTCGCAGAGCATGAGTCTTGTCAGGGAGTGAGTACAGTTGAAGAAATGGAGTGAGTGTGAGGCAGCAGAGTGCTGCACTCTAATAGGCCCAACAGCAGTCAGGCCTCCCCTAAGGCCTGTATAATTTTAGCCAGGTTGGAGTTGGGGCAGGCAGGCAGGCTACCCAGTACATTTAAAATACCCTCTGACACCAAACCTGCTGGGACAGTGGGCGGATTGCAAAATGTAAAATCCAGCCCACAGAGTACCAATTTTAGCTGGGTACTTTCCTCTCTTTAGCGGCACAGTAGCTCAATGATTAGCACTGCTGCCTTACAGTGCGAGAGACCTGGGTTTGATTCCCACCTCGGCGACTGTCTGTGTGGAATTTGCATATTCTCTGCATGGGTTTCCTCCCACAATCCAATGATGTGCAGGTCAGGTGAATTGGCCATGCTAAATTGTCCATGGTGTTAGGTGCTTTAGTCAGGGGTTAATGTAGGGGAATGGGTCTGGGTGGGTTACTCCTTGGAGGGTCGGTGTGGACTTGTGGGCCGAAGGGCCTTTTTCCATACTTTAAGGAATCTAATCTAAATATGTTATTCAAGTTTAATTTTACAGTTATTGCTGTTTTCAATTGTGGCTTTGTTTTTGCATTTTTCTGCTGCTTTCCTTTACTTTAAAGTTACAGCAAAGAGGAAATTTTTAATTATTGTATTTTCTCTTGATCGTTCATAAAAATGTATGATTCTGTTTCCTCCTCTCTGATACAGTGCCAAATCTCAGTGATTACTGAATGGGTGAAAGACATATAACATCAGGGGTGGCACGGTGGCACAGTGGTTAGCGCTGCTGCCTCACAGTGCCAGAGACCCGGGTTCAATTCCTGCCTCAGGTGACTGACTGTGTGGAGTTTGCACGTTCTCCCCGTGTCAGCGTGGGTTTCCTCCGGGTGCTCCGGTTTCCTCCCACAGTCCAAAGGTGTGCAGGTCAGGTGAATTGGCCATGCTGAATTGCCCGTAGCGTTAGGTAAGGGGTAAATGTATGGGTGGGGTATGCTTTGGTGGGTCGGTGTGGACGTTTTGGGCTGAAGGGCCTGTTTCCACATTGTAAGTAATCTGATCACTGTTTTTCACTCTAAATGAAGTTGTCCAGTTCTTGTCCTGCAGTTGGTGGTTGCCTGTATCTGTGGGCTGTTTGTTTTTGTGAGGCATTTGACAAGGGAAGTTTGCCAGGTTAGATGTGATGTTATTCTGAGAAGTAGCTCCATAAAACATGTGAACCCATTTCACCACTTACAGATGGACATCCCTGTAAGTTGTTGAATGATCTGTGTTGTTACAGACAAATGAAGTGTAACAAAGTGTTGAAAAATTTGCGTTGATGGCTATTGGGTTCTTTCCAACATGGGTGAACAGGAGCGAGACAGAGACCTGGCAGATGTCTGAGAAGTTGTCTTTAATGAAGTTAAAAATCACACAACACCAGGTTATAGTCCAACAAGTTTATTTGGAAGCACTAGCTTTCAGAGCGCTGCTCCTTCATCAGGTGATTGTGGAGGTTAAGATCATGCTTTATTGAAAGCATTTCTTAGTACATCTTAGAGCTTAAGTTTTTTGCTGTGAGTAGACATGGCATTTTATACAGCATAGCAACCAAAGCTTGTTTAGACAGTATTCTTACGGTCATCTGTCCCTACTATGATAAACAGATGTTTTCTTTAGAGTATTTACTTATTCTATCTCTCTTACGTAGTTAGCATGACTGCATTCGCTGTCCTGCACCCCTTGTGTCATCCATGTTAACCCGATTATTCATGTTAACCTGATCATATTTGCTGTCATGTGCTACTTTGGTCATTCACCTTAATCATCCTAACAACCTTCAGTTGCTACCCTCCCCAATGGCTACATCAGTTGATCTTTCAGCAAATTGAACCTATGATAATGTTAGATGAACAATTGCATATCCCTTGTCAGTACATGATTTAGAAAAATTGTGCCTCATTTTATCTTAGTTTTTAGTGTATCCAGTGGTTCTACTGTATTCTCTATGGTGCTGTACAGTTAAACATCACTGCATGTATATGGTTAACACTTGTCATTGCTCTCAACATTAATGACTGCTGGGCATTCTCTCACAAATGCTTAAAATATTGATACTCCTTCCCCTTCTTGAGAAGGGCTTAGATGAATCTACACCAGATGGACTGCAACAGTTCACAAAGACAGTTGACTGCCACATTCTCAGTACAGGGATTCTTTTGTACATAGACTTTATGAGCTCCCTATTGTGAGGGCTGAAGGAAAGTTCAAGTTGCCCTTGACCAACTAGTTTCTGGCCTTTCATTGTCACCACTTATAAAGCCTTCACTAATTTTCTTGAAGTTCAGCCAGTGTTCTCTCCATCAGCTTGGCCCTGAGTGGGTGGGCAGGATTTTCTCAGTGGTTGGGAAGCAGATGGTTCAGCAGGAGAGCAGCTGAAATTCATGTGAGGTTGCAATGCAAGACAGATGACAGTGCAAAGGCAGACCCTTCTGCATGCTGTTCAGTTGGTTTCTGGTATGATCCAAACTGATGTTGTTATTTGATAAGTCAAATCCCAGACTGAAACCTGGCTTGATAGATCATAGTTTGTTCAGTTTTGGTTTTAATAAAGTGGTTCTCATTGAAACATAAGTATGCAAATCTATAGATGTTGCTTTAATAATAAAACAGAAACTTATTAACAAAAATAAAGATAAAAATAGAACAAGCCAAATTATTTGCTTATAATACTTGAAAGGGTTCAGAAAATATTTATAAAGCTGTTGCCTGGCTTGGAGGGTTTGAGCTATCGGGAGAGGCTGAATAGACTGGGGCTTTTTTTTCCCTGGAGTGTCGAAGACCAAGGAGTGACTTTATACAAGTTTATAAAATCATGAGGGGCATATAGGGTGAATAGCCAAGGTCTTTTTCCCAGGGTAGAGGAATCCAAAACTAGAAGGCATAGTTTAAGGTGAGAGGGGAAAGATTCAAAAGGGACAACTTTTTCACACTGTCTGGAATGAACTGCCAGAGGAGGTGGTGAAAGTGGGTACAATTACAACATTTATAAGGCATCAGGACAGGTACATGAATAGGAAGGCAGTAGAGGGATATGGGCCAAATGCTGGCAAATGGAACTAGACCCGTTTAGGATATCTGGTCAGCATGGACAAATTAGACCGAAGTGTCTGTTTCCATGCTGTGTAACTCTATGACTACTTCACAGATGTTTAAACATGTGGTAAAAGTATAATCCCATCAATCTCAAAACACACAACTATAAATTGTTAATCAAAACAATAGCTTTTGTATAGCAGTCAAAGCACACCTCTGGTACAGTCCCTAAAGCACACCTTGTATAGCACCCCCAGAGACCCTGGCCACAACATCTGATAGTTTTAGTCACTTGTGACCAAAGTCCCCTCTAACCCGGGTGCATTCATGTAGCTGCTCCATGGTTCTGCACAGAGTGATCATAGTTGGCACACTGGAAACCACTGCTACAGATTGGCTCCTAGAGGCCCATGTAGCCGAAAGAAAATTAGCAAGAACGCTGCTTATGATTTGAAGTTATAGAAAGTGCAGATAGATATATTACCTGAGCTGAAACATGCTCAGCTCTATGTAACCTCATTAGAATTTTATCCCAACACCTCAAGACGAGGACAATCACTCACTCTTTATTCTAAGGTAATCTACTTACACTTTGTTCTCCCCTTCTCAGGAGCACCGATCTAAGGAAATATGTTTATTGAAGGAATTCACAGGAAAATGCGAAGCAAAACCAAAGAAAGACTTTCTTCTAAGTTATGGGCATCTCCCTTAAGCTTAAAAAATATCCTCTCCTGACTTTTAAACTAGAGCTTAATCTTGTTCAGTCATAAAACCCTACCAATTTACATTTTAACTCCCCACCCCCCCCCTCATTAATTGTATGGACTTCAAAGAGTATTTTAAAAGAAATTACCATGGCTATAGAAATATTTGCCAGTTGGTTTTTAATTTCAGACACAGAAAATCAACATGGTATTAACTCAAAAATGAAAATCCAAACTTGCAATTATGGTCTACACCACAGTTCTCCATTGATATCTATGGAGAACAAATCAATCAGAGTGCAAAATTAACTGATTTACCATAACCTTTACTGATCAAGAACAATCTTCATCCAAACTTCATCCTTTGATATTGTTAGGAGAGTAAAAAGGAGAAAGCTGGGATAGAAACAAATCTTCTAAATAAACCCCACATAGGATTTTGTTGTATCGAACATCAAGATGATTGAAACAGTTACTGTTTTGGAGACAAATGGAAAATAATATATTAATGTGTTTTTGGTGGCTCTCTGCAGTCATTGGCCTTTACCATGAGGCACTGACCACATGCTGCTACGTTACAAATTGTTTAATAAAGACACAGCACAAGCCATGTTGTTGTCCTGTAAACTCTTAATGTGGTGTCAGACTGGAGCTGAGATTGTTAAAAATTAAATTGAAATGTAGCTACTACAGGAGGAACGCATGAATGTTTAGAACCATGAAAAGCTGTTGAAGGCCACAGGTGACACAGAGAAAGAGCAAATCAGGCCACATTTGAAAGCACTGGGTAAAGCTTCATGGCCACAAGATTACCTCTACCATTGCTGTCTGAAGTTAAAGGTGGTGTGAAAGAGAACTGGCAGTTTCTACACTTACATTGGCAAAAAGATTGCCAAACTTAATTAACAAGCCATATTATTACACAGAGCTACAATTTTCTGACTGTTAGGGAGAGACTATCACAAAGTGAATTCCATCCTAAATCTCTCAAAATAATTAAAAATAAGCGCAGCAGAAACTTTGAAAACCTTGAAGGTACAGTGTTATTGGGACATAGAATGTGAAGCAGCTTTCACTGAAATCAGCAACTGGCAATGACAACAGCAATGCCTAAATGCTATAGCGTAGAAGGTGAAGTCACCATGCAGTCTAATGCAAGCAAGTTGTGTCTTGAAGCGACCCTAATTCAGCCAGGGTTACCAGTTGCATTTATATCCTGAACGTTAATGCAAACAGAGCAACCCAACACTCAGATTGAGAATGAATGCTGGGTCATTGTCTTTATTTATGAGTATTCTCATCACTACCTGCTTGGAAAAGACAAAGTAATAATCATGCCTGTCCTCAAGCCACTTTGCTGCATCTTCCTTAAGATGCTACCATCTACTCCAAAGCATTACAATAAATTTTACTCTGTTTACAGAGATATCATTTGAACATGACACACAAGCACAGAAAACAGATGTACATCACTTCCATGCTGTCAAGAGCAGCTTTCCCAATGGGATGCTCTGACAGAGTCTGAAATCTTCCAGATCATGTTCTTGAGGTTAGCAACTCAGCAGAGACATTGAATTTGACAGACAAGCACCTTGCTCAAATCAAGCAAACTAGATGCAACTTTCCAGGTGTTACTAGAAGCCTTGAGGAAAGGAAAGTCTGAAAGCATCAAGAACACTCTTGTGAAACAAGAATGCTTTGGGCATACAGAAATGAAATGCCAGACTAATAATGGTGTAAGTTACAAAGGGAATATAGTCACTATCCCTCAGGGATTAAGAGGAGAGATGCTAAAGTTTATCCATGCAAGCTGAGGAATTGAGTCAGTTCTGAGGAAGACAAGGAAAGTGATCTACTGGCCAAATGTTTACACTGAAACCAAGGACCACATCAGAGAGTGCAGTGCTTGTAAAGAGTTCCAAGGTAAGCAGGTAATAATGACACATGACATCCGAGGTAGACCGTGGATAAAGCTTTGAGTAGACCAATCACATTCATAGGACCTGATTATCTTGTCACCATAAACTACTATTCTGACTACTGGAAGGAAGATCAGCTGACTTAAACAACTACCATGGAGTCATAGACTTGTCCAACATGGAAACAGACCCATTGGTCCAACTAGTCCAAACTGAACCAGTTAGGTTATACAATGCTTGAAAGCAGACTTTCTTACAGAGCTTCAGACATTATGATGAGTGACAATGATCCTCATTTCATGAGTAAAGCTTTTGGCTACTTCATAAATGATTAGGAAATTCAACACAGCACATCATCTCTACATTAACTCCAGTCAAATAGAAAAGCAATGAAAGTCACCAGAGCATTCATGAAGAAATCAAGCAAATCCCACACAAATACATAGAAGGCAATTCTTGAGTGGAGAAACACTCCAAGTGAAGATGTCAGAAATAGTCCAGTACACAAGCTAATGTCACAGAAACTACTCTTCTGGTAGCACAAAAAGCTACTGAAGCTAGAGTAGTATTGGCCCAAGTGACAATTAAGGTGAAATGGCAAAAATGCAACTTTGATTTTCACAAAACTGCCAAACCATTGTCAGGATTGAGCATTGGAGAGCCACTCCAGATATAAGCCATCAACCTTCTCAATAAACTGGGTCCAAGTGAGACCCAAAAATCACCAAGGCTCATGGGCTTCAACTCTTACTATTGCATCAGGTCCACTCAATACTCTCACCTGCCTATTCACCCTGTAACTCAATAGTACAGACCTTGTGGACTGAGAAATCAATGTGGAAAAGTGTGGCTCTGGAAAAGCACAGCAGGTCAGGCAGCATCCAATGAGCAGGAGATTTGATGTTTCAGGCATAAGCCCTTCATCAGGAATGTGGATCATGGGAAGGGGGATGAGAGTTAAATAGGAAGGTGCGGTTGGGGGTGAGGCTGGGGTGAAGGTAGCTGGGAACGCGATAGGTAGATGCAGGTGAGGGGTGATTGTGATGGGAGGGTGGAGCGGATAGGTGGGAAGGAAGATGGACAGGTAGGACAGTTCAAGAGAGCAGTGCCAAGTTGGAGGGTTGGATCTGGGATAAGGTAGGGGGGAGGGGAGATTTGGAAACTATGAAGTCGATATTGATGTCCTCCCTTTTGACCTGTCCTACTTGTCCGTCTTCCTTCCCACCTATTCGTTCCACCGAAATATCACAATCACCCCCTACCTTCATCTACCTATCACCTTCCCAGCTATCTTCATCCCATCCCCCTCCCTATTTATCTCTCAGCCCCTTCACCCACCCACATGCCAACTTTCCTACTCCTCCAATGCTGCCTGACATGCTGTGCTTTTCCAGTGCTGCACTTTTTGACTCTGACTCTCCAGCATCTGCAGTCCTCACTTTCTCCTGAGAAATCAATGTGACCCGCTCAGAAGTTGCCAGCCTCCAAGTGAACAGTACAGTGAGTGAACGCTAAGAGAACAAGCAGAGAAATATACGAAGTAAGTGATTACATGAGTACAAAAGGACCTTGCATAGAGAGATGAGATGTATGTCTGACCCTGAATGCAAAGTGACTTGGCAAAAGCATACAGGCCATGGATGTCCCTGAGCTACAATGAAGTTCCTGAGTATTATGTCCATGAACAGGTATGGTGATGATTTGAATGTGGTGGTTCGCCAATGACTGCTTGCGTGGATGAATACTTGAGGAAGATGGACATCATGGTGTATGAAGCGATGTTTTGAGGAAACATTTGCATAATGACTGGAACAAACATTCAATGAGATGCAGTCACCAGCTACTTGCTCTCACTTACATGTGGGGAATTTGCGCTGTCTAGTTTCTGAGGGAAGGAGAAGAAAATTAGAAGTGGCATATAAATTAGAATGTGCAGGGACCTTTAAAGAGACACAAGTGCCTGAAAATAAGATAGTCCCCGCTCAGAAGAGAGATTGGATTTAAGGGGAAAAATACAAACATTTTTCTCAATGTTGAAATTCTAGCTTTTTCTCTCTCCATAGTTTAACACCTTTCTCAACATTGCACACATCAGGGAAGGGAACAATCTGACTGATATGTGCCATGCGTGTACAAAGACTGATGAGATAACTCACTATTACTGCATGAAAACATTTGTGCATATTGGATAACTTGGGTAACTCTCAATGGAAATGATACTGCCTGTAAATTAGTTTTTGTGATTTTGTTTTGATGTAAGAGGGATGTTTAGGAAAGAGATGACATGGTGTATGCCTTCTCATTTGTCTAGTCATGTCACCTCCACCATGTAGCACTTACTGCATCCATCCATGTTACTGCCCGTTACAGCGTATAAAGACACTGTACAGGCCAAATTGCTGTCCTCTGAGCTTGTGTCAGTCACTTTTAATCTGACTTGTTTGTAACAGCAAGTGTAGCGATCATGAAAGTGAAACAGTAGGCTAGAATGATGAATCATATCATCAGCTACTCCATAATTCTTGCTTACAGATTTTAAAGTCACAGAATTCTACATGAAGTTAGCCCTTGCCCATGAGCTCTCACAGTTTTCCATGAACACAAGCACTTACTGTTGATTTACGTACAAGGACATTGACTCCCAAGTCCACCAATGTGAATTCAATTTCTGCACTGGATGTAAATCTGTATTTAAAAAGTGAATGGTGCACTAGAATTGTTACTGTGCAATTTATGTCAAATAGAGTGATAAGTCTGTTGCTAAGACATGCTTGATACCACCCGCTGTAACGCCTTCAGACTTAGTTCGTCTGGCAACCTGTTTATTAAGCTGCACAGTGATAAGACACTTCTACTAATGCAGAAATGGGTCTTCATTATATATCTTCGCACGTAATCAGTATGCACATCTTATTAGGTAGACATCTGGCATGGCTTCTGTTTTCTGGAAAATTATCAGTGTTTGGTTGTTTGAATCAGAATTTAATAATTCATTACTTACAATTGGGGAAAATATTTGTTGAATATTGCTGAGAAAGAGGGTACAAAACAGTTTGATCCATGGAACATGCCGAAGAGAGAATTTCCAGGCTCCAGAATTGTGCTTGTTAGGCAATATATTGTTAATACACCTTGTTCTAATGAAACAAAGAAAAATCAAAACAGAGAGCCATATGTAGTGCAACAGAAGTATGTTTAAAATATGGCTACTCAGTTTATCAAAGCCCACTGAATAAATGTAAATATTGTTGGTCTATTTTGAATTTATTCAGCATCAACAAGCCTTATCCATATCTGAGCAAGAACAAAATATTCAATATACAGATGTCATATTTCAGTATCAAGACCTGTCCATAGCTTTCTAAAAGGTACGGAGTCGTGAAATTCTTGTAAAAGAATGCATTTCCACCAGCTATTGGTAAATAAAGATGTTTTACAGAAATTAGATAATCATGAGATCATATCAATTCTGTTATTGCATGTTGCAGAATAACAAGCTCAGAAAGTTTGATTTTAGAATTCTAATTAGTTAGCTTACTCTGTGCAGAAAAGTTCTGTCTGCTTCTGATGTGACTGTCATTCTAAATATAAACTTTGTTTGAAAACTCCCTCAAATTAAATCATTCTGTTCCTTTGACATTGTAATTTAAAAATAGAAATAGATTTTTGTTCATAGAGCAGGAATGCAATAATTTAATGCAATAATGAATTAGAAGGGATCATGAGATTGAAGGTTTTGCATTGCCAGCATTCATTATAATGCTCAGCTTTACACTATGCCAATACTATAGAGATTTGGTAAAAGAAACTTTATATATATTTTATATACAGCCTGTTTGGCTCTTTCATTCATTGTAGCCTAGTTAATATGACGTGTATGAATTGTAATTGTTTGGCTTATGCGCATACCAGAAGGTTCTGCACTGCATGTCAGAAAGAGTAATGCCATGCCATTTATCTGGGGAATTTACATGATTCTGCTTCTATCAGATGCATGTTTCTGTCCCTTTGTCTGTTTTGTATCTATACACATGTGTTTTTTTCTCCTTTTTGGGATCAGTGGTGAACTGTTATAAGGACCAGAGGACTGAGGATCAACCTGCTTTGACCATATCGTGAATACTTACCCATGGCCAACAATTCCTGAAGTGGAACTTGAACCTGGAGCTTCTAGATCAGAGACAGAGAAGCTACATGCTGAGCCCTTGCACATATATTTGTGATTTGTCTTACTTAAAGTGGTTTCTGTACCATATGCAAAGAAGGGTGGCAAGCAGTCTCAGCGGTTAGCACTGCTGCCTCATAGTGCCAGGGACCCAGGTTCAGGTGACAGTTTGCACATTCTCCTCGTGTCTGCGTGGTTTTCCTCCGGATGCTCTGGTTTCCTCTCACAGTCCAAAGAAGTGCAGGTTAGGTGGATTGGCAAAGGGAAATGTGAGATTACCAGGGAGGAGTGGGATTGGCTGGGATGCTCTTCAAACGTTTGGTGTGGACTCACTTGGCCAAATGGCCTTTTCCTCACTGGAGGGACTCTGTGAGAACAGCAGCTGAGCTTGTACAAACTGTCTCGATCACTAATAGTGTGCCCCTTTGTCAGAGGTACATTTGTAATAAGGTGTCCAGGATGTTGACTATCAACTTCCCTTTCCTTGAAACAATTGTGGTTCTCCAAAATAAATGCCTTGTCAAAACATGAAGAAGTTTGCTTGTTGACTTGAATGTTAAACCTTAAGCTGCACCACCATTTGGGAGTTATAAAGCATAGTCACTTTATTTTGTATATTTTCTTTTATTTGTTCTTGGGGTGTGAACGTTGCTAGTAAGGCCAACGTTTAACAGCCATTTCAAAATACCTTTGATAAAGTGATGTGAAGTTGCTTTTCTGAACTCCTAACAGTCCACATGATGTAGGTTCATTCACAGGGCTGTAAAGGAGATAATGTGATATTGGTCCAAGTAGGGCAGTGAAAGACTTGAAGAGGTTCTTGCAAGTACTGCTTTTTCCCATGTATGTGTGGCCCTTGTCCTTCTAGGTATATGACATTGCTTTAGTCAGAAGTGTTGTCAAAGGAGGAGGGAGAGCAGCCAGAAGTCATGGTACACATCAGTATCAATGACATAGGTAGGGAAAGTGAGGAGGACCTAAAAAGAGAACATAGGGAGTTAGGTTGGAAGTTAGAAGGCAGGACGAGCAGAGCAGAAATCTCTGGATTGCTACCAGTGCCATGTGTTAATGAGGCTAGGACTAGAGAGCGAGTAAAGCTGAACACATGGCTGCAGGGCTGGTGTAGGAGGGAGGGGTTCAGATACGTGGAACATTGGGATACCTTCTGGGAAAGATGGGACCTGTACAAGAAGGATAGGTTGCATCTGAACTGGAGGGGGGCACCAATATCCTGGGCAGGAGGTTTGCTAGAGCTCTTTGGGAGGGTTTAAACTAGATTGGCAGGCGGGTGGAACCTGAGCTATGGATCAGATAATGGAATAGGTAGTGAGTAGCCAGATATAGTGTGCAGAGAGTCTCTGAGGAGGGATAGGCACTTGAAAGGGCAAAGGTGCAGCCAGTGTGATGAGTTGAAGTGTGTCTATTTTAATGCAAGTAGTATCAGGAATAAGGGTGACGACCTCAGAGCATGAATCAGTACTTGGAATTAAGTTGTTGTGGCCGTTACGGAAACTTGGACATCACTGGGATTGGGCCTATATAGCCTCTCCCTATCGCTATAAACCTCCCACCCTGGCTACATCCTTGTAAATCTTTTCTGAATCCTTTCAAGTTTCACAATATCTTTTCAGTAGGAGGGAGACTGGAATTGCACACAATATTCCAAAAGTGGCCAAACCAATGTCCTGTACAGCCGCAACATGACCTCTCAACTCGTATACTCAATGCTTTGACCAATAAAGGAAAGCATACTAAACGCCTTCCTCACTATCTTATCTACCTGCGACTCCACTTTCAAGGAACTATGAACCTGCATTCCAAGGTCTGTTTGTTTAGCAACACTCCCCAGGACTTTACCATGAAGTGTATAAGTCCTGCCCTGATTTGCCTTTCCAAAATATAACCCCTCGCATTTATCTAAATTAAACTCCATCTGCCACTCATTGGCCCATTGGCCCATCTGACAAGATCCCGTTGTACTCTGAGGTAACCTTGTTTGCTGTCCACGACAGCTCCAATTTTGGTGTCAGCTGCAAACTTACTAACCGTACCTCATATGTTCACATCCAAACCATTTATATAAATGATGAAAAGCAGTGGATCCAGCATCGATCCTTACGGCACACCATGATCACAGGCCTCCAGTCTCTATCAGCACCCTCTGTCTTCTACTTTAAAGCCAGTTCTGTTTCCAAGTGGCTAGTTCTCCCTAGTATTCCACGTGATCTAACCTTGTTAACCAATCTCCCATGGGGAATCTTGTCGAACGCCTTACTGAATCACATCCACCGTGCTCTCCCTGCATCAATTCTCTTCATTACTCTTCCAAAAACTCAATCAAGTTAGTGGGACATGTTTTCCCACGCACTAATCCATGTTAATTATCCAGAGTCCGTCCTTGCCTTTCCAAATACAAGTACATCCTGTCCTTCAGGATTTCCTCCAACATTTTGTCCACTATTGATATCAGGCTTCCTGGTTTATAGTTCCCTGACATTTCCTTACCATCTTTCTCAAATAATTTTTGCCATGTTAACCAAGCTCCACCTTCCACCACCTCACCTGTGGCTACCTCAGCAAATATTTCAGCAAGAGGCTAGCAATCTCTTCCCTAGTTTCCCACAGAGTTCTATGGTACATCTGATCAGGTCATGGAGATTTGTCCACCTTTATGCATTGTAAGATATCCAGAGCCGCCTCCTCTGTAATATGGACATTTTTCAAGATGTCTCCATCTACTTCCCCACATTCTATATCTTCCATGTCTTTCTCTACAGCAAGCACTGCACAGTGGCACAGTGGTTAGCACTGCTGCCTCACAGTACCAGAGACCCAGGTTCAATTCCCACCTCAGGCAAGTGTCTGTGTAGAGTTTGTGCATTCTCCCTATGTCTGTGTGGGTTTCTGCCAGGTGCTCTGGTTTCCTCCCACACTCCAAAAATGTGCAGGTTAGGTGAATTAGTCATGCTAGATTGCATGTAGGGAAATGGGTCTGGGTGGGTTGCTCTTTGGAGGGCCGGTGTGGACTTGTTGGGCCGAAGGGCCTGTTTCCACACTCTAAGTAATCTTAAAAAATAGTCATTTAGTGTTTCCATGCATAGGCTGCCTTGCTGATTTTTGAGGGTCCGTATCTCATGCCCCCTTTTTCCCTCCTGATTTCCCTCTTAACTATATGCCTACTGCCTTTATATTCTGCTAAGGATTCACTTGATCTCTCCTGTTTACTCCTGTCTTATGCTTCCTTCTTTTTCTGAACCAAAACCTCAATTTCTCTGTCATCCAGCATTCCCTATATCTATCAGCCTTGCCTTTCACCATGACAGGAATATATTGTCTCTACACTCTTGTTATCTCATTTCTGAAGGCTTCCCATTTTCCAGCCATCCCTTTACCTGCCAACGTCTGCCTTCAATCAACTTTTGAAAGTTCTTCCCTAATACATTCCAATTTAGAACTTCAACTTTTAGATCTGGCCTATCTTATTCCTAATTTAAAACTAATAGAATTATGGTCGCTGGCCCCAAAGTGCTCCCCCACTAACATCTGAGTCACCTGCCCTGCTTTATTTTCCAAGAGTAGGTCGAGTTTTGCACCTTCTCAAGTAGGTACATCCACATACTGAATCAGAAAATTTTCTTGTACACACTTAATGGTCCTCTCCATCTAAATCCTTAACACTATGGCAGTCCCAGTCTATGTTTGGAAAGTTAAAATCCCCTACCATAACTATTCTATTATTTTTACAGATAACTGAAATTCCTTACTAATTTGTTTCTTAATTTCCTGCTGACTACTGGGGGTCTATAATACAATCCCAAAAAGGTCATCATCCCTTTCGTATTTCTCAGTTCCACCCAAATAACTTCCCTGGATGTATTTCCAGGAAGAGCCTCCCTCAGTACAGCTGTAATGCTAACCCTTATCAAAAACGCCACTCCCCTTCTTCTGTTGCCCCTTTTCTACCCTTCCTGTAGCATTTTTATCCAGGAACATTAAGCTGCCAGTCCTGTCCATCCCTGAGCCACGTTTCTGTAATTATTATTATATCGCAGTCCCATGTTCCTAACCATGCCCTGGGTTATTTGCCTTCCCTGTTAGCCTCTTGCATTGAAATAAATGCAGTTTATTTCATCTGTCCTACCTCGCAAATCTCCCTGCTAGTATATTAGTCCCCTTCCAATTCAGGTGCAATCCGTCCTCCTTGTATAGGCCATTTCTACCCCAGAAGAGATTCCAGTGATACAAAAATATGAACCTTTCTCCCCTGCACCAGCTCCTCCACCACTCATCTGTTCTATCCTCCCTAACTTGTGGCACCAGAAGTAATCCAGATATTACTATCCTTGAAGATCTCTTTTAAAATCCTGCCTAACTTTCTGTATTCTCCCTTCAGAATCTCATCTTTTCCCTTCCTATGTCATTGGTTCCAAACTGGACAATGACCTCCTGTTGGTCCCTCCCCCCCTTGAGAACATTCTGCACCTTATCTGAGATATCCTTGATCCTGGCACCAGGGAGGCAACACACCATTCTGATTTCTCACAGCCAGTCACAGAAATGTCTATGTGCCTCTGACTAGAGAGTCCCCAATCACAATCGATTGCTTGGAACCTGATGTACCCCTCATTATATTCGAGCCATTCTCAGTACCAGAAACTTGGCTCATCATGCTACATTACCCTGAGAATCCATCACCCCCTACATTTTCCAAAACAGCATACTTGTTTGAGATGGGAATAGCTACAGGAGACTCCTTCACTGCCTGCCTCCCTGTGCTACCTTTCCTGGGGATAACACATCTACCTGACTGTATCTGCGGTTTTTCTCCCTTCCTATAAATGCCATGCATCACACCACTTAGCTCCTGTAAATTCCTCATTGTCTTTAACTGCCACTCTAACAGATCCATGCAATCAGATAGGATTCGGAACCAAAGATATTTCCTGCAGACGTAACCATCAGTAATATGGAAACTCTCCCTAAATTCCCACATCCGACAGGAAGAGCACATTACTCAAAAAAAGGCCGTCTTTGCTCAAAGTACAGACCCAGAAAATAGCACCACCTTCTTGCTCTAAAAGATGTTGCTCCAGGCTAATTTAGTACCTATGTTTGATATTTTTAAAGTTTAATCAAGAGACAGATCTCAATAAAACATATAATCAAAAGAGAACCCATTCTACTCACTATTATAGATTTACAGCAAGGTTACACTTAAAAACTACGTACCTATCTGTCCCTGTGCTGTGAGCTCTCCCACGCAGGCTCCTCCAAGGTTAGCTGTGAATTTCACTGTTTGTTCATTTTTTCTTAGATGCACTCCGATGACCAGAGATACTTTAACTCAAGTAGCAAAGGCAGTAGCTGCTATGTCAGACAGCAGCATAAGTTTCTTTCTCTGACCATGTGTTCTTTGCCTTTGTCTGTCTTCCTCCTTTATAAAGTGCCATTGTTTTGATCTCTTTTCCCTTAAAGTTCCAAAACAATACAACAGCTTATAAATCAGTAATTGCTGCTCCTGAAATTCAAGGAAATCACATCCAGCACCTAAAATGCCTCAGAAAAGGAGCAGCTCTTACAACCACAAATGTTTCCAGTGCTCCAACTTGGATTACCCAGAATTACAAACTGCTACTATTTGAATCACGAAACCACGACAGCTACTGAACTAAACTTTCAATCCCCTACTTTAAAAAGCATGTAAAGCCTGCAACTATAGTAGAGGCAGATCTCATAACTTTCAATCTTGCCCCTTTTTCTTCTTATATGCAGTTTAGTTAACAACTATCACTTTTTAATTTACTAACTTTCTGTCATAGTGGTATAATAAACCACTTACCTTGTTAAAAAACTGTGCACCCAATTATTATTTTTTAAATTGAAATGCTCAAATAGCTAATGGGAGATTATGAGCAAGCTGTTCAAATTCAGTTTATGGAGCACTTTGAGGTGCTGTGGTAATAGTGAGCAGTCGTGCTCCTGACCTTCATAAATGCAGGACTCTGTTTGCAACCAGTCTACACGCTCCCAAGAAACCAGTAATAAAACTGAAGAAAAAAATAAAAGCAGTGTTAGTTAATTAACTTGTGCCCCTGTCCCAAGCAGCGTATGGAATATGGACTTTTATCTTGAAAAATATTTCCAGCTGTGAAAAATAATGCATAAATCAATAATAGCAGGGACAGCTAATTCTTCACTATGTAAGACTGTGCATGAGGAGCACAAATGTGTAGATTTACCCCATTAGAGCTTTCAATTATCTTTGAAAGTGGCCAGTAATTGCTTACCAGTTGTAATTTGCTGAATAATTACCTTGGGAAATGATGATAGGCAGAATTGAGGAAGACTGGAAAATTAAATTCCTTCTGTTCATAGAAATTAACTTCATGACCTCAGTAAGACCAGAACTGTATCAAAAATCACAACAGGCTTTCAAAATACTGATATACTATATGCTGAGAGGTGATTTTTTTGAGACATTTTTGGTGATCCTCAGTGCGTCAAGTAGCACAGAATAAACAATAGAGGCTGAGGGCATTTATCAAAACTGATTACATAAACCAAGGTGACCTATTTAGGCTGTCCACAAAAAGATATAAAGGATTATTAATAATCTAAAAGTTATTTAATTTGAGGATATGGATTATGTTCATGCAAAGCTTAACATTGATTATTTTGTTTTATAACCAGCTATACATCAATGAAATATCTGGCAATTTTTTTGAAACTAAACTGATTCACGGGAGTCTCGCATCCAGCCCTGACTTTGTAATTAAGCCTGCTAACGACCTTGATGCTGTTGTGACTGACCTCTGCATTGCAGAGGCTGAGTGCCTGCTCTCAGATACCTCCTCCTCACTCCCCTGGACCATGACCCCACCATGGAACATCAGGCCATTGTGTCCACAACAGTCACTAACCTCATTTCATCCAGTGATCTCTCCCCCCCATTCCCCCAGCACTGTCTCTTTATGGAGTATGTGGAAAATTCCTTGTTGCCGTCCTCTTCCGGTCCCCTCCCTCAGAGCCACGATTCAAGCCTGCCTCTCCTTAAATCTCGAACAATCTAGGTGGGTATCCATGGGAAATGCAGGGTTAGAGGGATAGGGTCTGGGTGTTCGGAGGGTCGGTATAACTCAATGGACCGAATGGCCTGCTTCCACAGTGTAGCGTTTCTAGGATTCTATTCTATGATTCACCACAACCCTTTCTCTGGTATATCGATTGATATCATTGGTGCTGCTTCTCTTGCTCTCAACCACAATTGGAAAGTTTATCATTTCGCTTCAATTCCCATCCTGCTGTCACCTGCACCTGGTCCACCTCTGACTCTTCCTTTCCCTTCTTCAACATCTCAATGTCCATTTCTAGGGATAGACTGGCCGCAAATATCCATTACAAACCCACTGACCCCCATAGTTATCTTGACTACACATCCTGCTTCCTATAAAGGCTCTCTATTCCATTCTCCTGGTTCCTCCATCTCCATCACATCTGTTCTGACGACGCTAACTTCAATAAGGCAGCCTCTGATGTGTCCACATTCTTCCTCAACCAAGGATTCCCCCAAACGTAATTGAAAGAACACTCAAACGTAATTGAAAGATCTGACCAGTCTCCTGCACTTCAGCCCTCACCTGCTTCTTCCCTCCCACAGCAGTGATAGGGTTTTCCTTGTCACCTACCATCCCACCAGCATCCACATCCAGGGGATCAGTAGCTCCCATTTCTGCCATCTCTGGCGGGTTGCCACCACCATACACATATTCCCCTCCCCTCCCCTCCCTTGTCAGCCTTCCGCAGGGACCATTCCCTCTGGGACATCCTGGTCCACTCCTCTTTCTCCCAACACCGCATCCTCTCCAAAGCCCCATGGCACCTTCCCCTGAAGCCACAGAAGGTGTGACATATCCCCGTTTACTTCCTCCCTCCTCAGTATCCAAGGGCCCAATCACACCTTCCAGGAGAAGCAGAACCTTACCTGCACTTCACACAATCTAGTTTACTCTATTCGCTATTCATTATGTGGTCTCCGCTGCGTTTGGGGAAACAAAGCACAGACTGGCTGACCACCTCACAAAACACCCACACTAGGTCCGTAAAAATGACCATGGGCTTCCAGTTGCCTGCCACTTCAACAAACTGCCCTGTTCCCTGGAAAACATCTCAGTCTCAGTGCTCCAGCACAGCTCAGCATAAGCTGGAAGAGCAGCACCTCATTTTCTGCTTGAGAACTCTATAGCCTTCTGGACTCAATATTGAATTCAATAATTTTAGGCTTAAGGCACCTTCGCCCATGTCCTTACCATAATCCCCACACACCAAGTCTTGTTGTCACATGGCCTGCTGTTACGATGGTCTGCACACCCATTGTTAGCCATGAAGGGTGCCCATTAGCAGCTATCCATTCTTCCAGGCTGACCATCTTCCACTCCTTTGTTTGTCCAATTGTTTTTCTCTCTTTGGATTCTATCTCCACCTCTCATTTACTCTCTCCCCCCAGCCCTAGTCCGATCATAAGTATATTAAAAAAAAAACTTTCTTCTAGCTAACTCCAGTTCTGGAGAAGATCACTGGACCCAAAATGTTAACTCTGATTTCTTTGCACAGAAGCTGCCAGACCTGCTGAGCTTTTCTAGCAATTTCTGTTTTTGTTTCTGATTTCCGGCATCCGCAGTTCTTTCAGTTTTGCCTCACAGGAGTAACTTGTTAATTTATGAGCTGTCAGGAGTTTAAAATATATTTTGTTTTGTAGTGGCACTTGTGATGACATAACAGGTCTGTATGTTGGAAAGAGGAGATACGCCTTAAGAATGTGAGTTTTTATTTATAACTAAAAATTCAAAGATCACAGAAAAATATATAGTGGAAAAGGGTGAAGGAAAGGCACACTTTATTGAGAAAACTAGAACCTGAGATAGGAACCATGAATTGAATTGTGTAATGAATCACTCCATTCAAGGCATGGACAAAAACAAGAGATATTAAAAGGCAAAGAGTGTGCAAGTGATTAAAGAAGCAGGAAACCTAGACAAATGCAAGAAAATGGGTGATGGAATACTGGGAAAATATGGATTTGAGTGTGAAAACGCATTTAGAAATGTGGTAACAAAAATAAATTCTGACGATGGTGGGGAGGGTTGACGATAGGGTGGAAGGCAGAGGTGACTAAATGACACAAATAATACTCTAAGACAAAAGAAGACGATAAAGAAGAGCAGTACCAAAGATCAGAGTCCAAAAGTGTGGTGCATCCGAGGAGCTGCCTGACCTGCTGTGCTTTTCCAATGCCACACTTCTCAACGAGTACAAAAAATGGGTCAAGACAAGTTGTAATTCATTAAAGTCAGCATAGAAGAGGAGGAAGAAAGCATGAGACAGTTATGACTTGATTAATTGATGGAAGATAGTAGGGTAGGTACCAAGGTTGCAGACTATATTTGCTGCCTGTGTACCAATGGTGGGTCCTCATCCTTAGTACCAGCCGATATCACCTCCATTCTCATTGTGGCTCTTATACAGCCATCCTCCAGTGCCAAAACCAATTGGTGGATTTCTGTTTACTTATTACCTTTCGTGAAAAGGTGCTGAATTTGTTTTAAGATCAAAAGCACAATTATTTGTTCTGCATTTATGTTGTGCAATATGGTTGAGTTAACATTCATACATCTTCTAACTTGCAACTGAGAGTGCTATCACCGAGTAATTGATGAGATCTATCCCATGTAATGGATAGAGCTTGCTATTTCTAACAATATTTCTCTTTTACCGTGAGGTGACACCTCAGATGTCAGGCTGCAAATTTGCACCTGTCAATCCCACACTTGTCCAGTGTTAACAAATCTTCACTAACTGCCAAAAATGTACATCCTGCTTCACTTCTTTCTCGTCAGTTTTAAAATATCTTTGTATTTTCAGAGCCAATGAGTCATTCAGTAAACATAAGTTAGACACATGACAAATTATGAAAGGTGTTTTTGAGAACTTGCCAAAGGTGCTTCTGGGAATTGAATGTGTAACAAACTCACCCCTGAATAGGTTAAGGGAATTGAAAGAAACTTAAATGGTTGGCCCCACATTGATCACTTCCCATTGCGTAATTGAATATAACATTTATTGGTTAGAAAAGTTCTTTGTACAATCTGCAGAAGAGAGTAGTTCTGGAGCAGTTGATTAATATCTTCTGATGGCTGCAGGTGAGCTCTTGAAATGCTCTGAAGCATTTGCAAGCATCTCTGAAGAGTTAGTGATTGTTAAATGTAATTTTGCTTGCCATCGTGAGTCACTTATAGAATCACTTGACAAGAAACTTCAGAAATAAATGTCTAACTTCCTTGTAGCTACAGATATCTATCAAAACACAAGGACAAGAGGAAGAAAATGTGAATGCTCAACTCAGGTTATGTCTCAAGTCGCACCTTTAATGTGCATCAAAGTTCTGTGTAAACATATTTATTCATGTGGAAAATGCATATCTGACATTTTAAACAGTAAATGTCTTGTTTTTATCCTGACTCCAAGGCATACAGGATGATAAGCAAGTAAGTTGATGGAGGGTTTTTGGGAAAGAAATGTGGTCAATTTCATTCGATATTAAATAGACTTAGGCATGAGAAAAGTGTAATGTTTCATAGATTAATTGCTGACTCCTTGCAGTTTGCAAACCAATAGACATGACCAAGATGATGATACAATTATGGTCTAACTTTTAAGTAGTTTAGAATCAGAATAAGTCCTTTCATGCAAGCATCAAAAGAAGTTACTTTGTTCGCTTACAGACCTGAGTCTTACATCAATGGTAGGAAGGCAAGATTTGATCTGGGATAGTCAGCATGGTTTTGTCAGAAGAGTGTCATACCTAACAAATCTGACAGAATGTTTGGAGATATTGACTAGGTGTGTAGAAGTGGGTGATGCAGTTGATGTAGTTTATGAAGATTTCAGAAAAGGTCCCACATGAGACACCAGTAAAGCTGGATAAAAACACATGGGATCCAGGGCAACTTGATCATTTGGAGCCAAAATTGACTTAGTGGCAAGAAACAGAGGGTGGTGGTAGAAGGCTGTTTTTGTGATTGGAGGCCAGTATCCGGCAGTGTACCAAAGAGATCAATGCTGGGTGCCTTATTGTTTGTAATATATGTAAATGATATAGAAGAAAATGTGGGGATGATGATAAGTATGTTTGTGGATGACATGAAGATTGACTGGATGGCTGACAATGAAGAACAAAGTCTTAGGCTACAGACAGATATAGTCAGATTGGCAGATCAATGACCAGAGGAAGTTAACCCTGTTAGTGTGAGGTGATGCACTTTGGAAAAACTAACAAGATAAGGAAGTACTCAGTGAATGGCAGGACACTGGGAAGCTCAGAAGTACAGAGGGATCTTGGGATGCTTGTCAATGAAAGTGGCAGGACAGGTTAAAAGTGTGGTTAAGACACCATATAGAACACTTGCCTTTATGAGTTGAGGCAAAGATTATGAGAGTATGTAGGGTTAATGTGGAGCAGTACAAAATATTGGTAAGGCCACGGCTGAAGTACTGTGTGCAATTCTGTTCACCGCTCCAGAGGAAGGAGATATAATTACACTGGGGAGGGTGCAGAGATTAATCAGGATAGAGCAACTTAGCTCTGAAGAGAGGCTAGATAAACTGAGATTGTTTTCTTTAGAGCAAAGAAAAGGGACCTTTTCACTTTAAAATTATACCTTTCACATTAAAATTATGCCCCTTTGTTAGTGACCCTTTAATTAAGGGGACTAACTGCTTTCCATCCACCCTGTCCTCATAACCTTATGCACTTCAATCAGGTCCCTTTTCAATTTTCTCTGCTCTAAAGAAATCAGTCTCAGCTTCTCCAGCCTCTCTTCTTGGCTAAATTGCTCTATCCCAGGCAACATCCTGCTGAATCTCCTCAGTTCAGTAATTTTCACTTTTGACAGTGATGAAAAACTGAGTATTGTGCTCAATGTCTGAAATTGATAAAAGATTCATGCTGCATATGGGATTTCTGGAAGATCCATTTGCCCACGTTTCTGTTTATGTTCCCAAAATGCACAAAAGTCCAAAGTCTTTGTCTTCACACACCATAGTAACCAGATATATTAGAGCAACTTGGTGGCTCAGTGGTTAGCACTGCCATCGCACAGCACCAGGGACATGGATTGGATTCCAGCGTTGGGTGACTGTCTTTTCACATTCTGCCTGAGTCCATGTGGGTTTCCTCCCTTAGTCCAAAGATGTGCAGATTAGGTGAATTGGCCATGCTAAATTGTCCATAGTGGTCAGGGATGTGTAGGTTAGGTGCATTAGTCAGGGATAAATGTAGGGTAGGGGGAATGGGTCTGGGTGGGTCCCTCTTTGGAGGGTTGGTGTGGACTGTTGGGCTGAAGGGCCTGCTTCCATGCTGTAGGGATTCTATGAAGTCTGTCCACCTTTAATTTTGTTGCCAGCAAACATGAGCCAGTTATTAACTCTGCAAGACAGTCATAATTATTTATATTTCTGTAATTATAAGGATTATCACAAAAATGTAAACAAAAAGAAAATACAATTTAGAGCGAGTAGGTAGCAACCATGCTTTTTCAGGTCCAACTATAATTTTGTTTGGATTGAAATACGATCATGTACAAATGTCTATCCTAATGTGCCATAGTCATGTGACTTGTACCATGAGGCACATGCCCTGGAGGCAAACATCTTAAGCTTCACTTCAGTAAAGTCTTTGTGCTGAACTCACTGCAGTTACACTGGAAACATATTGTCAGAAGTGGTGAGTGTCCAGAGCTGAAATAAAAAGCACATCAGAGAGATGTGAACTGCCACTGAAAATGACAAAAGAAAACAACAAAAAAAGCTGCTTACGCAAAAATGGTTGCACCTTTTCCTGCACCAGCTCATGTTTACATTATTGGGGATATGAGGATATTGGGGATATGAACAATGATAGAATTAGGTAATACTAACAGATTTGTTGAGCAAACCAGAGCAAACCCACTATACTTTTAACACTGATTCCTGAAGAAGGGCTTATGCCCGAAACGTCGATTCTCCTGCTCCTTGGATGCTGCCTGACCTGCTGCGCTTTGCCAGCATCACATTTTCAGCTCTGATCTCCAGCATCTGCAGTCCTCACTTTCTCCTCGATACTTTTAACACTGTTGGGATGAGACTGTTCAAAAATATATTTCATCTTTAATATTGCTGAACAGCAGAATGAAGAAACACAATAATTTTAAAAGCTTTGAAGGCACATTTTGAGCTCAAACTGAATGCTGCATGTGAACTTTTAAGTATTCAGTAGTAGACAACAAAGAGTCGATTGCTCAATATGTAACATCATCAACTCAACTTTCAGAAACCTGTGAATTTGCACAATTAAAGTCTGAGCTAATTAGAGACAGAACTGACTGAGAGAAGTTAAACTTATATAAAAAACCCAAATAATTCCTGATCAGAAATCAGAAACAAAAATACAAACTGCTGGAGAAACTCAGCAGGTCTGGCAGGATCTGCAGAGAAAGCAGCGTTAATGTTTCAGGTTCTGTGACCCTTCTTCAGAACATGGCAAACTTACACCAGGGAGAGCAATTGACCAGTGTAGAAATGCCAAAGTTGTGAATCAATCAGCTAGTGACTCCAATGCCAGTGCTGAAAAACTACTGCAGTCTCTGTCAACGGTGAAGTCATCCTGTAGTGTGACACCAGTAAGACAGGACTGTGGAAACCTGAATGCAGCAAAGTCAAACAGTTACATTTACATCTAGCGCACTAACACAAGCAGAAAGATGTTATGCCTCGATTGAGAAAGTCATTGACATTGTATGTGTGCCAACTTAAAAGAAGCAAAGTGACAGTCGAGTCTGACCACAAGGTACCTCATAGCATTTCCCTCAAACTGCTATTCTCTGCTCTAAAGCATCTGTAATGGCTGTTACCCAGGTTACAGAGATGTCATCTGGAAGTGATGTATAAGCATTGGAAGCAGATACATTCTGCAAACATGCTGTTGAGAGTAACCCTCTTGGTGAAGACAGTGTGGAATCTTCTGGATTCAAGATGAAGCCATAGCTCTTCATGCTTTGGGAGTTGTCAACCAGCAGACACACTGAGTACAACAGACAAGTACTTTACTCCAAGGAAGCTAACTATCAAATAAGATGCATGTCTTCAATGCTGTGAGAAGTAGCGATTAAAGGATGACCAAAACCATCAGGAACATATCAGTTTGTGATAAGACCAAATTGGATATATGGAGATGACCTGACAACCTAAGATGTTGTACAAAGGAAATAATGTAATTATCCCAGAATATCAACATACCCTTCCCCAGATTCAGCATCCACCATGTCCTTCTCCTTTGTGAATATTGATGCAAAGTATTTGTTAAGGATCTTACCCACTTTCTCCGGATCTATTAATAAATTCCCTCCTTTGTCCCTTTCCCTAGCTACCTTCTTGGTTCCTATATATGTATAAAATGCTAAGGATTTTCCTTAATCCTGTTTGCCAAAGACATTTTGTGGCTCCTTTGTGCCTTACTAATTCCTTGTCAGGGTTCTTGCCTGCCATTTTTGTATTAGATTAGATTAGATTACTTACAGTGTGGAAACAGGCCCTTCGGCCCAACAAGTCCACACCGCCCCGCCGAAGCGCAACCCACCCATACCCCTACATCTACCCCTTACCAAACGCTACGGACAATTTAGCATGGCCAATTCACCTGCCCTGCACATCTTTGGACTGTGGGAGGAAACCGGAGCACCCGGAGGAAACCCACGCAGACACGGGGAGAATGTGCAAACTCCACACAGTCAGTCGCCTGAGGCGGGAATTGAACCCGGGTCTCTGGCGCTGTGAGGCAGCAGTGCTAACCACTGTGCCACCGTGCCGCCCACAAAGGCTCTGTCTGTCTTCCATTTCCCAAACCTAACATATGCCTCCTTTTTCTTTTTGACTAAGTTCTCAATTTCTCTCGTCATTCCAAGGTTCCCAACTCTTCCCATCCTTTTCCTTATTTTCACATGCTGGTCCTGAACTCTAATCAACTGGCCTTTAAAATATTCCCAAATGCCAGATGTGGATTTACCCTCAACTAACCACCCTCAGTCTACATTCCCCAGTTCCTTCCTAATATTGTGATAGTTAGTCTTTCACCAACTTAGTTCTTTCACCCAAGGATTGCTCTTATTCTTATCCATAAGTAATTTAAAACTTACAAAATTATGATCACTGTTCCCAAAATGCTCTCACTCTGAAACAGTGATCACCTACCGTCTCATTTCCCAATAACAGATCTAGTATAGCTCCTTCCCTAGTTGGACTTAAAAATCCCTTCTAGACACATGTAGCAAATTGTCCCCCATCCAAGCCTCTGACACTAAGCAAGTCCAAGTTCTTCAAGTTCTAAGTTGATGTGTCTTCCTTCATGAACTGAATTGTGCATCTTTAAGTTAAAAATTACATTTTGAGTTGCAAATATGTTTTATAACAATAAATAACCAATTATCTTTTAGTGTCTGTAATGACTATGTTTTTCTCTTTCTCCTTTGCCTGATCAAAATGACTTAATCTACACCCATAAAATTAAGAGTTTTGAGTTTCATAATAGCAGAGACAAGTGTCCCAAATCAGTGACACTTGAGTGCCTAAAATATTGAAATACTTTAATATTTTCATTTTGCGTCAATAAACACATTTAATCAGATTAAGATGTGATAAATGTGAAATAACAGAAAAATTGGCCACTTGGATGTATGAGTAATGTGAGGGTTAGGTTTTTCAAGCTTACCCCATAGCGATGTGCTTGGTACCTGGGCTGTTGTGAGCAAAGATGAAATCACAGACACTTTGGTTGTATTCCCCCCCCCATCTCATGGCTGTTACCACTTTCTTGAAAAGAGGAATGTATGCCCTCGTTTAACAAAATCACTGGGTTGTTTGTAATTGAGTAATTTTAACCACAGCAGTTTTTTACATAATGATTGGCTGCACTTGTAACCTGGTGGTCTTTTCTTTTGCACAGGGGAAGAGAATCTGTTGGCAATATTAAAACGAAGATGGTGGAAGTATATGATCTTGGGATTAATAGATATAGAAGCCAACTACCTTGTAATAAAGGCTTACCAGTATACAACCCTGACTAGTGTGCAGGTAGGTGTGCAAAGGTTTGCTATTAACTATACCGAAGCTGAAATGGAGACACTGTAAATTTTTGTGTGATAAATTAATGCCTATGTTCTTGTCCTGTTTGTTTTCATTGCATGTTAATGTCAATGTTTGCTGCCTAGATAGTGACCTGGTGTGCCAGATTTCTCACACTTTGTAGAACCTGATGGATCTTCATTTAGTTGAATGAAAATGCAGTGAAGATGCAACCCGCCCTATTGTTAACAATTCTAAAATGCAAGGATAATAAATAAACCATTGTTGTGAATGAGTACCTGATTGCACGGCTTGCAACTCATTTGTTGTTAAAATCTCTATGAACTAGTTTAAGGGATAAAACAGAAAGGGTATATTTGGAAATAGTTGGGAACTTCATATCCAAAAGTCATTCAGTTGTACCTTTCATGATTTTCTAGCCAAGTGCCAGCACATCATTAGTTGCAAGTTTCATATTTCTAATTATTGTTAAAGTTTTCTAATAGAGTTAGAGAGTCAATCAGCATGGAAGCAGACCCTTTGGTCCAACTAGTGCATGCTGACCATGTTCCCAAACTAAACCATTCCCGCCTGCCTGTACTTGACCATATCCCTCCAAACCTTTCCTATTCATGAACTTATCCAATGTCTTTTAAATGTTGTAACTGTACCTGCATCCACCCCTTTCTCTGGCAGTTCATTCCAAGCACAAACCCCTCTCTAGATAACGTTTTCAAGAAAAACGGGTACCTAATAAACACGATCCGCTGATTCCTCAGAAACAAACCCAAACCAGCAGACACAATGCAACCAAAACCTAAAGCCACATTATCTTATATCAAAGACATTTCTGAAATGACTTCCAGACTACCTTGGTATCATGGTCACCCACAAACCTACCAACACACTTCAACAGTGACTAATGAACCTAAAGGATCCATTAGATGCTACCAGCAAAATTGACGTCATTTACAAAATACCATGCAACAACTGTAAAAAAACACTACTTAGGACAAACAAGGAGGAAACTTGGATACATGAACACCAACTAACCACCAAAAGATACGACCCACTATCACTAGTTTCCATACATACAAAGAAGGACACCACTTTGACACCCACATTCTAGGACAGGCAAAACAAAGTCATATAAGTGAATTCTTAGAGGCATGGCATTATAACCAGAACACCATCAATAAACACATTAATTTAGACCCCATCAACTTCCCTTGTAAAAAAGAACTGAAAATGAAATCACTCACCTTAAAAAACCAAGACCTTTAAATAGAGAGACAGGACATACCACCAGCGCTTCACCAGGGATTCTCACTGATGCTATTACCGAGTATGGTGACGAAACATCTGAAAACAAACCTTCCAGTTTATACTTATCATCAACCTGAGCTACAAACCTTCTCAAAAATTGCTACCGTTCTCTGTGTTAAAAAGGTTGCCTCTGATGTCCTTTTTAAATCTTTCTCCTCTCACCTTAAATAATGCCCCTTAGTTTTGAACTCCACCACTTCAAGGGAAAGACTTTTGTCATTCACCTTATCTATCTCCCTCATGATTTTATAAATCTCATTTAAGGTCACCCCTCATTCTCGTACACTTCAGTGAAGAAAATCCCAGTCTTTCCAGTCTATTTTTGTGTCTCAAACTCTCCATTCCTGGCAAATACTGGTATTTTTTCTGAACCCCCTCCAGTTTAGTAACGTCCTTCCTATAGCACGGTGACCAGAACTGCACGCAGTACTCCGTAGGAATTGTTCAATGTTATTTCTGCTTGATCTTTTCTCAAGTTATACATGTGTTTTCATTCTGATTGGTGCAGTTCTTACTCCCCTCAGCACCATTGAAGGCACCGAATGGGTGTCTAAATAGAAACCCCTCTGGGTGACAATCTTAGAAGAAAAGGAAAATGAGTACAGGGGGTCCTGAAGTCCAAGACGCACAAAATGTGTTCTGTAGCTGTTTGTCAGTACTTGCTCAGCCTTGTCTGCAGGGCTGAGCAGACTTCACTTTTAAAACTGATTAATGCATGTTCCCAAAGGAAACTGGAACTGTAGACATGAAGGCAATGCTGTGCTTGAGCGGTAACACAGTTGGTTTGTGCTTCAGAAACAGCCTAGTCATAATGTGACCTGAATTATATAGTACTCAGCAAAGTCTGATTAACCACTCTTGCAAAACTGGCCTCAATCATGTTTATAGGCAGAATGTAAAGAATTTTTAAAATGTAATAATTAATGGGATGCTGACCAATATTTGTTAATCATTCCTAATTGTCATTGATATGAATATCCAGTTCGGCTATTTCAGAGCTACCTACATTGCTTTGAGTTTGGAGTGACACTTAATCCACATTAGGTAAGAACAGCAGATTTTCATTTCAAAAGAATGTCAGTGACCAGTTGGATTTTTATAGCAATCCGTGATTAGACTTTTAATTGCAGATTTATCAATTGAATTTAACTTCCACCAACTGCTGCTTTCGGGATAGGATTTGAATTCATGTCACCAGAGCATTAGTTCGGACCGCTGGATTGTTTTTTCTGGTAGCATAATCACTATGCCATTACCTCCCATCAAACTTTGTGGGATCCATGTCAGTGAAGAGTCAGATGTAGATCTGTGTCCTCTCCTAAGGTACTTACATTTACTCAACACCAAACAATGGTGCATGTGATGTGCCCAGAAGAGGTTTGCGGGTTTCAAATTCAAACAAAATAGTCCTAGTAGTTGAAATTATTGTTTCCTACAGTTGTGCTTTTGCCTGCGCCATTCAAAGGCCAACATATTTCAGTTTTGCCATTTATTTGGATTGGCATATAATAAGCCAGAATTCTACAAGTTTGCAGGGTTGATTGGCAGACTGGCCTATAAAATTCCCTTTGTCTTACCCACTGCCTATCTGCCTCTCCCTTTGAACTGACAAAAAGTCTATGGGTAGGAGGTTGAAGATGTAAGCCAGCTCATTTGCTCTTAAGGCCCTTAAGTGGGCAATTATTGGCCACTGAAGAGCTTTCCTTCAACCTTATCATTTTGAGGTCAACAGGAGGAGGTCAAGAACATTAGCTTGCTCGGGCTGTGGGCAGGAAGTTAGGAGTAGGCATTGTCCCTCATTATTCCCCTTTCCCAATTGGTCTCCTCCACAAGCCTTTGGCATTCCTTCCCTTCCAGCCTTATTGACATGACACTCACATCCCTCACTCCTCCCCAAATCCTGGGCTTCCCCATCTGTCTCTTCTATGATGCTCCCAGAATTATGCTTGTGTAGCACTCCCACCATTTAGAACCTGAGCAATGCCTGTAGATTGATCAGTACATACTTCTCCCAGTGGTATTGCTGCAAGTTATAGGTTGATTGGCATCTCTATGAGATGATACCTCCTGATTGAGGAGTTGGTCATTTAATGCTCAGTGGAGGTCTCACTGCTGACAAATTCAGATTCAGAACCTCCATTTGATCCGGACATCATGACTTGAAAGTCTGTCAGACAATCTAGTCCAGTCCTTTTGATTTGACCGCACCAATTCTCCCAAGGTTAAAAGAACAAGGAAGGAACACAGGAAGTAGAGCTGTACTTCCTGGAATTTAGATGATTAAGAGGGTTATCTGAACAAATGTTTCAGATATTAAAGTATTTAGGGGGAAAATATTTCTGATGGGGGAGGTGTCTCGGGGGCGTAATCTATAAAATTAGAACCAAACTTTTCAAAACTGAGTTGTAATTCACTTCTTCATGCAAAGGCATGGTAGACATTTGGAACTTTTTCGAAAAAACATTAACGTTAAAACTATGATTGATGGATTTTCATTAATCAAAGGGATTAAGTGATAAGGGACAAAAGTGCAATGTGGACTATGTCACTGATAAGGCATGATTTTATTGAATATCTGAACAGGATCCAGAGCTAAGTGGTCAATTCCTGTGGCCCACATGTTATAAACTTTAGAGTGAACTTCAGCTATTGCTATCAAAACTGTGATTCAGCCATAATACTTAAGCAAGAGAATGTAAGAGAAATGTTGGGAATTAATATAATGAACAGCTGTCTCATTCTAGTATTATATATTAGCAATATGAGTCACAGCAAAAAAAGATTATGCCTATCACGCAGATGAAATTGAGTAAGGTGCTCTGTGAATTTCAGTGCTGGTGTGATTCTAGGTTTATAGACCCTATGTCTCAAAAACTGGCACTTTGTGTCAGCAGCATATTCCTTTGGCTATTCGCAATAAGTAGAGTACTGATAGTAATCAACCAGCCCATGCTTGCAAAACTCACAATATAGTGTCCAGAGTTAAATGTGGATCCACAATAGGACATTTGCTAAATAATCCAGAATATGTCAAGAATAATATTGACAACCAGCTTAAGATTGTCAATTGGCTCGCAACATGAAACGGTTGTGTTTATTAGAACCTACACATTTTAATATATAGGACCCTCACCTCTGCAGATAGAGAGAACACGTATACGTACTGTATTGATTTCAAATCAACAAAATAGGTGACAACCATTCACTGGTTCCTTTCCCAGGACAATGCCTTGACCAATCAGAGTCCATTTTCAACTCATCAGCACTGTCCTCACATACTGTCTAACTGTTGCTTTCCTTTTACTTTGGTGTCCTTGTGACTTGTCCTGAGGAGTGCAAGATGAAATGCTTCAACATAATGTGTCTTTTTTCCGGAAATACACAAGTCAACAGATTCAGAAGTTTGATATCCACAGGTGTTGAGACCAGTTATGATCATGAGAATCTAATCCATCATGTGAGTCAAATGTTGAAAAATTAGTTGGCCTGTTGAGGTAAATTTAATATTCACATGTTTTCAAAAGCTAATTGTAAGAAATGTAGCTAATTTGTAAGTGTGAACAAATGAATGACAGGAGAGAAAAGATAAAGTTTGAAAAGATGGAAATTAAATGCAAGTGGCTTAAAACAGGATCTAACAAGTGGGCCTAGCCCTCAGAGTTTTACTAATCCAATGTGTTGTTGGAAAAGACTGGTATTCTTCATGTAATTCCTTGTGTTCGATGAAGCTTACAGTGTTGGCTTGACATCACCTACATCCTCTATATATGTCACTGATTACAGTTTGAAATCGTTGAAGAAGTCATGTTTGTAGCAAGACCTGGTTAACAGCCAAGCCTGGGTTGATAAATGGTAAGGAAAATTTGTGCCATTAAAGTGCCAGGCAGTCACCATTGCTGACAAGAGACCACCTCCCAACATTCCTGACCCAGCAATGATGATGAAACAGTGAGACAGTTTAAGGTAGTGCGAGGAGCTGATCAATCAGCTGACCTAGATAGCATCAAACCCCCTGAGCATTGGAACTTCACTCATCCACACACGTGGGAGCATTTCATCAGTTTACTTACAATGCCTTGTAAATGATAGAGGGGAGACGTTTATGATAAAGTATCCAGCTTCTGACTTGCTCTTCTAGCCATAGTATTTATATGGCTGTCTAAGTTTCTGCTTAACGGTAACCAAAGTATATCAGTGATGGTGTAAGCTTTAAATGATTATATAGCTATGGATTGTATCACTTCCTTAAATGGACATTTGACTGAGCTTTCCTGCAAAATAAGTTTGGAGGTGAGGATGCCCACTTGTGATGGAGCACTGTTCTGTGCATATCACAGATACCAAACAGTCAGTTTTCCTCTCAACACCCAGGCTTCAGCTGCAAATGATAATTAATCTTCATCCCCCATACATGCCAGTAAATGAATATCTCTTATTAGAGATAATCAAAGCACCATCCCTTGATAGTCAATGGAACTGCCAATCATTGAATCCCCCACCAGTAACATCCCGAGTGCTACCATGGATCAGAAATGGACTGGATTAGCCATGTAAATAGAATGGATTAAAGGGCAGGTCCTAACCCTAACCCTAACCATCCAAAACACACAAACCAGCTTGTTTGGTTCAACATCATTTGGTGTAACTACATCACAAGGACTGCAATGGTTCAAGCAGGTGTTCAGTACTGACTTCTCAAGGACAGTTAGGTTTGGGCAATAATGCTGACTTTGCCAGCAGTACTTACATCCAAGAACAAATACAGCCATTGTAGTAGATGAGATCTTCACTGTTGTGTGAGAACATGAAAAAGCTTTATTAAATATAGCCAGTTATAAGACATTGGGAAGAGAGGACAGCTCTTTGGAAGTGTCCAAATTCAGGCTCTAATCCCAGAAGTGACACACGCCTCAGCTCTGTTCACACATGTTCAGTAGCTGAAGTTATTTTACTTTTTTAATGATTAACTTTTAGCCATGAGCATTTAACTCTTCTCTCATTTCCTCCCTTCCCATGCCCGCCATCTTTGGCTTGAGGTATTAAAGTTCAGCAGTATTTACAGCTCTCATCGATGACATATAGCATGCATAGACTGTCTTATCATACCTAGGAAGCTGAGAGCTGGAGTGGGATGTAAACTTCTGTGGAGAGAACGTTTCTGAAACTCCATCAGAAGATAGAAGGGCATCATCGCTAGTGAGCAAATAGTCTTCTCTGTGGAGACTGTAAAATGTTCTTGCACTGCACAGCAGTGTGCAGAATGGCAAATTTATTTTCCTTGCATGTACTTCTAAGCCATTTTTCAAAAGTTCATCAACATTTTGCAAGTGTATCCATCCGTAATAAAATTGTGCTTCTTCCTGATAGTCTTCTGCAAACTTAAATGTAAATGTTCATTCTTTCCCCTTGTGTCTATTTTGACACAAATTCATCACTCATTAATTGTAGCAAGAATAGTTAGTACACAGTGATCTTGGAACTCTAAATATTTCCAAGAAATCTTTTCCTTTCTTGAGTGTTCTTCTTTGCTCTACCAACTGCATGAAAACATTGGATGTCTCTGCGCTGAATGTTTGGAAGCTTCCTGTCAGCTTTCCTTTGAGACTCAAAGGCCTTCTTGTACAAAACCTTGGGTACAAAGCAGAAAAATAAATAAATTAAAGGTTAAACATTACAATTCTTCTTAGTATCAAGTAGAAAAGTAAAGAAATAAAGTTCAAAGTTCAGCATTGCAGTCCTCCTTCAGCCATGAGCCTGCAGATGGTCCACATTGGGTTTTCCCCAAGGGAACTCACATTGTCCACGAGTGCTTGATCTCTCCCCCATGCTGGGTATGCTCTCCCCGTGCTCGGTTCACTCTCTCTCCTCCAAGGTGGGTATGCTCTCCCCATGCTCGGTTCACTCTCTCCCCCATGCTGGGTATGCTCTTCCCGTGCTCGGTTCACACTCTCCCCCATGCTGGGTATGCTCTTCCCGTGCTCAGTTCACTCTCTTCCCCACGTTGGGCACATGCTCCCCCATGCTCTGTTCACTCTCCCCCCGCGTTGGGCACGTGCTCCCTCATACTGAGTTCACTATCTCTCTCACGCTGGGCATGCTCTCCCATGCTCAATTCAATCTGTCCTCTGTGCTGGGTATGCTCTCGCTGGGTATGCTCTCCCCACTGCTTAGTTCACACTCTCCCCCACACTGGGTACACGCTTCCTGTGCTCAGTTCACTCTCATCTCTGCATCGGGCACACGCTTCCCCATGTTCAGTTCACTCTGTCCCCCACACTGGGCACGTTCTCCCCTATGCTCAGTTCTCTCTTTCCTCTGTGTTGGACTCAACCTTCTCCAAGCTACTATCTTGCTGCTGACCACCAGAATCCTTCCTGGGTTTACCAGTCACCTCATTGTCAACCGCCATCCAGGCTCACCATCTGCCAACCACTCTGGACCTCAATGATGTCAGAATGCTGCCGATTGCTAGAATTCCACCCGGCTCACCAGTGCTACATCACCGAGTGCCAAAGTCCCTCTCCAGACACTGGTGGTTACCACACTCCAGACCCCAATGTAGTAGTGTGGTAGTTTGTTGGTGTTGCAGTGACCTGACCATGCAGGGAGGCAGCTAGTTCTTTTCGAACTTTGATCCGTTTGATCTTCTATTAATGCTTCACTTTAAGCTTCACTGAGATATTCTGCATCTCTGGAAGTTTTATAAACCTTAGAAGAGTATAAAGGAAGTAGGAGTATACTTAAGAGGGAAATCAGGAGGGCAAAAAGGGGACATGAGATAGCTTTGGCAAATAGAATTAAGGAGAATCCAAAGAGTTTTTACAAATATGTTAAGGACAAAAGAGTAACAAGGGAGAGAATAGGGTCCCTCAAAGCCTGCCTTGAAGAAGTTTTCCTCCTCTCTCTACAAGAATCTCAGGGAGTCCCTCTCCCGCTGCAACTCCCAGGTCATTTCCTCTGCCCTGAAGCTCTTCAACCATGTCCTGAAACAGACTCGCTACTACAGCCACATTTGCTTCCTCAGTGCCTGCCTCCGTAACCAACTCATCCCACACGGACTCCGGACCACCTTTAAACCAGCAGAGTTCGGACCCGAACAGGACAAACAGTACAGACTACAGATTCAAAAACACCAGCAATGGTTCTCCTTCAAGATCCTCTGCTCCACACTCGCAGCAATGCGCCGGCACCTAACCTCTTCACAGTCAGCCCTGCCTCAGCTGAGGGCCACATTCTCTCAGAACTGCAAAGGACCCCTTCTGTACTACGTCCTCAGGAGAATTCATAGTGTCAACAAACAGTATTCCAACTCCATCCCAAACATCAAAAACTGTAAGTACAACAAACTTTTATCTACCCGCCTCCATAACCAGCACTCCTCAAACATTCCAGTAGATTGCTCCGGCCTCTGGAACTGCTCAGACGCCATTAGCCATGTGGCTGGTGCAGCCACCATCCCCATGCTGATTGATGACGTCACTTCCGCTCCCATCATGGCCGCGTCCACAGCCAGTTCCACCCCTTACAATTCCTCTTGCACCACATGTGATATCACTTCCGCCCCGCACATCATCGCTGATGTCACATGCTCAGTGACTTCCACGCCCCCCCCCCCCACTGCCGTGTTTGCCACCACTTCCGCCCCCACCAATGCCAGTCACCTGCATTCCGCTGACACGCCCCCCCCCCCCACAGATCCCACTGTCACCATCCCCGCCCCCAGAACCCTGAGAGGAACACCACCCCTGCTCATGACTCCACCCCCATTTCCCCCCACATCACACCCACTTCAGTTACAGGCTCAGCCCCCACTCCCAGCTCCACACCCACACCAGATCCCAGCTCCCAGTCCTGCCGAGTTTTCACCATCCCTCCAGACCTCCCCCTCACTGAGGACAAATGATCAGTCTTCAGCAAAGGACTCACCTTCATCCCCCTCCGCCCATGCATCAATGAATTAAATACACACCGTGACGTCGAACACTTCTTCCGCCTCCTCCGCCTCCGAGCTTACTTTTACAATCAGGACTCCCGCCCACCTTCCGAGGACCCCTTCGCCCACCTCGAACACACTCCATCCACCTGGACACCCCGCACTGGCCTTTTACCCGCCCTCGACCTCTTCATTTCCAACTGCCGCTGGGACATTAACCGCCTCAACCTGTCTACCCCACTCCAACCTCTCACCCTCACAACGCGCAGCCCTCCAATCCCTCTGCTCTAATCCCGACGTCACCATCAAGCCAGCAGATAAAGCGGGCATAGTGGTAGTCTGGCGCACTGACCTCTATACTGCTGAAACCAGACGCCAACTCGAGGGCACCTCTTCCTACCGCCCCCTCGACCATGACCTCACTCCCCCATCACCAAACCATCATCTCCCAGACCACACAGAACCTCATCACCTCAGGAGATCTCCCACCCACAGCTTCCAACCTCATAGTCCGGGAACCCCGCACTGCCCGGTTCTACCTCCTTCCCAAGATCCACAAGCCTGACCACACTGGCTGACCCATTGTCTCAGCATGCTCCTGCCCCACTGAACTCATTTCTACCTACCTCGACACTGTCCTATCCCCCTATTCCAGGAACTCCCACAAAAGTTCGAGACAGCACCCATGCCCTCCACCTCCTTCGAGACTTCCGTTTCCCCAGCCCCCAACGCCTCATCTTCACCATAGATATCCAATCCCTCTACACCTCCATCCGTCATGACCAAGGCCTCCAAGCCCTCTGTTTCTTCCTCTCCCGACATCCCCAACAGTGCCCTTCCACTGACACTCTCATTCGTTTGGCTGAACTGGTCCTCACCCTTAACAATTTCTCCTTTGAATCCTCCCACTTCCTCCAGACCAAAGGTGTAGCCATGGGCACACGTATGGGCCCCAGCTATGCCTGTCTCTTTGTTGGCTATGTAGAACAGTTGATCTTCTGTAATTACACCGGCACCACTCCCCACCTCTTCCTCCGCTACATTGATGACTGCATTGGCGCCACCTCGTGCTCCCGCGAGGAAGTTGAGCAATTCATCAACTTCACCAACACATTCAACCCTGATCTTAAATTTACCTGAACCATCTCTGACACCTCGCTCCCCTTCCTGGACCTCTCCATCTCCATTAATGATGACCGACTTGACACCGACATTTTTTACAAACCCACCGACTCCCACAGCTACCTGGATTACACTTCTTCCCACCCAACCTCCTGTAAAAATGCCATCCCGTATTCTCAATTCCTTTGCCTCTGCCGTATTTGCTCCCAGGAGGACAGGTTCCACCACAGAACACACCAGATGGCCTCCTTCTTTAGAGACTGCAATTTCCCTTCTCACATGGTTAAAGATGCCCTCCAACACATCTCGTCCACATCCTGCACCTCCGCCCTCAGACCCCACCCCTCCAATCATAACAAGGACAGAACCCTCCTGGTGCTCACCTTCCACCCTCTCAACCTTTGCATAAACTAAATCATCCGCCGACATTTCTGCCACCTCCAAACGGACCCCACCACCGGGGATATATTTCCCTTCCCATCCCTGTCCGCCTTCCGCAAAGACCGTTCCCTCCGTGACTACCTGGTCAGGTCCACGTCCCCCAACAACCCACCCTCCCGTCCTGGCACCTTCCCCTGCCACTGCAGGAATTGCAAAACCAGTGCCCACACCTCCTCCCTCACATCCATCCAAGGCCCTAAAGGAGCCTTCCACATCCATCAAATTTTTACCTACACATCCACCAATATAATTTATTTTATCTGTTGCTCCTGATGTGGTCTCCTCTCCATTGGGGAGACTGGACGCCTCCTAGCAGAGCACTTTAGGGAACATCTCTGGGACATCCACACCAATCAACCACACCACCCTGTGGCCCAACATTTCAACTCCCCCCCCACCCCAGGACTAGGAGGTCTTGGGCCTCCATCACCGCCGCTCCCTCACCACCCAACGCCTAGAGGGAGAACGCCTCATCTTCCACCTCAGAACACTTCAACCCCAGGGCATCAATGTGGACTTCAACAGTTTCCTCATTTCCCCTTCATCCACCTCACCCCAGTTCCAAACTTCCAGCTCAGCACTGTCCCCTTGACTTGTCCTACCTGCCTATCTTCTTTTCCACCTATCCACTCCACCCTCCTCCCTGACCTATCACCTTCATCCCCTCCCCCACTCACATATTGTACTCTATGCTACTTTCTCCCCACCCCCACCCTCCTCTCATTTATCTCTCCCCCCTTCAAGCACTCTGCCTATATTTCTGATGAATGGCTTTTGCCCGAAACGTCGATATTACTGCTCCTCGTATGCTGCCTAAACTGCTGTGCTCTTCCAGCACCACTATTCCAGAATCCCTCAAAGATCAACAAGGCGGTCTTTGTGTGGAGCCACAGAAAATGGGGGAGATACTAAATGAGTATTTTGCATCAGTATTTACTGTGGAAAAGGATATGGATGATATAGACTGTAGGGAAATAGATGGTGACATCTTGCAAAATGTCCATATTACAGAGAAGGAAGTGCTGGATGTCTTGAAACAGGTAAAGCTGGATAAATCCCCAGGACCTGATCAGGTGTACCCGGGAACTCTGTCGGAAGCTAGAGAAGTGATTGCTGGGCCTCTTGCTGAGATATTTGTATCATCAATAGTCACAGGTGAGGTGCGGAAGACTGGAGGTTGCCAAACGTGGTGCCACTGTTTAAGAAGGGTGGTAAGGACAAGCCAGGGAACTATAGACCAATGAGCCTGACATGGTTGGTGGGCAAGTTGTTGGAGGGAATCCTGAGGGACAGGACATACATGTATTTGGAAAGGCAAGGACTGATTAGGGATAGGAGAAAGTGAGGACTGCAGATGCTGGAGATCAGAGCTGAAAATGTGTTGCTGGAAAAGCGCAACAGGTCAGGCAGCATCCAAGGAGCAGGAGAATCGACTATTCGGGCATGAACCCTTCTTCAGGATTGGGGATAGTCAACATGGCATTGTGCGTGGGATTAGGGATTCACTGATTAGGGATAGTCAACATGGCATTGTGCGTGGGAAATCATGTCTCACAAGCTTGATTGAGTTTTTTGAAGAAGTAACAAAGAGGATTGATGAGGGCAGAGAGATAGATGTGATCTGTATGGACTTGTGTAAGGCGTTCGACAAGGTTCTCCATGGGAGACTGATTAGCAAGGTTAGATCTCATGGAATACAGGAAGAACTAGCCATTTGGATATAGAACTGGCTCAAAGGTAGAAGACAGAAGGAGGTGATGGTGGAGGGTAGTTTTTCAGACTGGAGGCCTGTGACCAGTGGAGTGCCACAAGGATCAGTGCTGGGACCTCTACTTTTTGTCATTTACATAAATGATTTGGATGCGAGCATAATAGGTACCGTTTGCAGATAGTAAGTTTGCAGATGACACCAAAATTAGAGGTGTAGTGGGCAGCGAAGAGGGTTACCTCAGATTACCTCAGATTACAACAGGATCTTGACCAGATGGGCCAATGGGCTGAGAAGTGGCAGATGGAGTTTAATTCAGATTTTAAAAATTTTTTAATAATAGTGCATGGTGTAAGGTGACAGCTCACTGATACCAATGAAGTATGTCATAAATTAATAGGCAAGACCCAACTTGACACTGAATTGAGATACTCAGAGGATTTTTCTCGGCTCGAAGACACCTTGATAGGCATATGGGACGTTTTAGTGGACACCTGTTGCATACAGAATTAATTGTGTACAAACCCAATTGATATTCTAACCTTCAAAAAGTAGCACACAGCTCATTGTACTGCTTCCTAAACTTTTTCCCATTATGATACAATTGAAGATATGTTGCAACTCCTTTATGGGAACTGAGAAGTGGGAGCCTTTTAGAGGGAGAGAGGGAGAGGGAGAGAGAGAAAGAGAGTGAGAGAGTACAGCCGTTTTGACTAGGTCACAGCTCCACAGCAGCCAGTACTGCCTCAGAATGGGTAACCCAAAGTTTAGTTCATGAACCCACTTGGGATTTCAACTTTCACTTTGGAAAGCCCTGGTTTATTGTCTTTGTTGAAAATTTAAAAGTCCTAACATACGCTAGGTACAGCTTAAACAGAATGCTCCAAGGCATTTTTAATTGACCAAAGTATTCAATTCATTGCTATTTTAGTTTAGTAACTTTGGGCTTATAATCAATAGATATATAATTCAAATGATTTTAAGAGAAAAGATCCTGGAGAAGAGATTCATTTCCATAACCAATTTTAGATTAGATTAGATTCCCTAAAGTGCAGAAACAGGCCCTTCGGCCCGACCAGTCCACAGTGACCCTCTGAAGAGTAACCCACCCAGACCCATTTCCCTCTGACTAATGCTCCTAACACTATGGGCAACTTAGCATGGCCAATTCACATGACCTGCACATCTTTGGACTGTGGGAGGAAACCGAAGCAGACATGGAAAGAATGTGCAAACTCCACACATATGCGGGTTCTTTGGAATAGGCACTGCAGAAATAAGTAGAACTTATCACAAAAGGTTTCTCACCCATAATCTGTCCTACATAAATCTTAAATGCCAAGGGTATCACAACTCAGCAATAATTAAAAATAAGTATTGCAGGCTAAGACTAAATGTTGAGGACTTCTGAAACAAGTCAATCTTTTTTTCTAACAAACAAGAAAAGCCATGATGCATTAGTTCTGAAAATATGCAACAAACTGAAAAAAAAAGTTTTCAACAGCACAGAAAGAGCTGCATTTTAGGAAAGCAAACCTTAGCAGGACTTATACACTTAATGGTAAGGTCCTAGGGAGTGTTGCTGAACAAAGAAACCTTGGAGTGCAGTTTCATAGCTCCCTGAACATGGAGTTGCAGATAGATACGACAGTGAAGAAGGTGTTTAGTCTGCTTTCTTTTATTGATCAGAGTATTGAGTACAGGAGTTGGGAGGTCATGTTGCGGCTGTACAGGACATTGGTTAGGCCATTGTTGGAATATTGCGTGCAATTCTGGTCTTCCTCCTATCAGAAAGATGTTGTGAAACTTGAAAGGGTTCAGAAAAGATTTACGAGGATGTTGTCAGGGTTGGAGGATTTGACCTAAAGGGAGAGGTTGAGTAGGCTGGGGCTGTTTTCCTTGCAGCAGCGGAGGCTGAGGGGTGACCTTATAGAGGTTTATAAAATTATGAGGGGAATGGATAGGATAAATAGACAAAGCCTTTTCCCTGGGGTGGGGGAGTCCAGAACTAGAGGGCATAGGTTTAAGGTGAGAGGGGAAAGATAGAAGAGACCTACAGGGCAACTTTTTCACACAGAGAGTGGTATGTGTATGGAATGAGTTGCCAGAGGAAGTGGTGGAGGCTGGTACAATTGCAACATTTAAGATGCATTTGGATGAGTATATGAATAGGAAGGGTTTGGAGGGATATGGGCCAGATGCTGGCAGGTGGGGATAGATTGGGTTGAGATATCTGGTCGGCGTGAACGGGTTGGACCAAATAGTCTGTTTCCGTGCTGTACATCTCTATGACTCTATGGCTCTATAAAGTGATAGTCATTCTCGATCACATGCAAAATAATCTTGACCTTGCCGGGGAAACTCAGCAAGTCTGGCAGCATCTGTAGAGAGAGAAAACCAGTTTATGTTTCAAGTCCAGAGTGAGTCTTCTTCAGAACTGAAAGTTTTGTTTTAGTTAACTTTTAGCAAAGGCAGAGATCAAGTGCAAAGGACAAAGGTTTTGTCTAATGGTGGAGAAAAAGATGTAAAGTATGTCTAAATTAAGCCGTGAAAGAGATGACTGGTCAAAGGTTTTCGGTGAAGTCTGGGGGTTGGGAGGGGGGGGTTGATGGAGAATGTGAAAAAATGGAGACCAGGCATAAAATGCTCAGTGTTTTGAAGTTATGAAATTCAGTATTGAAACGTTGTGTCTGTAAAGTGGAAGATTAGATATTGTTCCTTGAATTGTGTTGTGCTTTGTTGGAATATTGTGACAGACCCAGGACAGAAATAAATTCTTTCTCCACAGATGCTGTCAGACCTGCTGAGTTTATTGAGTGTTGTCAGTGTTGTTTCAGACTTCCAGCTTCTGCAGTATTTTGGTCTCAATATTTAATTCAATAATTTCAGAAAGTGACCACATGATGTCTGTTCTCTATTTTTCTTACATCTTCCTCCCCAGCTAGGCCTGTCCATCCCGACAGCCTTGACTTGTTTACTTTGTTCTCACCTTAATTTAGACTCATTTTACATCTCTTTCCCTCTTCCTCCACCAATAAAAATCCCATTGTCTTTTGCACTCGGTCTCTATCTCTGTCTAATGTATTAAACCAAAACCTTTTTCTCACATCTTTCCATTCTGAAGATAGTCATATTGGACTCTTAACGTTAATTCTGTTTCTATATCCAGAGATACTGTCAGACCAGCATTCTTGGCTTGTTTCAGATTTCCAGCAGCCACAGCATTTTGTCTTCATACAATGGCCTTGTCTTTGGTTTTCTGTTGCGGTCTGGAGTGACCTGATATCTAAAAAAACCTTTGTTGCCTTTGGAGTCAAAATCTAGCCTGGTTAGGGTCCTCTGCATTCTGTAGAGAACCTAGTAAAGGCAAGACATCTCCCGTCATTGGTCTACCTGCTATGTGGGCTACGGTAATGAAATACTTCTTTTCTTTCCTTTGTACTTCCTTTTACCTTTCCTATGGGCTTTCTCTTTCTGCAGTCTATTGTGTGAGTTGCCCTCTTTTGTACAGTTGCCTTGGAGCTTTCCCATCTATAAGAATTTGTGACACACAGTGGTTCATTGATTTTATTTTGGATGTTGCTTGCTGCATTATATGCTGTGGGATTTCTCTTGTGCTTTTTCAATTTTTTTCACTGCTTACAATATGGTGCCTTAAAGTCTGTTGCTCTGGCTTCCTGCCACTGCTGAGCCTCTCTCTGGGTTGGCCGTATGTGTCACCTCTAACAGTGGACTGTTACGTTCCTCACTTCAAGTGCTCCATGCACTTGCCTCCAGTTCTGGCTCTGGTCACCGGGTCGACAATGTAATAAGATGAAATGTACTCTCTTGCGATTAGGCATTTGATTAATTTTATTAAACATAACAATTTACAGTGCATGGTAGGAAGGACTAATTCTTGGAACCTTGCAAACTTGGGTCCTAATTCCTAACAATGTGACGTCAATATGATATTACTTCTTTTACAGAAAACTATCCTTAGAGAAAACTATTCTTAGAGAAAACATATCATTAATCCTTTCACATACAGCTATAAGCACCCAAATCCTCTGCTGTTGTTCTAATTTTGTAAAATACATATCATATTTTTTATTTGCAGAACAATTTATATCCGAATCTAATAACATGGACGACAGTTATTGCCTCATACAGCCAAATGCACATTTTCTTTTTATTTGGCAGAGCTTTTAATTAGAAATTTTGCACATTGCTTCAAGATCTGTTGTTACTTAATCACCATTATTCACAATCAGAAACAACTCTGGATAAGATTGTATTTTTACTCAATTATTCAGGAACTAATACAGAAATGTGTTAGTGCCATGTCAAAGGAAGTTATTGGCACTGCTATTTGAGCAAGTAGAATTCATTTTTCATGTGTTTCTCAACACATAATTTATTTCATTCCTTTCCATCCATCACTTCAGAGCATTTATATTGTATTTAGACATTATTTAAATTGATTGACATTCATGGCAAGTGCAGAAGAATATATCACAGGCCCCTTTCTATGATTATACAAATCATTTAAAATGAGTAGTTGGAAAATTACAACCAATGAACTTCGAATTCCTAACTTTGCTCCATTTCGTGTGGAGCTACTAATGAAGGAATTGACTCTTTTGCTATTTCAGATACCAACACATTGTTTTTACTATTTACTATATCTTCGTTTCTGTGATTTCATTTTAGCTTTGCTTCTTTTCCTGTTTATAGGCACACACACGTTATGGGAGCAAGCAAGTTACTTAAGTGTCTTTTGAAAATGGTGTTGGGCTACCCTCCTTTCTTCTTCTTGAATACTAATTAGAATACTTATTATTTAATGAACTCAACATTGAGCCTGTAAAGTTCTTTGAAAGGAAGCTGGACAGCTATATATTGCTGAGAATGGTTTAAGTGATCCATGACATATTTGATCTATCAGATTAATAATCAATTATTTTCCTTTTGGTGCAACACACAAAAAGGCTATTCCATCGAGGGGATTTCTGTTCCACATCGGTCTCTAAAAATATCTATCAGGTCATCGATTTTCAAGAGAAAAGCTTCTAACTTTGTCCAGACTTTTCTAAGAGTTAGGTTCAGGTATCATTCTTGCAGTCTTTTTAACAGGTGCTGCTATGTTTCTGTACATTTTTGAAAAGTTTTCAACTCATTATTGTGATGTGAGTGTTGCTGGTAAAGTCCGAATTTATGCTGTCACCCTAATTGCCCTTGAGTCAACAAGGAGGAGTTAAAAGTAAAATGCATTGCATCGAGTTTGGATTAACATGTTGGCCAGATCAGATAGGGATGGCAGATTTCTTACCCTGAAAGCTTTTCCAATAATTTAGTTGGTTCACGACAGTTATTCTTGAGGCTGACATTTTATTGCAAATTTATTTAATTAATTACATTTCGATTCTCTCATTTGCTATGTTGGAATTTGAACTCGTTTCCCTTGTGCAGTCAACAAGCCTCCAAATTACAAGTCCAGTAACAATATCAATACGTGACGTATATCGGGAATCCTGAGTCTTGGCTTCCACTTGTATAGCTTTGTTAACCCATTGTGTTACTTCTAATGATTTGTAACTTTGCACCATCAGATCCTTTTGTGCAATTATGATATGTAGACTCTTATTTTCCAACAAAGTTTGTACAAACAAGGAAGAAGGCTTTTCCAGCCTGCTTCACCATTCAGTAAGATCCTGGCTGATCTGAGTTTAGGGGAGGCAATGACCCAGTGGTAATATTGCTGGACCTGTTAATCTGGAGACTCAGGGAACCCCGTGTTTGAATCCTAGCGCCGCAGATGGTGGAATTTGAATTCAGTAAATATCTGGAATTAAGAATCTAATGATGACCATGAATCCATTTGGGCTTTTGCCCGAAACGTCGATTTCGAAGTTACTTGGATGCTGCCTGAACTGCTGTGCTCTTCCAGCACCACTAATCCATGAATCCATTGTCAATTGTTGGGAAAAACCCATTTGGTTCACTAAAATCCTTTAGGGAAGGAAACTGTCATCCTTACCTGTGACTCCAGACCCCCAGCAATGTGGTTGACTTTCAACTGCCGTCTGGGTAACTAGGGTTGGTCAGTAAATGTTGGCCAAGCCAGCAATGCCCTCATCCTATGAATGAATAAAAATCAAATTGCAACTTTACATTCCTGCATATCCCTAATAGTTTCTCATTCCTTTGATAATCATGAGCAATGCCAGGATGAGGAGGACACGACTCCACCCCATCCCGAGGTCTCCCAGCATCTGAGGAGCTAGTCCCAGGCTTGATGCCTAGGTTCCAGGACCACAGCTAGGCTCAGGTGCCTGACGGCAGAGGTGGCAACAGCAGCTGGTTCAGTCCCAGCGCAGGACCTAGCTGCTTCATTGAGGTTAGACCAGTGTGATCTGATGAAGGTGCCAGCGATGGTGGAGGTGAGATAGTGCCAGAGATCGGCGAAGCATGGTTTCATCACTGTTGTTGGTTTAGCAGCAGGGACTCAAGGGGTGGAGTGGAGGAGCCCAGATCTGGGCCCATGGTTGAGTTAGAAGCAGTCGCTGTTCCACAGGCCAACTAGCTTTATTGGGACAAGACTATAAGTTGAACGTTATTATTTTATTATTGTGTCTTTATATTTTTGTGTTTTGGTTTATTTTCTTTGTTTGAAGATGGCACCAGTGAGTGGCAACTCTAATCAACACTTTTCACTGTATTTGTTGTAAATACATGTGACAATAAATAAATGAAATCAAATCAAATCAGAAGATACAGACCTGGTCTTTGGAAGAGCGACTGCTTCTAGCTCAGCTATGGGCCCAGATCTGGGCTCCTGCACTCCACACCTTGAGTCCCTGCTGCTCAACCAACAACACTGTTGCAACCACGCTTCGCCGATCTCTGGCACTATCACACCTCCACCATCGATGGCACCACCATCAGATCACACTGGTCTAACATCCACTAGTTCAGTAACCTTACTCTTATGGTGTCCAGTCATCAAAAGCAATCATGCAGCACGCAGTTAAGGAGGCAAATGATATGTTGGCCTTCATTGCAAGAGTGTTTAGCTGTCAGAGCAAGAAAGTCTTACTGTAGCTGAAAAAGGCCTTGGTGAGACCACATCTGGCATTTTGTATGCAGTTTTGGTCTCCTTACCTAAGAGATTATATGCTTAATTAGAAGGAGTGCAGTGAAGGTTCACTGTAATGATTCCTGGTTGAGGTTTGTCATTTGAGGAGAGATTAATTGGGCCTCCTGTCATTGGAGTTTAAAAGAGTGAGAGAGGATTTCATTGAAACATATAAAATTCTGGCAGGGCTGGATAGTCTGGACATAGAGATGATGTTTCCCCTGGTCAGGGACTGAGAACAAGCAACAACAGACTAAGGATAAACGGTAGGCCATTTCAGTCTAACATGAGGAGAAATGTTTTCGTTGAAGGTGGTAAACCTGTGGAATTCTCTCCACAGAAAGCTGTGAAGGCCAAGTCAGTGTATGTAATTGAGAGGGAAATAGATTTTGAGAAAAATAGGAGAAGTAAAGTAGATTCCTTGGAGTTAGAGCTGTCCAGGACTAAGGGAGGAGACTGGGTGTATGCTATTGAGATGGTGTTCAGCCATGATCATGTTTAGTGGTGGAATGTGCTCAGTGGGCTGAAAGGCCAACCCATACACCTTTACTTGATGGGCAAAAGCTTATGGGGGCCTGAACAATGTGGGCTATGGTGACAAATGTAGCACAGTCACTTGAAGAATCTAGTGAGGCCTATTTTGATGTCGGGATCAACTTGCTGCATCATTTAACTAAGTTCCAGCATTGAGGCAGGATTCGCACTAGAGAGGAATGAATTGTCTATTCAGAGGGATTAATGCTTCTTCACAATGTCATTAACTGCATATTTCACCTTATATGCAGCCTCTTATCCAACTGCCTATCACATTCAAAATAAATATCAAGAATTCTCCACATGGAAGCCAGAGTGGCGACCTGGCAATCTCGGCTCCCAGCCTGCTTTAACAGACCTCCATGTTGGACAGCAGGCACCAGTCTCTCTGGGGATTCTTCATGCTTACAGGCCACATATGTCACATGCAACAAGGCAAATGAGCTTGTAGTGCAGTTTGAAATTGGTGGGTACGATGTTGTGGGAATCACAGAGACATGGCTGCAAGGGGATCAGGACTGGGAACTAAATATCCAAGTGTACATATCCTATCAAAAGGACAACCAGATGGGCAGGGGGGTGGATTACCTTGTTAATAAGAAATTCAGCTAAATCGATAGTGATATAGAGTCAGAAGGCGTAGACTTTATGTGGGTAGAGTTGAAGAACTGCAAAGGAGAAAAGGGCCTGATGGGAGTTATGTGCAGGCCTCCTAGCAGTAATTAGAATGTGGGCAGAAAATAAAGCGGGAGATGGACAAGGCATGTAAGAAAGGTGTTATTGCAGTCATCATGCGGACTTCAATAAGCAGGTGGACTGGAAAAATCAGGCTGGTAACGGATCCCAAGAAAAGGAATTTGTGGAATATCCACAAGATGGCTTCTTTTGGAGGAGCTTGTAGATCTCTCGAAGGAACAGGCAGTTCTGGACTTGGTGACGTGTAATGAGCCAGCCTTAATTAGGGAGCTAAAGGTAAAGGAATCCCTAAGAGGCAGTATTCACCATATGATAAAATTCACCCTACAGTTTGAAAGGGAGAAGGAAATCAGATGTAATGGTATTACAAATGAGTAAGGGTAATGACAAAGACACAAAGGAGAAACTGATGAAAGTTGATTGGAAGGGGAGCCTAGCAGGGAAGATGGTAAAGCAGAAATGGCAGGAGTTTTTGGGGGTAGTTCAGAAGGCAGAGCAGAAATTCATCACAGGGAAGAAGATACGTAGTAAGGGGAGGACGAGGCAACCATGGCTGACAAGGGGAGTCAGGGACAGCATAAAAGCGAAAGACAAAATGTACTATATGGTGAAAATTAGTGGGAAATCAGAGGATTGGTAAGCATTTAAAAACTAGGAGAGGATCATTAAGAAACGTAAGGGTGGAGAATACGAAATATGCGAGCAAGCAAGCTAGTAACATAAAAGAAGATTGTACGAGCTTTTAAGGTATATAAAAGGTAAGAGAGAGGTTAGAGTGGACATTGGACTGCTAAAAAATGGGGCTGGTGAAGTAGTAATGGAGAGAACAAAGAAATGGCAGAGGAACTGAAATAGGAACATTTTCACAGTGGAAGACACCAGAAGCATACCGGAACTTCAAGAGAGTCAGGAGCAGAGCTGAGTGGAGTGGCTATCACTAAGGACAAGGTGCTGGGGAAGCTGAAAGGCCTGAAGTTGGATTAATCACCCAGACCACATGGACTGTGCCCCAGAGTTCTGAAGGAGATAGCTGAGGAGATTGTAGAGGGATTGGTATTGCCTTTTAAGAAATCACTGAAGGCAGGGAGAGTCTCAGAGGACTGGAAAATGGTTAATTTAACACCTCTGTTTAAGAAGGGAGAGAGATGGAAGATAGGATAGTACAGTCTGGTAAGATTTTATTAATAAGGGTGAGATTGCAGAGTATTTGGAAGTTCATGGTAAAATAGGGCTGAGTCCCCACAGCTTGGCAAAGAGGATGCCATGCCTGACAAATCTGTTAGAATTCTTTAAGGAGGTAACGAACAAGTTAGACAAAGGAGATTCAGTGGGCATTATCTATTTGGATTTCCAAAAGGCTTTTGATAAAGTGTCACACAGGAGGCTAATAAATAAGACAAGAGCCTATGGTCTTAGGGCAAGTTACTGGCATGGATAGAAGATTGTCTGACTGGCAGACAGCAGAATGTGGGGATAAAGGGGTCTTTTTCAGGATGGCAGCTGATGACTAGTGGAGTTCCTCAGAGTTTTTGTTGGGACTACAGCTATTCATGTTACACATCAATGATCTAGACAAAGGGACTAAGGGCATTGTGGCTAAGTTTGCAGATGACACAAAGATATGTGGAGGAACAGGTAGTTTTGAGGAAGCAGGAAGGCCTTGGACAGGCTGGGAGAGTAAGCAGAGAAGTAGCAGATGGAATACAATGTTGAAAAGTGTGAGGTTATATGCTTTGGTAGGGAGAATAGAGGTTCAGACTATTTTCAAAATGGGGAAAGTCTTCAAAAATCTGAATCACAAAGGAAATTAGGAATCCTAGTTTAGGATTCTCTTCAGGTGAAGATGCAAGTTCACTTGGCAATTAGGAAGGCAAATGCAATGTCAATATTCGTTTAGAGAGAGCTAGAATACAAGAGCAAAGATATACTGCTGAGGCTGTATAAGGCTTTGGTCAGACTGTATTCAGAATATCAGAAGTAGGCTCCATATCTAAGGAAGGGTTTTCGGGCATTCTAGGGTGTCCAGACGAGATTTGCAAGAATGATCCGGGGATGAAGGGCTTGTTATGTGAAGAGCTGTTGAGGACTTTGGCTCTGTACTCGATGCAGTTTAGAAGGATGAGGGAAGATCTAATTGAAACTTACAGAACTCTGAGAGGGCAGGATAGAGTGGACATGGAGAAATTGTTTCCACCAGTAGAAGCGACTAGGACCTGAGGGCACAGCAAGACCATTTAGAACTGAGATTTTCTTCAGCCTGAAGGTGATGGATCCATAGAGCTCATTCTGATAGAAGGCTGTGAGGACGACATCATTGAATGTCTTTAAGAGATAAATAGATTATTGATGAGTAAGGGTTATGGGGAGAAGGCAGCAGGAGAATGGGAATGGTCTATACTGCGAGTGTCTGCGCTCACTGAGGAAGCCTGCTGGGCTACACACATATAGTTTGCTGTCGGCCCCAGCTGCGCACCATATCCAGGCTTGGGTGATAACACCCAGCACTGTCTGGGTGATCTCACTCCCTACCCATTACTTACATCTTGCCACTCGATGTGATCTATCGGTCCAGCTTGTTGGCCAACTTGAGAGCCTCAGTCTGTGCATTGGTTTGTGCCTTTAATTCTGCTACTCCTTCTCCGCCAGTCTTGATCCACTTCCCAAGCTGAAAACAAAATATTGTGAATGCTGGAGATGTGAAATGCAAAGTGCTGAAGAGACTTGGGAGATCTAGCAATGTCTGTGGAGTCAGAGAAAATCTGTGGAAAGAAGAAAAGAGCATCTCAGTTTCTCTCTTCACAGTTCCCCATTTCTCGCTCCACAGATACTGCCAGACCTGCTGAGTTTTTTCAGTGCTTTCTGTTTGCTCCTCTCCCTATTGTTGTGGGTCTTCTTTTTTTGTGAACATGAAGGGAGGTCAAGCCTCCACCCATTCTTTCCCAAACCAGACCAAATCAAATCAAATCAAGCCTCCCCTTGCCTGGAGCCAGTAATGGCTGCTCCCACAGATCAGACAGAGATGCCCACACTTGGTAAAGTTGAGGGAAACAGCTTACACAAGATTTATCCCTCTGACCGGAAAAGATTTCTGGCTGTAAGAGCTGCTCCATTTTTTGAGGTATTTTGGGTGTTGGAGGTGATTTCCTCGAGTTCCAGGAGCAGCGATTGCTGTTTTGTGTGCTGTTGCATTGTTTTGGAACTTTGGAAAGGGGAAAGTCAAAACAACAGCAGTTTGGGGGGGAGAGGAGCAGACAGAGGAGGCACATGGTGGGGACAGTGTGGGAGGGTGAGAGAGAGAGAGAGAGAAAGAGAAAGAGAAAACCTGCATAGTTGCCGCCTTTGCTGTTTGGATTCGTGTCGCTGGACATCGGAATGCATCTGGGAAAATTAACAAACAGTGAAATTCACAATAATCTTGGAGGGACTGTTGGGCAAAGTTCACAGCACTGAATCAGATAGGTTAATTGTTGTTTTAAGTCTGTCCAAGTGAAAGGCTGCAGTCGTGAGTATAGTGAGTTCTTTCTTGATTATATGTTTTTGGAGATAAGTCTCTTGATTAAAATTAAAATATGAGCCATTAATTTAACCTGGGGCGGTGTTTGTAGAGGAATAAGACGGTGTTATTTTCTGGGTCTGTAGATAGTGAAGGAGCAAAAATGGCCTTTAGTACAGTGATGTGTACTTCTTGTCGGATGTGGGAGTTTAAAGAGAGTTTAAGGGTTACTGCGGATTATATCTGCCATAAATGCTGTTGGATGCGAATCTTATCAGATCGAATGGATCGGTTGGAGAGACAGATAGAAGCAATGAGGAATTTGCAACAGCAACAGTATGTGATGGATGGCAGTTATAGGAAGGGGGGAAAGTCTCAGATACAGTCACATAGATGGGTTAACTCCAGGAAGCGTAAGAGAGGTAGGCAGTTAGTGCAGGAGTCTTTTGTGGAGGGGGAGTGGCATGTTTGATAAGGGATAGCATTACAACTGTGCTAAGGGAGGATATTCCCGGAAATACATCCAGGGAAGTTATTTGGGTGGAACTGAGAAATAAGAAAGGGATGATCACCTTATTTGGAACAGGTACGCTGTTTTGGAAAATGTAGGGGTGAATGATTCTCAGGGGAATGTAGCACGAACAGCCAGGTTTCTGGTATTGAAACTGGCTCTAATGCAATGAGGGGTACGTCGGCTTCCAAAAGATCAATTGTGTTAGGGGATTCTGTAGTCAGAGGTACAGACAGACGTTTCTGTGGCCAGCAGAGAAAAAGCAGAATGGTGTGTTGTTTCCCTGGTGCCAGGTTCAAAGATGTCTCAGAGAGGGTGCAGAATATTCTCACGGGGGAGAGGGGCCAGCAGGAGGTCATTGTCCACATTGGAACCAACGACATTGGAAGGGAAAATGTTGAGACTCTGAAGGGAGATTACAGAGAGTTAGGTAGAAATTTAAAAAGGAGGTCCTCAAGGGCAGTAATAGCTGAATTACTCCCAGTGCTATGGGCTAGTGAGGGCAGGGACAGGAGGATAGAGCAGATGAATGCCTGGCTGAGGAGCTGGTGTATGTGAGAAGGATTCACATTTTTGGATCATTGGAATCACTCTTGAGGTAGAAGTGACCTGTACAAGAAGGACGGATTGCACCTAAATTGGAAGGGGACTAATATATTGGCAGGGAAATTTGCTAGAACTGCTTCAGAGGATTTAAACTAGTAAGGTGGGGGTGTGGGACCCAGGGAGATAGTGAGGTAAGAGAGCGATCTGAGATGGGTACAGCTGAGAACAGAAGTGAGTCAAACAGTCAGGGCAGGCAGGGACAAGGTAGGACTAATAAATTAAACTGCATTTATTTCAATGCAAGGGGCCTAACAGGGAAAGCAGATGAACTCAGGGCATGGTTAAGAACATGGGACTGGGATATCATAGCAGTTACGGAAACATGGCTCAGGGATGGGCAGGACTGGCAGCTGAATGTTCCAAGATACAAATGCTATAGGAAGGATAGAAAGGGAGTCAAAAGAGGAGGGGGAGTGGCATGTTTGATAAGGGATAGCATTACAGCTGTGCTGAGGGAGGATATTCCCAGAAATACATCCAGGGACGTTATTTGGGTGGAACTGAGAAATAAGAAAGGGATGATCACCTTATTGGGATTGTATTATAGACCCCTCAATAGTCAGAGGGAAATTGAGAAACAAACTTGTAAGGAGATCTCAGCCATCTGTAAGAATAATAGGGTAGTTATGGTAGGGGATTTTAACTTTCCATAACACTACGGCAGTCTATTGCAGTTCTAAAGGTTTAGATGGAGAGGAATTTCTTAAGTGTGTACAAGACAATTTTCTGATTCAGTATGTGGATGTATCGACTAGAGAAGGTGCAAAACTTGACCTACTCTTGGGAAATAAGTCAGGGCAGGTGACTGAGGTGTCAGTGGGGGAGCACTTTGGGGCCAGCGACCATAATTCTATTAGTTTTAAAATAGTGATGGAAAAGGATAGACCAGATCTAAAAGTTGAAGTTCTTAATTGGAGAAAGGCCAATTTTGACGGAATTAGGCAAGAACTTTTGAAAGCAGATTGGAGGCAGATGTTGGCAGGTAAAGGGACGGTTGGAAAATGGGAAGCCTTCAGAAATGAGATAACAAGAATCCAGAGAAAGTATATTCCTGTCAGTGTGAAAGGGAAGTCTGGTAGGTATAGGGAATGCTGGATGACTAAAGAAATTGAGAGTTTGGTTCAGAAAAAGAAGGAAGCATATGTCAGGTACAGACAGGATAGATTGAGTGAATCCTGAGAAGAGTATAAAGAAAGAAGGAGTATACTTAAGAGGGAAACAGGAGGGCAAAACGGGGACATGAGATAACTTTGGCAAATAGAATTAAGGAGAATCCAAAAGGGTTTTACAAATATATTAATGCAAAAGGGTAACTAGGGAGAGAATAGGGCCCCTCAAAGATCAGCAAGGTGGCCTTTGTGTGGAACCACAGAAAATTGGAGAGATACTAAATGAATATTTGCATCAGTATTTACTGTGGAAAAGGATATGGAAGATATAGACTGTAGGGAAATAGATGGTAATATCTTGCAAAATGTCCAGGTTACAGAGGAGGAAGTGCTGGATGTCTTGAAACGGTTAAAGGTGGATAAATCCCCAGGACTTGATCAGGTGTATCCGAGAACTTTGTGGGAAGCTAGAGAAGTGATTGCTGGGCCTCTTGCACAGATATTTGTATCATCGATAGTCACAGATGAGGTGCCAGAAGACTAGAGGTTGCCACTGTTTAAGAAGGGCAGTAAAGACAAGCCAGGGAACTATAGACCGGTGAGCCTGACCGCGGTGGTGGGCAAGTTGTTGGAGGGAATCCTAAAGGACAGGCTGTACATGTATTTGGAAAGGCAAGGACTGATTCGGGATAGTCAACATGGCTTTGTGCGTGGGAAATCATGTCTCACAAACTTGATTAAGTTTTTTGAAGAAGTAACAAAAAAGATTGATGAGGGCAGAGCAGTAGTTGTGATCTATATGAACTTGAGTAAGGCGTTCGACAAGATTCCCCATGGGAGACTGATTAGCAAGGTTAGAACTCATGGAATACAGGGAGAACTAGCCATTTTGATACAGAACCGGCTCAAAGTGGAAGACAGAGTGTGGTGGCCGAGGGTTATTTTTCAGACTGGACGCCTGTGACCAGCGGAGTGCCACAAGGATCGGTGCTGGAACCTCTACATTTTGTCATTTACATAAATGATTTGGATGCGAGCATAAGAGGGACAGTTAGTAAGTTTGCAGATGACACTAAAATTGGAGGTGTAGTGGACAGTGAAGAGGGTTACCTCAGATTGCAACAGGATCTGGACCAGATGGGCCAATGGGCTGAGAAGTGGCAGTTGGAGTTTAATTCAGATAAATGCGAGGTGCTGCATTTTGTGAAAGCAAATCTTAGCAGGACTTATACACTTAATGGTAAGGTAAAAACAATGACTGCAGATGCTGAAAACCAAATACTGGATTAGTGGTGCTGGAAGAGCACAGCAGTTCAGGCAGCATCCAACGAGCAGCGAAATCGACGTTTCGGACAAAAGCCCTTCATGATGAAAGGGCTTTTGTCCGAAACGTCGATTTCGCTGCTCGTTGGATGCTGCCTGAACTGCTGTGCTCTTCCAGCACCACTAATCCAGTACTTAATGGTATGGACCTAGGGAGTGTTGCTGAACAAAGAGACCTTGGAGTGCAGGTTCATAGCTCCTTGAAAGTGGAGTCGCAGGTAGATAGGATAGTGAAGAAAGCCTTTGGTATGCTTTCCTTTATCGGTCAGAGTATTGAGTACAGGAGTTGGGAGGTCATGTTGCGGCTATACAGGACATTGGTCAGGCCACTGTTGGAATATTGGGTGCAATTCTAGTCTCCTTCCTATCGGAAAGATGTTGTGAAACTTGAAAGGGTTCAGAAAAAATTTACAAGGATGTTGCCAGGGTTGGAGGATCTGAGCTACCGGGAGAAGCTGAACAGGCTGGGGCTGTTTTCCCTGGAGCGTCGGAGGCTGCGGGGTGACTTTATAGAGGTTTACAAAATTATGAGGGGCATGGATTGGATAAATAGACAAAGTATTTTCCCTGGGGTGGGGGAGTCCAGAACTAGAGTCCAGAACTAAACATAGGTTTAGGGTGAGAGGGGAAAGATATAAAAGAGACCTAAGAGGCAACTTTTCCACGCAGAGGGTGGTATGTGTATGGAATGAGCTGCCAGAGGATGTGGTGGAGGCTGGTATAATTGCAACATTTATGTGGCATTTGGATGGGTATATGAATAGGAAGGATTTGGACGGATATGGGCCGGGTGCTGGCAGGTAGGACTAAATTGGTTTGGGATATCTGGTCAGTGTGGACGGGTTGGACCATAGGGTCTGTTTCCATGCTGTACATCTCTATGACTGTATGACCAACATGCAGCTGTTCCTTCAGTCTCGACCACTGCAATGTTTTTGCCCTGTTCTCAACCTTCCATTTGATCCATCCCACCAGTAATATCCTTTCTGTCACTCCCACTTGTCATTCCTTCCTCATCATCAAATCATGCATGTAGGCTGGTGACACACAGAAGGCCACTTTGCATTGCATCCAGCCTCGTTTCTGAACCCCTCAGCCTCTGACCTGTACAGCAATCTCCTTTCTTAGTCCAGAGGGTGCCTTTCACCATCTAATAGAAACAAGACTCATGCCTTTCACAAGCTGCTTGCAGAGAATCTGCAGATGGCATCATTAAAACATGTTGGCTGTCTTTTGTCACCTGCTCAAATCATACATCAGCTCTGATTTTCATGCTCATTTCCTGCTTTTCTTCCTGGCTGAGACTGTAGGTCTTTCTTTATCTCTGTGACACTTCCAAAGTGTCACTTTATTGATTCTGCTTGTTGCCACTGAATCTGTCATGAGACGCTGCACAGAACAAAGTAAGATTTGATAGAATCATAGCGTTTTACAGCACAGAAAGATGCCCTTTAGCCCCTTGTGGTTGCGCAATTCATCAAACATCCATCTATTTTAATCCTGGTGTTCAGCACTTGGGCAGTAAACTTGCATGTTATGGCATTTCCGCCAGGTAAAAATGAAACCAGTTGCAAAAGTGACATCCTATTAAACCTTGAAATGGCATGTTGGATGTCATAACTCTTTACCTCTGTTACATCCCTTTATTGTTACTTTTGTTCCTTGCTCAGCTTATCTCTTGTTGAAACCTAAACCATTTTCAGGTCCACCTCTTTCAAAATTGATTTCTGAAATCCTTCATCCTCCATAATCTTCTTCTTATCCAAAACTACTCTAACTGTGTACTAAACTCTGTCAAGTATGACCCTTCTTGGTCTATTTGGCTAATAGACTCCATTATACAATAAAGTTCCAGTCATCTGGAATCTAAGCATCTGGAGTTCTCAAGCAATTGCTGTCTGAGAATCAAAAGATGAATTCTGGCTGCATGAGATCTGGATAATGGGGACTTTACTGTGTTAGTAATTGGAAGGGAAAAGTGGATCAGCTCCTTTATTGCTATTAGTTCAAGACTGACCTTGAACTTCCCCTGCATGCTCACAGAGCGAAATCCCAGCTTCCAATCAGAACTGTTGGTTTGCATTGCTCGCTTCTGAACATCTTGCGGCAGCAATGAGTCGAGTTCTCCCAGCTACCACTAGGATTTTTCATGCACGTGGCAGATTCAGGTAACCTCATACTCCCCATGCATGCCAGATACTGGAGAGATTACTGTATGTTTTAAATTCTTATCCTCATGTATGATTCGCTTTCCACCCTCCACTCTCCAGCCCCACAACTCCAGCCTGTCCCCCACCATTAATTAATTTCAATGATCCTGCCCTTTATTGCATCTGCCCTCCTTGGTCTACCATTCGTAGCTGGACTTTCAAATACAATGTATGGCCCAATATTCCTAAACCTGACCTTTACAGCCTCTCACCTCCATTTTTTCCTTTAAGATCCTCTTTAATCTGCACTGACCGTGTTTATACAAATACTTGCTTTTGCTGAAGCAAAGCTATTGTGAGCTCTGAGTGCTATAAATAAGGAGGAAAATGAAAACTGTTGAACAAGCATCGAGAGAGAGGACCCAGCAGTGGTGGTTTGGAGCACTAACAGCGACATGAGTAAAGAAGAAAGTACAAGGATTAACACACCTAGACTTGAAAAATAATTTACAGTAATTTTCAGAACATCACAAAACATATATTACTTTTACTAACCACTAACCAGTATTAAATGTTCAACTTTTTGGATTTAATTTAAATTTTTGCATCACTACATTTCCTTTGACTTTCAGGGTTGTTTCCAAGAAGATATAATGTGTCACTGGGGTTAAGTTGATGAAGTGAGGTGGCACATTTTCATATTATTTTCCCATTCAGCATGGGCCCTGAAATCTTGATAGTTCACAATTCGAAGGCAGCACTCACAATTAGCATTGGCCTTTGACAGGTGAAAGTTTGTTCTCCTTGTGTTTGATTGAAATTCAGTGTTTAGTGGTTGTGTTTGGCATGTCATATGTTTAAGCTCGTTTTTCAGTAAACACAGATTCCCAATAAAATCCAATCTTGCACAGAATTAGGAAAACATCTTGTTACGTACATATGGTTTTCAGTTTTACCTTTAACTTCTTGTATCTTCCCCAGTGGCTGAGGAAGACTCATGCAGGGAAGCAAGCAGGAAATTAACATTGTTGCTCAGCTTGCCATTTGTATAGGAACAAAACCTGGCATCTTGCATCACTGGAAGCAACATTTATAATATTCATATCATTACCACAGTGCTGCTGCTACCTGAGCTGGTGGTTAAAATATCAACTTCCATCTTGAGTCAATTTATGTGGGTCAGAAGACAGCAGTGTTACCTCATCTTCCTTATAATGTTGTTTATGTCAGCACTACTGTTGTTTGTCGAGCTAGGAATAAATTGCAACGCCAGGGAATAAAGTCAGTTTTGTGAATGCAATCAACCAGGTAAATAACCACTTCTGACAATTTCCTAGCCTAAGATCAATTTGACTATCTAATGCTGATCAAACTGGTTATTCAGCATTTACAGTCCCAAAATGAACGGTACAGTTAATTGGATCTATTTTAGGAAATATATTGTACAAATTTGAAATCTTGGTGAGAACTTGGGTATAGACCTCTTAGGATTTTCTGTCCATTAAAGTCTGTAAAATTACCCTTATGTGCAAATTATGCTCTAATTACAGCAATTAGTCAGCAGCTCTGTTATCTTTCTCATTAGGAAAATGTCCCTTGTCATATCTGCAAACCTCTCACAATGAGGATTACGAACCTCTTGAAATGGATTTACCAGTTGTTTAATTAGAATTGAAGGCAGACTGAAAGGCAAATAAGTGGTCTTTAACAGTTGATTTAAGCATGTCAAACTGGCCTATTCTCACAACGTTGGTGTGGAACTAGAATATCAATTTAACCCCTTCTCTTCTTACACATCATAACATATCATAAGATACAGTAATTTACATTTTCTAAACATGACGAGGAAGCAGATGGGAACCAAAGCGATCGTGCAAAAAGAGAAATGTCTGAGGCTGGTACAATAGATAAGGGAAGCAAATCAAATAGTCAAGGCAGACAGGAACTTTCCAGAGAATGAGGTAAGACTGATAAATTAAATTGCATTTACTTCAATGCAAGAGGCCTAACGGGTAAGGCAGATGAACTTAGGGCACGGTTGAGAATATGGGACTGGGATATCATAGCTATTACAGAAACGTAGCTCAGGGATGAATAGGACTAACAGCTTAATGTTCCAGAGTACAGATTCTACAGGAAGAATAGAAAGAGTGGCAAGAGAGGAGGAGGATTGGCATTTTAGGTGAGGGATAACATTACAGCAGCACTTAGGGAGTTTATTTCTGGGACATAATTCAGTGAAGATATGTGGGTGGAACTGAGAAATAAGAAAGAATGATCACATTGCTGGGATTATATTATAGCAACCCTCTCCCCCTCCAATTGTCAGCAGGAAATTGAGAAGCAAATATTTAAGGAGATCTCGGATATCTGCAAGAACAGTAGGTTTGTAATGGTTATAAGGAAAGGTCACCAGACCTGAAACATTAACTCTGATTTCTCTTCACAGATGCTGCCAGACCTGCTGAGCTTTTCCAGCAACTTCTGTTTTTGTTTGTGAGTCATAATCATTGGGGATTTTAACTTTCCAAACATAGACTGGCACTATCATGGCGGTAAGGACTTGGCTGGGGAGGAAGTGTTAAGTGTATACAAGAAAACTTTCTTATTTAAGATGTGGAAGTATCTTCTAGAGAAAGAGCAACACTTGATCTTCATTTGAGAAATAATGTAAGGCATGTAACTGAAGTGTCAGTGGAGAGCGCTTTGGGACAAATGATCATAATTCTATTGGTTTTAAAATAATGATGGAAAAGGATTGACCTGATCTAAAAGTTAAAGGTCAAAATTGGCCTTACTCCAATTTAGAAAGTATCAGAAAGGTACTTTCAAAACTTGATCGGAAGCAGCAATTAACATGTTTGGAAAGTGGGAGGCCTTCAAAAATGAGATAACAAGAGTCCAAAGGCAGTAAGTTCCTGTTAGTGTGAAGGTCAAGGCTGGTAGGTACAGGGAATGCTGGATGACTAGAGAAGTTGAGGCTTTGGTCAAGAAAAAAAAAAGGCATATATCAATTGTAGACAGCTGGGATTGAGTGAATCCCTAGAGGAGTGTAAAGGCAGTAGAAGTATTCTTAAGAGGGAAATCAGGAGGGCAAAAAGGGGACTTGAGGTAGCTTCAGCAAATAGAGTTAAGGCAAATCCAAAGAAGTTCTATAAATACATTGAGGGCTAACTATGGAGAGAATGGGGCATCTTAAAGATCAATGTGGCCATCAATGTGTGGAAACACAAGAGATGGTGAGATACTAAATAAACATTTCATATCGTATTTACTGTGGGGAAGAAGGACATGGAAGCTAGGGAACTTGGGGAAATAAATAGGGAAGACTTGAAAGAGTTCATATTACAGAAGAAGAGGTGCTGGAGTTCTTAAAACACATCCTGGGACCTGATCAGGTATTTCCCAAAGTTCTGTGGGAAGCTGAGGAAGAGATTGCTGGATCCCTTGCAAAGGTATTTGTATCTTCAACAGCCACAGGCAGGTGCTGGAAAACTGGAAGTTGGCTAGTTTGGTGTCATTATTTAAGAAAGGGTGTAAGGAAAAGCCAGGGAACTATAGACCGTTGAGCCTTATGTCAGTGGTAGATAAGTTGTTGGAGGGGATTTTGAGCGACAGGATTTATTTGGAAAAGCAAGAACTGATTCAGGATAGTCAACCTGGCTTTGTGCATGGGAAATTGTGTCTCACTAACTTGACTGAGTTTTTTGAAGAGGTGACAAAGAAAATTGATGAAGGTAAAGTGGTGGACGTCTATATGTGCTTCAGCAAAGTGTTTGACAAGATTCCACACGGTAGACTTGTTAGAAAAGTTAGATCACATGGGATCTGGGGAAGCTAGCCAATTGGATACAAAATTGGCTGGAAAGTGGAAGATAGCGGGTGGTGGTAGAGGGTTGCTTTTCAGACGGGAAGCCTGTGACCAGCAGTGTGCTAAAGAATCAGTGCTGGGTCTGCTGCTTTCCATCATTTATGTAAATGGATTAGATGTCAATATAGGAGGCGTGGTTAGTAAGTTTGTAGGTGACATCAAAGTGGGTGGTGTAGTGGACAGTGAAGAAGGTTATCTCAGAGTACAACGGAACCTTGATCAGATGGGCCAATAGACTGAGGAGTAGCAGATGGAGTTTAATTTAGATGAATGTAAGGTTTTGCATTGTGTAAGGCAAACCAAGGCAGAACATATACAATTGATGGTAGGCCCTGGGGAAGTGTTGCCGATCAAAGAGACCTAGGGTACGTAGTTCCATGAAAGCAGAGTTGCAAGTAGACAGGGTGGTAAAGAAGGCATTTTGCACACTTGACTTCAGCGGTCAGAACATTGAGTAAAGGAGTTGGGATGTCATGTTGCAGCTGTACAGTACATTGATGAGGCCACTCTTACAATTCTGGTTGCCCTTCTATACAAAGGATATTGTTAAACTTGAGAGGGTGCAGAAAATGTACACAAGGATGTTGCTGGGCTGGAAGGTTTAAGTTATAAGGAGAGGCTGAATAGGTTGGGACTTTTCCCCTAGATCTTTGAAGACTAAGAGGTGACCTTATAGAGGTTTTTCAAATCTTGGCCATGGATTGGGTGAACAGTTAAGGTTTTTTTCTTAGACTGAGAGAGTCCAAAACTAGACAACATTGATTTAACATGAGAGGCAAGGTTAAACTTTTTTTATGCAGAGGGTGGAACGAGCTGCCAGCGGAAGTGATGGAGGTGAGTAAAATTACAACATTTAAAAGGCTTCTGGACACATACATGAATAGGAAGTGTTTAGAGGGATATGGGCCAAAGGCTCGCAAATGAAACTAGGTCAGATTGGAATGTCTGGTCAGCGTGGATGAGTTGGACCAAAGGGTCTGTTTCCATGCTGTATGACTCTATGACTCTAAGAATTGCTGGCATTTTAATGATCAGTCTCAAAGGTTCTCAGCCTTTTGAGTGAAAAGATATCTCCTCATCTTACTGTTAATTGATCTGCCTCTTATCCTACACTATACTTGAGTTTTCTAACCAGAGGAACTATCTCTGTGGAGCTTTACAGTATCTTACACATTTCAATGAGATGGCCCCTCACTCCCCTAAACATTAGAAAATATAGACTGCATTTACTCAGTCTTTGGATACACAAAAAGTCATCCCAGGGACCATTCTAGTGAACCTTTGCTGTATAGGCTCCAATGCAAGTTCTGAAATATGGAGATCAAAACTGGACACAGTATTCCAACTGTGCTCTCAACAAAGCCTGGTACAATAGAACAAGAGCTCCTTACCCTTGTACTCCAATCTCTTTACAATAAAGGCTAATATGCCATGTACCTTCCTGCACTTGCTTGCTGCACTTCCTTGCTAAGATTCTGAATTCCTTGTGCATGCAGAGTCTCTTGGAATGTCAACATTTTCAAGTTCTACACCTTTTAAAAATATTATTGGAAAGACAGGGTTGTTCTTGAAGCTCTTCGTTTCATACTTATCCGAACAAAGTGAAGAACACTGAACTTTAAACCATCATAATTATGCACACTATAAAGAGAAAAAGATGCTGATCAATTGGCATGCTGACTCTGCTTGGGAGAGCAATGAGGGAATATAAAATGCCTGTGGTAATTTAAAAAAGGTGCAAACCTTAAACATATCCATGTTTAATCCGTCCATATGTATGTATGTATCAAGAGTAAATAAGCCATTGTATCAGCTGATTATCTTAATTATTTAAATCCAATATAAACAGATAACTGTGTTAATTTATATCTGTATGTTTTTAAATGTCCTGTCAATTAAAAACATGCCTGCATATTCGTGGGAGGGAATGGGCAGATGGGGGGACAATGGCCAAGTGATATTATCGCTGGGCTGTTGATCCAGAGACTCAGGTAGTGTTCTGGGGACTCAGGTTCAAATCCTGCTGTGACAGATGGTAGAATTTGAATTCAATAACATCTGGAATTGAGAGTCTCATGACTATGAAAACATTGTCAATTGTTAGAAACACCCATCTGGTTCACTAATGTCCTTTAGGGAAGGAAACTGCCTTCTTTACCTGGTTTGGTGTATCTGTGACTGCAGACCTACCACAATGCAGTTTACTCTTAATTGCCCTCTGGGTAATTAGGGATGGGTAATAAATGCTGCCTATCCTGCAATGACCTCGTCCCATGAATGAGTAAAAAAATTGCATTAAATGGGTTCCTATACAGTACAGGTTAAAGACATCTGTATTGGTAGAGTCTTGCACATGAAATGCATTCAGTGACCAAATGTGTTGAAGGCAATTCCTGGCCACAAGCAATTTTGACCATTTCATTAGTTGTTACAAATTGATCCCAGTCATCTCTATGAAGCATAGTAATCGCAGATGTCCTTAAAAGTGCAGGCCACAATTCACAAAGACAGTCCGAGGTCTCAGAAGCTGCAACAAGGACATGGAGATGATTTCTTCACTCTTTGAACTGTCAATATTTGCCGTTATGCAATGTTGCCTTTGTGATGCCTCTGCATTTACAATCTCCTACTATATAAGGCACAGCATGGCTTGTGCTGCATACATCAGAATATTGTCCACAATGTCAAAGGTTCCAAGTACAGGGATTCCATAGACCTCATGTTGGAGTTCTTCCTGGGTCACCATATAGAGGCTTATGAACTTGCCATTTGTATGTGATTGAAATGCTGATGACTCAGATTACTAAGGAACTATTCTGTTTCACTGTGGCCATGATGCAATGAAAGCACAGAGTAATTGAGGATGAATAATGTGCCGGCGAGCCCAAGGCCAACAGCAACCTGCAGCAGATTTCAAACAGCCTGCACATGAAGAAGTCACAGCTAAAGGTACCCACAGGGTGCAGAAGAGGTACAGAAGGCCCAGAGTCTCTGTGCCATTTTCTCCAGATGAGCAAAGTCCTTTGCTGCCGTAGACTGAGGATGTTCCAGACCACTGTCACAAAAACACTGTCATCCGCTGGATGCTCCGGTGTCCTCCCACAGTGCAAGGATGTGCACGTTGGATGAATTGGCCATGCTAAATTGCCCAGTGATGTCTAATAATGTGCAGGTTAGATGGATTATTCATGTTAAGTGCAAGGTTACGGGGATAGCGTGGGAGGGCTGGGCCTGGGTAGGATGGTCTTTGGAGGGTTGATGTGACTCTATGGGCCAAATGGCCTCTTTCCACAATGTAAGGATCATGTGATTTGTGAACTATAGGGGTGAGTGATGATGCAGTGCCAGGGCATGTCAAGGTGACAGCGGCTCCTAACTTTATGCAACTAGCTGCTTTCACAGATCCACTGGGGATCACTGTGGGATCTCAATCATCATCCACATATGTATCAAGCCTGTCACTGATGTAATTTGTGACAGATTACACCATTTCATCTCACTAACCCATGGTGCAGTCAATGTTGTAGCCCAGACAGTGAGCTTCACCTATAACAGTGGTCTTCTCTAAGGAGCAGAGTGCAATTGACAGGACACACATGGCTTTCGGAGCACTGTATCAGATTACAGCTGACATCATTCTATCAATGTGCAATTGACCTGTGATCACAGGTACCACATTTAAAAATCAGCGCCTCGTACCATGGAAGCTGCCATGATGTCTATATCCTTGAGAACTAACATGTTCATTTCAAGGGCCTGATTTCTTAGAAAGATGCTTGTTAGGAGAGGAGAGGTACCCTCTCCAGCCATAGCTGAAGACTCAATGATATAACCCCTGAGTGAGGCTGTATGTTGGTACAATTCTTCCATCAGGCTGCCATGGAGCAGGAGGTGGGTCTCCTGAAGATGCAGTTCTATGCTAGGACTGGTCTTAATGAGGAGTTACAGTTCACTCATGGCATAGTGTGTCAAATAATCTTAAAGTGCTGTGCTCTGCATAACTGTAGCAGGCAAAGAGGGCAAGAGATGGATGCTAGAGATCTGGAAGAGCAGCAACAGATAAGGATATCGAGCAGGATGAGCCTCTCCTTCAGCATCATAGAGCAGAGCAGCACTGGGCACAACAAGCCATACTAGACATAACTGACACCAGCTCCCAATTGATGTGAGTTGGGTGCAGCGATCATTCATTGATTGCAAATTTGTGTTGCCCCAAAGGCTGAAAGACTTTTAATGGTGGTCTTGCCCCACTTCATTTCTGGTGCTGCTGGTGAGCGTGAGCTCAAGGATAGAAATTCTCTAAAATTGATGCTTAGCCATCTTTTTGGTAAAATGCAGCAGTAGACTCCAAACGATAAGAGCGCCAATAGAACTGTTCCTGGTGGTTCACTGAGCCATAAAGTGGCAATGATGGTTTTGGGAGGAAAGGGATGCAAGATTGGACCCGTCTTTCTACCTGGAGTCTGTGGGGCACTTCCGATCATCCTGCTTCACAAGAAAAACAATCTAAAATGTTTTCAAATCTTTCTTGCGAGGTCTGTTCTGCCCTACTGTGCACCTACCTTCCCGTGGGTGTTTTTCACACCTGCTGAAGAAACAGGTCAATATCAGGGGGCCAGGCTGTCACATCACAAATAAGATCATTGTACATTCAAGCTCAGGGCAACTGCTGCCAAGACGCAGTGGGGAAAGGCCACTGTCTAAGGTCTTTCTGCCAAAGTATAGTGGGGGTCCATTCAGTTATCAGGCTCTCCCAGTGCCTCAAATCTATGGGTAAAAAGTATCTTGCATAAGTTGGTTTTGTTTGTTGGAACTGTCAGTAAAGTCAAACTCCTATGTTTGTTTGTTTCTCCATATGCAAAGACTGTATAGAACTGAACTGCTTTAGTGACTGTACATATGTAATTGTGTAATTATGTACATTCTTATGAATCAACTATATTTTTGAAATTAAAAAAGTCACAAATGAAATATTATAAATATGCCAGAAAACTGGCTTCGTCAAAATTTAACCTTTATTTGGCAGTAAGTCGAAAAAGAGGATTTGGGAGATTGGGAAATTCCAGTTGCTCTCCAACAGCAGATTGAAGGCGCTGCCCTTCACCACGCTGAGAGACTGGCTTTCAGCAGATTCTGTGTGAAGTATTCGGACCGGATTGCAAATTTAATCACCTTTTCATCAATAAACTCCCTGTCGTGAGGCTCTTAATTGTAAAAGGCCTCCACTGGACCATGCCACACAGAGCAATTGTTCTACACAGACATTTCTTCGACCAGTATTGCTAAGGAATTAATAATCATTAGAGGCAATTATATTTTTAACCCGTCAGAGGGAAACCCTTCCTTAAGTGGCTCAGAGCACATAGATGATTTACTGTAATTCTTAGTAAATCAACGTCCTTGGCTTTTTTTTAATGTACTTCCCTCATTTGTTCCCTAGTTCAAGAATAATATATTGATTTTGTTGGGTTATGTGAGGCAATTTCTTTGTGAGTTCCACCAAATCCCAGTATGCCAATGCAGAGAAAAAAGAATTAGAATGATTTAAAGGCAATTGACTTCCAAGCAGAGTCCGAAACAATGGTACATTTCCAAGCCCATGGCAAGATGTAATTGGTTTTAATCTGAAGTATACTGCTTTGCAAGGAGCATCTCCATTACAAAATCTCTGCATGTTATGATATCAGGGATGTGACATCGAAATTGGGCAAATGCTGTAAACCTTTTGTCTCGCTTAATAGTCACAATCAAAAGAGGATCAAATTTAGAAGGGATTTAGTGCCATCAGCTCAGATGTTAACTGGAAACAATTTAGTTATTCTGATTATGCAAGGCTTAACTAACCTCTTTATTTTTACTCACAGGATATAAACAGCACTGGCAAGGCCAAACTTGCCACACTGCTTGATGACAGATGAGGAAATCACATGTTATGGAGGTTTTATTGAGGTGGAGCGGGGAGAAGGACAGGCTGGCATACAGGAGGGCTGAATTGAGACCACAACCAAATTAGCTTTGATCTTAATAAATGATGGAGTAGGCTCAAGAGGTCGAATAGCATGCTCCTATTCCTAAATCCTATGTACCTTTCTACCTAATTTTCCTTGGGGAGATAGAAAAAAAGCTAGAACTTTCCTCAAAGCTGCTCGTGCTCCACCATTGGAATCGCAGCAACAATTCCAATTTTGCATAAATGGAAATGGAATGGGCAGGCTATTCGGTCCCTCAAGATTATTCTGCCACTCAACTGGTCATGCTTGGTCTGTACTCGAGCTCCATTTACTCACTAGGGTAATGCTGTACTTCCAATGTGAAAGTACAACATCAGAGGCAGAACAATTCCAAGAAAATTCCCAGTCAAAGACCCAAATCAAACAGAAAATGCTGAAACCAGACGTAAATGTTCAACTTTGTGGGCTGGCCAGCCAAAAAAAAGTCAAAGTCAGCACCTAAATGTAGACAACGAAATGGATATCTTAGGAAAGTTATAAATTGATCCAAGTGTGAGGGTTTGCCATCAACCCACTAACTATACAACAGAACTGGAAAGGAAGAGAAAAGAATCAGCATTCCAAACTGATTCAGCACCGAATCCATTCTCATCAGGTTAGAAATGGTCACAAATGATGAGGTATATTTTTATTTCCATAGACTTGTTTGACATAAAAGATAAATACCCTGGTTCTGGAATTCTATTTCTCTGCTGATGTATATGAAGTACTTTTGGGATAATTGGGCACATTTCCAGTTACTTCCCAGTTATACCAAGTTATTCCTCCCCTTTTTCTGCTAGTCAGCTATTCTAGTCAGAATGGGCACCCTGAGGCAGGATTTACTCCAAGTGAAGGCCAATAAGAGTGTCTCTGCCTTTGGGGAGGACCCGATAAAATATGTGCAACTCAGGCGGTTAACTAGTCAGCAGTGAGCCTTCTTTAGGTCAAAGACCTTAGGGCCAAAGATCCTGCACTGTGAAAGCTACCAGCCAAACAGAGGTAGCAGTGGAGAAGCAGTGGCAGTGGTCAGCAATGCACCCACCAGGCCAGAGATCAGGGAAGAACTCCAACCATGAGATGGGGATGGGGTTGCAGACAGGAGCGGGATTGCAAGAAAGCTTGGGGGTCACTGTCAGCAGTGCCAGAAAGTGGTCCTCAGATTTTAAGGACCCCAATCGCTGTTGGAAAAGGTGGGCCATGCACAAGTCTTCCTGACAGGAGCTGAGTTAGAGCAGAGGTGGGAAATGGTGCAGTGTCAGCATGGCACCCTCTACCCAATATCTATCCTCCATGCCTCCAAATTCTCCTCTACTGAGGGCATCACCCCCAGGATGTTGCTGTTGACTGGAGGAGTTTAACAATTAAAAGGTGATTCAGAAATACCACCAATGGGCACTATTTTGGGCTAAATTTTGTAAGCAATTAACACTGCTAGAGGTTTATTACACTCAGACTTACCATAAACCTTCTGTGATGTTTGGCACTAGAGATTGAAAAGCCTAATAGTGCAACATCCTCCACAGGGGCTGGTGCCTGTGTGAATAAGGCAAAAGCAGTTATCTCCTAAACCAGGCAGTTTTGGAGAATCCTTACTGCCTCTCTACTTCTACACTTGACTATTCTACCACACTCACAACCAGCCTTCCCTATTCTGCCCTCTGTAACCTCCATCATTTCTATGGTCATTGCCCCCTTAAACAGTTCCTTCATTTTATATTTCTCGCCTTTGCTTTTAAATCCCACCAGGTCTCATCCCTCTCTTTCTCTATAATCTCCACCAGACCTACAGGCCACTCTGATATCTACGCTTTTCTAATTCTGGCGTCTTCAGACTCTGACATGCAATCCAGTTATAGTGGTCCTGTTGAAACTGCCTGAAGCATTTGCTCCTTATTTGTATTCAGAGGCTCACCTCAGGGTCTCTTTGGATTAAGTACTGCTGTTCATCTTTAAAAATCTCAGAAACATATTTAATAAGAACTAATTAGGCATGAACTTTCTGCAATTTACCTCAAATTAATCAGATAAAACCTTGATTTCACATTTAGGATATAGCGGTATAATTTAGTACGAATTCAATTCTTCCAATTTTTCTAATTGGTGGGAAATTGTACTATGCAATATTAGTAATAAAAGCATTAAAGTGGTAATTTGTTTGAAATTCATTGACCTATTAAATTTAAAGTTTTGTATCATGACATATACTGAACCAACCCTGAATGAACTCTTAGCTTTGCCTTTAAAGAAAACTGGAACAAGTTGGGGGAATAGTTTTGACTTCCATGGAAATGAAAACTGGGAAAGGTGGCTATACTGATGCCACATTTTAATGTGTCAAATCAGCTCCAAACACCACAATTGACTTTCTGAAATAACTGAATCACACTAGACTTACAAAAATAATTAGACCTTAATATATCGTCTTTATCTAAAACTAAAACTGAATTCTAGGTATGTTATTAAACAGATATTTGGTTCATCAGTGAATTTCCAGTTCATGAGGTGTTTGTCTCAAGTCCTGTTGGGATGAGTTATTTATATATTCTTGGCCTTTAGTCCAAGGAAAGTCCTTGATAGTTTTCAAGCAGTGATTATTTGATCTTCTCAATTTGACTGGTGTTCTAGTTTGACTCCTGTACAAAATCAATGCTACCGAATTCAGTATATGTAAATTTTATTTACTTAAAGATCATTCAAAGCTTTCAACATCTTTACATGAAAGGTCAGGAATTGTTTTAAATCGCTAGAAGTTTTGCAGGAAAGTTATTGTAAAAATCAATAATCTCAACTGTCATTCAATCCATACAAATCCCAAATGTAATTATTTTTGTAAGTCTAGTGTGATTCAGTTATTTCAGAAAGTCAATTGTGGTGTTTGGAGCTGATTTGGCTAGCTTACTCGGGTTCCATGTGATCTAACCTTACTAACCAGTCTACCATGTGAAACCTTGTCGAATGCCTTCCTGAGGTCCATATGGACAACATCTATTGCTCTGCCTTCACCAATCTTCTTTGTCACTTCTTCAAAAAAAACAGATGGTGGTGGGAATCTGGAATGCACTGCCTGGGAGGGTAATTGAGGTGAGAAACCTCACAACCTTTAAAAAGTACTTGAATGAACACTTGAAATGTCGTAATGTTCAAGGCTATGGACCGAGTGCTAGAAAGTGGGACTAGTATAGAGTCAGTTTTCCATCAATGCACATTCCATGGACCGAATATTCTGTGGTGTTTGGAAAGAAAGTATTATTTAGGACAATAACAGCAAACATTGGTTACAATTCTGTAGTCACACCAAATTCAGAAAATACTTCATATTGCTGAAAAATAAAACATTTATTGAAGTTTTTGCACAAGTTCAGGACAATTTGTAGGAAATAACAATGTAAAGTGAAAACAACATTTACATCTTATGAGAGGAGTGCTATTTGCTTGGCAAATGGTCACTGATTGGTCAAGATGTTGCCATGAGGAATGAGGCAGTTAACATTTACTGCCAAGCTTTGTTTAAATTTTAACCAGATAGAGTGACTCTATTTGATCGAGGCATTGCCCTGAAAAATGATCTCACAGAGAATGGCTGTCACAATTTTTATTACGTTGAACTAGACAAAGTGTGTGTACAAATGCTCTTGTCTGCAAAAGAACGGACCCTGTTTATTAGTGAATGTTAATTCCAGCACATGCAACTAACTAGCACAGTGTGAGCCTGATCGACAATCCAAAATTTGTCGTGAGCATAAGCGATCGCCTACTCAGGGTTATTTAACAGATATTGTCCAATCACAGAATCACATCTAATGTTGGATACTGTCGCATGGTTGTAAAATTAAATTTTCCTGCCACGAATACAGAGAGTAAATCTTGAACTCAATTCAGAACATGTTGTGTATATTGAGCTATGCATTTGCAATGTGATTCACATCATGATGCAGGCACATAGATGTAGAAAACCACTGATTGTTGACATATTGATTGTCAAGCCCACTGTATTTCCTTTGATGTAATTATTGTCAGGCACATTCTGAACCGCTGCAGAACTAACTTCTAATAAGTCTCAGATTGACAGCAGTAGATAATAAAATAAATGGAATTTAAGAAATTATAGTTACCCATCTGGGTAACTCGGGATAAGAAAAATGAGGCCATTGTGTGTCTACAGTCAAGTGAAATTGTTTTTGGAAAATATCTTACGTCCAAATCAAAAGGTTGTGCATCACATGTTGATTTGTCGTCCCCTGAACTATGATTTATCGGTAATGATTTATCTTCCCTTTCTTTTTGTTTTCCAGTTGCTCGATTGTTTTGTTATCCCAGTGGTACTGTTGCTGTCCTGGTTCTTCCTGCTGGTGAGATACAAGGCTCTTCACTTCATTGGAGTCGGGGTGTGTCTACTGGGGATGGGATGTATGGTGGGGGCTGATGTTCTTGTTGGGAGACATCAAGGAACTGGTGAGTTACTCAGTACTTCTACCATCAGAAAATCCATGAACCATTTTTGATGTGTTTAAATCAATAGAGAAGTGAAAGTCAGATTGTTAACAGACTTGGCACTTGCATACAGTTTTCAAATTTGGGAGATTAAGATGCGCTAGATAACTATGCATCATGAAAAATAACATTGTTAAGGTCAGCTTCATATCATTTAGAGGTATTAATGCGATTTCTTGCTTTCCTATATTTACATCATGCTAATTATATCTACCACCCAATTGGGTTGTTTAGTCCACCAGTGCTAAACACTAGAAACATGCAGCACAGAGGGAGGCAGTAAAAATAAGTTGTCCTTCTCTGAACTTTCCACATAGCTTGTAAAAGCCTTCCTTATGAATTACATGTTTAAGTATATATATCCACCCACACACACTAAGTCAGCATGTTTAGAGAACAGGAGGAGAGACAATGGACTAAATGGCCTCCCCCTGCCCTGTAACAATTTTGTGAATTAGTGATTCTGTGTTGCACCTGAATACTCATGGCATTAGATCGTTGTAAGTGGCTGTAACCATTGTCTCAAAATTGATCACCACCACCTTAGACATGGAGAATTAACATGATTTGTGGTAGGTCCTGATCTGAATCTAAATTTAATATTTACTCAAAATTAAAATAGATTGTAATAAATGGATAAAACATGGATTAAAATAGATTGTAATAAATGGATAAAACATGCCAGTATATTAAAAGTGCGTTGTGCTTTCGTATATCAATACTACCTCATGATGTTGACATTGTCAAATCAAATCCAACATAGAATTGATACATTGCATTCTATTTCGCTTACTCTTGTACTATTCACAAAAAACTCTTTCCTCCTCACCATAACAGTTTATTAATTGGTATTCCTGAATATCTGATGCTGCAGATTATACTCTGAACTGAATAATCAAATAAACAGTGTACACATTGAACCACTTTTGGCGGTAGAGACTCGATAATGCAAAGGGCCTCTTTACTCTATGATTCTATGTCTAATTGCTGGTATACACAACCATTTCATAATTCAAGTCACTATCCAATAATAAAGACTTTAAGGTACTTTGAGTATAATATGTTGATGCAGTTCACGGTGAGCTTAAACATTCTAATGCATTGGTCTCTTATCGAAACTGCTATGTACTAATTAACATGAGTTTGATGCTGTAATAATATCCTTCTTTGGATTGGCAGACATAGCACTGCATAACATGTAGAATTGTACAGAGTCAGAGTCTCAGTTTTAGAAGTGTATCTGAAATCTCTGAATAAAGATGGCGCCTGTCACTACCATTGTAATTTCAAATTCTGTTAGATGCTCATTTAACTCAATGTCATTTGTTTTGTTTAATCATGTTTGAAAGCACCCCGTCTTCGTTCAGGATTGAATCTCAGGGTGATAATGAATTCAATGAGTGTTCAGTGTAATCAGGTTTTTAACACCCTTTTAGTTCTCAGCTGTGCTTTGTGCCAAAACTGCATAGAGCATGGTTAATCGGTGAATACATTAGTGCCTTCTCATAGCTATTGTCTAATGCATGTCCCGACTTCTAGAAAATTAATTTTGTCTCCATTATTTTTACTGGAATCAGGTTTGTTAGAATATTTGGGAAATATCACCTCCCCCCAAGTGCACTATGATTTTTTGCCTGTTAATTTTAATGGTTAAGTGTAATGGAGAGGATATATCTTCATTTCCTCTCTACGATCATGGTATCCAAAGTGCCCTCACTAGGCGTACCATGTTATAGTTCACTGCTTTGTGTAAAAAGTAATCTCAGTACCAGCATAATGTTAAATAAAGAAAGTGTGTTTTTTCCCTTTATTCTCCTGAACATTAGGGATGTTAATTTTGCAGAATAGAACACGTCCTCACCAATTCTGGCACCCATTTGCTGCTTCCTCAGTGAAGGTGGAACTGAAATAGAATAATGTGAGAGACTGTGGAAATCCTATGTGCAGTCATGTCTAGCTGGCAAAAGCTAATTATCCTTCTTGCTAATAAATTTGAAGAACCTAATCTGATTCAATGGCTATCAGAAGCTTTTCAGACTCTCACGTCCCTCTAAATTCCTTGCTAAATCTCTTGCTTTTCAATTCCTATGCAAAGCACACGGGTCCCATTTGTCTTCAGCTGATTTTCATTCTCTTAGGTCCTCTGCTTCTTCACGGGTACAGGTGGTGGACTGAATGGTTTCAGCTTATCTAGGCTAAATGGTGATTGGGATGCTTGGCCTATTGTACACAGGTGGAGTGTAACATGGCATGCAGTCGAGTAAAGTTCTATAAACTTTTGTCAATCTTTTTAGATTTGATGTAGAACCTTTCTGGCAAATTCCCCAGCTGCTACTTGAATTTACAGGTTAACAGAAAACATTTGGCCTATCTTGTCTTTGAAAGAGCTTTCTGTTTAGTACGTTGTCAAACTACATGTACACAGATTTGAACAAAATATCTTTTAATGGTTTAATCTGAGGTTTATGTTTAACTGCAATTCGAATAACATACGATTTTCTGTACCTATTATATAGAAGTGTTAGGCCAGTGAATGTGTTAACATTGCTAATCTTCCAGCTCAGCACTGTCTCCTTGACTTGTCCGGACTTGTCCGACCTGCCTATCTTCTTTTCCACCTATCCACTCCACCCTCTCCTCCTTGACCTATCACCTTCATCTCCTCCCCCACTCACCCATTGTACTCTATGCTACTCTCTCCCCACCCCCACCCTCCTCTAGCTTATCTCTCCATGCTTCAGGCTCACTGCCTTTATTCCTGATGAAGGGCTTTTGCCCGAAAGGTCAATTTCGCTGCTCGTTGGATGCTGCCTGAACTGCTGTGCTCTTCCAGCACCACTAATCCAGTAGTTGCTAATCTTCAATCCAACGTCATATTTCTGAAAGCAAAAGTGATTGCAATTTGCATTCAGAGAGGTTTCTAACAAATCACCATAATTGCTATAATTGATTCTTTTTGTTTACTTTTAACTAGGTGATAATAAACTGCTTGGAGACTTGCTAGTATTGGCAGGAGCGACATTATATGGAATTTCCAATGTCTGTGAGGAATTCATTGTGAAGAACTTGAGTCGGGTGGAATTTCTAGGAATGATTGGATTGTTTGGCTCTTTCTTCAGTGGCATACAGTTGTGAGTTCTTTTCCCAACTTTAATATGTCGTCACCAAATTAACTAACAGACAGATTTGATTGATTGCTGGAGAAATATTACTGCAATGCGTTTTTTCTACATCACAGCCAGTGCATTTCAAAACAATTCACTGTGCACACTGCTGTGTAAAGATGTGATCATGTGTCAGATAAATGTAAGTTATTCTTTGTCTAGAAAACCCTCTAGTTTGTGATAAATACTCCTAGCAGACAACCGCAACTGAGATGAACCAAAAAGACAGAAAGTTATGACTTTGATTTTTAAGTTTTGCATTATTTTTGTGTCCATCAAGTTGATGGATTTTATGCTGGAATAATTGTTTTTCAATTTTTTCTCATCAAATCCAACACTCGCATGTCTGGTGCCATAATTATTCCCATATTAATGTGCAGTTTCATGCACGACACTTTATTCTGCATGATTTTATTTTGCAAACAGTATGCTGTAAGATATGTACGAATCTAAGGTTCCATTGGCAATTTAAAATGCGAGGCATGTAATCGATTAAAGATCATGAGTTCAAACTCTACACCATGTGACTTTAGCAACATTGATGGTCCACTGAAATACTAACAAAATGCTTTAGCTGTCAAAGGTGCTTAGAGAGGAATAGTCAGGAGCAGTTGGGAAATATAGCCTTCCCATTTTAACTGGTTGACCACTCCAATTCTGTAAACAAAATAAAATTCCCAGTGCACCCCAAAAACGATTTGCTTGTTAGAATTGCAAATAGCATTTTTAGGTTTAGATATTACAAGTGAAGTTTAATATAAATATCATTCCACAATGCATTGCAATGGATGACCACTTCGAATAATTCCAAACAGACACAGATGGTTAAATGACTTGTCACATATGGAAGTTTTATTTATTTCCAATAATTATGCAAGTTATACATGTAAATTTCTAGATCAACTGGATGCATTATTAATTTGGAATGGTTGGTACCAGGTCAAATCTCTGTAGAAGAGTAAAATGCTATAAAGGTGATAATGTGCTGAAACAAACTTCATTCCTATGTAAACTTGAATTTAACTTTGTATGTGATTGTTGTAAAGTCTTGAAATTTGAGTGGATATTAGTATGCAAACAAGAAGAGATTAAATTTGGAGGCAAGATTAATTTTATTTCCTACAGTTTTTAAGTTCTACCATAAATCCTGCCTGAAGTAAGCAAATGTAAAATGTGCTGACTTGATTAGAATGTCTTTTGATGGTGAGAGAGATGCTGGGAGCTGTCTGAGCAAAGTGGTGAAAATCCTTGGTGAACTTTCAGAATTTGAAAAACATCTTGCTATTCTGATTGTTTCGTTTTGCTTAATGTACAATGCAGCATTAAGAGACACAGATGTTAACAAAACTCTGAGCCTTGCTAACAGTATCATTCTTAAGGATTCATCCAAAGTTGCAGACTTTAGATAAGTATAGATTGAAATACACTGAATAATTAGACCTCTTTAATTTCCAGTTGAGGTTTATTTGAGTAGAGAGACAATATGTTGACATACCTTTAATTTTAATATGCACTTCACGGTGGCTCAGTGGTTAGCACTGCAGCCTCACAGCACCAGGGACCCAGGTTCAATTCCAACCTTGAGTGACTGTCTGTGTGGAGTTTGCACATTCTCCCCGTGCCTGCATGGGTTTCCTCCCACAGTCCAAAGACGTGCAGGTTAGGTGAATTGGCCATGCTAAATTGCCCATAGTGTTAGGTGCATTATTTAGAGGGAAATGGGTCAGGGTGGGTTACTCTTCGGAGGGTCGGGTTGGGCTGAAGGGCCTGTTTCCACAGTGGAGGTAATCTAATCTAATCATGAAAAACAAAAATTTCCCAACAAGTGAGATGGGTCTAAAATAGTTGTATGTTTCAAAAATGGTGATTTTGAAGAAGGATATTTGAGTGAGTTGCTATCTTGAATTTTGTGGACAACATCTTGGTGGCTGTCATCTTAAGAACATGATTTCAGATGTTTCATTCTTATGTTTTGCTGTAAAACTATTTTGGAACATTTATAAGCAGTAATTCATGACTTTGGAGTCAATGTTTGATCTAAGTTATGTGGCTCAGGAAGGAAGACATCATGGCTGAGAAACCTGAAAACATATGATTCCTGGAAGTCCTGCAGTTTTCCTACAGTGACCACTGGCTTTGGTGCTATGGGAAGGAGGAATTGATAAAGAATGGCATAGGGCCTGCACCAGTCACCATATTGGAAAGGATGTTAGCTCAAACATCCGATGTGTGCATATACCAAAGACATGCGGGGTGGACAGATTGTGTTCTCAGTCTGCATCTATTATTAGCTCACATCCAACTTGCCATTTTGAATCTTATCTTGAATTCTCAAAGGAGAGGCTGCAGTGTAGAAAGAGAACATTTGACCCCTTGTATCTATGCTAGCACTCTATGACAGCATCGCAGCTAGCCCTGCTCTCCTGAATTTTTCCCATGACTTTGCAAATCTTCCTTCTTCAGTAAGTATCCAGTTCTGTTTTGACAACCATGACTATACGTGCCTCCACCAAACCCTCAAGCCTTCCATTCTAAGCCTCAGCCACATGCTGTTTATCATCATGCCGCTTTGATTCATTTGCCCTTCATTTTACATGATTGTCCTTGACCCTTTCACAAACTTGAACTGTTCCTTCTTATTTAATCCAGGCATATCATGTGTTTGAATACTTTACCAAGGTTCCACAACCTCTCTGAAGGAGAAAAACCCCAGCTTTTCCAATCTTTCTTTGGAACAGAAATCCCTCATCCCTGGAATCATTCACATAAATCTTTTTTGCACCCTCTCTAATTCCTCACGTAATAGTTTAATTGAGATTTGCCTGTGTTTTTGTAAAAATTCATCATAATCTCCTTGTCCTGCGTGTATCTATTTACCGAGGATGATGCATGCTTATTATTCACTTTTCCAACCCACCATTCCACCTTTAGTGATTTATGTATATATGTTCCAAGGTAGATCCTTCTGAAGAAGTGTCACTGAACCCAAAACGTTAACTCTGCTTTCTTTCCACTGATGTTCCCAGATCTGCTGAGTTTGTCCATTAGTTTGTGTTTTCATTTCAGATTTTGACATCCACAGTTCTTTGTCTTATTTTATTGCTGTGTTCCAACACTGCCTTCAGATTGCATCCATTATTCCATATTGCCTTTCCTCTTTGTCATTACCGAAATCTATCACTTCATATTTGTCTCAGTGAAGTTCCATCTGCCACATGCCTGCTCAGCCCACCATCATGAGGTCCAACACTGTACTCCTCCCATTTCATAACATTCACAAGTTTTGTGGCATGCGCAGAGTTTGAAATTGAGCACATCTAAGTGTCATGGACAAAATTTTGTTCCCTTTACTCTCTCTTATCAGAAGCTTTATAAGAGGTGAATGTTTTCTTACCTGACATGTGGATTCCAAGTTAAATATTTTCTGCAAGAAGCTTTTATGAGTTTAAAGAAAAGGTTATTTATTCACATACCCTCACCCCAAAAATAACATATTTCATGCATTCATCTCACTCACCCATCTCACTCACATCCAGTGCAGTGTTGGTCTGAGGCAATGGACGGGCTTGTATGGTACTGGTATGAGTCGGTGGACTGGTCCATATTCGAGAACTCAGTGGCCAACCCATCCATTCTGTCCATTGCTCTTGATGTGGTCTCCAGTACATCGGGGGACAGGACGCTGACTTGCAGAGCAATTCAGGGAACATCCCTGGGACACACAAACCAAACAGCCCCACCACCCTGTGGCCAACCACTTCAACTCCCCCTCCCACTCCCCCAAGGACATGCAAGTCCTGGGCCTCCTCCACCGCCAAATCAAAGCCACCCGAGAACTGGAGGAAGAACGCCTCATCTTCTGCCTTGGGATCCTTTAACCACACAGCATCAACGTCGACTTCACTGGTTTCCAAATCTCTGTTCCTCCCACCTAATCCCAGATTCAAACCTCTTGAGCTGTCTTACCTGTCCGTCTTCCTCCTCACCTATCTGCTCCACTCTCTCCACTGACCTATCACAGTTATCCCGCACTGCATCCACCTATCACCATCCCACCTACCTTTCTCCCAGCCTCACCACCACCCCCATTTATCGCTCAGCCTCCTTCCCCCTCCACATTCCTGATGAAGTGCTGATGCCCAAACCGTTGACTCTCCTGCTCCTCAGTTGCTGCCCACCCTGCTGGGCTTTTCCAGTGCCACACTTTTTGACCACTATATGACATTGCAGGCTAAAAAGCAAAATTGAACAGAATTGCGGGCAACAGTGCATCCATATCTGACAAACTGAATGAATTCTATGCTCGCTTTGAACAGAAGGTCAATGAAATGATGTCACCTATCCCAACAGCCTTAGGGGCACGTGTTCCCACAGTTACCGCCACAAACATTAGGTTGACCTTTGTGAGAGTGAACCCATGGAAAGTCCCCAGCCGTGCACGCAGATCCTGTGCGGATCAGCTGGCGGGAGTATTCACTTTAATTTGTCCTTACTACGACCTGAAGTCCCCACCTGCTTCAAGAAGACCATTATCATCCCAGTTCCAAAGAAAAATCATGCAGTGCGCCTCAATGAATACTACCCAGTGGCTCTGACCTCCACAGTCATGAAATGCTTCGAGAGGTTAGTCATGGCTGACATCAACTCCAGCCTCACAGATTGCCTTGATGCTTTGCAGTTTGCCTACTGGCGCAACAGGTCCACCACTGACTCAATCTGCCTGTCCCTACTCTCATTCCTGGAACATCTGGATAACAAGGCTACCTACAACTGGCTCCTTCTTATTGAACACAGTTCCGCCTTCAACGTCACAACTCCAAACAAACTCATCTCTACATTCTGAAGCCTAGGACTCTGCTTTCCCCATAACTCGATCCTTGACTTCCTGACCCATAAAACACAATCAGTAAGAATAGACAACAACACATCCTTCACCATAATCCTCGACACTGGTGCCCAGCAAGACTGTGTACTCAGTCGTCTACTACATTCCTCACATGCGTACAACTGTGGCCAAATTCCACCCCAACTTTATTTACAAGTTTGCCAGCGACACCACTGTTGTAGGTTGGATCTCAAATGACAGTGAAACAGAATACAGGAAAGGTGTTGAGTGCTCAGCAGCATGGTGTAAACGCAACAATCTCTGCATCAAATCAGCAAAATGAAGGAGCTGGTCATTGACTTCAGGAAGTGGAGTAAAGGGCACATCCCTGCCTGCATCAATGGTGCTGAGGTGCAGATGGTCAAAAGCATCAATTCCTGCGAGTGATGATCACCAACAATATGTCCTGGTCCACTCACTTTGATGTGAGAATTAGGAAGGTACAAGCACATCTCTACTTCCTCAGGAGACTAAGGAAATTGGACATGTCCACAAGCACTCTTACCAATTTTTATGAATGCACCATAAAATGCATCCAATCTGAATGCATCACAGAGCGGTCTGACAGCTGCTCTTCCCAAGACTGCGAGCAACTGCAGAGAGTTGTGAACACAGCTCAGTCTGTCACACAAACCAGCCTTCCATCTACTGACTCCATCGATACTTCTTCCTCCTAGGGAAAGCAACCAACATAATCAAAGACCCCTTACACCCGTGTTATAGTCTCTTCTGCCCTCTTCCATTGGGCAGAAGATCTAAAAGTTTGAAAATACGTACAAACAGATTCAAGAACCACTTCTTACCCATTGTTATCAGGCTTTTGAACAGACCTCTCAAATGTTAATGTTGCTTCTCTATCTCTTTCTGTGCACCTTCTCTGCAGCTGTAACAGTATGTTCTGCACTCTGTTCTGCTAGGAGAAAGTGAGGACTGCAGATGCTGGAGATCAGAGCTGAAAATGTGTTGCTGGAAAAGCACAGCAGGTCAGGCAGCATCCAAGGAGCAGGAGAATCGACGTTTCAGGCATGAGCTCTTCTTCAGGAAGGGCTCATGTTCTGCTACCCCGATATGCTTTGTTTGGTATGATCAGCCTGTATAGCAAGCAAAGCAACATTTTTCACTGTATCTTGTTACATGTGACAACAATAAATCAGTCAAGCAATCACTAGTGGCACACAGGGCCAACCATGTGTACCATTTACAATATGCAGTCCAGCAATGCATCAAGGATTCTAAGACAGCACCCCTAACAAGGAGACTAAAATTGCACATAGCCAAAATGCAATCTCATCAATACCCTGTATAACTGAAGTTTGGTATAGATACTTTTGTGTTCAATTCCTCTCATAATAAATCCCTCTCATTCCATTAGGCTTCTTAATTACTTACTGTATTTGCATACAAACATTTTGTGACAAGAACATCTAAATTCCTTTGCAACAATCTACATCCTGTTTTGAAAGTTAAACATCTTTAGAGTTTGAGACAGTTATTGCCTTGGTGTTTGAAAGATCCATTAAATGAATAATGCCATTTTGGATTAGGTTCAGAAAAGGATGTTCATTGAACATCAGCCTGCAATCTCCCTTTGGTTAATTCCTAAGATGGGAATGGTTTCAATTCACAGAAGAAGTCAGGTGTCTCTCAGGTTGTCACAATTTTCAATTATTTGTGTTCACTGTTAACGTATAAATTATTGACTGACAGTCCAAAATATATTGGAATATGACAATGGATATGAATATAGACCAAAAGAACAGCGATCTTAGATGAAGCCCTGGAAACTGTCAAAGTCTATCATCCTTCAATCCAAAAAATAATTATTCAACACCACTCTGTTTACTTTCACTCAGCCAAATTCATACCTAGACCATCACTGTTCATAGAGTCATAGAGATGTACAGCATGGAAACAGATCCTTTGATCCAACCTGTCCATGCCAACCAGATATCCCAACCCAATCAAGTCCCACCTGCCAGCATCCGACCCATATCCCTCCAAGCCCTTCCTATTCATATACCCATTCAAATTCCTCTTAAATGTTGCAATTGTACCAGCCTCCGGCACTTCCTTTGGGCAGTTCATTCCATACCGGACCGCCCTCTGTGTGAAAAAGTTGCTCCTTAGTTCTCTTTTATATCTTTCCCCTCTCACCATAAACCTATGCCCTCTAGTTCTGGACTCCCTGACCCCAGGGAAAAGACTTTGCCTATTTACCCTATCCATGCCCCTCATGATTTGGAGATGCCAGTGTTGGACTGGGGTGTACAAAATTAAAAATAACACAACACCAGGTTATAGTCCAACAAGTTTAATTGAAAGCACACTAGCTTTCGGAGCAACGCTCCTTCATCAGGTGAGTGTCGCTCTGAAAGCTTGTGTGCTTTCAATTAAACCTGTTGGACTATAACCTGGTGTTGTGTGCTTTTTAACTTTGTATGCCCCTCATAATTTTGTAAACCTCTATAAGGTCACCCCTCAGCCTCCGACGCTCCAGGGAAAACAGCCTCAGCCTGTTCAGCCTTTCCCAATAGCTCAAATCCTCCAACCCTGGCAACATCCTTGTAAATCTTTTCTGAACCCTTTCAAGTTTCACAACATCTTTCTGATAGGAGGGAGACCAGAATTGCACGCAATATTCCAACAGTAGCCTAACCAATGACCTGTACAACCGCAACATAAACTCCCAACTCCTGTACTCAATACTCTGACCAATAAAGGAAAGCACACCAAACACCTTCTTCACTCTCCTATCTACCTGCGACTCCACTTTTAAGGAGCTATGAACCTGCACTCCAAGGTCTCTTTGTTCAGCAACACTCCCTAGGACCTACCATTAAGTGTATAAATCCTGCTAAGATTTACTTTCCCAAAATGCATATTCCCTGGACTTCACCTGTGTTCAGAAATCTGTGATGAAGTCTGTGTGTGCCATATCAACCACATTACCCTCAACAACCCTGTTATCTCCGTTACCTCCTCAAAAAACTCAATGATCAAATTGAGTCATTATGGCACAGAAGGAGATCATTCAGCCTATTGATACTAAAATCAAATTAGATAAACTTAATTTAACAAATCCAGTCTGGCTTTTCTTAATATATTCACGTGTCCAAGTGATTGTTGACTTTTTCCAGGATCCTTGCTTTTAAAACATTTCCGATCATCAAAGTTAAACTAAAATAAAAACAAAGTGCTGAAGAAACTGAGCAAGTCTGGCTGCATCGGTGGAGAGAGAAACAGAGTTAATATTTCAGGTCCAATATGACTGTCTTCAAAACTGAACAATGTTAGAAAATATATTTTTTAAATACTTTAGACAGAGGCAGAGGTCCAACATGACTCTTTTTTCAGTCATCCTGCTCACTTGACTCACTTACTTTCTAAGAACCAGATCCAGTAATGCTTCCTTCCTCATAAGATGAGAAACAAACTTATCAAGAATGTATTCCTGAACATGCTTCAGAAACCCTTTCTCTTCTTTGTACATGATTATTATTCTAATCGTTATTTGGATAATTAAAGTCTCCCATTATAGCTACTCTGTGGCTCTTGCAACTCTACAATTTTTGTACAAATGTATTCCGCTTTATGTTTTCCAAAATTTGGTGGCCTCTGGAATACGTCCAGTGATGCAATATTGAATCTGTTGTTTCTTCACTCTCACTAAATAGATTCTATCCCTGAGCTGTCAAGAACATTGTCATTCCAGCACTGTTGGGTTCTCCTAATTGATACATATACATCTCCTTTCTTCTCTGTCTTTCTTGAACAAATTGTATCCAGGAATATTTAGTATGCTGACCTGTCGTTTTTGAGCCAAGTCTCTAATGCCACATATCTAAGTGGCTTTGCAGCTCATCAACCTCATAAATGCCTTTACCATCCTGTCTTAAACATGCACAGTTGAAAATTTATTCAGTTGCAAGAAGGACACCTCAGTGATGCAATTCAAGAGATCACCATCCAATTGAGGATCTTTGACTGTCTTTTCCTGGTGAATAATTAGTGATAGTACCATGTACTAGACCCTTAGATCAGCATTTCACTTTGTTCCCCAAGTTACCATCTCTCTGCATTGGACCATGACCGCATCCACTTGCCAATATCCTGAAAGAGAAGTCCTCCGAAACTAAATATTTCACTGTGCCCTTTTACAAAAACAATTGTAAATCCAGAAAGTAATTAAGGAAGCTGAGAGAATGCTATTCTTAATTACAAGAGGAATACAACACAGAAATAAGGATGTTATACTTAAACGGCCGAAGTCAATTGGTAAGATCATATTTCAAATACTTTATGCAGCTTTGGTCTGCTTATTTAAGGAAAGATGTAAATGTATTGGACTGTGCTTCAGAGCCAGAATGTACATCTGAAATTCTTGGATTGTCTGAAAGGTTAGTCTAGATTTCTTTTCACTGAAGTTTATAAGAATGAAAGATGACTTGATTGAAGTAAATATGATCCTGAACAGGATAAGTTGGATGTGGATTATACAAGAACCAGGGGCACTTTGTAAAATTAGGAGTCAGCCTTTAAGCACAGAACTTCAGGAAGTAGGATCACTGAATAATTTTAAGGTGCAAGTAGACAGATTTTTGTTAGACAAGGGAATCACAGGTTGTCAGGGTTAGATAGCACTATGGAGTTCGAAACACAAATAGACCAACTTTGATTTCGCTAATGGTGGGCAAATGTGAGGGGCTGAATGACCTTCTTTTGCTCCAAATTTTTGTATTTATATGTCCTGGCAATAGTACAAACAATATTCAAGTAATCACCATTGTGTTTTCTAATAGCACCTGTATTGTGGGTGCTTTTTGCCTGACCCACTGCTTTTAATCAGTATTAACCCAATGACTAAGAAAATGTTGCTGCCTTCCAGTGAGGGTGACTGCACGCTGACCTCAATAAGATCCAGATCTTGTGAGCACCACCTTCTTCTGTGTTGCAGCATTCTAGAATAGCTGGCTAACAAGCTACAGCAAGCATATTGAAGGAGGATGGTAGACTTATCCATCATGGACTTATTGCCACTTCAATGGGATAGAATTCCACCATCCTCGTGATATGTTGAAGTACAAGTTGTTGGACTGTATGATTCTTTAAACACAACTATGGTGGGACTGTGGCAAGAGAATCAAAGGTTGTCAGGCATAGATGAGAATGTGAAGTTTTGATGGCATCAAATTGGTCTTGCATAGCAACTGACAGAGACTTTATGATCTCAGTCTGAGCTTCCACAGCCACATTCAGACATTGGATGGCTTCTGTTTGTGCCGCAATGGAAACTGAAGTGTTGGTTGTCAAATGCTGAATCACAACAAGGGTCTTCAAGTGCAGCAACGAGGTTGGGCACCACTTCCAAATTCTGTGTGAAGGTCTGTGCTGTCCTGAAACTGGAACTTTTTTTGTTCCTATACATGGTAAGAAACTCTCTGGCCTGTCTGCCAATTCAGTTCCATTTCTGTGTGCCATAGTGAAGTGGAGTACAGAAAGACTGAAGAATTACTTAAGTCAAAGTTATGTACTTCAAGATAATTTTGCATTATTTATATACCATTACTGATAAAAACACAGTCCTACCCCACTGACAGTATAATATAACATCAAGTGAACTACTTGCCTTGGTTTATGGAACTTAGCTTTTGGTGCGGCCTGAAAACAGAAGTTCTGGACAGTTTTGTTAAAATCAGGTCTTGAACAGCTCATGGTCAGTTAACAAGGAGACTAGGATTTTAAAGTCATAGGCCTCCTTTTGAGAATGGTTTTCTTGCCCTAGTGAAAATATAAAAGTACCTTGCAAAATCAGACAGATTTACCTTTTCCAGAACCTATAAGCATATGATACTTTTATCCTGTTGTAAATTCAATTGTAGGTGACAATTTTGAGTCTGTTCTGACGGAAATATGAAGTGATTTATAACAAGTTAATCCCCTCACACTGTGTCTCTGGGAAAACGATTAGAGACAAGTAAAATAAATGTTCCATCCAGACTAAATTACTTCTGGGACTCCATATAAATTTAGATGGCTGAGCAAATCTTTTCATAAGATAGATAGAACAATTAAAACCTTTCTTCAGAGATATCTGGAATTAATGTTGAAAGGTTGATGGTCCACAGGTTTCTGGAGGAGGTTGGCCTTTTTGATTCTAGGTTATGTTAGTTAGTGACACTGCTGATCCTTGTTAGCTTAGCACTCCTCAGAAATGTTGTACTGATCGCGGTGCTTTTTTCACACTTTCAGTCACAGGAAGTGGGTGTCATTGGCTGGGCCAGCATTTATTTCCCATCCCTATTTGTCATTGAGAAGGGGTGGTGAGCTTCATTCCCTTGCTGTTCTATCAGCTCACTTACCTTCAGCGACTGGTGGACGAGGAAGCCCAGGTTTCATTGCACATTTCCCTCTCTCAATTTATAGCCTTAAGATAATCATCTGCCTCCCTGATTTTGCTACCAAAATGGATAACCTCGCATTTGTCCACATTATTGTGCATCTGTCATGCATTTGCACACTCAGTCAGCCAGTCCAAATCACACTGAAGCATCTCTGCATCCTCCTCATAGCTCGTTCATCTGCAGATTCTGAAAGATTTGCTGTCACATGTGCCTCTGGCCTTCAAATCAGATCTGTGTCTGGCTCTGTGATATTGGTTGAGCTTGGATTTAACAGCTCCCTCCTATCTTGATCTCTTGTAAAATAATCCACATAAATAATTTTATTGGGAGGCAGCATTATTCCTGTTGTCATAAATGAAGTGAAACATTTCAAGTACACTAAAGCTATGTAACACAGTATATTAGTCTTGGAGGTTCCTGTAATAAAGCTGTTAGGCTTCTATTGGCAGTTGTCTACAGTGGCATGATTGATAGATGAATCCCACCAAAGGGGTTATTATTAGTGTTCCATTCATCCATCATTCATCTAACTTGTCCTTGAGCTAAATAATAGTTGAGATGATGGCCTTTAATAAGAAGTTATTGTATGCAGTTCACCAATTATTGTTTACAACCTTTTTATCTTCTTTCCTACTCTCCTGGAAGACATTGATAGAAAAGATTCAGAGATTGAATCATCTTGACTTTGAATTGAACTTGTGTTGTAAAATATATTTGTATTGTATTTTGTTCCATATGTGTGGCAGGAAATTGTATAGATTGTAAATAGTATAACCCAATTAATGCATATGCTATAAATGCAGAATTAAACATTTTAAAAGCTGGTCTTCGAAAATCCAATTAGTTTCTGTTCTTTGTGTTGTTTTTCAGCGCAAGCAGTGTTGTGTGTGTGGGTGGGGAAGTCACATTGAAAGCTGATTATGGTACATTATATCCTAGTACTGATTATACGGTGCTTTGTGCTCAAAGTTAGCTGTTAAGCAAAAAGGATTACTTTTACTTTAGATTAAAATGCTAAGTTTGTAAGAAAAAGAAACAACTACAAGTTATGACTTAGGCCATATTAAAGTAATCATTATTTTATAAGTTTATATTAAAGTGGTCGTATATACTGGTCACATTAATGTAAAGGTTCTGGATTTTATGTGCCACCATGTTTCCAGCAAGAATCCAAGTAGCGTTAATTTTTTACCTGCCTAGAGGAGAATGAGGCCTTATTAATATCATTGATCGGGCCTTATTTAAAACCCAACGCCCAATGTCCAACCTGTAGAGGGCAGGAGGGCATAAAAAAAATCAGGCTTCTGGAGGATACCCAATGGTGCAAAGTAGAGAAAGGTTTTTGTGCTGGAAAAAATGTGTGTGTGTGTGTGTTTATATTGAAGGGGGAGGTGAAGGTGGCAAGCACATCTGGAGTAAGGAAGCTTGAGCTTTCCTTGTGTGGCATAGAGAAGCAGAAGAATCAAAATAAATTTTAAAATCCTGAGAAAACATTTCAAACATTTCCAAAATTTTATGCACTGACTTTCAAATATAGATAAAGAAAACAGGCAGAAGTATGCTATTCTCTGCCTTGAATTTGCTCCATCATCCAATAAGATCATGGCCTATCTAACTGTGGTCTCAACTTCACATCCCAACTTAATCCTAACTTTTGACTCCCTTGTTAGTCAAGAATCTGTTTACATCTGTCTTTAAAAAATTCAAAGGCTGTGCCTCCACTGCTGTCTGAATCTGAGAATTCCATAGACTCACAACTCTCTAAGAGAAAAGAAAATCTCCTCACCTGCATTTTAACTGGGTAACACCTTATTTTTAAACTGTAATCCCTAGTTCTGGTCTCTCCCATAAGGGAAAACATCTTTTAAAAATCCATCCTGTAAAATCCCCTCAGGGCATATATCTGAATAGGATCACCTCTGATTATTCTAAGGTCCAAAGGATACAGGTCGAGCCTGCCCAATCTTTCCCACAATGGACCTCACTGCCCCACTCCAGGTGTCATTTACATAAACCATCTCTGAACTGCTTCTAATGTATAGATCTCAACCCCCTGGGAGAGGGGTCCATCGGTTCCACAATCAGTCAACTAATCAACAGGAATGCAGTCTGCTTCAGCAAGTTTTAACAATTTATTATGAATCTGGGTATGGGTTATCCAACAACACCGAAGTTAAACTCCCTATGTATTCTGGAAAAGCTATGCAAATACACTTAGAACAAGACAATTTTTTAAATGTTTCTTAAGAAATAGTACTGCCTTAATTACAGAATAAATCCAATAAAATGTAATAAGTGACATTATGGATAGCAGGTTAACCCAATGATATTTCCTGAAAATCAAAGTCGTTTACTACACATTTATCTCTTTCCACCTGCATTTCAAGGTTAACTAAAATAGTTAGTAATGTCCTATCTAGCTTAGTTAATTTCATGCTGTGAAGAGTGCATTGTTCTGATTTATCTTTAATTCAATTAGCTCAGCAATGCAGGAATGCAGCCTGAAGCCATTTTGAACACAGTGTTAATTTGCAATTTAAAGCCATTTTGTTATGTTACTTTGTATTAAGAAGCCATTTTGTGGTTAATAAAAGCATGCATAAAAATGATTATTCCTGACAACATTTTTATTCCAGATTTTAGATCCTCAATGCAGTGATGTCCTTTCTTAAATAGGATGTCTAAACCTGTACACAATATTCTAAGATACAGTGTCACAATGGTCTCTACAGCTATTGAAAAATATCTCATCCATTTGCCTTCCTAATCTCTAAACTGTACCTGTATGCTAACTTTATACGATTCATGTGCCAGGCCTCTCAGATCACTGTGAGTCTCAGAATTCTCTAATCTCTTTCCAGCTAAATAATATGCTGTTTTTCTGTTCTTCCTGTCAAAGTGGATATTTTGATGTTTTCCCACAACATACTGTATCTGCAAATTTTTGCCACTAAAAACCTATGTATATCCCTTTGCAGAATTCTATATACTCTTCACAATTTATTTTCCTAGCTATCTTGGTGATCGTCAGAAAATTCAGTAGCTGTATGATTAGTTCCTTCATCCAATTTATAAATATAACGTGGTACGCCAGCACTGATCCCTGTACTAGTCCACTTGTTACAGCTTGCCAATTTAAAAAGTACCCATTTATTTCTACTCTGTGTTTCATGTTAGCTACTCTCTATCTGTCCTGTTGTGTTACTACCCACATCACAAGTACTTATTTTGTATTGTAACCTTTCATGTCTCAAATAACTTCTGGAAATCTAAAATATGCTGCAGCGAGAAGTTTCCTTTTATGCACCTTGTTTGTTACTTCCTTAAAAAAAATCCAGGAAGTGAGTCAAACATGATTTCCCTTTCACAAAACCATGTTGACCTTGCTTTGTTGCCATTGGATTTTCTACATGCCTCATTAATCCTCCTTAATAAAAGATTCCAGTATTTACCCTATGACACATGTTGCTCCACCTGGCCTTTAGTTTCTGTCTGTCTAGAGGAGTCACGTTTATTATTTTCTAAACTGATGAGACTTTTCAAAATCTAAGATATTTTGGAGAGGTAAAACCAATACATCAACTAGCTCCGCAGCCATTTCTAAACCCTAGATGATGTCCATTAGGACCTAGGGACTTTTATACTTTTATTCTAAACGCTTTTTTCAGTACCCTGTGCTTGTTGAATGCAATTATTTTAAGTTTCTCCCCTGAATTTGTCTGCTATTCATCTCCATTACTCCCAGCATTTAGTATGTCCAAATATATTATAATCAGATGTAAATTGCAAAAATATATACATCACATAGAGTTTTTTTCCATTATTTGCATCTGAAACTCAGGTACTGAGAAGTTATTGGTTAGTCCTGGCATCCAGCCTTATGAGCAAAGTTAGATTATGAATGATTCATTTTGTTAAAGATCCTATTTTCTTTCCAGCTTCCTCCGATGATGACAGCTGGATTTTGTGCTGCTGGCCACTGCTCTGTTGGCCACTGCTCTGTTGACCACTGCTCAGGCAGCTTCTCAGCACAGGGCAATGGGTTTTGTCTTAATTATACAAATTGACTTTAAGTAAAATATTTTTGCTAGAAAGCGCATGACCATGACAAGGCACAGCTGACATTACCTGTAAGTGTGCAGAAATTCACAATGGCATTTTTCAACCTGCCTGGCATAAAACTGACAGAACCAGTTGACGTCCCTATTTTATAATCTGCTTGATCTCCTGAGAGAAAGACATGTGATTGTAGTTTTAGAGCTTTTGGTTGGATTTTTAGACAGACTAGACAGCAAGAAACTGATCCCAATGGCAGAACCACAGGACACCCTTTTAAGGTGATTGACAAGATAACCAAAAGCAACCTGAGGAAACAAAATTCTTAGGAGGTGAATGCTTGAGGGTGTTGTGGAACCAGATTCGATAATAACATTCCTTCAAAAGGGAATTGGATAAGCACTCAAGGAGAGAAAATTTGTAGGTTTACAGGCAAGAAAGAGTAGGGGAGGGGATGGTTGGTGGGACTAAGTGGTATGACACATTCACAATGGAAACTATTCCATGATTCTCATTTAAATTCCCTCTTGGTTAGTTCCTCCTTTTCAGCCTCCCTGCCTCATTGAGCATTCTTCAGTTTGATTGGTGGAAGAGCCTTACTGCTATTTGAAGTGTGCAAAATGCCATACATCCCTGCAGTAGAATTCACATTAACACCAGACGACTTGGGGTCTCTACACAAGCCCATTGAAACTCTTTGGGAGACTGTGTGTGAGATGAATAGCCATTCCTTTGTTCCACTTAGTAAAATCCACACGATTATTTTCTAAAGCAGCATAGGGAAACTTCACCTGGAATTTCTGTGTGGAATCTCCAGCAGCAAATTAGCAGAACTCCTAGTGAAATGAACTTTCCTGTGTAAAATGAATGTGATCTCCCGTTCAAACTAAGTCTAGGAGAAAACTATAGAAGTTCAGATCCTTTATTACTTTAATCATTTGTGCATTGAAATATTGTTAGTGATTTGGAATTTGTGGGAAAATGGCTCTTCCTTTCTCATTTGAGATGTGTTAATGCCTATTGCTTCCATCTTTTCATTCCTGCATTCAGGGTGACCAGCAGCAGACCATATCATGATGTATATTGCATTTTATGTAATATAGAGAATATTAATGATTCTTTCATGATCATTGAGGACATCAGGGAATACAATATTAGTCAATAGCTGAATTCAACATTGTGTAAAACAACAATGGAATTAAGAAGGAAAGATATGTTTTCAGTACATGAAAGGTAGTTTAACTGTACTGTAAGTATAGGTTAACAACTTCAATTGCACTTACCAGGCCCAAAAGTTGCAGCCATATTGAATAAGAAAATAAATGCCGCAACTTCACGCTTTGTCAATGCCAAGTCTATCAATGTGGCTATAGCAGTCTTTTAAAGAACAGGACAAGTCAAATTACAGCTTTTGGATTTCCATCTTTGATGGTGTTTCTACATATTCTGGAAATTACTGAATTATTTACACACAGTAACTAAGTAAGTTAGGCATTATTCTCAATGCAAAATCTGCATGATATATTCAAACAATTGTGAGTAACAACAAACAGTTACTAGAAGTTTATGACTAGTCATTTGTTTCAGATCTAATATTTATTGCACAGTTTCTTGGAGCTCAACTATAGATTTTTGGAAGAGCTTCAAATTCCATGGTTGAACTTATAGAAAATTAAACTTTTCAAAGTGATCAACTGTTTAATGATATTAGAATGAAATTGAAATAACCACATGCATCCTTGGATTTGATGTTGATTTTCAGTTTCACTTGATGAAGTATTGAAGTATTGTTGCATTTTATACTTCTGATTTACTTTTCCAAGGGCAAGTTTGCATTAATTTTCTTTTTGAGTGAAGTAGAAAATTATGAATCATTTTAACTTTATTTTTATTACAGGGCTATAATGGAACATAAGGAACTGCTAAAGGTACCGTGGGATTGGCAGATAGGTGAGAATTTATCTTTCATATCTGTTATCCAGGAGTAGTAATTCATTTAGTTTTGTTGGTTAAGGTTGAAAGTATGATGAGTGAATAAAACAAAAGGGTTTGATGGTTGTCGGATGTGATGAGGTTATATAATTGTAGTCCTTCTGCTGCCCTCTTATATTCCTCTCAAATCTGTGCATATTCATTAAGCTGGCACCTGCACTATCTGTTCCACTTGGGTTTCTTGTAGTCAATGACTCACCACTCACTGATCCTGACTTTACAGTAACCTCTAAAGTTTGCACCGTGCCAGGATCTGAGCTAGTGGTTCTGGAAGTGTCAGATCAAGTGACTGTGCTATTTCATCAGTAATGCCATGCTGTCTTCCTCCTGCATGGTTTGCATACCTGAAAGCAATAAATCAGAAGTGTATATTGGGCTAAGGAAAAGAGAGCCATGATCACATCACCAAACAGCAGAATCAGAGTGAGGTGGGAGTTGAGAAGGGCCACACTGCAGTACCATGTCATCATTCCAAATGTTCTCTGTGACAGACTCTCTCATAGCTGGATTTATTTTACAGAGTCATTTCCTCCATAGCGTTCCAGAGATACAGGCATTCTCATCCCCACCCCTTCTGCTGTGCCAAGTGAAAGGGGAGGAGCAGCAGCAATTGTGTTGTTTGGTATTTGAGTGATTATGGCTCCCATAGCTGAGTCTGTAAAGCCAGTGAGAGGTAGATGTGGAGCGATTATCATTGGAGGGGGATATCCTTCGGAGAAGTCAGGTATCCTTTGGAATTGACAAAACTGGCTTAAATGAATACACAAAGTGGATGCACTTAATCTCATTAACTTTATTGGAACCCTCAACAAACTTGTAAAAATCAACTGTCTAAATGAGCTGTCAATCTGCCAAGCATCTAATAGACTTGCTCTGAAACCAGGCATTTTCAAAAAACTGTTTCTACTTCACTGAATTGACATACACTTGAGGGTGTGTATTACATAGTTACTGCAACATTACTGATTTCATAACCATTCGTTATTTCATAGGGTGCCTGCAACTTTGCTGTCTGATTGACAGCAACAAGTGGTTAAGGATGTGTTGATGTAGGACCATGAAATCTAAACGCCTCTAGTTATAGGGTATTATGCAGTTGAAATAAATGTGTATTGTCATAAGTCATTATTTAGTTGAAGGAATGCAAATATATGAAATGGTTTTATTTTATGAGTTACATTGTCTTTCTAATAGTAGTTCAGTCTGCAATAGACTCTTAGTTTATATAAGTTTGCTTACCTCATCTCTGCATAGTCACGTGTCCTGCCCATGGCGGGTACTGGGTGAACTGAAATGGTAACTGTGAGGACAGAAGGTGATATGCAGTGGGTATAGATTGGCCTTATTTGAAACTAAATTAGCAAAGGATCTGCAAAGTGAGTAGATAGGTATACGGTGCCATGGTGAAAATGGGGAACTTGAGGGTAGGTGGGAGAATGAGATGACACAGGTTGGCATGGATGATGTGAGAGGAATGTGTGAGGATGGGAAATAGGGGGATGCTCAGGCTAATTTTTCTTTTGTTTTTAAACTATAGACCAAGTTCTGGATCATCATGGTAGCTGCTCCTGTCAGTTTGCCTGTGCACCCAGTAGTCTCCTCAGTTCTTCTGGAATCATCTCCGTTCCCCAACTCCTAATATGGATTGCATCCCTAGGTCAAAAAAAAAATCAGGGCAATTATTTTTAAAGGCAAGGTTCACAGGGTCAGGAATTCTTACAATGCTGTGCATTTGACCAGAGATCAAAAATCTGGGCCTTCGTCTCTTTCTCTATATTCACATCCACATGACTTATATAATTGAACTTAGAAGCGCTGTATTTGATCTGGTGCTCCATTTATTTTGTTTCTAACTGCAGGCAATTGAACACTAGCAGTCACCAGCAGTGGCTTTTCATTCACTGCAACTTTCCTTTAAAAAGGATGGTTTGCCTTTAAGATCTAGAAGCATGACGAAACATGTGCTAGCCCTGTAAACATGATCATGGGTCACTTGTGGCTGAAGACACAATCAATTCAATAAAAAGGCAGGATACCTGCTTTAATGGGACCAAGTGTGGGTAGGTCATGATCCCCATGGCTAAAAATACAGGTAGTTCTCATATAAAGCATGTTTCAGCAGCGTAATTTGGCTAACGTTGCTGAAGAATTAGGGAATGGTATTTTCGAGATTGCTTATTCTCTGTTCACAATAGCGCAATGCCAGCTGTGATCGTTTTGCACGCTTCGTTCTGCTCATGCACCAATGTCAGCTGCCATCAGAACATGTGGGAGGTACAGCACTACACATTCAGCAGTTTCTCCTCAAAATTAAACTAATGAATGTTCATTGCTGTCTGTCTGAGACCAGAATATTCTTGCATAATTCCTGCAGGACTGCATTACTCTTACACATACCATTTGCCTTTCTAATTTGATCTTGTACCTACATATCACACAACCTAAACCAATCCTCAAGAAACAATCAGAAGACAACCAACCATAGCCATCCACTTCTGCAACCATAACTGTACCGGAAGGTGATGATGTAGATGGCTTTCTGTCCCTACATTAACAGTATTTTTTCAGTGTTAAATTTACTTTTGTTAATAAATATGATTTAAACCTTCATTTAGGCTGTACTTTGTGTTAAGCTTTTAGGTGATTTTTTGAATAATGGTGAGTGTTATTTTTTGGTGGGCTGCCCCATACCCCACTTTTCCCATAAGCCCCGTAATTTCTATGAAGTGATTTTCCATTAAGTAAGGTTTTGCTAGAACACAACTCCGACATTCCAGGAGAACTGTCTGTAGGGGAATGAGAAAAGACTTTGTTGTATTTTTTTTTATCTTGAGGGCAAATGCTTTGTTCTGCATTTGTCCATCATTTGACAACTCTGTAGGGTGTGATTATCTCAAATTTCAAAATAACTAAAAAAAATGAAATCATAATCATAAATCTAAATAATGATTGCATACTCCTCGTTTTGAAAAAAATGTCCCATTCAATGAAAAAAGAAAGCTTTTTTATGGCCATACTAATTCTTCCACCTAATGACTTTTATACAGGTTTGCACTGATTTTTTAAATAGATATTTTTATTAAAAATTTAAAATTTTTACAAGTTTACAAAAATAAACAAAACTCTCAAGTACAAACATTGATATACAATTAAATCTTAAATATATAATAACCAAAATTTAACAAAAGAAAAATACCGAGAAAGAAAAAAAAACAAAACTCAACTAACTACTAATCTAACCTATAACTAACCAGAGTGTCTATTTAAGTTTCTTACATTATTCAAATAAGAGAAAGAAAAAAAAAGCAACGGATAACACAGAAATTGGGTAGTGAGATACATGCTCGGAATGTGTTAACATCAAACGTAACAAAACCCGTATTCGTGCGGGATTCCTCTCCCAAGGGGCCCCGGACCAGCCAGGTTCACCATCTCAATTAAATAAAAGCCCTTGTTAGGATAGCCGAAATATCTGTATTCATATAATTCAAGAAGGGCTGCCATATTTTAGGAAATAATTTGGTCTTTCAGTGCACCATATTTGTAAGAAAGTCAAGGGGAATACATTCCATAATTGATCTGTGCCAATTTGAAAGTCCGGGGGCCTTCAGCCACCCAGTTTACCAAAATATTTTTCCTTGCACAGAAAGAGAGAATAGAAAATAGTCTCTTCCCCACTTTAATTTCCGTTCCTAAAATTTCTGTCAGGGTACTTGCTACTTTAGTCCAGTATCTACGGATCTTATGACAGGTCCATAGGCAAGAGTGCCCACCTCTACTTTACATTTGGGACACATTGGAGATGGTCCTGCCTTAAATTATGCCAATCGATCCGGTGCTATATGGGCCCTATGAAGTATCTTCAGCTAGATAGCCTGAGTTCTGTTACAGATAGTGATTCTTCTGGCGTTTTCCCAAATGTCATTCCACGTTTCTATAGAGATTTCTAGTCCCAATTCCTGATCTCATGTTTTAAGCAGATTGTCCATATCTCCCGATACTTCATCATGTAGTAAATGATAAATAGTACTGATGGAAAATACCCCCATTAGTCGTAGTACTCTACATTCTGTATATGATTTATAAAGACTATCTAATAACATAGTCTTCTTCTGTATATAATCTCAAATTTGGAAGTATCGAAAGAGGTCTCCATTAGGTAATCCGAATTTCTGACGCAGCTGTTCAAAAGACATCAGGACCCCATCTTTAAATAGGTCCCCTAGACATGAGATACCCCTGGATCTCCAGAGTTTAAAAGTGGCATCTGTAAACCCTGGTTGGAAAATCCATGCTCCCACTATCGGCGCATAGGGGGATGTTTTATGTGAGTTGCCCTCATTTTGCCGCATTATATTCCAAACTTTAATTGTGTTTAGTATTATAGGGTTTTTACAGTGATCGGTAATGATTTTCCTCTTGTCTGAAAATACGAGGTTAATAAGTGGGCATTTTACTTGAGGAGCCTCGATGTCCAGCCTTGCAGTGATTTTGAACTGAATCTTATGCTGGGGATAGGGTCATGGATGGAATTTCTTCTCTTACAAAGGGTGGTGAATCTGCTTTACTGCAGAGTGCTGCTGACACTTGGTCTACTATGGCAGACAGATTTTTAATCAATAAGGAATCAAGAGTTACAGGGAAAAGGCAGGAAAATGGAGCTGAGGACTATCAGGTCAACAGTGATTTCATTGAATGGCAGAGCAGGCTTGAAGGGGCAAATAGCCTATTTCTGCACCTGTGTCCTATTGTTTTATGTTCAGTCATTTTGGGACAGGCTTCATTTGTTGAATGCTAGTCTACCATGAACTACTGACCTCCAATGCCAGTATCCCTTTCCTAAGATATTCCAGGCATGGTCTGACCGGTGCTTTATATATCCTTAGCAAGATTTCCTTATTTATATACATCATTCCCTTTGAAATTAAGGCCCACATTCCATTTGCCTTTCTAACTTGTATGTTAGCTCTTTGTGATTTATACATGAGAGCTTTCAAATCCCTCCTGCTGCAGTTTTCTACAGTTTTTCTCCATTCAAATGATGTTTCAATCCTCTATTCTTCCTGTCAAAATGCATCACCTCACATTATATTCTATCTATCAAGTTTTTGTCCACTCAATTTGTCTATATCCCACTTTAAACTTATTTTGTCATCCTCATCACTTGCACCCCCTCCCCCCCACCTATTTGTGTCATCTGCAAACCTGGGGACAGTACATTCACTGAACTCCTCCAAGTCATTAACATATGTTATAATTAATTGTCCTCCCAGCAATGGATCTCTGTGGCACTCCACTAATTACAAGTTGCTATCTTGAAAATGCCTCCCTTATACCAATTCTTTGCCTTCTGTTAGTTAGCCCATCGTCTACCCATGCTACTGTACTTTCACCACACCTTGGGCTCTTATCTTACTAAGTAGCTTAACATGTGGGACCTTATCAAGCATCTTCTAGAAATCCAAATATATTGGTTGGTTTGTTTTGCCTTTATTATGCTTGTTACCTCTTTAAAGACACCTCATTTGCTTGTCAAGCATGATTTACTCTTCATGAACCCTTGCTGACTCTGTTTCTAAACGCTCTGTTATCACATCTTTTATAATAGATGCTAGTATCCTGCCAATAACAGTTTAAATAAACTGGCCTTTAGCTAGCTGTTTTATTTTTTTCTCCTCCCCTTTTTGAATAAAGATGTTACATCAGCAGTTTTCCAATCCTCTGTTACTTTTCTAGAATCTAATGATTCTTGGAAGATTACGACCAGTGCACCCTCTATTGCTTCTTGCTTAACATGCTAGAATGCATCTCATCAGGTCCAAGGGACTTATTAGTCTTGAGCCCCATTAGTTTCACTTGCGTTTTTTCTCCAGTGATAGTTACTATATTAATTTTCTTTCCCACTTTTACCCCTTGATTATTGATTATTTTCTGTAATGCTATTAGTATCCTCCACCATGAACGCAGATGCAAATATATGTTCAACTCCTCTGCCATTTCCAGGATCCCCATTGTTATTTCCCATGCCTAATTCTGTACGGGGGCCTATACTCACTTGGTATCACTTCTTATGTATTTAATCAAGCTCTTGCTGTCTGTCTTGATATTGCTTAACATTTCACTCTCAAAGTTTATTTTCTCCCTTTTTTGGCCGCCTTTTGTTTTTAAAACTTTCCAAATCCTCTGGCTTACCACCAATCTTTGTTACATTGCATTTTTTCTTTTCAATTGATGCTACCCTTAATTTCCTAGATTAATCATGGTTGCTTATCCCCTTACTAGAATCTTTTCTTCTCAGTTGTGTATATTAATTATAATAGATGAGAAAATAGTCCTGGTATTCCAAATTTACTTCAGCGTAACTTGAGTTTTGGAGAAAATGTGTTTTTCAAACTATTAACAACATGAAAATAGGATTTTTTTGGCACCTCATAATCCTCTGAGCCTTGAAATTGATGATTTGGCTTTAATAATTTAAGAGTTATTTTTAAGAAATTGCATATTATTTTAGCACATATCCAAATCAAATGAGTTGATGCTATTAGTGTGATAACTTTGGTGGTGCTAATGCATGCTAGTGATTGAATATGTAGAGTAATTTTATGAAATGTTACTGAAGCTTGGAAAAACTGATTTCATTTTCCCTATTCTGATTTTTCATGCCAAAATAACATATTAATGGTGTGCTATGAAGACACTTGAGTAATAGAGACAAGATAAGACCATGATTTAGGTTTTAGTAATGAAGTGGATTGGGTTAGATTGCCACATCATCAAGGTGACATGATAACTAATGGAAACTAATTCTTGGTGATTGTCATTCTCAATCAGTGTTCTGATAAATCCTCGCAGTCAAACTGATGTTATGCTTCCGTGTAACACCACGATTATCATGTTGTGTAATAACACACGAGCTGCTTGTCCTTTCCTGAACACTGACAGAAGTCTGCTGTGTCCAGATATTTATGAGATGATGGATGAAACTGAGGCAATCACAATGTGTTGATTCAGTGGATAGAGCATTATACCTGATGCCATAAAGTGGCAGTATTTGGGATTTTATCTGCAGTTGCTCAAATGCCACATTTTTACTTTCACCAATCTTGTCAGGAGCAGACACTGAAACTCAGTGCTTCTTTATAAGGAAGGGTGAAAAACGCAGATAGTAAGTCACTGCAGACAGGTTGCAACACTTCCAGATTATCAAACCAAGAGCTGAACTGGCAAATATTTGTGACCAGATTATCTGTCTGTCTGCCAATCCTTCATGGAAGCAGCAGGTAAAGGTCTAAGTCAAGAGTGTCGTGCTGGAAAAGCCCAGCAGGTCAGGGAGCATCTAAGATGCAGGAAAATCGTGTTTCGGGCAAAAGGCTTCAGGGAAAGATCTAAGAATATGCAAAAATCACAAAAGCAGGAGAACAAAATCTATTCATAAAATTCCTGCACATATTGTGGGAAGCTTTCTTATTCTTCCCAATGCAAAGAAATTAGGAGTCTTAATTTTTTACTCACTTAGAGTAAGCATACCAGTTTCCCAGGGCTGTGTCCAGAACTCCAACAACAGCTGATATTTCTGTCATGTCATTTTGGCTCATGCAATCTGAGAATGTATGTGGCAGCTACTTTGAAGAGGTGTTAGGTCTTTGAATGTGTTATGCTTTAATGACCTCTCTACAAAATTAGCCAGCGACTGAGCAGAAAAAGTGCAAAGCATGCACATGTCTCAGCAGACCTCAGACAACTCATAGCTTGCTACAGGGAAACTGAGGCCAGATTTCAGTAAAATCTCAAGTCTTCAGTTTCTACAACAGAGTGTAATAGTTTCAGATCCAGAATCAGGCCCTGAGGTTATTTCTTCCTCTATCTGCCAAATGGAAGGACATCCATGAATATAGTCCCCAGATTTTCTTTTGTCAGTTCTGAAGATGAAAATTGACCCTCACATGAGCTAATTAGAATGTATCACGTGGGGCAACCATTCTGTACACCCACAACTGAGTAGATAATAAACACAAAAAGAAATCACTGGAGCTAAAATTGAAAGTGTTGTTGGAAGAGAAGTTAGGGTAACACATCAGGTAAGTTTTCTTAAGCCTGCACTCATAAATGCTGGCCTGCCTGCCCACTTCCAGAGCTGATCAATTTATTGTGTATTTTCAGTACTTTCTGCTTTTTGGTGCTAATTCCTGCTATCACTTCTTTCACACAGTAAGCCCAAGAGAAAGCAATAACTACAAAATTGTTATTAATTAGGACAGGATAACAAAAACGCATCAAAATCTAAAGACTCTTAATACAGGAAATTACACGCATTCAGTGCCAAGCACTACCACTCAGTTTAAGTCTTTTTTTTCTTCTTTGTTTTTTGTGGGATGATATTGTTGCTGGCAAAGTGAGCATTTGTTGGCCATTCCTAATTACCTCTGAATCTATTAGCTAATTCAGTCATTTCAGAGGACATTTAAAATGGAACTACATTACTGTGGGTCTGGAGTCACATGTAGGCCAGCTTAGTTGAAGATGGCAGATCTTCTCCCTAAAGAATGTGTGTTCTTATAGCAATACGTTTATGGTCACTGTTTCTAACTTCCAAATCTAGATTTAATTTTAATTGAACTGTAAATCACCCGTTACTGTGGTGGGATCTAAATCCTTGCTGCTAGAGCATTAACCTAGTCTTGTGGGTTGCTGGTCAAATGACATTACCACTACACTATTGTCTAGTGGAGAGACGTGTTCTTGGTTCTACAATGAACATTAACATCAACTCAGATCAGTCAGGCTGTCCCTTCTTGAACATGGTGTAGATTCTTATTTTCCTACATATTCCATCGCAAATAAGATTGCCAATTGCCAAATTAGAAATTGAGCTTTTTTATTCTTACTAACTAGGAATCATCCTGAAACAGCCAAACTCATTTTGTATGGAATCCTACAAAAAGTAGAAAGCTGAGATTTTTCATCTTGTCAATTCGGCCTGAATACAAGGTCATATACCAGAAGTGAAAGACGCAGAGCCTCCCACGTCTATAGTTATCTAGAAGTGACAGTGTTGCAGTGATAATGGCACTAGCCTGGTAATTCAGAAGCCATGCTACTGTGGTGACAGGGAGTTCAAATCCCACCATGGCAACTGATGGAATTTAAATTAAATTAGATTATTAATATCTGGAAAATAAAGCTAATCTCAGTAATGGTGGCCATAAAACTACCATCTCTTGTTAAAGAAAAGCCCATTGCGTTCACTAACATTGAGAAGGAAATATTCGATCCTTACCCAGTCAGGCTGTTATTCAGAAACAAAAACAGAAGTTGCTGGAAAAGCTCAGCAGGCTTGACAGCATCTGTGAAGAGAAATCAGAGTTAACCGGTGATCGTTGCTCAGAACTGACCTATGTGCAACTCAAGATTAGAGTGGTGCTGGAAAAGCACAGCAGGTCAGGCAGCATCCGAGGAGCAGGAAAATCGATGTTTCGCGCAGGAGCCATGCAACTCTACATACATTGCAATGTAGGCAACTCTTAGTTGTCAACTGAAATGGCCTTGAATGCTATTCAATTGAAGGGTAATTCAGCCTTTCCATCGACATCCACATTTCACAAGAGGAAAAAAAAGATGAAAATTTGCTTTAAGGTAGTGTTCACATATTTTGTTTAAAACTTGTCTGTTCTTAAAGAAACTTAGTTGTTAAATATCTGCTCTTTAATATTCATCAGCATATACATATGATTCTGAGAAAATCGATTTTACAAAATTAAAAATTAGAAATTGGAAAAATATTTAATCAGATTTTTCTTCCTTTGAAGTTTTTTAAATCCCATAATAGTAGTGTTTTAATCTCATCCATTATAAGTAATCATACCTAACTGTCAATTTTAAAAGAAGAGTATAAATTTTAATGTTAGTGAGTTTGTCCTCTATTTTAATATTATAAATTAGTAATTTCAATGAGCAATGCCTTATTACTTCTGATGTGTGCTTTCGCCTTCCTAATCAATAACTATTTGCAAAATACTTTGCTTTTTTTAACAAGGGAAAGCTAATAAGTAAAATTAAGCTGGAAACATTTGGGAAGCATTATGTTGTAAAAGTGATTCTGAGTGATGAGTCAGGTGGTTACCTGGGCATGCAGAAGTCCAAACTTTGAATAGCAAAATGAAACATTTGTCTTTTACTTACTTTTCCCTCATTAAATCTGAAACAGTCCCATTGGATTCCACAATATGTCCTCAAATTGTGATTTTTTTTTCTCTGTTTTGTATCACTGGTTATGCCCTTTGGATTATAATCATTCAAACTGGAAGTGTTCATTAAATAATCTTATAGCACCTATTGAATAGGTCATTGAAAGTAGCAGCTTTAGCTGCATTCTAAGAGCTTTGAAACTGCACCGATTATGTTTCTTTTTCTCTTTGGAAAATGTCCTAATGACTTTTTCTGCTCTCTTCTCCAGGACTTCTCTATATTGGTTTCAGTGCCTGTATGTTTGGTCTATACAGCTTCATGCCTGTAGTCATTAAACGAAGCAGTGCCACCGCTGTCAACCTCTCCCTATTAACAGCAGATATTTACAGTCTATTTTGTGGGTTATTCCTTTTCCAATACAAGGTATGTTAATCAAATTTATTATGTCACTGGGCTTTGTTATTTTGAATGGCATGGCAGAAAATAACCTGCTCTTCCACTGAAAATGATCTGTGAACTGTGTGCTTTGTAGTTGTTGTAAATGCAAAAGTGAGATTAGTTTTTTCTGCACAACATTAAACAGTGGCATTCTGTCAATTTAGTTTTATGGAGAATGCAGCAGATTTGTCTATGTGAAACATGGCTTACTGTCCTTGTCAACATCATGTAATAATGCAAATCTATCTCTCATCATTTCTGTCAGAATGAGTGCTCTCATGCTGAGTAATTGACTCATTATGTGTTTGAGAATTCTGAGGCCTGAGGTATGATTTCTGTTTAGAATTAGCTGCTCATATTAGATGAGACAATGGTTAGGACAGTGCCGTTAACTTTCAACATTCATTGAACGAGGGAGAGCTGAAATCACTTAATAGCTGCTACATCAAACTGTGATCTCCACTGAAAAGTATCTAGCTGCTGTGTTAGATGAGGAAGGTTAATAACTTAATGTGGTGTCAAATAATCTGCTGGCACTTGCCACCTAGGCTCATACGTTGGACAATGCATTGTACAGCATGTGGAACCATACTCCCTGTGACTCAGTCTTCAGAAAGGAGATAAAGAAATTTAGTAGAAGTGGGAAACAGCAATGCAATACATCCTACACATCATCTGTGCATTGTGATTCTCCACTGAAATGAGAAGTTTCTCAGAGGGAGAAAACAAAATGCACCGAATAAGTCACTCTCACTTCGCAGAGAAATATTCTTTCATGTAAGCTGGAGTATGCTTGATTATTCTCTATCTATTGAATCAAAGTTTATTTTAGAAATTGCCCATTTCAAAACTATGTGCTCTGATACCATTCCTCCACATGAATAGATCATTACTTCCAAAATAAACTGGCATGATCCCTTTTTTGTGTGTAAAAAGAGAAACATAATCACAAGTGACTTGTTTAAGAGTAGCACTGAGATCTGATCACACTCCACTCCCATTGTATAAAAAGACTGTAAAAGAATGAAAAAATGATGCATTATGAAATTCACATAGTTAAGATAACTGGGCTGCATTCATTTTAATTATATGGAGCATATCTTGGAGTAATGTACGGGATCGATCTTGGTAGAAGCTCTATAATACTTTAAGATAATGACTAGTCTGAAGAGACATTGGAGTTCTAAGAATTGTGCCGTTAGTGTTTCGTTCCACAAATTGGCCTCAATGATAGCAATGTAGACTTGCGATTTCTGAACTGAATTTTGTGCTGAATCAGTAAACCATACAAGTCATGAAAGTCCTACGTTGGTTACTAATAGAGTTGCTGCAGGGTCCTTTGATCAGGATTGGAAACTAATTAGGCAAAAGTGAGGACTGCAGATGCTGGAGATCAGAGTCTAGATTAGAGTGGTGCTGGAAATGCACAGCAGGTCAGGCAGCATCCGAGGAGCAGGAAAATCAACGTTTTGGGCAAAAGCCCTTCATCAAGAATAAAGCGGGGAGCCTCCAGGGTGGAGACATAAATGGGAGGTGAGTGTGGCTGGGGAGAAGGTATCCAAGAGTACAATAGGTGGATGGAGGTGGGGATGAAGGTGATAGGTTGGAGAGGAGGGTGGAGCGGATAGGTGGGAAGGAAGATTGGCAGGTGGGACAGGTCATAAGGATGGTGCTGACTTGGAAACTAATTAGCCAGAGGGCTTGTTTCTAATCGCTAATCTTTGACTCGTGATGGAAACACATATCTGTAAATATCAGGTAAGTGTATGATTAGGCTCAACTCTGATGTGTTCCACATTTGAGTAGCCTGCAGACTTTTGTTGAGACCAACAGTGATGACTGTTGTTCACCACAAAATCTAGTCCATCTTTTATCACCACAATTGAGGTATAATGAAAAAGTAGAGTGTTTAGCTCGTATGTACAAATTTTATTTCTACGACTTGAAAATGTTTAGACAATTTGAACAGTTTTCATATTATTGAGAAGTTTGATGTTCAAGTCTCTGAATGTCAAGAAGACCTCAGGTATTGTGCCGTCATATTAAATTTAGACATTGAAATGCGCATACTGTATTCAGCAGAGCAGCATAATGAAAAAGAAAGATGTGTGGTGATAGTGACACAAGACTTGATGGTCTAAGACATAAAATACTGCACACGTTGAGTGATTTCTCAGTAGGACATTAGCAATTATTGTTTCAGGGAGATACTGTTTTACATTTTATTTCTGCATTGTTTATAAGTGGAAGTAAAGACATTGATGTGTGTATTTCAGAGTCTAGTGTAAGAACAACCTGACAATATCTTGCACAAGCTTCAGTCTGCCTTATCTGATTGGAGTTGGCCATTCGAAACACTGCTGCTAAGCTGAGACAAACATTTCAGTTGTATAAGACACCAGACCCTGAACCCTTGAGGCACACAGGGCTGGTGCATCATTATATAATGCCAATGCATTTCCTGACAGTAATCAGATCTTATGTTTTAATTTCTTTGTGGCGTCAGCCACGCCTCAGTTAATAAGACTCTTCCCTCTGAGTCAGAAAGAGCCAAATTCCAGTTCAGAGACATGAGTACTGATGATACTGTGTGGGAGGTCAGCTCAGATGGGGTGGTGTTGTTTCAAATAGATGTTAGAATTGTAGGATGGTTACAGTGTGGAAGAAAGCCCTGAGTCTCATTGGCCCAGTGTTAGCTTTTCACTGTGCCTCGGTACATGTGACAATAAATTCAATTAAATTCAGCTTCTGCAGGAACAGTTCAGTTAGTCTGAACCCCCATCCTTTTCCCATATCCCTATTTTTCTCTTTCCAGTAATTCACAATTAACTCTACCTCCAGCACATTCTCAGTTGTTTAAAGAAAGATTTTTCCCTATGTTGTCTTTGTTTCTTTTCTCCACTCATTTTAAAACTCGTATTTAGTTCTCAATGCCTTCTGCCCATGAGAAAGATTTCTTCCATGATACTCAGGGCAAATACTTCATGAAGTTGAAAATATCTATCAAATATGCTTTCAATCTTCTCATTCATAAGTAAACTAATTCTACCTACTCCAATCTATCCACATAACTGAAGTCCTAACTGCATTAATTGTCATAAGTCTTTTCTACAACCTCTTTAGCTTTCCTAAAGGAGTTTGCCTAGAACTGGCACAACTCTGGACTTGAAACTGAACCATTGTTTTAAATGATTCATCATAATGTCCTTGCTTTTGTATTCACTATTTTTTATATATATAACTGAGGATTCCCTTTAAAATTGCTTTCTCAACAGCTATGCTATTTCCAACCTTTTATGCACAATTATTGTAGTGATTGTAATGAGGTCAGCCGAGTAGAATATGAGTTTTCTAATTGGGGCTGTTAACTTGATCCAGTCAGGGAGCCCTGGCTGACAGATATAAACAGGGATGTCAGATGGTCTGTCTCTCGAGAGCTGGCTCTGAGGAAGCCAGACCAATGGAAAGTACGATGCATGTTTAAATAAGGGGTGACTTGGGATACTGGCTTCTGTGGAGCTATTTCATTTATCTCTAAGTTTCTCTGCTTAGAAATGTGGTTTGTATTTTATTTTGCCTCTCCTCATATAAAGTATGCAAAAGTATGATATTGTCCATTTCTGTTTTAAGTTTTGTCTGCTATGTGTGATCCCATTCCCAGTGTATTTAAAAAAAAATTGTTAGGATGTAGCTGTCCCTGGCTAGGCCACCATATGTTGTTCAGAACACTTTTAGAGTCAACTACATTTCTGTTGTATGGAGTCACATATAGACTAGACCAGTTAATAATGGCAGATTTCCTTCCTTAAAGGACATTAGTGAACCAGATAGGTTTTTATGACAAGCGACAGTGGTCACGTGGTCAACATTATTCCAAATTTTTATTGAATTTAAGTTTTACCATCTACTATGGTGGGATTCAAACCCATGTGTTAGGGACTAGGCCGGACCACCCAAAACATTCTTAAGAAGACAGCCCAGACCATAACTCCGCAATTTGTTTCGGTAAGTGTACAGTGAAAATTACCCGGAGTGAGGTAGCTAGGTTGACTACCAGCCAGAAGTCTAAACTCACATAAACACAATACTAACTATACACATGCAATCATGCACAACTATATGCAAATTCAGGCCGTGGCATACCCTCCACTAAACACCTCTGTATCTCATTTGAGCCTTGATAGCGCTTCGACAATCACATTTTCGCGACCTGTCGCATGCACAATTGTCAATTTATTGTTAAAAGTTAATTCACAAAATTTCACAATGAAACACAAAGAACAGAATAAAGAACTCCTACAGAACTCAGTCTATCCAAATGACACTAAATTATGCTGTTCTGATTATACACAACAGTCCCACTAAGCAACCCCCCCCCCCCAAAAATACAGTAAAAAAAAGTAACAGATGCTTACTAGTTGAAGTCAGAAGGGCAGAAAGAGAGAGAGAGAGAGCCTGTTTCCACACAGCTCACTGTTGAACTCCCCCTCTAGTTCTGGACTGAGCTGCCTAGCTAGAGAGCTGACCACTCCCCTTTCATTATACATGTCACTTCTAAAACATGACTACTTTGGCCTGAACTCTCATCTGTTTACATATAAACAAAAAGGCCTCTCAGTACCCTTTAATCTCTGTACCAAACCAGTCTAATCGGAGCCGGGAGATGTTTACGACCCGCCAGATGAAACCAAGGACATAGTATCCTTGAGAAAAGGATCAGCTTTTAGAAAAAAGGGACCAGCTTTGTGATACCTCCCCCCTTAAAAAACACCCATCAATATCAAAAGATGGCTTCATTTTTAAAACCCTTCAAACAAACTGGCCAGAAGTCTAAACTCACATAAACACAATACTAACTATACACATGCAATCATGCACAACTATATGCAAATTCAGGCCGTGGCATACCCTCCACTAAACACCTCTGTATCTCATTTGAGCCTTGATAGCGCTTCGACAATCACGTTTTCGCGACCTGTCGCATGCACAATTGTCAAATTGAATGGCTGCAACAACAAGCTCCATCTAAACAGTCGGGCGTTTTTGTCCTTAAATGTTCCCACAAATGTCAATGGGTTACCATGAGTGTATACGATTGTTTCAGAAGAATTGCTGGTAGTATAAACATTGAAATATTGTAATGCCAACACCAAGCTTAAAGTTTCTTTCTCCACCGTTGAATATTTCTTTTGATGAACGTTCAGCTTCCTGGAAAAATACCTGTTGGGTTTTTCCGTTCCCTCATCGCTGACCTGCAGGAGCACTGCACTGACACCCACATCTCTAGGATCGTTAGCCACCTTGAAAGGCTTTGTGTAATCTATTGTGGCTAATACTGGGGCAGTGTTTAACACAGGTTTTAGGCTGTCAAATGCCTTTTGATAGTCCGCTGTCCACTGAAACGTCTTGCCCTTTTTTAACAACTCGGTGAGTGGAGCAGCCACACTGCTAAAATTTGGCGCAAATGTTCGGTAAAATCCACACAATCCCAGGAGCCTTCTTGGAGCATGAGTTCTATCTCCTCCTGAACCTATGCCAGCTTTAGAGTGTTATGCTTATAAGGATGTTGCTTAATCAGAACAGCATCTCTTATCTCTACATCATGTACAATTACGTCAGTACATCCCAGTTTATTTCTGCATATCTCCCCATGTCATAGTAATAAGTCATTGAGGTCTTTTTAATTTTCTTGTGGAAGTTAACTCAATAATTTATCCCAATTTTTGACAACTTGTGTCCAGCTAACTCTCTAGCTCTACTTAATCGTCCTCTAAAATTTGACGCATAGTCCAAATGCGTGGTCACTGAATTCTGACTTAAAATTGATTAAGGGGAAACTATTAACAGTCCTCTTAATTCATGCCCAAAAATTAATTCAAATGGACTGAATTTGATCAATTCATTTGGTGCATCTTTGATCGAAAGAAGTACAAATGAAATACCTTCATCCCAATCATCTGGATAATGCTGACAATAAGCCCTCAATGTGGTCTTCAGTGTTTCATGCCATCTCTCTGACATTCCCCGCGATTCTGGATGGGACGCAGTAGATTTGAATTGCTTTATTCCCATGTTATCCATAACCTCCTTGAATAATTTGGATGTGAAATTTGATCCTTGATCTGACTGGATCTCTATTGGTAGTCCATATCTCGTAAAAAAATTAAGTAATTCTTCTACAAGACTTTTACCTGGGATGTTGCATAATGGGATTGCCTCTGGAAATCTTGTCGGCCCATCCATTATTGTTAATAAACTTATGCCCACTTTTTGTTTGAGGTAGGGGACCAACGCAATCAATCAAGACTCCTGTGAAAGATTTGTCAAATGCTGGAATAGGTATTAAAGATAGAAGTTTTATTACTGCCTGTGGTTTTCCGATTAGCTGACATGTATGGCACGTCTGGCAAAATTCAACTACATCCTTGTGTAATCCAGGCCAGTAAAAATGTCTTTGTATTTTAACTTGTGTTTTCCTCACCCCTAAATGACGTCCACATAGTAGCTCATGTGCGACTCGCAGCACCTTCTTTCTATACCCTGCTGGCAAAACAATTTGATGAATCCCTGCCCATTTCTCATCTGCTTGCATGTGTTTCCTCATTAGGGCATCATTTGTTAAGTAATAACACACAGGGATGTATTCACTCTCCTTGTCTATAAATGCCTTTTTATGTAACTGTTTTAAGTTCTCATCTTTCTGCTGTAATTCAATCAACTTAGCAGAGCTAAGTAAACATGCATGTTTACCTATTTGCTCCTGCTCTGTCCCACTTATCTGATCAAAAAAAGTCTTGGATGAAGCTGTCAGCATCCTTTTCTGAGCCGTCTGATATCTCCTGCTTCAACTTGTGCGTATGTAATCTTGCGACCACACAATCAGAAAAGAATTCCTGAATAAAGATCCTTAATTTCTTCAGTTGCCTGCATCCACTGGCTTTTCAATTAGAGAAGGTAGCCTACCGGTGAATCAGTGAAATCGTTTGCAAGGACAAATTGTATCCCTGGAGCTGAGAATTTACCCAGTACTCCTACCACAAATTCTCCACTCTTCTCTGGACTCTCTAGCCTCACTTGACATAATTGAACGCTTTTTGTCTCACCATAGATCCCTGTTACCAGTACCTTTTTTAGCAATAGTCCTTCAGGAGTACCTATCTCCTCATCTTTCAGCATCACAGACTGAGAGGATCCTGTGTCCCTTAATATTGTAACCTCTTTATCTGCTACTCCTGGCCTATATGAATAAATTTTACCCTTGCTTGTATATTTTTTAAGCAAATCTGGCATTTCCTCCTTAATCAACCTCTGATCATCTTGTACATTCTGAGGCAGTTGTCGAAATTGCCTTGTGCTTTTTGTTACAAGTCCAACAAAACTCACAGGTGTGTCTGGTTTTTCTACATCTGGATTTCTCCTAGCCCACCAATACTGTGATTTTTTTGTGGCCCATTTTATTACAATGAAAACATTGGAGTTTTTTAACACCTTTGTCCCCCTCAAGGGTTTCTTTTTTTACACCGTGCTAAGTTATCCTTATGATCTTCACTGAGATCTACCTTTCCCTTTCCATGTGAGGATTTCTCTTTTCCCCAATTTTTATCCCTCATGCACTGAAATTTATTTTGGAAGCCAAACCGAGTTTTATGGACCAGCTCATTATCATCAGCCACTTGAGCTGCTAACCTTGCCATTTAAACTCTCTGCTCTTCCACATGAGTTCACACTACTTCAGGCAGTGAATTTTTGAATTCCTCCAAAATAATTACCTCTCTAAGGGCATCATAGGTTTGCTCAATTTTTAAAGCTCTTATCCATCTATCAAAATTACTCTGTTTGATCCTTTACAATTCAATATAGGTTTGAACCTGGGTCCCTCCTTAGATTCCTGAAACATTGTCTGTAGGCTTCTGACACAAGCTCTTATGCACTTAAAATGGCTTTTTTCACCCCCTCATACTCTCCAGATGCCTCCTGTGATAGGGATGCAAATTCCTCACTAGTCCTACCTACAGGTTTCATTTGGATCAACAAAACCCGCATTGCCACTGGCCACTGCATTTGTTTAGCAACCTTTTCAAGTGAGATGAAAAAGACTTCCACATCCTTCTCATCAAATTTAGGCAATGCTTGAACATTCTTAAACAGTTTCTCACTAGGCTTCTGACTACCAGGAGCTTGCTCCTTCTCACTCTCTTCCTCACTAAGCCTACCTTCAGCCTTTATCTCCTGCATTTTGAGCTGACTTTCCTTTTTAAGCGTCAGTTTTTGAAGTTCTTGTTCTTTCTCTTCTGTTGCTCCCCTTTTTTAATCTCTGTTCTGCTGCACTCTGTTTTTCCCTGTCTTCTGCTCTCTCTTTTTCCCTCTCTTTTGATCGTATCTCAAACTGTTTAATTTCTGCTGCCCTTTCCTTATCTCTCGCCTCTAACTCAAGCTGCTTCATTTGCAATTGAATTCTTGCCAACTCTATAGATTCTGATGGTTTCTCCAGCAAGTTTAAATGCTGAGCTACTGCTGTAATTATCTCTCATTTCCTCATAGAAGCAGGCAATTCCAATTCCAGCTTGTCAGCTAATTCCTGCAGTTTGTTCTTATTCACCTTTTGCAAAACTTCCAAAGTCACCGCATCCACTTCCAGAAAACTTTTGGCGACTGAAGGAGGCATTACTATCCCAAGTTTTGTCTATCCAACAAAACCAACACCCGAAATAAAGACACTAGCACCTACCACTCGCTGTTTAAAACCCTGCAAAGAGCCCCCAATCTGTTGTGGACTAGGCCACTTAAAACATTCTTGAGTAGGCAACCCAGACCATAACTTTCCAATTTGTTTCTGTAAATGTACAGTGAAAATTACCTGGAGTAAATTAGCAAGGTTGACTACAGGTCTTAAAATAGACAAATATTTAGTCACAAAATTGCACAATGAAACACAAAGAACAAAATAGAGAACCCATACAGAACTCAGTCTATCCAAATGAGACTTAATTAGGCTGTTCTGAATATACACAGCAGTCCCAATAAGCAATCCTCTTAAAACACAGTTAAAAAATGAAACAGTTGCTTACAGGTTGAAGTTAGAAGGGCAGAGAGAGAGAGAGTCTGTTTCCACATAGCTCACTGTTGAACTCCCCAAGTAGTTCTGGACTGAACTGCCCAGCTAGAGAGCTGACCACTCCCCTTTTGTTATACAGGTCACTTCTAAAACATGACCACTTTGGCCTGAAGTCTCATCAGTTTACATATAAACAAAAAGGCCTCTCAATACCCTTTAATCTCTGTACCAAACTAGTCTATTCAGAACCAGGAGATGTTTACGACCTGTCTGAAAAAAAACAATGGCACTGTATCCTTGAGAAAAGGATCAGCTTTTAGAAAAAAGGGACCAGCTCTGTGACACATGTCCCCCAAACATTAGCCAGAGCTTCTATGTTGCTAGCTCGTTAAGAATCATATATGTCTCAATGAACCACGAACCTTTTGGTTCTGAGGAAAGAATGCTACCACTAACCTAATTGATATTACCATCTCGGAATCTAGAGAATTTTCACTTCAGTGCAATGGAGTCATGCACCGGTGGGTTTCCTTATTCACCTTTTGGTCTCCTGCTTTTCTGTCGGTGGAAGGCCATGAAACAGTGTAAACAATTATTCCACTGTTACTCCAGGTTTTCTGTTTTCCTTCCACCAAAACTGGAGATCAGGGAAACCTCTTGGAGACTGATCTCCCGTGTTTTTTGAAACCAAGAAAAATAGTATTACTTTCCCTATCTTTTGGAAGCAGAGATAATTATGATTTTTGAGAGCAGCATTTCTGATAAATCTGATCCTCATGTTGCTCCGCAGTACCTCTGTGTGGTTCCCTATAATAAATGAGTGCACGAAAGAATTCTAACTCCAGCAATAAATTGATAAATAGCCACTGTAATAAAGAAGGAGTGGCCGTGTATTAAAAGCTGAAAGAACTGCAGATGCTGTAACTCAGAAACATAAATAGAACATTGCTGGAAAATCAGAGGCTGTGTATTGTTGGATTCAAAACAAATACATTTCTCATGAAGCAGAAATTGCAGCGAAAATTAATTGACAGTGAAATCGATACTATGAAACATCCACCGACAATCTTCCTCCAGTCCTTTCAAACAAAACAGAAATCAAACAGCGAAATGCTATCTTTAAAATGAACCACCAAACTGTCTGTAGGAAATATGTATTTCAGCAAGATTTGGCCCCAGGTCTGTGATCATGCCAAAGTATAAAACATTGCACAAGTGAGACATTATGCTTCCAATACCATCAGTTGGAACCTTCCTGCCTCCTTCAGCTCAAAGATTTTCTGAAGGTAACTTGCTGGAAGTGTGAATTTGTAAACAGGCGTCTGGAGTCTTTGAAATCAACAGTCTATCTCCTTAACAAATGAGATGTAAGGATTCAGAAAAACAGGAATGACATAACAAGAATGAATTGAAGTCTCATCAGCTATAAAAAGGGAGCTAAAGATTAATAAGGTTTGAACTAAGTCAGATAGACAAAGGGAAAATAAAATTATTTTAAATTTAAAGTATGCATTTTAAATTCTCTAATCATGGTTTACTACATGGAAACCAACAGTTTAACTTATTCATGTACTGGGTCAAAAATGTTGATTGAAATTGAATTAATAATTAGTACATTTCTAAAAGGTACTATACTCTGCTAATCATAATTTCTCATGGTGCTGTGATAGTGTCCATGTTGCTTGACTAGGAGGCCCACGTTCAAATTCCACATGTTCTAGAGATGTGTAAAAACAACTCTCAATTGGTTGATTAGAAAGTATCCTACTCCACCAATTATATCCCAACTGTGGTGAATTAAATGGTCATTTAATGTGCCAATCTGTTCTGCAATTAATGATGCAGATAAAGATAATGCTTTTATTAGGCCATTGGCAGATCAGGATATATCAAACACCAAGTTCTGAAGGGTTGCAACCTCATGTACTCTCTATCCCAGGGGGTTGTGAAATTTTTCAATCCACTTGTTCAGACACCTTGTCATATATCTGTGAAATTGAAATTAGGTCTCTTGGCCCAGAAATAGGGATACTACCACTCTACTGCAAGAAGGATATGGATACTTCTTTGTTGCAATACATTGAAGGAGAAGATAGAAAGATTTTTAACCTCTCAGGGAATCAAGGGATAAGAGGAACAGGTGGAAAAGTAGAGCTAAGGCTATTGATGATCCACTATGATCATGTTGAGGAGGTTCTTGTGGCATGGTAGTAGTATACCTACCTCCAAACCAGAAGCCCAGGTGCAATTCCCACCTGCTTCAGAGGTATTTCCTATCATCCCTGAACAGATTAATTGATTAAATGAATAGTCTTTTAAAATGATTGAATATGTTTGTAGACTCATATAGTTTACTGCTCCTAATTCTTACGGAGTTAGGCTTTGATTTTAGAATGAAATGGCTATTATAACAGAGCTCACTGTATGTTATACCTTGATTAGAAAAAACACAGTTGTGATAGAGTTAAGGAAGGACAGGTAGATAGCAAAGCTCTTTCAGTCATTACCTGGGAGATTTAACAACTTCTGTAGGTTTTTTTGCTACATGCTCAGAATATAGGTTTAGAATTTCAGTTTCAAGTCATCAAGGGTTATTTTTATTTGTGCAAGAGAGACTGCAGGGTTTTTTTGGCAATTAGAGTAGAGCATAAATTAAATCAGATGAAGCATAATCACTCGCCTTTCTATATTTCACAGTAATATTTTCCTCTTTGATTAAAGAAAGTACTTAAATGTCATAATAATGGTTTTCTAATATTTCACAAATACAAATTAGACCAGTTTGAAACATGCTGATCTTTTTAATTGTATCTTTGTTGGTGGCGAAGTATAAAGTGACATTTTAAATACTGTTTCTCTATGTCCTGTTTTCTTGATGTTGTATAGGTGGCTATTATTGTTTGCTTTAAACCAACAATTAAAATGTCATACATATTACTAATTACAATGCATAGTTGAAAACTGGCAAATCTTCCCACAAATGACAGTTGCATGATAACAAAGAAAATCTCGCCTTAGTTACTTTAATAACATAAAGTTAGTTCATCTGAACATAAGCATGAATTTCGATCCCTGGTGGAGAGAACAGATTTGAGCCAATTCCCAGTTCTTAAAGCCTGATATAGGAAAGGTTGCCCTGGATCTTTGGATTTTCCTTCCCAGGGTGTTAGCTAGAGTCAGGCCTGCAGCGTTAGAGAGAATTTGACAGCTGTGTGGACATGGGCTATGGGAAAGAACAACCTCTCAGTTAACACTTTGCTGTAGTTGACTAAAAAACAAGAGCGTCCCCTTTCAAATCTCCCACGATCTCACCTTCCCACCCATTTCCATTTCCCTTCCAATATATTCCAACCTATGCCCCTCCACACACTCCATGATCCTTGATACCCTCCGTGTCAAACTTTGCCCCCTATTCTCATGCATGGTCTTCTCTAGCCTCAATGCCAATATGTACTGCTCTATCCACCCCATAACCATCCACAGCCCTATGCCAATCAATGTTCCTCAATCATCCCACATGGCTCTTTATCAACATAATAAAGATTTGATTTTAGTTCATGCTAATGCATGCAACTCACCTACCACCCTCTTCCCTTAAAAGAAATCCTGAAGAAGGGTCACTGAACCTGAAATGTTAACTCTGCTTTCTCTCCACAGATGCTGCCAGACCTGCTGAGTTTTCCCAGCAATTTCTATTTTTGTTTATGATCCTTTTTCTTTATATCTTTGATGTAAATTTGTTTCATATCCATCATGGACAGACCTCAGAACTCATGCTGAGATGAAATAACATTCTTATTAATGTATTTGTTATTTTCAATATTCACTGTTAAAGAAGCACACACTACATTGAGCTTCTTCTAATCCCTTTGTAAAAAACAAGTGTTTTTAATGTGTATCCCTTCTTCAAAAGGCTTCATAAGCTGTTAATCAAAGTTTGGAGCTGTTAATCAAATTGTGAACCAACAGCCACCCCACTTTGATAATAATAGGTTGCAAAATCAGTCATGCAGCTTTTGTCCTGTAATAATATCCCTCAGGTTGAAGTCAACTGACAGAATGAAATATCAAGCACTGTTTATTCTTAAACAAACTGAAAGTTGTTTTCACATCTTTTGAAAGTTTGCAAAAGTTGATTCTCAAATGTTCACCTCCTTCACATGTACCATCTTTATGTTTTCTTATTACCCTTCCTTTTATTATTTTCATCCATTCTGTCTTCTGCTCCACTCCTAATTGTAAGTCACAGACCTGAAAGGTTCACTTTGTTTTTTCCTCAAAATGTTCTGATGCACCCACTGGATGTATCTGAAATGTTTTGTCTTTGTCTTAGATTTTATTATTGAGTTTTACATTCACATTCATATTTTTGTTAAAATCAGTGATTGGAAAAGTTTATGCTTGTATGTAATCTATGCTACACTTAATATGTCAGACAGGCTGTCCTGGAGGCAGCAATACTACTTGTGGCATGGGGTGTAGTTTTCTTCTGGAGAGTTATCCTTTAATTATGACCCCTAACATCATGAATTTAGATAGTGCCTTTAATATGTGAATTGTCCAAAGAGGAGTACGAGGGAATGTAGTCCAGAATTGTGGTTGAGTCAAGGAAGTTTTTGGATTGACCAAAACACGAATGAGAGAAGACTAAGGGATGGAGTGCTAAGGGCTGAATTACCTAATGTTGTGGCAACCAATGAGGATGGAACAAGAGTGAATGAATATGTAAGATGCAGTTTTCAGTTTATAGCTTAACAGGTAGCAGAGTTTGAGAGGGGTAAACCCAAGGAAGGATTTGAATATGTATATGAGACTTTAAATTTGAGGCATTGGCAGGCCAGGAGGAATGCGTGTACAAAGATAACGATGGAATGTGAGGTTAGGATGTAGGTACCAGCATTTTGACTGTGTTCTAGTTAATTTATGAAGAAAGATGGAGGGCTGAATAGGACAACAGTGGAATAGTTATATTAAAGATAACTAGAACATACTAGCAGTTTCAGCAGAAGATTAACCAGTCAGGAGCAGAAATGCCTGATTGGATAACAGGAGAAGTAACTGGCCTTCAGGGTGGAGAAAAGATCCAAGGTTAGATGTTCAAATCAGGGTCTAATAGGGCATTGTGATTGTGACCAGTTTGAAATAGTGATATTGAGGGAGTGTTAACGTTTGGTGAGGATACAAAGCTTATGATTAGGGACTGAAAGCAATGACAGTCTTCCTAATGTTTAAATGAAATTATAATAACTCCCATACCAAAATGTCGGGTAAGAGATCGACAACACAGACACAGTGTGTATAAAAAAGGAATGTATGTGTTAATACAGTGATGATGTAGAAGATGATGACCAGCAGCAGTCCATGCCATCAAGACTCTGAGTGGAGAAATAAGTAGGAGAGAGCTGAATCACTGAGCTCAATAGCATGTAAAATAGGGTGTAAATAAAACTCCTGAGAACCAAACAACAGTTATTGGCAAGACAGAAACCTGAATGCCAATTTGGAGCTACAGGGAAGGAAAAATATACAAAGAGGAAAGAATCAGCAACAGAGTTCAAGGAAAGAAAATGAGAAGACATACCTGGGCTGGAGCTGTACTGAAGCCTGTGACAGCACCAGTTACATCTATGACATTGCAGTAACAGCTCAAAAACACAGAATGCTCTCAGAGGGCAACACTAGAAATTGTGGGAGAATGGTTCAGTGGTTAGCACTGCTGCCTCACAATGTCAGGGAACCGGGTTTGATTCCAGCCTCGGGCAATTGTCTGTGTGGAGTTTACATATTCTCCCCGTGTCTGTGTGGGTTTCCTCTAGGTGCTCTGGTTTCGTTCCACAGTCCAAAGCTGTGCAGGCTAGGTGGGTTAGCCAGGCTAAATTGCCCATAGTGTTCAGGGATGCGCAGGCTGGATTGATTAGCCATGGAATATTCAGGGTTACGGGGATAGGGTAGTGTAGTGGGTATTGGTGGGATGATCTTCGGAAGGTCGGTGTGGACTCGATGGGCCAAATGGCCTGATTTCATGCAGTAGGGATTCTATGAATATCAAAGAACATCAGGTTTTCATACCAACGCAGGTAAGCACCAGCTAATACTTTCCAGTTGGCAATTAAGCATATAGCTGACATTGCCCTCATAAGACTGAGGGTAAAAGAGACTTCTGCTTATTTTGAATGTTAAAAGGTGTTATGTTTCCACTAGTGGTAATACTGAACAAGTTAGATCCCAGGGTTGAACCAAATAGACCCATTTTTGCAGTAACTTCCCATGGTGGTCATTCGCTGATCATGAGGCTATTAATGTTCTTCAACTCAAGAACACAAATTTATTGCACAGAAGAAATTCAGAGCTGGATATGTGATTATGTTGAAAGATCTTCACATAAGCAGCAAAACAAAATTGCAACCTGTTCCCAGTAATAGGTAAAAACAATGACTGCAGATGCTGAAAACCAGAGTCTAGATTAGAGAGGTGCTGGAAAAGCACAGCAGTTCAGGCAGCATCCGAGGAGCAGGAAAATCGACGTTTCAGGCAAAAGCCTGAAACGTCAATTTTGCTGCTCCTTGGATGCTGCCTGAACTGCTGTTCCCAGTAATAAGCTTTTCAGATGCTCAATCCCAGAAAAATATCTAAACTCTTGAATTCCTTTGTTAACTGCCTCTTTCTAGTTCTCATCTTGGAGTACTGAGACAATTTTACAACTTATTTCCAGTTCTATTTGCCTTAATGACCTTTTAGTTATGATGACTTGAAATCTTCTGTACAAATGGAGAGCTTGGAGATTTCACAAACTAAAACCCTTCTGCCAGGTGACTGTTATTCTGAACTGAAAACTTGATTCCATTTACCTGAAACCAAACTTAACAAGTGATCCTCGTCTGTTTTCTATGATTGTCATATACTCAACAGTATAAACATTTTATCAGTTAACTTCACAGGTGTCATCTAAGGCCCATAACTAAATCAAATACTTTCTTACAAATGATATATTTCATTCACTGTTCCAAATGATTTCCTAATCTCATCAAAAAAAGTCATGAAACTGTTACTAAAATCCATACACCTCATTTTTAAAACTCCAGTATTCCCAATTGATACTTACACCTTTATCACAAATTCAGTTGTTCAGGTCTAGACTGATTGGTGCTGAAAGCATACTGTGAGAGGTTATGAATTAGAATTAGATTTCATTGTCACGTATACTCAAGTACAGAATTACATGAGTGCAGTGAAAAGTAAACAATGTTACCATTCCCAGCACCATCTTATATAAAAGGTACCAAGGTACAAAATCTTAGGTACAAAATAGAAAAATAACAAAACAAAGTTAAAAGTTAAACATTACAGTCCCTCTTAGTATAAAGTAGAAAAATTAAGAAGTAAATTAAAAGTTCAACAGTCTTTCTGAAGTGTTTAGCCGTGCTGAGCTCACACTCCCAACAAGGATTCAGTCTGCTCCACCTTGGCCCACTCTCTGGGAGACCTCTTCCAGTGTCAATAACATATCCTCAACTCTTTAAAAGGAAAGAAAGCTCTTGAGGTGTCTACTCGGGATGACAAGTAATTACCCTGAGATATGACCCATATATTTTCATTGTCATGCTGGGAATATTTGAGGTTTAAAGAGTTCTCAGAAGGGAACACTCAATCTGTCTGAGGATGCTGTAACACAGAGGATGAGTAATTTATATCCCCAGCCAGCAGTTCAGTTTTAGACTGTGAAATTTGGCAGCATAGCAAAGCCTGAAACTCTTAAAGTGTCAGTCAGAAGGCTCTGGCTATTTTGTCCATGAGACAAACTGCACCCTGGTTCTAAGGATGTCAGTGCAGGCATGATATGCATGTGCCAGAATCATGCAAAAAGCACAGATTGTGAAATTAAATCAGTCTTAATGTTGGCATGGCTAATCTGCTCTTTGGGGGCTCACAAATCCTGCTAATTCCCTTTCTTAATCACTCTCCATTACATTGATTCAGCTGTACATAGGATTGGACCAGCTGTGCAAACTGATCAACACTTAATGGGTTCAGGTGAGATGCTTATGAATGCATATACTAATCACAGAATTGTTATAGGACAGAAGGAAACCATTTGGTCCATTGTGGTTGAATGAGCTGAACTCCAAAGATGAGGCAAGTGTGACTTCCCTTGACGGTAGCATTTGACTGAGCTTAGCATCAAGGAGCCCAAGTGAAATTGGAGTCATTGGCAATCAGGGTGAAAAATCTCCTCTGTGTGGGGTCATACCTTGCACAAAGGAAGACGTTGTGGTTGTTGGAAGTCAGTCATCTCAGCTCCAGTACATCACTGCAACAGCCCCTCAGGGATGTAGGGTCCTAGGTTTGACCATCTTCAGCTGCTCCATCAATGATCTTCCCTCCATTACACTGTCAGAACTGGAGATGTTTGCTGATGTTCAACATCATTTGTGGCACCTCAGGTAGTGAGGAAATCCATATCCAAATACAGTAACAGACCATGTCCATATGCAACAGAACCTGGAGAGGTTTGGACTGATAAGTGGAAAGTAGTATTCATGACTCATAAGTGCCAGGCAATGCAATGACCATCTCCAGCAATAGAGAATCTATTTGTGATCTCTCAATGCTCAAAGACATTATCGACCCTGATACATATTACCATTAAGCAGAAATGGACTACATATAAACACTGTGAAGAGAAAGTCAGAGGCTAGGAATTCTGCAGCTACTAACTCATCTTCTTTCTCCCCAAAGTCTATCTGACATTTGCAAAGCACAGGTCAAGAGTGTGATACAACACTCTATTTGCCTGGAGGAATGCAGCTCCAACAACACTCCAGAAATTTAACACCTTCCATGATAAATTGACCCAACTGATTAGCACCACCTTCACCATGCACTTCCCTCCACTGAAACACAGTGGCAGCAGTGTGACCTATCTACAAGAAGGCACTGCAATAACTTATCAAGGGTCTTTCAATAGCACCTTCCAAACCTTTGATCTCTACTACTGACAAGGACAATGGCAGCAAATGCAGAGCATGATCACCTGCAGGTTTCCCTCCAAGTCACACACCATCGTGACTTGGGAGTATTAACTCCATCACTTTACTATTGTGGGTCAAAATCCTGAAATTCCCTTCCTAATAGCCCTGAGTATCACTACATCCCAAATACTGTAGCATTGAAAATGAAATGACTGTGCTGGCACTTCAAAGAAGAAACTTACTTTGTGCCAAACCCCAACTTGTTTTCATTCCCCTGCATATACTTCATTTGTCAGAAATGTTAGAATCCCAGATCAGATCAGCAAACAGTATGTTCCAATTTGGCTAGAAACCTTTGTTTTTCAAGTAAATCAGGGTGTGAGTCCAAGTGAGCGTGCTAAGTGAATAAAGCCACAAGATTCCGTGATTTTGAACAAACAACAAAAATCTTTACTGTACAACTTCAGAACAAGAATACGATCTAGAATACATGCACAATCTATTTCTAACACCCAGAGTTAACAAATAGTAAATATTGGAATAACACCACCCCAGATACTGACAGAGTAGATCATAAAAACTTATCAAACTTCACAAGGATTACAATTCTTCACTTTTGCAGATAGAGTCATAGAGATGTACAGTACAGAAACAGGCCCTTCGGTCCAACTCATCTATGCTGACTACATTTGCCAGCACTTGGCCCATATCCCTGTAAACCCTTCCTATTCATATACCCATGCCTTTTAAATGTTCTAATTGGGAAAATTGAGGACTGCAGATGCTGGAGATCAGAGTCAGAAAGTGTGGCACTGGAAAAGCACAGCAGGTCAGGCAGCATCCGAAAAGCAGGAGAGTCAGCGTTTTGAGCATAAGTAATTGTACCAGCCTCCACCACTTCTTCTGGCAGCTCATTCCCTTAACACACCACCCTCTGTCTGAAAAAGTTGCTCCTTAGGTCCCTTTTATATCTTTCCCCTCTCACCCTAAACCTATGCCCTCTAGTTCTGGACTCCCCCACCTCTATTTATCCTATCCATGACCCTCATAATTTTATAAACCTCTACAAGGTCATCCCTCAGCCTCTGATGCTCCACAAAAAACAGATCTGGCCTAATCATAGAATAGAATTGTAGAATCCTTACAGTGTGGAAGCAGGCCATTTGGCCTATACACCACCTCTCCAAAGACCATCCCATCCAAGCCCCTACCCTGTCCCTGCAACTTTGCATTTTCCTATGGCTAATCCACCTAAGCCTACATGTCCTTGGATACTATGAGTAATTTACCATGGCCAACCCCACCTAACCTGCACATCCTTGGGCTGTTAGAAGAAACCGGTGCACCGCAGGAAACCCATGCAGACAGGGGTAAATGTGCAAATGCCACACTGACAATTGCCTGAGGCTAGAATCAAACCCAGGTCCCTGACACTGTGAGGCAGCAGTGCTAACCACTGAGCCACTGTGCCACCTCCCCCACCACTGAGCTACCATGCCACCCCTTAAAACTCCTTCTCAAGTGCCATTCCATCAAAACTATCTCAACAATTGTTCCCTTCCTGAGTCCAAGCTCCCCAGGACTTATAATCTACATTACAGTACTCATCCATAAGCATAAGTCCAGCTCTTCACCAACATCTAGCCTCACAGATCCAGTCCTGCACCCAAGATTCTTTCCCCCAAGCTCCAATCTTGCTCAGCAGCACCTGGCAAATATTGCTTGTATGCTTTTCAGTGCCTCTTTCAGTTACACTAAGGTGTTAATACTCCCAGGTTTCTTCCAACCACCTTACAGCTTCCCCAATACAAAGCCAGTAATCTTCCCACTTGCTCAGTTCCCTAAGACTTCTTATCAGTCCTGACTCCAACACTTAGCTGCCGACTAATTTCTAGAGTTTGGTCACAAGTTAGGCAGCAAAGAGTCATCCAACTGCCCTTGATTCCTCACTGAGTCCTTTGCATAGAATATGTGTAATTCAATTGCCTTCCGAAAAACAGTTAACTGCAGCATTCCTAACCTGAAGCCTGCTGCTATCTCTGTTTCCTGTTCAATTCCATATTGTTTCCAATAACCTATAAGCTCTGAAATTCTCTACAGTGAACCCTGAATTGTCCTGACTAATCAATTGGAAACTTGCAATAAATACCTTTTTTATTTCTGGCTAAAATTGAATGGTGCCAACATTTGAAGCAGCCAAATGCAGCATCCTTGAAACTGTGGACATTCGAACATTTACATCTTCACAGATTGCTGCTTGTCATTCCTTCCACCAATTGGATTAGTTTCTCTTTATAAACTCTGTCCAGATCCCTGATGATTTTGAATATCTCTACTGAATCTCCTTTTAATCTTCTCTTCAAGAAGTACAATGCGAAGTCCTCCAATTTATCTACATAACTGAAGTTTCCCATCCCTAGAAACATTCCCTTGAATCTTTGCTGCCTTCACATTCATCCTAAAGCATGTAGCCGGAACTAGACAGAATATTGCACTTAAGGCCAAACAGATATTTTAATATTTCTTTCTTTCTTTGGTAATCTATGTACTTATTAATAAAACTAGGATACCATATGCTTTATTATCTGTTCTCTCAATCCATCTTGTCACATTATTAATTTATGCACATGTCCTTCTGCTCTTTTAAGATTATACCATGTGTTTATATTGCTTTTTTGTGTTCTTCCTATCAAAATTAATTAGTTCACACTTTTTTGCATCAAATCCTGTCTGCCAATTCCGCTGATTCTTGATTCTGGTACCAGGTAGGCAGCACATTATTCTGCTGCCACAGGAACACTTGTTTTTTCCTCATACCACCAAATCTCCCAATATTGTTGCTGTTCCAAACTTCCTTATGTACAGCTGAATCAGCCGTGATGGCATGGATGTGGCACTAGCTACACTTCCCAGACAAATCATCACCATCATCAGTGTTCAGAACTGAATGCTGCCTTTTTATTCACTAATTGGACATGGGTGTTGCTGGCTGGCCAGCATTTTCTTGCCCATCCCTAGTTGCATTTGAGAAGGTGGTGGTGTGCTGCCTCCTTGAACCGCTGCAGGCCATGTCCTATAGGATGGCCCGCAATTCTATTAAGGAGGGAGTTCCAGCATTCTGGTATAGCTGTATACATTCTGTTCCTCGGATGCTGCCTGAACTGCCGTGCTTTTCCAGCACCACTCTATTCCAGAATCTGGTTTCCAGCATCTACAGTCATTGTTTTTACCTTGTATATTTCCATGTCAGGATGGTGAGTGATTTGGAAGGGAACTTGCAGCTTGTGGTGTTCCCATGTATCTGCTTCCCCTGTCCTTCTAGACGAAAGTGGTTGTGGATTTGGAAGGTGCTGTCTGAGGATTTTTGGTGCATTTCTGCATCTTGTAGATAGTACACACTGCCGCTACTGAATGTGGTGGTGCTCATAGATATGGTGCCAGTCAAGCAGGCTCCTTTGCCCTATGTGGTGTCAAGCTTCATGAGTTTCATTGGAACTGCACCCGTCTGGGCAAGTGGGGAGTATTTCATCACAATCCTGTCCTATGCCTTGAAGATAGTGAACAGGCTTTGGGAAGTCAGGAGTTGAGTTACTTGCCACAGCATTCCTTTCCTCTGATCTGCTTTATCTGGTGAGTCCAGTTGAGTTTGTGGTCAGTTGTCATCCACAGGATGTTGACAGTGGGGGATGCTATTGAATGTCAAGGGGTGGTAATTAGATTGTCTATTATTGTTGTTGGTCATTGCCTGGCATTTGTGTGATGCAAATGTTGCTTGCCATTTTTTGGCCTCTTTGACATTCATTGGCACTACCATGACTGACTCTCCCATTCTCAACATCCTCAATGTTACTACTGACTGGAAACTGAACTGGAATCACCATATTAATGCTGTGTCTACACAGTGAATAATAAAAAAAAAGTTCCATTGAATCTCGGTGAATAGATGGTGTAAATTAATATTTTGATTTGATTTGATTTTATTATTGTCACATGTACTGAGATACAGTGAAAAGTACTGTTTTGCGGGCTATCCAGATAAATCATACCTTATATAAGTACATAAGGGTAAAAGAACAGGATGCAAAATATAGTGTTACAGCTACAAAGAAGATGCTGAGAAAGATCAACTTTAATATGTGAGAGGTCCATTAAAAGTTTGATAACAACAGGGAAGAAGCTGTTCTTGAATCTGTTGGTACATGTTTTCAACATTTTGTATCTTCTGCCTGACAGAAGAAGGTGGAAAAGAGTATAACTGGTTATATTGTTAGGTTTTGAACTAATGAATCATGTCACTGATGATCACCTCAACTGGTGGTCAAAGGCAAGCGCTTTTAGCATGGATTTTTAAATAACAGTCAGATGAACTTTGGCCATTTATTTTTCCTCCCTCACTTAGAATTGCTGAAACATACACACACTGTAATATTCCTATGTCATTCTGACTTAGGCATACTACTCCACACAGAGTGTGGAGCTGACCAGTCACTTCAGAAAATGACTTTGAGGGGTTCCTGATCCCGGCTCCATTGATTTTAGCATCTCTTCTCTCAACTGCTTCCATTGCAAAGACTTACGGTGTGCATTTATGAACCTAGGACTGTTGTTGCTTCATTTTGCATCTCCTGCATCTCATTAATCTCAATACAGGTGTTCAGGAACAGATCTCCTTCATTTAGTGCAACTTATTTGAGACTGATAGGTTGACTGCACCAAGTGCTATCACACACACAACTTGACATCCTGCTAAATGCTCTGCCAGCCAGTAGTTCAGACCTGGTCAGGTTAACATTACAACCAAGGCTCACAAATGTGCGTGCTGCTAGCCTCAACGGGATTAGGCATAAAAGAGCACAAACTGTGTCCTCCATGGCTGAAAATGAGCAAAACCAATTGTCGCCCCTGAAACCTATGATTCAATTGTATCAGTTGATAACACTTACATTTTCTGCATGTACAATGTGTGAATTATAGAAATTCTTCAGCCATCAAATCTAGCAATAGCTTATTTAGAGACAATATTTCAGTATCTATAATAATCTGTATTCTTGAACACTTACATTATGAAAGTCACATCCTGTAAGGAGCTACATTAGTGAGTCAATTGGCTTTACTTAAGACATCAGGCTACTTCAAATGTGTCAGTTGTTATCATTGGTGCTTACTAAAAAAGCAAAACAAAATTATTTGTGCAGCATGTTATATTGGATCTTCATACTGCATGCAACATACAGAATGTAATCCAATAGCAGGGTACAGACAAAAATCAGTTGAAAGATATGGACTGAGAAAGTCAGTTGGGCTCCATGTACTTTTCGTTTCTGTATTAGGTATGCTTTCAAGTGAGAAAATTGTGCCCACTATGTTTCCAGCTGCTTCTGACATTGCCCAGTTGACACCCCACATTACATGAATAGCAGCATGGAGATACCAAACGTATGCCAGAAGCTTTTCTAGTGAGCCGATTGAGCTGTTAACATTGAATTAACACTAGTTCTAGAAATGTGAACCATGCTAATCACTCTCATCTCCAAGAGGAGCCCCCACTTGCGAGGTTCAAAGGGCCAATTGCTCAACTTGTAAGAGAGAGAATTTTAAATCACTTCTGTGGTTGATGGAAGTCTTCTGGATCTTTCTTTTTAAGTGATGTGGCAATTTACTGGGCTTGCAGGTCATGTGGCTGCATCATCACACGAAAGGCGGAGGGATTTTGTGACCTATCCACAGAAAGGCTGGGTCAGGGATGGGGCTTGTAGTTTCGATATCTCTGGGTTTGCAGGGAAATTGTTCTGAGGCTACAGGGAGCAGAAACTCTGCACAGAGGCAGGAAGAGCAAGAGTTTTCAGGGAGTATTTCTCCCACCTCCACCTCAGCCAGGAGCAAAGGACATTCAACAAGGGAGGCTTCACTGAAATGAAGACTTGCCTGCTTACCTCAACAGGACAGAGTGAGGGATCCTGGTGAATCATGACCCCTCTGCCTTAAGTTAGGAACTATCAAATTATAGCAACTAATTGATTGTCAGCTAGGAAGTGACAGTCTCTCATTAATTAAGTCCCGCATCCCAGGCAAGGCAATAGATTGAGTTTACTACTTTGCTCATAAGGACAGATGTTTTCCAAATCGGCCTGGTCAGATATATAGCCATACACTTATGGAACGTGAACCTAGGCCTCCTGGCTCAGAGGCAGGAACACTATCACTGCACCACTGCTCATAAGGATGAGTTTCAGATCTTTTCAAACCTCTAAAACCTAGATGTTATTTTATCCAGTAGACTAGTTCTGCCAGACTGTTAACTTGTCAGCTATCTGTTGAGCTTTTTTTTTAAAGTAATATCATTAATTTGCAAGAGTATCAGACACTGATCTTAACCGTCACTTAATAGTCAGCAATTCTACTATTGCTGAATTAGTGTCACAATTGAATTGTCTTTTACACATTCCGCTGTCATTTTGTTGAGTAGTTCCATCCTGTAATTGTCATTATTCCAACTGATAGGTAGATACTCATATCTACTAATTGCTTGTACAGTCAAGTTATTGTTTTGTAGTCAATAAATAAATAATTTATGAAATTGTCTGTCTACTTGGATAATTTGGCAAGAAAAGTTTCAGCCATTCTCTCATTAACTGTGACTATCCTAATTGTATGTCGGTAAGGTGAACCCAGAGTAACAGATCAATGATCGAACACAGCATCGTTTACCCCTTGATCCACAGCTATGTAATAACAGTCCAAATGGTTTCTTGAAGGCAAGGAAGAATGTATGTGAGTTTGTGTGTGTTAGAATATATGTATTAGCCAAGTCATCAAAACTCAAGTTCCAGCATCTGCAGTCATTGTTTTTACCCCATCAAAACTCAGTAGTCTTACAATAGGACAACTGAAGGACAAGCTTGGTCCAGAATGATAATCAAAGATGAGGTAGTGTATTGATAATGATAATGGACTCGTCATCCACCAGCCTGGATTCATGATCCAAAAACAGAAGTTCATTTGCAACAAAGGAACTTAAGTTTTAATTTCATCTGAAACACAGATCACAGAAACATTAAATTTTACCTGGCTCACTAATGTCCTTTAGGGAACAAAATTTGTCAACATGGTGTGGCCCATATTTGACTCCAGGACCACAGCAATGTATTTCACTCTTAACTGCCCTCCAAGTGGTTTAGCAAGCATGCAGTTGTAGTAAAGTTGTTGCAAGGGCAATAAGTATTGGTCCTGCCAGTATTGCACACCTTCTGTAATTGAAGAAAAGGATGATAAATTCACAGTAAATGATATTGAAAAGTGGAAGTAATAATGAGTGCTGCTTCAGTTTTCATTGAAGACACTATCAGACAGAGAATAAGTATAAAGGTTGAGAGGAATATTATGATGATTAGAAAGAGAAAAAACAACAAATAAAACCTGAGGACAAGGCGCTTGTGCCAGTGGACATTCGAGAAAACTAGGGAGAAAATACAGAGGCTCCAGTCACCAAATATATATGTTTTAAAAATCAATTTTAAAAAAAGGAATAGTATTATGGAATCCAATTCCAATCTTCAGGAAGGGATTTCGAGTAATTTTACTTAATATCTGCAATGAGAAAAATCCTAGAATCTTCAAGATCAAATGGCACAGGGAATATATTGACAAAAAATAGTCCTGATTAATTTCTAATATTTTAAACAATTTTATTGAATACTTAAAGAATCAATAAGAAGAGTAGACGCAGGCAATGCAATGAAAGCGCTATACGTAGATTTTCTCAATATATTTTACAAGGCAGCACATCAATTTGTGATAAAGGTAAATAACTGTGAATTAAATGACCCAGATGTAAGATTTATTGCACGATAACATCCAAATGCTAGACAGAGGGATTAAAGGGCCTTTTTCTGACTGGCAAAGTCATTTACTAAAATGTTACAGAATTGAGACAATGCAGCTATCAAGTAACATAGCAAAGGCTATTCAGTCCGCAGCCTGCTCTGCCATTTATTACCTTTATGGCATTGGTAATCAGAAATCTATGAATCTCTACCTTAAACACATTAAAAGACTGATCTTACATAGTCTTCCAAGGTAGAGAAAACCAAAGATTCACAATACTCTGAGGGAAAAAAAATCTTGTTATCTCAGCTCTAAGTGGCATCTATCTTATTTTAAAATTACTCCCCCAGTTCTGGACTTACATATCAGGATAAACATTTTGTCTGCATCTGTTCTGTTTTTACCCCTCTATGTATTGTGTAGATTAAAATGAATACACCTCTCAGTCTTAGAAGGTCTAGAGAATGCAGGCCATCTTTGCCAGTGTGTCTTCATAGGACGTTTCCCCCCATCCCGGGAACACATCTGGTGAACCTTCATTGCACACCCTCTAAGGCAATAATGTTTTTTTTCCTGAAGTAAGGAAACCAATACTGCACACATTACTCTAGGTAAGGACTAACCAAGACTAATACAGTTGAAGCAGGACTTCACTACTCATGTACTCATATCTTCTTTCGATAAAGGCTAACATTTCAGTAGACTTCTTAATAACTGCTGTCCCTGCATATCATGATTCAGTGATTTATTGACAAAAGCATCTAGGCCCCTTTGTATATCTACAATTTCTAACCTCTCTTTCTCACTCTGTTCTTAAGTAGTGGAGTGATGTTTGCGAACTTCAAATTTGCAGGAACCATTCCAAAATATATTGAATATATGTCAGCTATCTCTATAGCCACCTCTTTCAACAATATCTGCTGTAGAATAGCAGGCCCTGGGACTTATCGACTTATCAGCCATATTAACTTCTCCAGTTCAACCTTCTTACTAATACAAAATTTCTTCAACTTCAGCGCCAGAGACCCGGGTTCAATTCCCGACTCAGGCGACTGACGGTGTGGAGTTTGCACATTCTTCCCGTGTCTGCGTGGGTTTCCTGCAGGTGCTCCGGTTTCCTGCCACAGTCCAAAGATGTGCACGCCAGGTGAATTGGCCATGCTAAATTGCCCGTAGTGTTAGGTAAAGGGGTAAATGAACGGGAATGGGTGGGTTACGCTTCGGCGGGTCAGTGTGGACTTGTTGGGCCGAAGGGCCTGTTTCCACACTGTAAGTAATCTAATCTAATCTAATCTTTTCGTTTTTCCTAGTTAACTTGGATTTCTAATTTTGGGAGATTTATTGTCTCTTCTGTAGTGAAAACAGACAGAAAGTGTTCATTCAGCTTTGCTGCCATTTCTCTATTCCCCCATTATAAAATTCTCCTGACTCTGCTAGTAATGGACACAGAATTATCAACTGTTCCTTTTTATATGCATGTAGAAACTTTTACAGTCTTTCTTGTGATTTTTTTTTGACTGGATTGCATTCCTATTCGATTCTCCCTTTCCTTATCAGTAAAATTGACCAGTTTTCACTGGAAAAGAGAATCCTTGATAGGCTTATAGAATGCTTACAGTACAGAAAAGACCTTTCAGCCCATTGACTCCTGATTGGTTGTCTGCAAGAGCAATTCAGCTCGCTCCATTTGCCCATCATTTTCCTGTGACTCTGCATTTTTTTTTACATTTAAGTGCTCACTCAATCTTCTTTTGAAAGCCACAATTGAATGTGCCTCTACTCCACTACATTCTCAGGCAATGTCTTCCAGAACAAAAACATTCACGATATGAAAATGTTTTTTTCATGTTACCTTTGGTCTGGAATCGATTTCTCTTCAATCTTTGTCCCATGTGTCTCAACCTCTCTGCCAAACAGTACAGTTTCTTTCTAACTGCTGTATGTAAATTCCATGTTATCTTGAACACATCTATTTAACATCTAAATTGCATCTCTTTGCTCTTCATACAAAATGTGCCTGCCTTTATCTCTGCATTAAGTTTCATCGGTCATATGCCCATCCACTTCCACCAGCCAGCCTGTGTTCTCTTGACACTTGTGACAATCTTCTTCGCTGTTCAGAATACTCCAGAGTCATTAGCAAATTTTTCAATTACGTTCTTAACAACCAATATATAAATATATGTTAACAATACATATTAAGTCATTAATGTATCTAGAAGAGTAGTGGCTGTGGTATTGATCCCTCCAGGCAGAAGTGGGTACTGCAGATGCTGGAGATTAGAGTCAAGATTAGAGTGGTGCTGGAAAGGCACAGCAGGTCAGGCAGCATCCGAGGAGCAGGAAAATTGATGTTTCGGGCAAAAATGAAGGACTTTTGCCTGAAACATTGATTTTCCTGCTCCTCGGATGCTGCCTGACCTGCTGTGCTTTTCCAGCACCACTCTAATCTTGACTATTGATCCCTCCAATCCATAAAAACAAGTGTATTGCCATAACTCTCTGTTTCCTTTCATTTAACCACTTCTGTATTCATGTTGCCATTGGATCTTCTATTGCATAAACCTGAGCTTCACTGACAAATCTTGGATGTGTCCATTAATTGGAAGTCCTTTATTGATTCACACTTGATTGATTAAAGAAAGTTTAGTTCAAAATGGCATAGTGTAGTATTTTTAATTTAGTACATTCTTTCTTCAGCATATTCCAATTCAGAACAAAGCAAAGTTCAAGGTTGAATGAAGCATGTGATTTATGGGGAGGCAGGTGTCACTTGCTGGGCTAGCCATTTATTGCCCAATCCTAATCATCCAGCCAGCAGTTAAGAGTCATCCACATTGCTGTGGGTCTGGAGTCACATATAGGCCAGACCAGGATGGCAGTTTTCTTGCCTAAAGGGCATTAGTAAATCAGATGGATTTTCCCCCAACAATTGGCAATGGATTTATGGTCATATCAGACTCCAGATGTTTATTGAATTCACATTCTACCGTCTGTTGGGGTGGGGTTTGAACCTGGCTCCTCAGAACATTAACTAGGTCTCTGGATTAACAGTCTGGCAATAATACCACTAGGTCATGAGAGCCCACTCCAGTTTAGTTATCTACATGAGTTGTTAGTGAAAAGCACTCGGTGGAAGTTGAGTACTGATATCCTCACAGAGCATAAAACAAAAAGTATTAACCAAACCTTTTTTATTATTGAAATATGAAACATTATGCAGTATTCGCAATTTGTTCTTGAAAGTAAACCAAAAATTTCTAGTTTTTGAAGGAATTTCAGCAACAGTTGGAAAATGTATTGCTGTTCACAGTGTGTGGGAAAAAGCTACAATCTGCTACCAAGCTCAAATTATTTAGTTAATCATTTTGCCATTTCCCTTTACCATGTGTTTCTGGTTTATGTTTTTTAAATGTTGATTGACCTCAGTAGTTTATTGGGTAAGTGTATTGCCCAGTAAGTGAGTGGGTGAACAGAATCTCACACACTAAATCTAGCAGGGATTTGACCTCTCGTCTGTGCTTATTTAATTAGTTAATACCAACAAGTTACTGTTTTGGAACAGATGAAGAAGAGTCATTGGACTCGATATGTTAGCTCTGTTTCTGTCTCCAGAGATGCTGTCAGACCTGTTGAATTTGTCGAGCATTTCTGCTTTTTGTTCCAGACTTTCAGCATCTACAGTATTTTGCTTTTATTTGAGTGTTAATACAACATTGCTAAATGACATGGAACAGAACAGTGGTGCACAGTAGTTTCTCAGAATGGAGAAAGAGATTCAGTGTGATTTTCCAGTGAGGCACTAGAACCAGTGCTTTTTCTGATACATACTAATAACGTATGTGCATCAGTGTGCAGGGCACAATTTCAAAATTTGCAGCTCACATAAGACTTTGAATTATTGCAAATCTGAGGAGTATAGAGTTAGTCTTGTAGAGAACTTGGGCGTGCTGATAAAATGAGTGGACACATGGCAGATGTTTGTATCCCACAATATTTAACATCTATTTCCATTTTTTCTTGGCCTAAAATTTCTAGCCAGCTGAAGTTAATAATAATAGTACAGCTGCATGAAATTCAGCAATTATCCACAAACCACCATAACAATCTGAAACTAATTCAATAATCTGGAAATGTAAAGGGCCAGAAATTGACCATAAAAATGATCAGGTTGTTGTAAAACTCCAACACTTTGCCAAGAACTCTCAGGAACTGTTCTGGTCTACATGTCATTCTACCACCATGTCATTCTAAACCATTCTACGGTTTACTGTAACCTAGGTTGGGTAATATATGCTGACATTACAGTGCCAGGAAAGACATTGAGCTGACTTTTATTAAAAATTGGCTAAGTGTCAATTTCAGAAATTTTCATGAAGGGTTTCACTCTCTGCATCCTAGTGAGTTTGCTCGTTGCAGCTCGCCTCATTAGATAAGCACCATGCCTCAATGCTCTGCTCAACCCATCTTCTCTTCAGCAACAGGGGAAATACATGCCACTGCTTGGCTCTCCCCAGATTCCTGAGGCCTGTGCTATTTTTAAAGTTCAAATGGATACCACCTCAAGCAGAGCTAGCCAGGATCTGTCTTTCACAATGCATGTTTGCTTTTATTCATTCACAGAATTTGGGCATCAGTCCGAGCTTCACTTTTACAGCTTAGACATTGACCCCCATCGAAGCCAACGGTTATGACAGTCAATGATTCTCTGCTCCCCCATAGTAATCCATGTTGTCCAAACCACTCTTGTCTTCCACCTTATCTGTTGTGTTGCCCCCCCGCCCCCATCCATCTCAATTGTTGTCACCAAAGTATCCCAGCATGCTGCTTCAAATGCATGCAATTGACTTACCCAACTTCTCTCCCTTAGCAGTGGCTCAGATAATCCCTAGATTTTTATTGACTCCTAATTCATCTCTGTGTAGCTCCCTAGCTGCCTTATTCTAAATCCCCAGAATGATTGCATTGGATCAGCAGGACTGTGTGTGGCCCATTCCCTAGATTAATGATACAGACCTACTGAACCTAACAGCGTAAGTTGTATTTAATCCCCTGCAAAAACATCGTCTTTGCCTTTCGGTCCTGGGTACCCCTAACTAAAGGTTGTCTTTCTTGACTTGAACAAAGATTTGACACATGACCGTATGGTTGAAGCCCATGCAGTGTGTTAACCCCATATGCTAATGGTACATGGTGCAGGTGTAACATAGCATGGTGCCAGAAAGCAACATGCCTATGCCTTTGACCGATCACAGCTGGAAATCATTAAAAGCTGCCTGACTTTGTGTCTGCACCAAACACCAAGTCAACATTGGCAAAAGTGGGTACTGCAGACTGGAAATTAGAGTCTAGATTAGAGTAGTGCTGGAAAAAGCACAGCAAGCCAGATAGCATCCAAGGAGCAGGAAAATCGATGTTTCGGGCAAAAGCACTTCATCAGGAGGGCTTTTCAAGTCAACATAGATGTACTGTGAGTCTTTAAGTTCTGAATGAGAAAGACAAGTCTCAAATGGACAAGGCAAGGCAGAGATTCTGTGATCATCAAAGTTGGTGCAAAGTGATTGAGCAGTAAGAGAGCTAGCAAAGGGGCTGTGACATAAATCCTCTCCCACTACATGAGCTGGGTGTTGGTCCCTGTGCTGAAAGTGTGCTGTTAGCAGCAGTACAAGGAAAGGTGCCTGTGTGCTCCAAGTGCAGCACTGAGGGGAGACTTAGTGGGGTCAGAGGTGTGCAGTGAGGATGTGACTGATCCCAACCTTCATAGATGGGTGGTCACTGCCCATGGAACGTGCCCTGTAATGTTGATGATTGTCAATGTTCCTGCTCAACCTTTTCAGGTTCCGTGCATGGCACTGAGTGTTGGCATGCCAATTGCAGCAATGACTTCTGCTACGCATGGACCTTCTTGGAGGCCTGTGCAGATTTATCAAAAAATGAAAGGGAACAATGGTGACTGATGTCCATTAGACGGGAATATAAGCAAATGAGCCTCTTACTGCTCTCCAGTGGCATTCTTGTCTCGCTGTTCAAAACGGTTCATATATTCCCTACAGCATAGAAGCAGACCATTCATCCCATCGAGTCCACACTGACTCTCCGAAGGGTATCCCATCCAGTCCCATCCTCCTAGCCTATCGCTGTAATCTTGCATTTCCCTCGGCTAATCCACCTAGCCTGCACACTATGGGCAAGTTAGCACAGTCAATCGTCAATCCATCTAACTGCTCATCTTTAGACTGTGGGACAAAACCAAAGCACCCAGAAAAAACCCAGTCACTGTGCAAACCCCACACAGATAGTCACCTGAGGGTGGAATCTAACCCAGGTACCTGGTGTTGTGAGGCAGCAGTGCTAACCACCAGTGGCAGAATCAAGGACTATTTCTTCATGACATTGAGAATCTAATTTCTGCTGATCTCCCAAGATGTTAGTTTCAGAAGCAGGTTTTGTTGTAAATGGGGGTGCTCATGGGGATAGATGGGTTGAGGTGACAGTAGTTATATAAGAAAGTCAATTTTTTAATTAGACTGGAGTTAAAGCTGGTTTTATCCCTTCAACCCTTTCCTGACTGACTATTCAGGTAAGTGATTCGAAGGGTCTTGATTCTTACTCATAGTAAGGGACTCTTTTGAAGGATTGCAGACTCGAGGTAATTGCTCATCAGTGTTTTCAACCTTAAACGGTTATTGGATATTAATGGCATATTTTGGCTGCACAGAGAAGATGTGAATAAAATTTTAGGTCAGTTTAAACAACTTTGGTAAGAACAGTAAAGGCAAGTTTCACATTCAGTTGATTCAAAATGATGAAGAATTGAAATTTCAACTGGCAATTTGACTGATGCAAATACTCAAATATTGTATGAACGTGGCTATTAAGGTGGTGAAATCTCTGACTACTTGTTTGACAGAACATAATTTAAAACCTTTACAAAAGCTATTAAAATACTAAGCTCGTTCTGTACGGTAACACATAGTTACAATATAACATAGCTGTTACTTGTTTGTGCATAGAATGTCAGTGAATTGCTTGCTATTTCCTCAATGCTATATCGTTCATATATCCTGACATTAATGTTACCTCATCCTTTTATGTTTAGTTTTCAGGTCTCTACCTTCTGTCTTTTTTCACAATCATTCTTGGGTTAATATTCTACTCTTCCACTTCCACATATGTGGCTCAAGATCCACGTGTATACAAGCAGTTTCGTAACCCTGCTGGCCCTGTAGTAGAGATGCCAACCACTGGACAAGTGGAGCCATCAGTCACATACTCCAGCCTAGGACAGGAGACTGAGGAAGAAGCCCATGTTCGAGTTTCATGAGGAGGCACCGACGATGCTCCCTGCACTTCAATGTCTTTGCATTCCTGGATTTTCTTTTTGTTTACATCACCGCATTGCCCCTAATTTCAGTTTATTGCATTTTAATATTTATTTTACAAACCAAATTTCTAGACTTCTTTTTACTAATTGTAGAGTTTAGTAAATTGTAATTTGAAACAATTCGGTTTAATGTGTCAGTTCACTGACTAAGAGTTTTTAAGTGGGTTGCAATCAATTGATGGTTTTAAAAAGTGCCATCTAAAACATTTTTATAATATATGTCACTACCACTGTCTGGGAATAAGGGGATTTTAACAGAGTTTAAATATGCACTGTATTTTTTTTCTCAATTCCAATCATTCCCATTGTTTTGCACATAAATGTTTCCATGTTAAGACCATCTAAGAAATCATTTAAAGGGTGATGTTATCTTTCTATATGAAATGCCATTATATGACCTCTGAACCTGTGTCAATCTAGGGTGGGCTATTGTATAGTTTAGAATTTGCTAACTTGTGCTGTTAACATTTTGACAAGTTGTGTAGTACCTTTATGTTGCTTTAACAATTAGTATTCCTCACAGTTAGATTACAATAAGTATGAACTGTACCCCATGGGTAGAAGTCTGCTGTAAAATAAAAAGATAATAACACAATACAGTTAAAACTCAACACCATTATAAGAAAACAAACCAAAAAATGAACAGTTCAATTGAAAGAAGCCCTTTATCTTTTTGATATCTGCATGCTCTTTATGGACTGGCTTTGGCAATGTAATGCCTGTATGATGTTTTCAAATAAATGCTTTATGAAAGATAATATCACAACACAGACTCCAGCCCAGTACTTGCAATGGTCACTGAACAAATCTGATTTGGGAACAAAAGGCATTTTTGTCTGTACTTACTGTAATAAAACTTCAACTGACAGTTATTCACATCAACTAAACAATAGGAGTTGTTGTTTCTCTGATTGGATTTTATGGACAATTTGAGAAAATGTCAGAATGCATATATGTGGGGTTTTTTGGCAAATGTGATTGCTGTGTAAAATGTAGGCACTTAATTATATTTTTGATTAATTTAATGATTTGTTTCCCATTGTTAATGGCCTCGAATGTAGTATCACTTCCAAGGGTGAGGTTCTTAATAGACATCATTGCCTTTACAGAGTCAGTCATCAATAACACCTCGCACTTGACTCTATCAACCACATTTAAATTGAGTGCTTTGTTGCAAGATTTAAAAAAAAGTATAGTAAATGTTGCTGCAGTCTGAGCCACAGAACAATAATGGAATCTCAATGGGGAACCATTTCCTACTTACCTCACGTTGAATAAGAATATATCTATTTATATACCTTTGAGTATAGGAGTTGGGACGTCATGTTGAGATTGTACAGAATGTTGGTGAGGCTTGTTCTGAAGTACTGTGTGCAGTTCTGGTTGCCCTGTTATTAAGAAAGATGTCATTAAACTCAGGACGGTTCTGAAAAAATTTACCAGGATGTTTCTGGGAATGGAGAGTTTGAGTTGTAAAAGTAGGCTGGGACATTTTCTGCTGGAGTGTAAGAGGTCGAGGGGTGACTTTATAGAGGTTTATAAAATCATGTGTGGCATAGAGAAGGTGAATTGCAAAGGTCTTTTCCCTAAGGTGGGGCAGTTCAAAGCTAGGGAGAATGTTTTTAAGGTGAGAGGAGAAAGATTTAAAAAGAAAATGAGGGGCAAATTTTTTTCACAGAGTGGCTAATGAGCTGCCAGAAGAAGTGGTGGATGCAAGTACACTTACATCATTTAAAAGATATTTGGATAAGTTCATGAATAGGAAAGGTTTGGAGGGATATGGGCCAAGTGCAGGCAAGTGAGACTAGTTTAGATTGGGAACATGATTGGCATAGACTAGTTGGACCAAAGGGCCTGTGTCCATGCTGTATGTCTCTATGCCTTTAAATGCAGGGATGGGTATTAAGGGTGCTGGCTTTATCACTACCTGAAGTTTTCCAATTACCAGACACTGATGACATGTCCCGCAAAAGTCAACTGCATCCTTATTCAGCCTAGGCCAATAAAATGTTTTTGTATTTTGGTTTGACTTTTAATTACTCCCAAATAACGTCCTACTGATAATTCATCCCACAACACCTCCTTTCAATAACTCGGGAATACAACATGATGAACTTCTGCCCATTTCCTATCCGCCTGAATATGTGATGGTTTCAATTTCCTCATCAAGACTTCATTTTTAAGATAGTAACATTCTGGGATACACTCAGATTCATCTTCTGTGTATTTTTTCTCACACAATTGCTTTAGTTTTTTATCTTGCTTTTGTAATTCAGCTAATTTCTCTGAACTAAAAATATCCACTTTATCCTCCACCTATTCTTGTTATTTGTTTTCACAACTATTTGATAAAACATAGTTTCTGATCATTGAATGTCAGCTTTCTTATCTCAACTCCTTTATTTCTCCTCCTGTTTTAACCTGTGCTTTGTGACCTTGTTCTCACACCTTCACGAAAAATCCCAGGATATGCTTCCTGTAATACCTCAGTTTCCTGATGTTCCATTGGTGTTTCAGCCATAGTAGGTATCACTCCCACCTGTGATCCAGCTATATCATTACCAAGGATAAACTGTATTTCTGGAACTGAGAATTTCTCTATTACTCTTGCCACTACTTCTCCACTTTTCCCAAGACTATCCAACCTCACTTTATATAATGGAACACTGCTGTTCACACCATGAATTTCACATATTACAATTTTTTTTTCTGGCAACACACCTTCTGAATTACATATTTCCTCATCTCTCACGATCAAAAATTGACTTGCTGTCTGAAAATTTTAATTTCTTTACCTGCTCCTCCTGGCACCCATGAGTAAACCTTATAACCACAAGGAAATCCTTTAAAGAGATCTGGCACTTACTTCTCAACTAACTCCTGATCAGGTGGTACCTTCTTCAGTAGCTTTGTAGCTTTCCACTGTGCCTTCCTTTGCCATTTCAACAAAGCTTATCCATAAACACCTGAACATTTTTACTTAAAAACAAACATGGAAGAACTGTGGATGCTGGAAGCCAGAAACAAAAACAAAAATTGCTGGAAAGATTCAGCAGGTCAACAGCATCTGTGCAGAGAAACCAGAGTTAACATTTTGGGTTCAGTAACCGTTCTGAGGAAGGGTCGCTGAACCTGAAATGTTAATTCTGATTTCTCTCCCCCCGATGCTGTCTGACCTGTTGAGCCTTCTCAGCAATTTCTGTTTTTGTTTGAGCTTTTTTAGTTCTCTTTCCCCCGCCCCCCCATGGGTTTCCTTGTTAGCGTGTGGTAAGCTATGCTTACTATCTTCAGTGAGATTTCCTTTTCCCGTATCAACTGAGGATTTCTCTTTTCCCCAATTTCTATCTCTCACAGACTGATGTCAGAAGCCAAACTTTGATTTATGAACCAGCTCATAATCATCTGCCATTTCTGCTGCTAATTAGATTAGATTACTCACAGTGTGGAAACAGGCCCTTCGGCCCAACAAGTCCACACCGACCCTCCGAAGAGCAACCCACCCAGACCCACTCCCCTACATTTACCCCTTCACCTAACACTATGGGGAATTTACAATGGCCAATTCACCTAACCTGCACATTTTTGGACTGTGGGAGGAAACCCACGCAGACACGGGGAGAATGTGCAAACTCCACACAGACAGTTGCCCGATGTGGGAATTGAACCTGGGTCTCTAACACTGTGAGGCAGCCGCGCTAACCACTGTGCCACCGTGCCCCAATGGCTAATCTTGCTGTCTTAACTCTCTGAACTTCCATATGCATTCTCTACTTCAGGAAGTAAATTTTTGAATTCCTCCAGCATAATTGTGTGTGTGAGAGCATCATATGTTTGATCAATTTTTAATACCCTTATCCATTTCGCAAAATTATTTTGAGCCTTTCAAATTATGTTCATTTGACCAGGTTTCCTCCTTATATTTCTAAAATGTTGTCTTTGTAGGCTTGTAGTACTTGTTCATATACACTAAGGTGGTTTTTACTTCATGGTTATCTCCAGATACTTCCTCTGATAGTGATACAAAGACCTCACTGTCTCTATCAACCAACTTTGCTTGGACCAATGATGTGGGAGCTTGCTGATCCCATTGTGAATGGCAGTGACCACATCTGCATCAAGTGTTGGTCGCTGGAAGAACTCTGGACCAGAATTGTCGATCTGGAATCTGAGCTTCAAACACTGCGGCACATCTGGGAGGGGGAGAGTTACCTGGGCGCTTTGCTTCAGGAGGCAGTCACACCCGGTATATTAAGTAATTCAAATTCAGTTAGTGATCAGGAACAATAGGGTGTGACTGTAAGTTAGGCAGGTAGGGGGATTCTGAGTTCAGGAATGGAGGACCCTCAGCCCTTGACCTTGACCAACAGGTATGAGATTTTTGCTCCCTGTATGGATGATGGAAAGGGCTGTGGACAGGATGAGCCAGCTGACCAGCGCATCGTGGTGCAGAAAGCCATTCAGGAAGGGGGAGCAAAAAGACAAGTAGCTATTATAGGGGATTCTATAATTAGGGGGACAGATAGCTGGATCAGGAGTCCCGCATTGTGTGTTGCCTGCCGAGTACCAGGGTGCAGGACATCTCCAACTGGCTTGAAAGGATATTGGAGTGGGAGGGAGAAGAACCGGTTGTTGTGGTCCACATTGGCACAAACAACAGCAAGGCTAGGAAGGAGGACCTGTTTGGGGATTTTCAGCACTAGGAAAGAAATTGAAGAACAGGTCCTCGAGGGTCATAATCTCTGGATTACTGCCTGAACCACGTGCTAATTGGCATAAGGATAAAAAAATTAGGGAAGTAAACATGTGGCTAAGAGATTGGTGTGAGAAAGAGGGATACAATTTCATGGGACATTGGCATCAGTTTTGGAACCGGGGCGATCTGTACCGATGGGATGGTCTCCACCTGAACCAATCTGGAACCAGTGTTCTGGTGAAAAGTATAAATAAGGTGGTCACTAAAACTTTAAACTTGTAAGTTGGGGAAAGGGAAAGCAACAGGGAGTATGGAGTCAATAGAAAGATGAGCAGCAGGTTAGCATGTGTGCAGGGTTTAAGTTCAAGACAGACTAGGAATGAAGCAAAAAGGAAGGATTACTTAGGACATATTACTGGAGATGATGGAAATCATAAGGGTAAGAAAGTTAGCATTAAGGTGCTAATAGTATTCGTAACAAAGTAGATGAATTAATAGCACAAATCATCGTGAATGATTATGAAGTGGTAGGCATCACAGAGATATGGTTGCAGGGGGTTCATGACTGGCAGTTAAACATCCAAGGATTTACAACTTATCGAAAAGCCATGGAGGTGGGCAGAGGGGGTGGGGTTGCTTTGTTAGTTAAGAATGAAATTAAATCTATGGCACTGAATGATGTAGGGTCAGATGATGTGGAATCTGTGTGGGTGGAGTTGAGGAACCACAAAGGCAAAAAACTATAATGGGAGTTATGTGCAGACCCCCCAGCAGTGGTCAGGACCAGGGGCACAAGATGTACCAGGAAATAGATAGGGCATGTCAGAAAGGCAAAGTCACAGTTATCATGGGGGACTTCAATATGCAAATAGACTGGGTGAATAATGTTGCCGGTGGATCCAAAGAAAGGGATAAAGCTTAGAGGATGGCTTTTTGGAACAGCTTGTGATGGGGTCAACAAGAGAGCTGGCTATTCTGGACTTAGTTTTATGTAATGAGCCAGACTTTATAAAAGATCTTACAGTAAGGGAACACCTACTTTAACACTTGCTCTAAGTATGTAGAGTTCAGTCTGCAGTTTGAAAGAGAGAAGGCAAAATCGGATGTAATGGTATGACACTTAAATAAAGGTAATTACAGGGGCATGAAAGAGGAACTGATGAAAATCAACTGGAAGTGGATCCTAGCAGGGAAGACCGTCGAGCAACAATGGCAGGAGTTTCTGGGTGTAATTGAGAACACAGTACAGAGGTTCATCCCAAAGAAGGAAAAAGGATTTTCCCCCGAGGGGGGGGAGTTACACAGCCATGGCTGACAAAGGAAGTCAGAAATGTATCAGAGACAAAGAGAGAGCCTATAAAGTGGCCAAGAGCACTGAGAAATCTGAAGATTGGGAAGACTACAAAAACAAACAGAGAATAACAAAGAGAGAAATAAGGAAGGAGATGATCAAATATGAAGGTAAGCTAGCCAGTAATATTAGAAATGATACTAAAAGTCTCTTTCAATACATGAGAAATAAACAAGAGGCTAAAGTAGAAATTGGGTTGCTCCAAATTGATGCAGGAAGGCTCATGATGTAGAGATAATGAAATAGCTGAAGAATTTAATAAATACTTTGTGTCAAGCTTCACAGTGGAAGACATGAGTAATATCCCAAAAAATTAAGGAGAGTCAAGGGGCAGAGTTGAGTATGGTAGCCATTACAAAAGAGAAAATGCTAGAAAAGCTAAAAGGTCTAAAAATCTCCTGGTCCAGAATGGCTACATTCTAGAGTTCTGAGGGAAGTGGCTGAAGAAATAGCGGAGATGTTGGTTGTAATCTTTCAAAAATCACTGGAGTCGGGGAAAGTCCTAGATGATTGAAAAATCGCTGTTGTAACTCTCTTGTTCAAGAAAGGATCAAAATAAAAGATGGAAAATCATAGGCCAATTAGCCTAACCTCGGTTGTTGGTAAAATTCTAGAATCCATTGTTAAGGATGAGATTTCTAAATTCTTGCAAGTGCAGGGTCAGATTAGAACAAGTCAGCATGGATTTAGTAAGGGGAGGTCGTGTCTGACAAACCTGTTGGAATTCTATGAAGAGGTAATAAGTAGATTAGACCAGGGAAACCCAGTGGACATTACCTACCTAAATTTCCAAAAGGCCTTTGATAAGGCAGGCTGCTGAATAAGGTGAGAGCCCATGGTGTTCAAGGTGAGCTACTGGCATGGATTGAGGATTGGCTGTCTGACAAGGTAGAGAGTTGAGATAAAAGATTCTTTTTTTCAGAATAGTAGCCGGTGACAAGTGGTGTCCTGCAGGGTTCAGTGTTGGGGTGCAGCTGTTCACTTTATATATTAATGATCTGGATGAGGGGACTGGGGACATTCTGGTGAAGTTCGCTGATGGTACGAAGTTAGGCCGGACAGGCAGGTAGTACTGAGGAAGTGGGGAGGTTGCAGAAAGATTTAGACAGTTTAGGAGAGTGGTCCAAGAAATGGCTCATGAAATTCAAAGTGAGCAACTGTGAGGTCTTGCACTTTGGAAAAAGGAATACAGGCATGGACTATTTTCTAAACGGTGAGAAAATTCATAAAGCCAAAGTACAAAGGGATCTGGAAGTGCTAGTCCAGGATTCTCTAAAGGTTGACTTGCAGGTTGAGTCCGTGATTAAGAAAGAAAATGTAATGTAATTTATCTCAAAAGGGTTGGAATATAAAAGCAGCGATGTGCTACTGAGACTTTATAAGCTCTAGTTAGGCCCCATTTAGAATAGCATCCAATTCTGGGCCCACACCTCAGGAAGGACATACTGGCACTGGAGCGTGTCCAGCGGAGATTGACATGGATGATCCCTAGAATGACAGGCCTAACATACGATGAACAACTGAGGATCCTGGGATTGTATTCATTAGAGTTTGGACGGTTGAGGGGAGATCTAATAAAAACTTAAAAGATAATGCATTGCTTAAAAAGGGTGGATGCTGGGAATTTGTTTCTGTTAGGCGGGCATACTAGAACCCGTGGGCACAGCTTTAGAATTAGAGGGGGTTGATTTAGAATGGAAATGAAGAGACATTTCTGCAGCAAGAGAGTGGTGGGCCTGTGGAATTCTTTGCCACAGAGCGCAGTGGAGGCTGGGACGTTAAATGTCTTCATGGTAGAGATTGTGAAATTCTTGATCTTGCAAGGAATTAAGGGCTATGGAGAGAGTGTGGGTAAGTGACGTTGAAATGCCCATCAGCCGTGATTGAATGGCAGAGTTGGCTCGATGGGCCAAATGGCCTTACTTCCACTCCAATATCTTATGGCCTTAATAATACCCATATGGTCATTGGCCATTTCATTCGTTTAGAGACTTTCTCAAATAAAATGAGAAAAGGCTTCTGCACCTTTCTCATTGAACATTTAAATAGATCCCTACCAAGCCTTTGGCTACAATGGAATTGCTGTCCATCACTGCCTTCATCATTACTCCTACCTTTCAACTCTTCCTGTGCCATTTTAAGTCATTTTGAGTTTTCAGTTCCAACTCTCTTTCTCATGTTTTTCTGCTCGGGCCTTCCTCTCCTTTCCTTTTTCCTTTGCTTACAATGAATGGTAAGTCAAATTGTTTCATTCCATATTCATGTTCAAGCTGCTCCATTTGCAAATGAATTTTAGCTATTTCCAATGATTCCGATGGCATTGCCAGCAATCATAAATGTCATGCTGCAATTATACCTCCTTTTTGCACTGGCACAGGCAACCCCTACTCCTGGTTGTTTGCCAATTCCAAAACCTTTGCCATGCTCACTTTCTGTAAAACTCTCAGTGACTTCTTCCGCCCCTAGAATACTCTTGGTAGCTAAAAGAGCTATCATAACACAAGGCACCACTCAATTTAAACCAACTAAACTCAACACTAACATTCACCATTCACTGCCTTCAAATCCAATAATCCTAAATCCAACTTGGTATTAGAAATTTTGATCCTGACAAGAACCCCAGTTTACTATGGACCAGACCAAACCCCCTCAAAATATATTAAGAAGGTAGCCTAGATACTAACTTTTTCTTCCTTTATTTAAAGGCATTATTTTAAAGGCAAGTGCTCAGCTTTGCATCCCAGTTGCAATTTGGTTGGTCAAACTACCAGTCTTGAAACAAAATACACATTATTAATACGCAACAACGAAAATATAACAAAAGAGAGCCTTGGAATAATGTAAATCTATTGGAAAACTTAACAGAATATTTGATTATTTAACTACTAGACAACAACTGTTCCAATTTAGTAACATCCCATAAACTTGGTAAAGACAAATTCAGAAAATTGATTGTCTCACATGCAATTCTAGCAGCGCAAAGAGAACCCCAACTTTTAGCTGTTACAGAGAGAGGAAGAACAGTTTCTACATCCAGCTTCAAGAACCCAGCAACAACTGTTACTAAAGGCTTAGAGTAAAGAAAGAATTCTGGTTCTGTGGGAGCTTGACCCCACCCATTCAAGCTGCTTCTATTATTCCAACTTGAAAGAATCCTAAAGCCTCATAAGCTGTTTTCTTTATTGGCTTTGTAGCTCAGTGCCTCTGTTTCAATCTTGCTTCATAAAAAAAACCAGGACAAAATAAAAATCTTAAAATTATTATATTGTCACACATGCATAATAGATAATCTTGAACTAGTACTCCCAAGTCCCTTTGCATTTCAGATTTATGAAGCCTTTTCCCTGCTTTGAAAATAGTTTGCGCCTCTATTCTTTCTACCAAAATACATAACCTCATACTTTCTTATATTGTGTTCCAGCTGTGACTTCTTTCTCCCCACTCTCCTAGCCTGCCCAAGTCCTTCTAAAAACTCCACACTTCCTAAACACCACCTTCCCTTCCACCTATCTTTGTGTCATCTGCAAACTTAGCAAAAATGGCCTCAGTGCCTTCGCCCAGGTAGTTAATGTATAAGGTGAGTAATTATGGCTGCAACACTGATCCCTGCGGAACTCCAGTAATCACTGACTGTCATCCTGAAAGGACCCTTTTATCCCTATTCTCTGTCTTCTGTTAGTCAGCCAATTCTCTCTCTCTGTGCCATGAACTTGCCTCTTATCTTTTTAGCAGCGGCACCTTGTTGAAGGCCTTCCGGAAATCCAAATAGATCATGTTAAATTTGAGGCTATAAATGTGCAGAATAATCATAAGCTTATTAGAAAAGGAGGTTACTTCGAGTCTCAGGATTTTGCAAATAAAATAAGAGCTTACAAGCAAACTATAATTAAAGGAATGGAGCATTTAAATACGATTAAAAATATTCAATAAGAGCGAATGCGAAAAAAAATGAAAATCAGAAAGGGTTAAGGAAGGGAAGAAGCCTTCAGCTTCAGCAGAGAACTCAAGGAATGGAATAGAATGTCAAGGGCAATCAAAACTCAGAATGGTACTCCTGTCTTGAAATCAATTTTAAAAATACCTGCACAATACCATGACATTCTCTAGATTTCTTTGCATTTTGCTTGACATTTTTCATTATTTTAAGAACTTGAAATTACCCAAATGTGAAATTAAAATATTAAAAACTTTCCTCAAAATAGCAAATATGAATTTGATATGAATGTTTTCAGCACTGAAATACCAATATTACCATAATTTCAAGGCCTAATTTGTGCCTTATTTTGTTCTCTTATTCCATCTACTAATGACCCTAGAATCTGCTTCTTATCAACAGTCTCTCCATGCATGAATAAATTGCACATAAAAGCATTCTTAACCATGCTGAATAGCACTGATAGAAGGCAATGTCATTTTGACTTATGCATTGTTGTGAAACTGATCCTTTCTACACGTCTGAGGGAGGGTAATTTAATTTTACATGCCAAGAATGTTTATTTCCCATCAAGTTTGGGAAGTGTAAACATTTCAATCCTTATGGGGTGATATCTAAGATTGAGGTATCACTTTGATCATATAATCCTGTCAATGTCATTTACTCATGGAGCACTGTATACTCATGGAACACTTTCGAACCATTATAAAATGACTCTTGTCAGTGACCAACTATCTTCGAATAATCATCTTTTTGAGAGAAGGACCACTGAATTAAACACTGGGAACATGATCTTCATCTCCCCAAGGTAATGAGAATAATAGCGTTAAGACTTAAGTGGGCAAGATTTCAAAATCAGATTCTCACCATTGAGAAAAACTCTTGCAAAATATGTTCCCCTCCTTAGATGACAAGATTAAATTCTTACCATCAGGCTGTGGGAAGCATGTTAGCATGCATTTGTATCTCATTAATTAGACAACTTATCCTATTAACTTTTCTTCCCGATTGACACCTCAAAAACTCAGCAGTACAAACTGAGTAGGAAGCTGTTCCATTCCATCCTCCGATTTGATCCTGAGTAAGTGGACAGCTTTGCTAACCAGCTTCCTTTTCTGAATATTATTTGAAACTGCTTCTCCTGCAGCAGGTTCCTCCATTGTCACTGGAGTGGCCTCCATCCAACCACACAACTGAACATTGGCAACAGAACTGAACGCCAGCCACAGAACATCAGGTTGCTTGTCATCAAACAGGCTCATGAATCACACCTTCATTTTAAAGGAGCACTTGTAGACATAGGCAGCCAGGCATCTTCTATTATTTGTCAATTGTTTTTGCGCAGACAGGAAACCTAAGTCTTATGGATAGAAGTTCAGCATAGATGGAGGGTCAGGATGCTTGTGGCTCCACAAAACAGTGAAGGAAAACCTAAAGGAAGATGAAAACATAGAAAATAGCTGCAAGAGTAGGCCATTCGGCCCTTCGAGCCGACACCACCATTCAATATGATTATGGCTGATCATGCAATTTCAGTATCCCATCCTGTTTTCTCTCCTCACCTTTGATCCCTTTAGCTGTAAGGGTCACATCCAGTTCCCTCTTGAATATATCTAACAAACTGACCCCAACAACTTTCTGTAGGAGAGAATTCCACATGTTCACAACCCTCTGAATGGAGAAATTCTTCCTCATCCCAGTTCTGAATAGCTTACCCCTTATTCTTCGACTGTGACCCCTAGTTCTGGACTTTCCCAACATCGGGAACATTCTTCCCACGTCTAGCCTGTCCAGTCCCATCAGGATTTATGTTTCTATGAGGGTCCCCCCCTCATTCTTCTAAATTCCTGGGAGTACAAGCCCAGTCGATCCTGTCTTTCTTCGTGTGTCAGTCCTGCCATCCTGGGAATCAGTCGGTGAATCTTCGCTGGACTCCCTCAATAGCAAGAATGCCCTTCCTCAGACTAGGAGACCAAAACTGCACACAATACTCAAGGTGTGGCCTCACCAAGGCCCTATATAACCGCAGCAAGGCATCCTTATTCTGATATTCGAATCCTGTCTCTATGAAGGCCAGCATGCCATTAGCTTTCCTCACTGCCTGCTGCACCTGCATGCCAACCTTCAGTGACTGTCCAACCATGACTTCCGAGTCTCATTGTCCCATTCCTTTTCCTAAACTGCCACCATTCAGATCACAACCTACCTTTCTGTTTTTGCCACAAAGTGGATAACCTCACATTTATCCACATTGAATTGCACTTGCCAAGTATTTGCCTACTTAACCAGTCTGTCCAAGTCACCCTGTAGCCTCTTAACGTCCTCTTCACAGCAAACACTGCCATCCAGCTTAGTATCATGTGCAAATTTGGAGATATTCCATTCAATTCCTTCGTCCAAATTGTTAATGTGTATTGTGAGCAGCTGGGGAGACATCTCACTGTTCAGCCTGATGATTCCTAAATGTCTGCAGCTCAGCATAATCCAGCAGTTTACACAGCAAGCACATTGCATGTACTTGAAGGAAAATTATGTGTGAAAATCAAAAGGGAGGGGTGTTTAGTGGATTGAAGGTGGATTCCAGTCAGTCAGGTTGTGCCAGTTCAGTCAGTCCAGGCGCTGAGTGATATCCTCAAGGGTGACCAGTTTAATGCATTTGGTCCAACAGGTTTCCAAGGATCGATGATATTGCAATCCAGGGATTGGGCCATGGTGAGTCCTGGATGTCAAGGCAAAGTAGTCTGGGCACTACGTGTTATTCCATCGGAATTTTGTTAGTCCTAGATGAAGACCAGTGTAGTGGGCATGGTCAGTTAGGGTTGGCCTGCAAGTCAGACCAGGGGATAGGTGACTATCAGTAATGGGGCTTCGTAGTCTCACACATAATCCAAGGGCTTTTAAGGGGTCAGACCACCATTTGCTGCAGGCAAATCAGATCAGAGGTTTGGCCTCACTGTACTGGGAACCCAGAAGGAGGGGCCACAGTGATAGTGGCGAATTGGAGGACATACCTAGCTGTATCAAATGGGACTTCTCGCTGACGAAGGGGAGTTGATTCAAGGTAATCCATGCTGACTCAGGACTCAGTATGTGGAAGGTGCAGGATCAAAGGCTGTAGGTACCCAAAAGCCATGGACCCTAGAGAGAATGAAGGTAGGAGAAAGTGAGGACTGCAGATACTGGAGATCAGAGTTGAGAGTGGGGTGCTGGAAAAAAACAACAGGTAGCATGCAACGAGCAGGAGAATCATAGTTCTGGCAAAGGAACTTCTCGCGTCAACACAGGGAATATGTGAAGGATTTTTTTTAGATTAGATTACTTACAGTGTGGAAACAGGCCCTTCGGCCCAAGAAGTCCACACTGACCCGCCGAAGCGCAACCCACCCAGACCCATTCCCCTACATTTACCCCATCACCTAGCACAATGGGTAATTTAGCATGGCCAATTCACCTAACCCGCACATTTTTGGACTGTGGGAGGAAACTATAGCACCCGGAGGAAACCCACGCAGACACGGGGAGGATGTGCAAACTCCACACAGTCAGTCGCCTGAGGTGGGAATTGAAGCCAGGTCTCTAGCGCTGTGAGGCAGCAGTGCTAACCGCTGTGCCACCGTGCCGCCCATCATTAGTACAGCAGGATCAGCAACAGGAAAGGGACCATAAAGATTGGGGTGGCGGCAAATCAGGTGCAAAGTATGAGTCACAGGCAGAGCCTTCAAGTCACTCCCAAAACTCAAAGCCAGGAATATTACCACAATTATTCAAAAGTTAATTTCACAACAAGGTCTGAAACTGAACTGGATCAAGCCGTTTGTAAAGTGCTAAGAGTTTTTTTTATGTAGCAGGAGGAATTTAGTGCTGCATTGAAGAGGCCACTGCACTCATCATTATTCAAATGAATAAACAATGCTAGCTATCTGCTTTCAGTTCACAGTTAAACATGGAACTCAACTTTGCTCAAATTATGTGCTATGATGTTGTGGCCATAACAGAGACATGGGTTTCTCAGGGGCAGGAATGGTTGCTGGATGTTCCAGGGTTTAGAGCGTTTAAAAAGAATAGGGAGGGGGGAAAAAGAGGAGGGGGTATAGCACTACTAATCAGAGAGGGTATCACAGCTACAGAAGCTTCCATTGTCGAGGAAGATCTGCCTACTGAGTCAGTATGGGTGGAAATTAGGAACAGCAAGGGAGAGTCACCTCATTAGGGGTTTACTACAGGCCCCCCAGTAGCAACAGGGAGATGGAAGAAAGCATAGGTCAGCAGATTTTGGAAAAGTGTGGACGTAGTAGGGTTGTTGAAATGAGTGACTTTAACTTTCCCAACATTGATTGGAACCTCCTTCGAGCAGAAGATTTGAATGGAGCTGTTTTTGTAAGATGTGTTCAGGAGGGTTTCCTAACTCAGTACGTTGACAGGCTGACGAGGGGAGAGGCCATTCTAGACTTGGTGCTCGGAAACGAGCCGGGGCAGGTATCAGATCTTGTGGTGGGAGAGCATTTTGGTGATAGTGACCACAACTGCCTCATAGCTATGGAGAAGGAGAGGATTAGGCAAAATGGGAGGATATTCAATTGGGGAAGAGGAAACTATGATGCGAATGGACATGAGTTAGGAAGCATGGGTTGGGAGCAATTGTTCCATGGTAAAGGCACTATAGACATGTGGAGACTGTTTAAGGACCAATTGTTGCGAGTGATGAATAAATATGTCCCTCTGAGACAGACAAGAAGGGGTAAGATAAAGGAACCTTGGATGACAAGAGCGGTGGAGTTTCTCGTCAAAAGGAAGAAGGTAGCTTACATAAGGTACATCAAGCTCAGCTCTAGAGGATTACAGGCAGGCGAGGAAGGAGCTCAAAAATGGTCTGAGGAGAGCCAGGAGGGGGCACGAGAAAGGCTTGGCAGAACGGATTAGGGAGAACACAAAGGCATTTTACACTTATGTGAGGAATAAGAGAATGGTCAAAGAAAGAGTAGGGCCGATCAGGGATAGCATAGAGAACTTGTATGTAGAGTCTGAGGAGGTAGGGGAAGCCCTAAATGAGTTATTTGCTTCTGTCTTTACGAAAGAAATGAACTTTGTAGTGAATGAAACCTTTGAAGAGCAGGTGTGCATGCTGGAATGGATAGAGATAGAGGAAGCTGATGTGCTGAAAATTTTGTCAAACATTAAGATTGACAAGTCGCAAGGCCCAGACCAGATTTGTCCTCGGCTGCTTTGGGAAACGAGAAATGCGATTGCTTCGCCACTTGCGAAGATCTTTGCTCTCCACTGGAGTCATACCTGAGGACTGGAGAGAGGAAAATGTAATTCCTCTCTTCAAGAAAGGAAATAGGGAAATCCCTGACAATTACAGACCAGTAAGTCTCACGTCTATCGTCTGCAAGGTGTTAGAAAGGATTCTGAGGGATAGGATAGATGACCATCTGGAAGAGCATGGCTTGATTAAATGCAGTCAACACGGCTTTGTGAGGGGCAGGTCATGCCTCACAAACCTTATCGAGTTCTTTGAGGATGTGACTAGAAAAGTTGATGAGGGTCGAGCTGTGGATGTGGTGTATATGGACTTCAGCAAGGCATTTGATAAGGTTCCCCCATGGTAGGCTCATTCAAAAGGTCGGGAGGAATGGGATACAGGGGAACTTAGCTGTCTGGATACTGAATTGGCTGGCCAACAGAAGACAGTGAGTGGTAGTAGAAGGAAAATATTCTGCCTGGAAGTCTGTTGTGAGTGGTGTTCCACAGGGCTCTGTCCTTGGGCCTCTACTGGTTGTAATTTTTATCAATGACTTTGATGAGGGGATTGAAGGATGGGTCAGCAAGTTTGCAGATGATACAAAGGTTGGAGGTGTCGTTGACAGTTTAGAGGGCTGTTGTAGGCTGTAGCGGGACATTGACAGGATGCAGAGATGGGCTGAGAGGTGGCAGATGGAGTTCAACCTGGATAAATGCGAGGCGATGAAGTTTGGAAGGTCGAATTTGACAGCTGAGGACAGGATTAAGGATAGGATTCTTGGCAGTGTGGAGTAACAGAGGGATCTTGGTGTGCATGTACATAGATCCCTTAAAATGGCCACCCAAGTGGACAAGGTTGTTAAGAAAGCATATAGTGTTTTGGCTTTCATTAACAGGGGGATTGAGTTTAAGAGTCGTGAGATCTTTTTGCAGCTCTATAAAATTTTGGTTAGACCGCAATTGGAATACTGCGTCCAGTTCTGGTCGCCCTAGTATAGGAAAGATGTGGATACTTTGGAGAGGGTTCAGAGGAGGTTTACCAGGATGCTGTCTGGACTGGAGGACTTATGAAGAGAGGTTGACTGAGCTCGGACTATTTTCATTGGAGAAAAGGAGGAGGAAAGGGGACCTAATTGAGGTATACAAGATAATGAGAGGCATAGATAGAGTCGATAGCCAGAGACTATTTCCCAGGGCAGAAATGGCTAACACGAGGGGTCATAGTTTTAAGCTGATTGGAGGAAAGTATAGAGGGGAGGTCAGAGGCGGGTTCTTTACACAGGGTTGTGAGAGCATGAAATGCGTTGCCAGCAGCAGTTGTGGAAGCAAGGTCATTGGGGACATTTAAGAGACTGCTGGACATGCAATGGTCACAGAAATTTGAGGGTGCATACATGAGGATCAATGGTTGGCACAACATCGTGGACTGAAAGGCCTGTTCTATGCTGTACTGTTCTATGTTCTATGGTCTAATCCAACTCAAACAATAATAAGGGCTTATTGTACCCACGGATTGCCACCTAGTGGTTATCAGCTCAACAATGCTAAATATAACAAGGTACATGTTATCACAGCCCCATCTTCTCACATGGCCAAGACATATGGCCCTAAGGATTTGAAGTTGTACAGCTCAGCTGTCATCTGCTGACAAACAACAGTGAATCTGCTATGACTTTACTGCTCACGTAAAATGGGGGAGGTGGGACATTTGCAGGGGACATGCCTACAGAGCTGCCTCATACATGGGTAAATGCAGAAGTTGTTAGACAACCTTACACAATTAAAGGATTTGGCACTCTGAATTTTGTATTAATGCAGTACACTGGTTCTGGAGCACAAGTTCAATGCCATGATCCATGAGAGTAAGACATTCAACTTACTTTTGAAGAATGTTAGGACTCAAATGTACCTTTAACAATACTCTTTAATCTGTCCGACCTTTCTTATAGAATTGCATTTACCTAACACAGAATGGCCAATGTAAATACAATCTTCTGACTGTGCTTAGACAGGTACGGAAGGAAGCAGGTACAAGAAATTGTTCAAGCTGAAGAACCACAGCAACTACCAGCAGCTGACACTCAGCTGATGGAGTGAGAAGGAGAGGATGGTGATTGACCAGAAGAGGAGCCAGTGTTGAGGAAGCCCATATTGGAATGGCTCTTGAGAGCACGTTTCAAGGCCAGATTGACAACAGTGCAGAATTATGATCGCTTGTGAACTTTAATGAGAGTTGATGAACAAATTCAGGGGATCTACCTTGATTGCATTTGCTATCATGTGCTATGGGATGCTCAATCACTGTATGTTACCCTCATTTATTATGTAAATTCTGAATGTCAGAAATATGTTGTACATGTATTTTAAATTATATTGCTGTTCTAACTTGTATGGTAAAGGATTGATGTATGTTCAAAACCAAGACCTCGTATCGATTTATTGTCTTGGCAAGACTCTTGGATCTCACATTTTCTTTCCTTTAAAAAATAAAGGTTATTGGTCACTAAGGTTAGACTGAATAACATTTTTACAATAAACTTACTCTACTTATTGAATGCCAAAATGGTTTTTGTCATTTGTTACAACTTTTCTGGAGAGGGCAATTCTATTCCTGACTGATTTATAAGCATTGACTAACGCTAGTTTATTAGTATAAGCTGAAATGTTGGAGTTAGAATGAAAGCAATGGCAAAGCAAGCAGATATAGTTGAGGGGTGAGGTCATATATTTTCATAGAAAGTACATGGAAAGACAGTATTAAATAAGGCATACCAGTCTAAAATATGCAGAAGAGAGTATGGAGTTATACACATATAACGCATGAATCACAAAAGGTGACTGGATAGTCAGAGAGAGTGGTTTTTGAGTATGCAGTGTTCAGGGTTTTATTACTAGTTACAGAAAGCATATGAGGAAATGGTTACGTTGAATCTATATAAGACATGGGTTAGCCCTCCATCGAGCTATTGTGTTCACTAAATTAGAAAGGAAGTGTAAAGCATGACATAGATTGTTGCAGATATGGTTCCAGGTATGACCGACTTCAATTATGAAGTCAGCTGGAGATGTTGGGACTCTTTCCCTTGGAGACAATAAAGCTGTCCAAAGCTTTGATTGCAGCTTTCAAAATCATAAAAGCTTTGTACAGAGTTAACAAGAGACAAACTATTCCTGCTTGCAAATGGATCCAAAAAGTGGTCGCACAGATTTAAAATGATTTACAAAAGAAGTAAATGCGATTTGAGAAAGTCTGGAATGCATTACCTGGAAACGTGGTGAAGGCAGTTTTAATCCATGCATTCAAGAGGGCATTAGATGCTGACTTAAATAGAAATAACATAGTGGGTTTTGAAGGAAGGACAGGGGAAATGCATTAAGTCATGATGCTCATTTGGAAAGCCAGCATAGATGTGATGGCCAAATGGCCTCCTACTACACTGTAACAATTCTGTTGTTCTGTGATGATGTCTGGCTATCAAAATAGAGCATTGCTCCTGATTGTAGAATCCGGAGGCTAACCAATGCATTCAGTTTGGATGAGCAAATCTTGCCCAGGAAGCAAACCCTACAACCTCATTCTTAGTCACAATATATGCATGGATATCCAGAGAAAGATTCCTATAATCTGCTAGGATGAAGGGTGATTGGCTCCCAACATTTTCAACTCCTTTCAGTTGATTGCAACAAATATTTTTGTTATTCAGCATGTTGCTGTCACTTTTCAATTCAACTTACCAAACCAGCTCAAAAAGGAGAGCCAATTCCTAGATTTTTTCAAGTGTAAGATAAGGAAGTTTTATTATCTATGAGATTAAGGGAGTGACAGGCAGGGAGAATGCCTTCCAGTTGTTGCTTCTAAATCTACCTTTCATTGTCTGTGTTCTGCTGCCCAGAATACTGTTGATAAAGATCCAATTGTATATCCTAGAGTCAACTCATTGTTTTTTCCAAACTGAAGGTTCCACAAATTATCTTTCAGTTTCCTGAAAGGTGTCAATCAATCAAGAGACACAGTTTTGAGTTTCAGTGCCCTTTTATAATGAGACTTATTACTGATGGTCTCATGAGTTTCCTCAACCTAGTCAAGTGATGACAGCCGTGAGTTTAGATTAGCATTGTCCATTTAAAACTATTATTAGTCCATGAAGGTCTCACTTTTTAAAATCAGAAGATGGGATTTGGATATCAATGGCTTGTTATTACTATCATCAGAACAAATCTGAAAAAAGATACGGATATCTTTTAAATCTAAATTAAAACCATTTTAATTTAGTATTTATAGCAGATACTCTCTTAAAACCACACTCATTACCTCAATATATCTGTGACAAAGGAAATAAGTGAATGATTGAATCTCAGAGCTTTTCAGTGCCTCAAACATTCGGGTACACTATCAAGTAAATCACTGAATAAAATGAGAACAGTTGAGAGTGCAGCAAAATGATATTACAAACTTCACAGAGGGGTCTTATTCCTTGCCAATGGACTGTGCTTGTGGTGTCTGAGCAACCCCGTGTTGATACATATGAATGGGAAAAACTGAACATACAAAATACCAAGTCACCGTGGCAACTCTACAAATGTTCAAGGATACATACTACTTCAACAAATTTATTAGCTTAACACTAATTTATAAATGCCTCTGCTAATCTTGTATGGGATTACGTGCTGATGTACTTTGGGAATACCCATCCTCATCTGGGATTTAAGATCTACCACAGCGCTTTAATCTGACATCAACTGCCATCTTATTCAGACCTTTATTTCAGCTAGATCCTACCTCAAATTTTTCATGATTCAGACAGATTTTTCATTTCACAGAACAATGTTGTTCATGGTAATGATTGTTCTTCATCTAAACGGTAACTTACATGCTAATCTTTTTAGAGTTTGCTGTCAACATGATATAGAGAGCGTGGTGCTGGGAAAAGCATAGCAGGTCAGGCAGCATGCGAGGAGCAGGAGAATCAACATTTTGGGCATAAGCCCTTCATCCAGAATGTAATTTTGGGCTTATATCTGAAGCATCGATTCTCCTGCTCGTCAGATGCTGCCTGACTTGCTGTGTTTTTCCAGCAACACACTCTCGACTCTGATCTCCAGCATCTGCAGTCCTCACTTTCTCCCTGTCAACATGACATATTCAGCAATTTTATGTATTTAATGCACAGGTAAAATTTTGATTCATTAATACAAGTAATTAAGACACTGCCTCATTGTGTCTTGTTCAGAATCTTGTTCAGACTCCTGAGCTGGAATCTATCACATTCTGTTGGTGCTAATAGATTTTTTGAAATGAAATTTGGCAGTCAAAATTACCTTCCATTTTGCAAAGATACTATCAATTCTGATACAAAATCTGATGTAGGAAATATGGAAATTTCAAGTACTTTGCACAGACTAAATTCAGTGTCTTTTTAATAATGGATTTGTGAAATGGAAGAACTGCAAAAACAGGAAAAAGCCTCTCTTCATTTGAAATATCATGTCAGAGGTTAGAAATCCTGCAGCAAGCAAACCATCTCCTGACTTTCCAAGACTGTCCAACATCTACTCGGCACAAGACAGGAGGGTAATAGAATACTCTCCACATGCCTGGATGGGTGCAGCTCCAGCAGCACTCAAGAAGTCTGGCAGAATCCAAGAGAAAGCAGCCCATTTGATTAGTATAAGATCAACAAACATTCACTACCTCCACTATCGATGGTCAATAGCAGCAGTGTGTATTAACTAAAGCTGCACTGCAGAATTCACCAAGGTTCATTTGAGAGCATCTTCCAGACACATGACTACTTAAATCTAGAAGGACAAAGGTAGATAATACATGGGAACAGCACCCCCTGCAGATTCTCCTGCAAGCCATTCACCTTCTGGATTTAGAAATATATCGTTGTTCCTTCAGTGTTGCTGGGTAAAATCCTGGAACTCCCTCCCTCATGGCATTGTGTCTAACTACCGCAAATGGATTGCAGCAGTTAAATAAAAGGCAGCTCACCACCAACTTCTCAAGGGCAATCATGGATGGGCAATAAATGTGGACCCAGCCAATGATGCCCAGATTGTATGAATAACTTTTTTTAAAATTAGCACTCAAGATTTAAGTCAAATACTAGGGCTTCAGTAAGTAATATTTCTACAATAATAGAACTGTCAATAACATAACAAGACTGATCAGAAAGGCTAGGGATTATCAAATAATCAATGATAAGACTGCAGACTCTCTGTTGGGAAGACTTTGAGACAATTTATATTATTTGTACAGTGTTGTTCACGGCCAGCAAAATAAGCATACTCCTTAGTATTTGTGCACCCAGCTCTTTTTAGGATGGAGTGAATGGTTTCAGCAATGTCAGCTTGTTTGCTGTTGAGAGACATATCCAGGGTGTCACAGATACATTGCTACACAGAGACAACAATCTCATCAATTTGGCCTCTAACCTCAAGGAGAAAAAAATAAATTTCTAGAAGCTAAAAATTTCAAGGGATAGGGGGACAGACTGGGTTATAATATTGACAAAGAGAATTAGCCCTGATCATTTTGAATGGCAGAGCCAATTAATGGGCTAAATGACCTACTCCAGATCCTATTTGATATGTTTCTGGGCTCATGTGTTCAAATCCAACTGTGGTAGATGATGAAATTTGACTAAACATCTGGAATTAAAAAGCTAGCCTAAAGCTGACCATTGTCGATTGTTATAATGACCCTTCACTAATGACCTTCAGGAAAGGAAATCTGCCATCCTTACTTGGTCTGACCTACATCTGATTCCAGAGCCACAGCAATGTGGTTGACCCCCTAGCTGCCCTTTGAAATGGCCCAACCAGGCATTTAATTGCCACAAAAATCTAAACATGAGAATACACTGAATAAATCACCCAGCAGAGACCAGGCACCAGAAATGACAATTACATATTCAGCCTTGGTGATCCTGCCAAGCTGTTCCAGTACAGCTGCAACACTGACATTTACACAACTATGTGGAAAAGTGCTCAGGCATGTCCTGCCCACAAAATGTGGAGCAAATAAAACCCGACCAATAATTGCCCTATGGGTCTAATCTTGACCATCAGCAAAGTGATTATTAATAGTGGGACCAAGTGACACTGAAAAGGAATAACCTGGTCACTGATGCTCAGTTTGGGTTCTACCAGGGTCACCCAGTTCCAACTTCACTACAATTTTGGTTCAAACATGAACAACAGAACTGAGGAGATGTGCCTGCCCTTGACATGAAGGCAGCATTTTACTTAATATGGCTTCAAGGAGCTCAAGCAAAACTGGAGTCAATAAGATTTAGGAGAAAGCTCTCCACTGTTTTGAGTGAAACCTAGCACAAAGGAAAATTATTCTGGTTATAGAGGTCAATCATCTCAGCCCCAGGATATCTCTGCAGGGAGTTCCATAGTGTAGCATCCTGGTCCCAAGTTCCAAACATCTTGAGCTGTTTCATTAATGACTTCCCTCCATCATGATGTTAGAATTGGGGGTGATCACTGATGATTGCACAATGTTCATCACCATTCATGATTCCTCAGACACCAGTCCATGTCCACAGGCAGCCAGACCAGACAATAGCCAGGGTTGAGTTGATATGTTAGAAGCAACTATTGTGTCACACAGATGCTAGACAATGACCATCTCCAATCAAAGAGAACCTAGACATTTCCCCTTGATGTTCAATTGTATTATCATTCCTAAAACCCCCTTCAAGAAACCATCCTTGGGTCACCACTAACTGGAAACTGAAGTGGACTTGCAGTACAAATACTATAATTTCAATAACAGATCAGAGGTTAGAAATTCGGTAGAGAGTAACTCATCTCCCATCTCCCTAAAGATTATCCATCATATATAAGAGACAAGACAGAAATGTGATGGAATACTCTCTACCTGTCTAGGTGGGTACAATATTCCAGAAGCTTAACATCACCTAGTTCAAAGTGGCATGCTTAATTGTTCTCCCAGCCACCACCATCAATGTTCATTTCCCTCTCTGCCATCAAATAGTGGCAGTTGTATGGGTCATCTACAAGATGCTCTGCAGTCATTCACAAAGTCTCCTTGGATAGCCTACTGACTGAAAAGGAATACTCAAACCCTTTATCCAGGCATTCTTAACCAACTCAATTAAATAAACCTTTCTTTATTTGACCCTTTCAGTACAATATCAATGTAAAACATACATTCGTTTGTTTCTTACTTACTTTCTTACTTCATATATCTTTAACTCACTTCATTTAACTTCACTTTACCTTTAACCTAATTCATGTTTAACCCTAACTTTAGCTTTAACTTTATAAGTTAAATACGAGCTCAATTCGAGTGAAATGCCCACTTTTGTCCTCAGTGTAGATTTCAACATGATTCTTTGTTTTCTCTGATGATTACTTCAGGGCACAAATGCTGTTTTTGAAGGTTTATCTACCTTTGTTCGGCTAACAATTCAAAAGTGCTCAGTTTCCAGAAAGTTCTCTGGCACTCAGCACAGTGAATTGACCAACACCTGAAGACACTGTTTGATCCCAGCCAATGGTGAACAACTGGTAAGCAACTCTCAATTATTTACACTTGCATGACACATACATATGACACTGCCTCATTTGGTTAACATAGAAAACTGTCGGTCACAACATGTCCTGGCTGCAGTTTTAATGGAGGCCAAAGTTTAAACTAGCTTGACCAAAGTTCCCATCATGGCAGCATCCAAGGAGCAGGAGAATCGATGTTTCGGGCATGAGCTCATGAAGGGCTCATGCCCGAAACATTGATTCTCCAGCTCCTTGGATGCTGCCTGACCTACTGCGCTTTTCCAGCAACACATTTTCAGCTCTGATCTCCAGCATCTGCAGTCCTCACTTTCTCCCAAAGTTCCCATCATGCCTGGGTGGATCAGTGGCTTATTGCTGCCTCGCAGTGCCAGGGACCTGGGTTGATTACAGCCTTGGGTGACCATCTGTGTGAAGCTTGCACCTTCCCTCCGAGTCTGGGTGGGTTCCCTCCAGGTGCTCCAGTCTCCTCCCCCTGTCCAAAGATGTGTAGGTTAGGTCAATTAGCCATTCTAAATTTTCCTGCAGTGTGCAGACTAGGTGGGTTGCCATGGTACATGTGAGGTTATGGGGATTGTGTAAGGGGTTTGAGTTTGGGTGGGGGACGGGTGACGGTCGGTGTAGGCTCGATGAGTCAAATGGCCTCTTTCCACTCTCTAGGGATTCAATGATTCTTCATTGTAGCTCTTATCTAGTCTAGTCTAGTAGCCATTTCTGCTGCTGGCCATCTGGCCGTAACACCTCCCAACTTGTGAGCTCTACCACCAAGGATTCCAACTCACAAACCATTCTGACTTGGAACTTATAATGCTGTTGCTTCACTGTAGCAGGATCAAACTTCCGGAATTCACTGTGAGTGTCCCTACATAACAAGGACTTGTGCAATTCATGAAGACAGCTTACCATTTCTCTTATTGTTCAATTTATATTTGAACCTAGAGAGGCACCACAGAATGTCTGACAGTCACAATCAGATAATCCTCCACTGAGCATTTCCTGTCATTCTCCTCTGGTCCCCCACTCTCTGATAGGTTGCTGCCTGAAAAATATGAGTCCACCTTACTCTCGTGTCCTTCTGGTACATTCCTACCATAGTTAGGATGGGAACATGCCAAATGGGCTGAGGATTCTTAACCACATTCTTATCATGCAATTTGTGTTGAGTTTGTTGTTTTCATTTTCCTACATATCACCCATTAGCTAGGGTGCTTTACTGAAATGTGCAATAGTTCCTTCTGGTACTCGGATTTATTTTTGGAATTCCTCTTGCTACCTCAAAACTGAAGTACAAAGCAAGTTTCTAGAGGAATATCTGCCTCCCACTGATGGGAGTGCCATAACCTGTTAGAATTCAGGTTGGCTGATCTGCAGACCACAGTGGTGCTCCTTGTTTATTTCAGACAAAACTTGCTAATGCAAGCTATATTAAAGTCAAGATTGAAACTTCAAAATATCTGGTTGAGCCAGTAGAAAAACCCATTTTGAGCGTCGGCAGGTTAAAGTAGCATGTACAGTATATGTGACAGTTGCGCACAGTCTGTATGTAACAATGAGAGCCAGTGAATCATGACACTAATTTAAAATAACTTGAGATGCTTGGCTTTGAAAGATTTGACTGCCCAAGCCATACAAATTCACCTTCCATTCTGAAGTTCCTAAGGTCTACATGTAAGACTGAGGTTTGTTGAAAGCAAGGTCTAGTGATGGGTTTATGTGAATCAGAAAACACTTTGGAGGAAGCTACTGTTGACCATTCATGATTTACATATTACACTTTGGCAGTGGTTATTTAATAATTTTTCGAAAAGTGTATGGCTTTCTTCATGAGTTCTCAGATCCCAGCCATAGTTTGCAAATTCAGGCAGCATCCAAGGAGCAGGAGAACTTGGATGCTGCCTGACCTGCTGCGCTTTTCCAGCAACACATTTTCAGCTCTGATCTCCAGCATCTGCAATCCTTACTTTCTCCATAGTTTACAGATTGCCAGGGATACTTACTCCTTGCTGTCTAGAATGGTACCCTGGTATCTTCTAGGAAAGAAAAAGTGTCCAATTGCTCTTAGAGAGCTGTATGTACCTTAGCCAACTCTAACATGGGGGTTTGGATGTTGTACCCTTTCTTATTAGAGTCTGCTTTCTGTTTCTACTTTGGGGAAATATTTTACATTCTCCCATTGGCAGATAGGCGAGTAATGAGTTGGGGGAAGGGATGTAAAATTCCTCAGATGGCTTTCCCACTAATCGCTTGGCCACCTTAACCCCTGTACAATTTTACAGTGGGACAGGGGAGCTGTTGGTCTGCTCAAAACCTGCCCCTTACCCCTCCCCTCTTCCCCAACCCTTAATGAGACCTTTAAGTAATTGATTAAGGATTATTTGCAGGTCATTTCCCCCTGGGCTCCATTTTCAGGGTAAGATCAGGGTAAAAGGAGAAGTCAAGGAAGTCACCCTATTCTGGCCTCAGGGAGAAGAGTGTGGGAGGACGTGGACTTTCTTCAACATTGGATGCTCAAACATGTTCAGCCCTGCATAGGTTCGCCCTCCCCATCAGTGTTTCCACCAAGATCCCCAAGCATGCTCTGCCCACGCTCCTGGGCCTCACCCGTGTAATCCCCACTGACTCGTTGGGTGACTGGGCAGGAAAGTGTTTGGCCTAGCTTTTCTTTCCATTTTTTTAGCTGATACTATTCCCCCATCACTCCATCCCACCATCAACCGCTGCCCTATCTGCCCCAGAGTTTCCATCCATGGTCTGGTCTGACAAATTGAGAGAGCAATTGTACTGAGAATGGAAAGGGCGGGGGGGTGGGGGGGAGGGTTAGAGAGAGAAAGAGTGGATGATGTAGTTAACCTCTGGAGGTCTTCTTGCTTCTCTTTGTTTCATTCCTTTCATTGAGTTTGTGTTAAACTGCAATCTGACCAATCAGAAGATTGTTGCTACGCTGAGCTGTCTTCAATCCATATGTCTGGACTTGATGTCTGCAAAAAATAACATTGTTCATGTGCAGGAGCTAGCTTCACATTTTATTTCCAAACTGAAAATATTCTCCCCTTTAAAAATAGTATCTTTTTCACATTTTCAGCCCATCAAATTAAAAAAAGTGGGTTGTTACATTGTCACTTCCACCCTTAAAAGAAATGAAACACCATTTTAAATGCATTTCATTATCAGCATTATATAGCGCATATAGATATCAAAGCAGGAAACTTACATAAATTCATCTCCAATAATGTATTTAATCATTTTGTTTTGTCATCTTTCTCTTGAATTCTTAACTTCTTCTTTCATTTTCATATTCTGGATGCGGTATGTGCGACCACATTACCTTTTCCAGTGAGGTGCACAATTTGTACATTGATATTCTGAATCCATAAGCCCCTTCTGAATATTCTTGCATTTTAAGTTATAAATTATCAACAAAAAATAATTCTCAGAAACAAGAAATTCCGTTAACTCTGTACACCAATTTCTAACTCCAAATTTCAAAAACCGAGAATTAAAAACACTCAATATCTGTATCTAAATCTTTAATTGAAACAGAAAAATCCATTTCATTTGTTTCAACTGTGAATTTCTTTGTGACAATGTGTAAAATTATATTCAGCTAATCTAGCTCCTAGGTCAATGCCTTTGATTGGAATTGTGGGATTTTTCCTGTAATTCTGATTAAAATAAATACTCTAGCATTCTTCCTTCAATAAAGTCACCCCCATGGCATGAAGGAGGAACATTTTCCCACACATTTGCCTTCAGGTCTATTTCCCTACTTTCAACTGCAGTTGCTAGTTTTGTCACAGTTGCTCTACTGATGTCCACGTTCATAAAAAGTTAAGAGAATGGTCTCTCTGATAGCTCTGCATGTGTATATACACCTGATGCCTCTGTGGCAAGGAGTTCCAAAGACTCACAATTCTCAGAGACAAGGGTCAACTCAGTCTTAAATTAACACCCTTTTAATCTGAGACATGGCCTCTCTGACATTTGTACCAAGCTCAAAGAGTATGTTAGTCCTTCAATTACCACTGCCTTCTTAGCTCTAGCAGATGATTCCACTTTTAATTTACTTCCTTGCCTTCTGTAATCTCTCATTCATAGAAAAGAATTCCTACAGTGCTAAAATAGGCCATTTGGCTCATCAAATCCTCACCAATCCTCCAAAGAGCATCCCACCAAGACCAATCCCCTGACCTTATCCCTGTAACCCTGCATTTGCCATGCATAACCCACCTAGCCTGCACAACTCTGGATACTAATGTACAATTTAGCATGGCCAATCCTCCTAATCTGCATATCTTGTAGGAGGAAACCAGAGCACCAGGAGGAAATCCATGCAGACATGGGATGACACAGACAGTCCCCCAAGGTTGGAATCAAAGCTGGATCCCAGTGCTATGAGGGAGCAGTACTAACCACTGAGCCACCATACCACCCAATCATGTGTTAGAGATATCTTTTCTACCTGCTTTAGTAATTTTTAATGTCATCTTATTCCTTAATGTAAAACATGATGTTCATCTTATTACCTTTTACAAATTACTTTAACTCCACACTCAATCTTATTGTTGTCATTATTCCAAAATATCCCCAAGGAGCTCCAAACTTTGAAAATCAAGCCCTACTTTCCTAGAGTTACGACAAAAGTTGTTATTGAAACTACTGAAAATCCAAGTTCGCTCCTGATGGATAGCTAAAGGCAAACTGCACCAGCCTCTCCACAAACAATTAAAAGTAACTCTATGTATTCTTATACTTTCATCGTTAACAAAAGCAGTTAAAAAGTATTTTTAATTTATGTACCTTAAACTTTAGCTGTCTTAAATTCCTCACGCATGCACACAGATATATAGGAAAAAAAAGTCCAATTATTATAATAGAGGGAAAAATAAATCAGGAAAAGAGTTCTGCAAAACTTGACCAAATCAGAAAACTGGATTGGTTTTGTAATTCTTTTGATTTTTCAACAATGCCTTCCACAGCGATGATCAGTCTGTAGTTCACTGGTTGCTTAGTTGGATCCTGAGGTCATTCCTGTAGTCTTCAGGTTTTAGAAATATTTCCTTTAATGTTTCTGAATGTAGTTTTTCTGTTGTTTCAATGGAAACTGCAGAGAAGTTTACTCAGAAAGGAAAGAGAGTGAATTAACTACTCCAGAGTGAGGTGGCTGCTGGGACACTTAAAGAGGAGATAGACAGATTTGTTTTGTTAGTAACGGGTTAGAGGATTATGGGGAGGAATCAGAAAAGTGGAGTTGAGGCCAAAATGAGATCACCCGTGATTGTATTAAATGAGGAGCATGCTTGAGGGCCTGAATTGCCTCCTGCTCTGAGTTCTTATGTTTTTATTAGAAGTCTCCTTGTTTCTCTCTGTTTCACTTTTCTCACAGCACCTGAGTTGAATTTCAATCTGACCAATATAAGAGTTGCTGCTGTGCTGAGACCGATAACAAATGATGCCAATGTGTCTGAGCTCAATGTCCCTAAACTGTAGCACCTCTTTATATGCATCTGTTAGCTTCATTTGGCTTTCCAAGCTGCAAAACAAATTTCTTATACAGTTTCTACTTTAAAAGCAGTGCCCTTTGTTTTGCACATAGATTTTTAAAAAGTTTGCTTACTGTGGGCATTTATCTTTGAATGTGCAATCTCTTTAAAATAGATCTGCTGGTCAGAAACTCTGGGATAAAACATGTGTGCAGCATAAATACCAATTGGGTATTTATGACTGGATTGACCTATATTCCCTCTATAATTTCCTGTGCAGATCTCCAAGGACCCTGTGCAGCAGCGACTTTTAAAACTGGAAGTAATGTGCTAGCACAGTGATTGCTATATGCAGATCCATGTAATGGCAACAAGGGAGCAATACAGCTGACAAGTCTGCTTCCTTTTTTTATTCATTCATTGGATAGGAACGTTGCTGGTTATAGCCCAAGATTTATAGTCCATTCTTAGTTGTAGCGGTGAGCTGTCTTCTTGAACTACTACATCGAATTTGCATTTCGATGGTGTGCAATCTATGTAGTTTGATCATTACTCAAATTAGCTGAAGTGGAATCTTAAGGGCAGTCACTGAATTAATTAATAGATTTTTTTTTGTTAACGCAGGAAAAAGCTTCTCACTGAACTGCTAACAACATATCCCTGATATGTAAAGCAGCAGGGTACATTCTTCTGTATGAGTGACATGTAGCAGATTCTAGATTTAGATTTTATTATCACATGTACTCACGTACAGGAGTACAATGAAAAGTGTATAATGTCACCACACACAACGCCACCTTAGGTACAAAAAACTTAGGTAGAAAGTAGCAAGAGAAACAGAGTTAAAAAGTTAAGCATTACCTTCATAGAATAAGTAAAAACAAAAGAAAATAATAAATAAAGTAACGATCAATGGTGTCTTGAATAGTAGTTTATAAATACAAATTTATTTACAGGTTTATAAAAATATAAATTGTAGGAATAACAATGCTGTCTGGCTTTATGAGGTCATTGGTAAGCTTGTAGGATTCTGGTGACTCTCGATCACCAGAGCCCTTAGTGGGCTGTAGCAGACCTCCAGGAATTATGGATGAATCCCATGCATGCTGCCATGAGCGACACAATGGAACAATCATAAGTAATTTTTATTGTCATTTTTCTTGAACATTGCTTATCTATTGTAAAAATGCTGAAGATGGAACCAAAGCATGTTGACTGAGTTGTGTTGTTGAAGGTGGAATATTAGCTGATGAAATCTCCAGCAGTATATGAATCAGAAGTGACAATATTAAAAATTTATCTCGTAAAATGTCTGCCTTAATTTGTTTTGTTGATTAAGTGACTTAACAACAAGGTGAAGCCAAAGAGTACTAACATTGGCCAGATGTTTTACTCAAATTCCTATTATGCTATGTAGAATTGATTTTATTTTAATAATTCAATCCCTTTGTGTTTATAAATGCCTCTGCCGATTTGCTTTACTGTTCCATTTATTGAAAGGATATAATTTGATAGGATCTAATTGTCACCCTAGTGGTATGTCTAGGACATTACAAAATTGGTTGCAAGCAAAACTGCATAAGCAGCAAACACAGTCACTATATCACAGGTAAAGATCCTAAAGATTGCTGATACCCTTTTCATATTTTAAAAGTTTAATCCTCATTGAAGCAGTTGCAATCACGCTCAAAATATCTTTGGTGCCATTCCATCAATATGAAAGCAGCACTGGATTTACAACTGTAAATAACAGCATTTGCTGTTTGATGTCTCCTGGATTTATTGATTTTTTTTTGTCTGGAAGCAAGATTTACTGTAGACAAGGTACTAGTTAAAGAGTAAGGCAAGTTTCTGTATTTGTATTTTGAATGCATTCAACCACACCAGAGTGTGGTCTGTGCAGTTATTTATTAGAAACATTTGCTCAATGTACTTGTTTTTAAGGACCTCAGAAGGCCCCTTTCACTAGTTTCTGCAGTCAATGAAAAAATACTGCTCCCAGTGAACCAATAAGTGGACTAACTAAACCAACAGAGCAGTGGCTGTTCTCCAGAGTAGTGACTTACTATATTGTGAAGATAATGTCTCCTGGGCTAAGGAACATCATATGCGCATTAGTAATAAATAATTGCATGGAGCTGATTCAAGATTAAGTGCTTGATAAAAGAAAAAACTGATTTAATTAAGATGGTGGGCATGTTATTAGCTTATCTGGTAGTAATGCAAGGAGGTGAACAAAGTGGTTTGGTAACTTGTTTATCTTTCTCTTGAGTGGATGTATCCAACTTGTACTTGTGTCCTCCTTGCTTTGTGAAGTTGGGTAACCCTTATGTGAAGCTTATGGTCGTGTTTGTGGTTGCCTCATGAAATGCTTTCAGTGTACTCTTGCTTAAATACAGTCTGTTCATATAAAATGAAAACAGGCCTTCACAAATGTCCTTTAGAAACTCAGCATTAAATATTAACAATTTACTAAGTTGCAATACTCTTTCAAAAGGCTTTTGGTTTGGTTTGAATGGTTGGACCAATCAGAAAACACTTTGGAAAACTAACATGCACAATTTTCCTTAAAGTAACTCTAACAAGTTTAAAGCTTGTATTTTGGGAAGCAAATATTTATCTTCAGCACACAAAAGTGTTTCTCAGCAACATGTTCTTAAATAGACAGTTCCAGCAGCATAGTCATAGTGTCGCACAGCACAGAGAAGGCAGTTCAGCCCATCAAGACTGTACCAACCTATCCACATCAATCCCATTTCAATGCTCACCCACATATGTTTTAAAGATTGTGAGGTTTTCTAACTCTACTGACCTCCCAGGCAGTGTATTCCAAATTCCCACCATCTACCGGGTGAAAAAGCATTTCCTCAAATCCTCTCTAAACCTCCCATCTTTCACTTTAAAATTATGTCCCATTGTTACTGACTCTCCAACTAAGGGAACAGTTGCTTCCTAGCCACCCTCCCCATGGACCTCATAATCTTTTCCACCTCATTCAAAACCCCCTTTAGCCTTATCTGATCTAAAGAAAACAACTTGAGCCTAATCAATTTCTCTTCATAGCTAACATGCTGCATCTCAGGCAACATTCTGGAGAACCTACTCTGTATCACTTCTACGTGGCTAAAGAAGTTCAGCATGTCCACAAGGACTCTTACCAATTTTTATTGATGCACCGTAGAAAGCATCCTAACTGAATGCATCACAGTTTGGTATGGCAACATTTGTTCCCAAGACCACAAAAAACTGCAGAGAGTCGTGAACATAGTGCAGTCCATCACACAAACCAGCCTTCCATCCATTGAATCCATCCATACTTTCTGCTGCGTCAAGAATACAACCAACATAATCAAAGACCCCTCCTCCCTTAGTTATACTCATTTACATCCTCTTCCATCAGACCGAAGATATATAAGTTTGAATGCACATATGAACAGATTCAAGAACAACTTCTTCCTTGCTGATATTAGACTTGGAACTGACCTCTCAAATGTTAATTCTGATCTCTCTGCACCTTCTCTGTGATTGTAACACTGTATTCCACACTCTCTCTGCTACTCTGATGCACTTTGTATGGTATGATCTACCTGTATAGCATACAAAACACTTTTCACTGTATCTTGGTACACGTGACACCAACAAATCAACCTCAAGCTCAGTGCAATTACATCCTTCCCATAGTGTGGCGACCAGAACTATACACAGTATTCCAGGTATGGCCTAATCAAAGTCCGGTACAGCTCTAAAATAGCCCCCCGCTCTTATAATCTATGCCATGACTGATAAAGGCAAATGTCGCGTATGCCTCCTTAATCACACTATTAACCAGTTCTGACACCTTCAGGGATCTGTGGTCAAGCACCTCAAGATTGCTCTGTTCCTCTGAGCTTCCTAGTGTCCTGCCATTCATTGAGTACTCCCTTGTCTTGTGACTTCTTCCAAAGTGCATCACCTCACACTTATCAAGATTAAATTTGATTTGATTTGATTGATTATTGTCACATGTACTGAGGCACAGTGAAAAGTATTTTTATGCATGCTAACCAGACAAGTCATACCTTCCATAAGTACATCGGGGTAATAGAATGCAGAATACAGTCTTACAGCTAGAGAGGAGGTGCAGAAAAAATCAACTCGAACATATGAGAGGTCAAGTTAGATGTCTGATAACAGCCATTAAGAATCTGTTTTTAAATCTGTTGCCTTCAAACTTTTTCTATCTTCTGCCCAATGGAAGGGGGTGGAAGAGAATCTATTTGAGGTGGGAGGGGGCTTTGATTACGTTGGCTGCTTTCCTGAGGCAGTGGGAAGTGTAGACTGAGTCAATGGAAGGAAGACTGGTCCTCATGATGGACTGGGCTATGTTCACAACTCACTGTAGTTTCTTGTGGTCTTGGACAGAGCAGTTGCCATACCAAGATGTGATGCATCCTGGTAGGATGCTTTCTATGTGCATCTATTAAAATTGGAAAGAGTCATTTCAAACATGCTGAATTTCCTTAGCCTCCTAAGAAAGTCGAGGCATTGGTGTGCTTTCTTGACTGTAATGTTGATGTGGATGGACCAGGATAGATCTTTGGTGGTATTTACTCTTAGGAACTTGAAGCTCTCGATCACCTCCACCTCAGCACCATTGATACAGACAGGGGCGTGCAGTCCACTCTGCATTCTGAAGTCTATGACCAGCTCCTTCATTTTTCTGACATCGAGAGAGAGATTATTGTCTTAACACCATGACATTATGTTGTATATCTCCTTCATGTATTCTGTCTCGTCATTGTTTGATGTCCGACCCACTACAGTGGTATTCTCAGCAAATTTGTGAATGCAGTTAGAGCCGGATTTGGCTACAGAGACATGAGTATATAAGGAGGACAGTATGGGGCTGGGTACACGGCCTTGTGGGGCACTGGTGTGGAGGAGGTGTTGTTGCCTATTCTTACCAATTGCGGTCTGCAGGTTGGGAAGTCGAGGATCCAGCTTCAGAGGGGAAGCAGTGCCTTGGGTCTTGGAGTTTGGAGATGAGTTTTGTTGGAATTATCGTGTTGCAGGCAGAGCTAAAGTCAATGAATAGGAGCCTAATGTAGGTGTCCTTGTTATCCAGGTGTTCCAGTGATAAGTGTAGGGACAGGGAGATGGCATCTGTGTAGACTTATTGTGACAGTAGGCAAGTTGTAGCAGAGCAAAGCATTCTGGGGGGCTGGAGTTTATGTGTCTCATTACTAACCTCTCAAAGCACTTCATAATAATGGATGTCAGAGTCACTGGGCGTTAGTCATGAAAGCACGTTGCCTGATTTTTCTTTGACACAAGGATGACAGTGGTCCTCTTGAAGCAGATAAGCACTTCACATCGTAGAAAAGAACAACTAAAGGTGACTGCAAATACTCCCAGCAGCTGGTCTGCACAAGATCTGAGTGCATGGCTGGGGAGTCCATCTGGGCCAGTCACTTTCTGTGGGTTCACCCTCAAGAAGGCCGATCTGATATCTGTGGCAGTGACCGTGGGCACAGGTGTACCCAAGGCTATCGGGGCAGATGACTTCATTGCACTGACTTTATGTTCAAAACAAGCACAGAATTCATTGACCTCACTGGGGAGGGGTGTGCTGTTGTCAGCGATTCTGCCTGACTTTGCTTTGTAGTCTATTATATTGTGGAAGCCTTGCCACAGTCGATATGTGTTTGTGTGTTTAGTCTGGGACTCTAGTTTAGTCTGATATTGTTTCTTGGCATCCCTGATGGATTTGCGAAGATTGTTCCTGGATTTCCTACCCAGGTCAGGATCATCCGACTTGAATGCCTCAGAACTGAACTTCAGTAGGGAGTGGATCTCCCGTTTCATCCATAGTTGCTGTTTGGGGAACATCCGGACTAACTTGTTTGGCATGCAGTCCTATTAATGAAGTCTGTAATGGTAGTGGCATACTCATTTAGGTTGCCCACTGAGTTCTTGAATATAGACTAGTCCACCAAGCTTAATCAGTCACGCAGGAGCTCATGTTATCTCAGACCAGTGCTGAACAACTTTCTGTACTGGATCCTCACATTTCAGTTTCTGTTTGTAACCTGGGAGAAGACTTATGGTGTGATTTATCAAAATGCGGGTGGGGGTGGTGCGGTAGATGTCTTTTATCGTCGTATAGCCGATGTCCAGTGTGTTTGGGCCTCTGATGTAGGTAGCACCTTCTTGAGCTTTGCCTGGTTGAAGTCACTGGCTACAATGAAAAGACCGCAGGGCAAATTCCATCTTCCATCTATCTGCCCATCTGATCAATCTATCTATATCTGCCTGTAACCTAAGACCATTTTCCTCACTATTAACCACATAGTTAGTAATGGCTAATACGAACTACTACTGTTAGTAGTAGGCCAATCTTTGTGTCATCTGTAATCATTACTAGGAAAGTATGCTGGGGATGGGTCATTTATTTAAGGTCATTAAAAATACAAACCTGAAGAAGCACATTAAATAATATTAATTGATATTTAACATCTTTAAATGTTTTAATCCCATGTAAGTAGGAACCTATATTTAACTTTAGCTTCATAAAGATACGCTATAACATGAATACTTATTTATCATGGAAGGAACAATTTTTCTAAATGTTCAGACTTGGGAAATTACAAAAATATTAAATCTTGGCTCCATTGCTGTGCATGCTAATCCTGTTGGAACACTTCTGTTGCTTACAGCAACTTTAAATTTAAATTAAATGCTGATGCGATTGACTAGGCAGTGTTATTTGGCCACCAACAACATTTTCATAGGTTCTGGTGGGATAGCAACAAAACAAAGTCTGATGCAACCCTGCACTTCCTTATTTCATTGCATGAAATAATTTTGGTCACAATTTTGTTTGGAACCAAAGAAACTAGTATGTTACAGAGGCAAGAAATGGTGGAATGGTTCCCTGCTTTTCCTCAACTCTTGCCTGACCACATCAAGTTGTGTTGGAAGAAATATTTTAACATTTTGAGGACTGTGACATGCCAGAAAGAGGCATAAGACAGATTTTCGAAGATGAAGAAAGAACTTTATAGCTCAATATCTGAATGTAACTGACACACACACGCACACACAAAAAAGATGATTATAAAGAAGAGGAACTGCACTGAATCTTTTCAGGAAAAGGTCCAAAAAGTCACTATCATGCTTACTTCAAGATGGAGGCTGTAAATGCTGCAGGTTTGATGATTTCCTTTCGGTTCACTGAAGAAAATAGTGGTTGGATGTTTCTGGTGATAAGTTCACAACAGGCTATATCTGAGAACAGAGACTTCCTGGCTTTTGTTCTGTTTAAATGTGTAATCAAGTGTCTGCACCATAAATCCAGCTTAGATCTCCAAAACCATCATTACCTAGTTGGGGCATTCTTGGCAGGGTTTTGTTTTCCTGGGTGGGATCCCTTCAGACTGAGTGAATTGAGGCTGCTGCTCAAATGAGCAACATTAGCAATGTTCAACATTCATAAAGGTTTCTCTCAAGAGACCAAAGCATCTTTGTTACCATTGACCACACAAATGGTCTCTGAGCATTCAGTCACAATGGGTTTGAATCATTTGCACCTCTATATGACAGAATATTTCCCCCCCTCATGCCCATGAAATTTAATTTGGCAATACTCAAGTCTTGAGAAGTATACATTGGTTTCTGCTTCCCAAACCTTTCCCAGTCTGACCCTATTTTAATACCTCAGATTTCATGTGTACCTCCCTCTCCACGTGAACATTTAGGGGTTATGCGAATTGTTGATCAGGGATGATGGGGAGGCTTGAGTTATTAAATGGTGGTGGGTGAAGGAAGGGAAGGAATGTACCCTATTTCCCCCTCCTCCACCTCTAATCAATCCCATTATTGACCTATTTCCATCTCCCTTCCTTCACTCCATCCTTCATCATCCTCTCTTTTCTCTGTCCTCCATATCTCTGTCCTTCACTCCCCCATATCCCTTTCCTTTATTTTCCATCTCCCTCACCTTCAATCTCGTATGATCCTCCAGCTACTCCCTTATATCCCTGCCCTTCCTGTCAATAGAAATTCTCCAAGGGTCTTTACACAGCACCTTCCAAACCCATGAACACTTCTATCAAGACAGACAAGGGCAGCAGATACATGACAACACCATTATCTGCAAGTGCACTTCCAAGTGACTCATCATCCTGTCTTGGAAAAATTTCACCATTCTTTCAACGTAACTAGGTTAAAATCCTGCAAGGCCCTCCCAATTGGCATTATGGATGTACCTATATAATATGGGCTACAACAGTTTAAAAAAATCAGTTCACTACCATCTTGTCAAAAATAACTAGAGATGAACAATTAATGCAAGCTAAACCAGTGATGCCCACATCCAATGATGGGTTAAAAAAAATTTCTCCTTGACCCTCCATTGCTCCTCATATCTCTTTCCTTACATCTGTGACAGGAACATGCACTGGTAATCAAGACCCACTACCCTACCAGTCACACCATGTTTTAATTCAATCACCAAAATGGCAGTTGTGTCCCTTTTGAGCTACTATCTATGATAACAGAGACATTAACCAGACTTCTTTAGAGAACTCAAAATAATCTCTTCATTATAACTCCGATCTTATCCTTAAAACAAGTGGCGAGCATTGGTTAACATCAAATCTATAATCTGAATCGTGACTCCCAAGCACAGGCATACTCATATGTCAGAAACAAAGTCTCTGCAGAAAGGACTTTTTAAAACAACAACGTCAATAGGGAAAATTACCTTCCCATTTCTCCTTTCTTCACCATCCCCATGACCCCATCACCCATGTCACCTTTCTTTAAGCCTCACCTCCCCTTCCTTCATACCTTCATCTCTTTCTCCTTCACCCCTCGTTTCTCTTTCTTTGCTTCCCCCATCCTCCATCATTCATCCCCCAACCCCGTCTTCGCCCCTCCCCATTCCTATTCTCCTTCGTGAGGGAATTGATGAGAAGCCAGGTTTTCTTGAAAGAAAACAATTCCCTCCACAGGCTTTGTTTGCTGCAGCAGCAATCATTTTTCAGTCAACAGCCAATTTCTTTTTCCTGTCATCTATAGGATGTGGCCATCACTGGTTAGTCAGCACTTATTGCCCATTCTGAGAATATGGTAGTGAACTGCTTTCCTGAACTGCTGCGGACCTTGGAATATAGGAACACCAACAGTGCTGTCAGGAAGGGATTTCAAAGTGTTGAACCAGTCGCCTTGAGGGAATGAAGATATATTTCCACGTCAAGATGGTGTGTGTTGGAAGATATCTTGCAGGTGGTGGTGTCCCATGCATCTGCTACTCTTATCCTTCTAAGTTAGTCGAGATAGTGAATTTGGAAGATGCTGTTGAAGGAGCCAGGGTGAGTCGCTGCAGTGTATCTTTTAGATAGTATTTATTCTTTTCATTTCAAGGATTTGAAACCTGAAAAACTAAGAACAGAACATTTCTCCACCCTCAATGAATCCTTCTGAAAGAGTTTGAGTGGAAATGAGATATAGAATCTGTGTACAGGTACAACCAAGCCTAAGCAACACAGACTTGAAAGTTAAAAGCATGTTGTTTCTATCCTAAATACAATTGGAATTTTTAAGTGAGAATAAGCACTTTTGCCGATGTTCCATGTCAAAAGCAGCAAGCACAGAAGATCTGAAAAACTAAGAAGAATACGATTGCCCACCTCAAACCCTTTTTGAAATAATAGGAGTGAGCACCTGTGTATGGTTTCTGTCCCATGTGTCTAAAACCAACATGAGATCTGAAAAAAAATTAAGAACAATTTGTGCCCACCTACTCTAAACCTCTTTGACATTTTGCACCTGCGTTGAGTCACAGATAATTGATCTCTGTGAAGTAGCAAGGATCAGAGACATGAAAAAAACTAAGAACATTGACATTTCTCACCCCAAACCCTTTTAAAATGTTTTAAGTATTAAATAAATTTCTGCATGTGCCCAGTTAGGACCAGCGAACTGGTTATATTCTACTTGGCTAAGATAGTCCACATTGCTATCACAGTGCACTAGTGGTAAAGGATGTGATTATTGAATATTGTCCAAGAAGTGCGAATCAATTTCCTTAACACTAACAAGACATGAATTATAATTGTTAAGATAAAAAACAATGAAGTGATCACTATGCTCATGATCATTTTAGGCAAAAGTGAGGACTGCAGATGCTGGAAATCAGAGTCTAGATTAGAGTGGTGCTGGAAAAGCACAGCAGGTCAGGCAGCATCCGAGGAGCAGGAAAATTGACGTTTCAGGCAAACGCCCTTCATCAGGAAGGAAGGCAGGGAGCCTCCAAGGTGGAGAGATAAATGAAGGCTCCCTGCCTTCCTTCCTGATGAAGGGTCTTTGCCCGAAACGTCGATTTTCCTGCTCCTCGGATGCTGCCTGACCTCATGATCATATTAAGTCATTTCAGAAATCAAATCTATAGAATTCATACCATCCTCTATCTGCTCTTTACTTCTATCACCAGGTGGCTCCAATGGTTAGACCTGTCAGGATTCCACAGAAGTCCAATAGCTCCTCTTCTGTCGCTGCTAATTGTGTGGTAACTGCAGGCAGTTCTCTGTCTCTCTCTTATGTTTTGTGCATTCTTGCAAGAAAGGAAAAAAGAATATAGATTTGAGAGTCATCGTAAGTGTTGGGTGGATGAGCATATTTGTTTATAGTGATGATGCAAGTGAGGTACAGCATTGCGTGAATGTAAACATTAATGTCAGTGGTGTATATACAGGTGGGATGGGAAGAATTGCCTGGATGGAGGTACATTTGCCAGAAAAGCTGGTGTGAGGAGTGCAGCGCTGGAGTGGACTTGAGGAGTAATATTGAGGGGGTTGCAGTGATATGCATGCCAAGATATGGTTTAATGTGTCACTATCATTACCTTTTGTACCCTAGTTAGAGTTTTAAGAGAATATTGTTGGCAATGCACTTTGACAGTATCCAGAAGTGTTCTATTCATGACTCTCTAGGTGTTGGGTATTTACATCTGCGCTCTTTGAGATGCTGTTATTCTTAGTCCCTACAATCCCTTGTTGACATCCAGTAAGGCTCACCCACTGTCTTCAGTACCATTATACTTTATATTTACAGTCATATTTGTTATTAAATACCACTCTTTACAGAATCAAGAATATAAGAAGTGTTACCATGCAGAAGGAGACTATTCAACTCATTACATCTGCAGTGGCTCCTCAAATAACTATCATGATTTAGTGCCATTCTCCTGCCTTTTCTTTAATGTCTATGTGTTGTTTTGATTTGAATAATGTGCTCTTGAATGCCTCAGTTGAACCTGCCTTCTCCACACTTCCAGGCTGAGCAGTCTAGACCCTAACTACTCACTGTGTAAAAAAAGTTTTTTCTCATATCACCCTTGCTTCTGTTCTGAATCATTTTAAATGTATGCCCTCTTATTTTATTTTTCTTTTATGCATGAGAACAGCTTCTCCCTCTCTACCTGATCCAGACCCCTCATACTTTAAAAACTTCTATCAAATTTCCCCTTAGCCTTCTAATCTGCAAAGAGACCAGTCCAAACCTCTCCACTCTATCCTTGTAACTTATGATTCTCATACCTCAAACCATTCTTGTCAATTTCTTTCTTTCCAATGAGTTACGTCCTTCCCATAATATGATGTCCAGAAGTGTACACAATCCTGAAGCTGTGCTCCAACTAACGTTTTATACAAGTTCATTATCACTTCCTTACACTTGTACTCGAACTATATACCGTCTAACCCCATTCCCCACTCCAACCTCTCACCCTCACAACGTGCAGCCCTCCACTCCCTCTGCTCCAATCCCAACCTCACCATCAAACCAGTGGATACAGAGGGTTCAGTGGTAGTTTGGTGCACTGACCACTCCACCGCTGAAGCCAGATGCCAACTCAAAGACACCTCCTCCTACCGCCCCTTCGACCATGACATCACTCCCCCATCACCAAACCATCACCTCCCAGACCATACAGAACCTCATCACCTCTGGAGATCTCCCACCCACAGCTTCCAACCTAGTAGTCCGGGAACCCCGCACCGCCCGATTCTACCTCCTTCCCAAGATCTATGAGCCTCACCACCCTGACCGATCCATTGTCTCAGCCTGTTCCTGCCCCACTGAACTCATCCCCACCTACCTCAATGCTGTCCTATTCCCCCCTAATCCAGGAACCCCCCACATATGTTCGAGATACCACCCACACCCTCCACCTCCTCCAAGACTTCCGTTTCCCCAGTCCCCAGTGCCTCATCTTCACCATGGACATCTAATCCCTCTACACCTCCACCCGCCATGACTGGGGCCTCTAAGCCCTCCATTTCTTCCTTTCCCAACGTCTCCACCAGTACCCTTCCACTGACTCTTTCATTCATTTGGCTGAACTGGTCCTCACCCTTAACAATTTCTCCTTTGAATCCTCCCAATTCCTCCAGATGAATGAGGTAGCCATGGGCACCCATATGGGCCCCAGCTATGCCTGTCTTTTTGTTGGCTTCATGGAACAGTCCATCTTCCGTAGTTACATCGGCACCACTCCCCACCTCTCGATGACTGCATTGGCACCACCTTGTGCTCCCGCGAGGAAGTTGAGCAGTTCATCAACTTCACCAATGCATTCCACCCCGACCTTAAATTAACCTGGACGATCTCTGACACCTCCCTCACCCTTCCTGGACCTGTCCATCTCCATCAATGACAACCAACTTGACACTGACATTTTTTACAAATCCACTGACTCCCATAGCTACCTGGATTACACCTCTTCCCAGCCTACCTCCTGCAAAAATACCATCCCGTATTCCCAATTCCTCTGCCTCCACTGTATCTGCTCCCAGGAGGACCAGTTCCAGCATAGAACACACCAGATGACCTCCTTCTTTAAAGACCACAATTTCCCTTCTCACGTGGTTGAAGATGCCCTCCAATGCTTCTCATCCACATCCCGCACCTCTGCTCTCAAACCCCACCCCTCCAACTGTAACAAGGACTGAACACCCCTGGTGCTCACCTTCCACCCCACCAACCTCTGCATAAACCGTATCATCTGCTGACATCTTCGCCAACTCCAAATAGACCCCACCACCAGAGATATATTTCCCTCCCCACCCCTTTCCACTTTCTGCAAAGACCGTTCTACCTGGTCAGTGACTACCTGGTCAGGTCCACGCCCCCCAACAACCCACCCTCCCCTCCTGGCACCTTCCCCTGCCACTGCAGGAATTGCAAAACCTGCGCCCATGCCTCCCCCCTCACCTCCATCCAAGGCCCCAAAGGAGCCTTCCACATCCATCAATGTTTTACCTGCACATCCACCAATATCATTTATTGTATCCGTTGCTCCCGATGAGCTCTCCTCTACGTTGGGGAGACTGGACGCCTCCTAGCAGAGCGCTTTAGGGAACATCTCTTGGACATCCGCACCAATCAACCCCACTGCCCTGTGGCCCAACATTTCAACTCCCCACCCACATCCACCTATTGTACTCTTTGCGACCTTCTCCCCAGCCCCACCTCCCCCTCTCCCTTCCCATTTATCTCTCCACCCTGGAGGCTCCCTGCCTTCATTCCTGTTGAAGAGCTTTTGCCTGAAACGTCAATTTTCCTACTCCTTGGATGCTGCCTGACCTGCTGTGCTTTTCCAGCACCACTTTAATCTAGACTTGAACTATATGTATACTCTTCAGTGTAGTGACTGTTGATGCCACTTGTGCGACATGAGAATATTAAAGTTTCTATTTCCTTCAAAAAGCCTGCTCATGATCTAGACTGTTCAGGTCAATGTCTGCATTATGGGATTCCCAAGTGTCCATTAGTAGGTCACTATAGGATTTCTTGCCTCATAGATTTTGGTATAAGTAATCTGTTGTCTTACATCAATAGGTCTCTATGACTGTGAAACATTGTTTCTGTTCATGCTTTGTTCTCTTTATAATTTAATCTGTTGAACAATATCTGGACCATCCTTTCAAATAGAGATGTCTGATCTTTGTGTGTTCCTTGCCTGCTTTCAGAGCTACTCAAATCTCTCTGAGCTTCAAGACAAAGGCCGCTGTTGTATTGATAACTGCAGTGGAATATAATTCCATATTTTCAGTAAGGATTAAGTCTTCTTTGTTGTATTGGATAGTCAACTATAATCTGCATCTTGCCCAAGACATAGACTGTCAGGTATTTGTATTTGATTACTCTGAACCTGAATCTCTGGATTTACAGAAGTAAATTTGTTATTTCCTTTGATCCTAGTAATGTCACTGGTGTCTAATTGTCTGTTTTGATCTAGAATTTCAATTCCATCAATAATCTATAAACTATCCACACCATTATATAACAACCAATCCTTCTTTTTCAATTGTAGCACATCTGTTCAGATCTTGTCCATAGTTTTTATATAAAGTGTACAGACTCCCTTATTCTATCATTGTGAACCTGAATGAGAATTGCACCTAGTTGTCTGGAAAATGCATGCATGGTTACAATGTTAAACAATCCTGAGTTGTAGCAACCCTTTCTATTGTCACTATTATTCGTCCCCAACATTCTGAGGTCACCATTAACCTCTAGTAAGACTTTCTCACTCTCTTTGGCACTCTTTATTTACACTTTGATGGGTATGTTACTCAATGAGTGGAATCTCATGGAGGTCTGAGCAATGTGGACTGTGGTAAGATTTGTGATGCCAGCAGACAGGGCCTAGCTCGACATCAGGAGTGTTTTATTGCATCCTCAGCTTTCCTCAGTGTAAGTACCTAGTGACTTCAGCTGACCACTGGCTGTGAACAGCCTTCATGTTGCTCAGCAGCAAATATCACCTCAGGGCACAATCCACAGATTCCAGCCACATGCAGCCTTTATCCACAGACATTGCTTTCCAACATTTGTCAAACCCTCGTGGCCATCAAGGCATCTCTCTCATCCACTTATCTTGTTTTATACTTTTGATAATAGGCTGCATGGAAAAAGAGCTATATTAAAAATAAATATAGTTGAAGGATTTCTGCACTTTTTTAAAGGATGCAACTTGGCACTCATTGCAGGCAATGTTTACACTGCTGCTTTTCAAGAATTAGTGGGAGCTTAATTTGCAGACAATCAGCAATGAAAGTATGAATGGAACTTTAGCTGGCAGCAAGTCACTGATTGGTCTGTGGATTAGTGATCAGTTTTTGATGACAAAGACCATCTGTCTGCCAACAGCGATGTGATTGGCTCACAGGCAGCTGAACAGTTTGGGGGTATGAATATTTGGAAGAAGCAATCAGATCTCTGCAAATGTAGGAGATGTCTCTTTTCCCTGCAGTAAAAAACGTGTCTCAAGCCTGAAGACAGCCAGTTTATTTCCTCTTTCCAGATGCTGTAAGCTGTGATTTTTAACTTAAGGGTCAAAGACTGTTATGACTGTTCGATAATCAGGCAGCCCCTGTACCTCTTGCAAACAGGTGAACATATCTGGATAAGGCAGATTGAGAAGCAATGTTCTGATCATCTGTATGCATGGCTCGAGGGGGTGTGTGAAGTTGAATAGTGGACTCCACACATACAGGAATTTTCTCTCCTATTGTGGACTGTCTTCTCCAGCAATGAGAGAAAGGGAGAATTGAGTGAGGTGATTGATTAGTAAGGGATCAAGGATTACAAGGAGAAGGTGGGAGAAATAGAGTTGAGAGACATATCAGCCATCATCAAATGGCAGAGTAGACTCAGTGGGCCAAAACAGCCTAATTTTGCTCCTATATCTTACTTGTCTTATGGACCTTATTGAAACATATGAAATTATAGAGGGTTTAATAGGGAAGATATGGGAAAATTGTTTCCTGTTGTGGGAAAGTCTAGGATCAGATGGCATAATGTCTGTATATGGGGTTGCACCTTTAAGATGAGGAGAAATTTCTGTTCTCAGAGAGTAGTAAATCTGTGGAAATGTTTATGCAGAGGGCTTCTGAGGCTGTGTCATTAAATATATTCAAGTAGAGAGTGACAGAACTGTAATCAGTTAGGGAATCAAGAGTTATGGGAAAATGCAGGAAAGTGGAGTTGAGGATTGATATCTGTTTAGCCATGATCTCACTGAATGGCAGTGTAGACTCAATGAGGTGAATGGCTTCCTTCTGCTCCTAAGTCTTATGATCTTATAGAAGATTCCCAACCAGCAAACTTAAACTGTCTGATCTATAACCAGAAGATTGACCATTAAAGCCTTTTTATAAAACAAAATGAGGGCTTTACCTGTTCTATGATTCTGTGGAGCAAACATTTGGTATAATTCATTTGGATGATTCATATATTAAGTGATGATCAAACCAAAATGCAGTTAATGTCTGAACTGGAAGGGCACAATTCAGTTAAGGTGAGAGAAATGGCTGATATGGTGTTTTGATAGGACTGGCTTAGCAATCAGTGTGATTCACCATAGAGACTTTATAAAGGGCATTTCTTGAGATACAATTGATTGGTCTTCCCATGAAAAGCAAGAATGAATGTGTAAATATGAACAAATTGATAAATATTTTGGCAACAATATCTGACCACTTGGAGTACTTACTGACAGTAGTCAATAGAGTGATTATCGAAATTATAGATTAACATTTTATACTATGGAAATGTCTAAACCTAAAGTTGTAGTTGTGGATTTAATTTGGCTTTGAGCTAGATCAGTAAAAACATATGGTACTGTGTTCTGTGTAAAATTTTGTGGATTTGATTTTCAAGGTGGAATTAAAATAATAATTATTAAATAATTTTGGTTTAATAAGTCAATAAAATACAATGTAACATATACAAGTGGTTATCAAAATAGAGTCATAGAGATGTACAGCACAGAAACATACCATTTTGTCCAATTTGTCCATGCCGACCAGATATCCTGCATTAATCTAGTGCCATTTGCTAGTACTTGGTCCACATTCCTCTAAGCCCTTCATAGTCATGTACCCATCCAGGTGCCTTTTAAATGTTGTAATTGTACCAGCCTCCACCACTTCCTCTGGCAGCTCATTCCATGCACACACCACCATTTGCGTAAAAAAGTTGCCCCAAGAACACTTAAAAATCTTTCCCCTCTCACCCTAAACCTATACCCTCTTGTTCTGGACTCCCCCATCCCAGGGAAAAAAACCTTGTCTATTTACCCTATCTATGCTCCTCATGATTTTATAAACCTCTATAAAGTCACCTATCAGCCTCCAACACTCCAGGGTAAACAGCCAACTTTTCCATCCTCTCCCCATAGCTCAAATCCTCCAACCCAATAGCAAAACTAAAGTGAGTAAATCTTGCAAAACCACGACACTGTCAAAATTTCAGATTATGGGTTTCACAATGAATGAGGACATTACATGCTGGTCATAATACTTCTTTTTATTCATTCAAGTGATGTAGGCGTCACCAGCTAACCCAGTATTTATTGCCAATCCTTAACTGCCCAGGGGGTTGTTGAGAGTCATCCATCGCTGTGGGCCTGCAGTCACATGTAGGTCAGACCAGGTGAGGATGACAGATTTCCTTTGTTAAGGGCAATAATGAATCAGATGGGTTTTTAATGCCAATGGCATGGTTCCAAGGTCACAATTAGGCTAGCTTTTAATTCCAGATTTTATTGAATTAAACATGCTACAATTCAAATTTTACCACATGGTTATATTTAAAGCTTCAAAGGTGGGTGGCACAGTGGCACAGTGGTTAGCACTGTTGCCTCACAGCACCAGAGACCTGGTTTCAATTCCCACCTAAGGTGACTGACTGTGTGGAGTTTGCACATTCTCCCCATGTCTGCGTGGGTTTTCTCTGGGTGCTCTGGTTTCCTCCCACAGTCCAAAAACGTGCAGGTTAGGTGAATTGGCCATGCTAAATTACGTGTAGGGTGGTGGGTCAGTGTGGACTTGTTGGGCCAAAGGGCCTGTTTCCACAGTGGAAGTAATCTAATCTTATTTGTGAGAACACATCTTGAGTACTATATGCAGTTTTAGTCTCGTGTTAAGAATATGAAAGTATTGGTAGTTCAGAAGAGATTACCTGGAGGTAGGCTCCTGGGATGACCAAATGCCTCCAAACCAGACTGTTTTCCAAAATGTAGCCCATGGACTCTAAATTTAACATTGTTGTACTTGTTGTAAGGCCTAACTGGTTCCAACAATAACTAACCTGAAAGGACAATAACCTACATCAAAAGTTCATGGAGATTTGTGCCACTGTTAACAGTGGGACAGTCACCTAGGGCTGCAATCGAACCTGTGTCCCTCGTGCTATGAGGCACCAGTATTTACCACTATGCCACCAGACTGCCCCTCTGATTGCTGTGCTGTATGCAGTGTCATTCGGCGCAATATAGGAAAGACATGTTTACCCATACACTGGACAGTTTGCAGAGGAGATTTAGCAGAATGTTGCCCGGGATGGAGCACTTTAACTATGAAGAGAGATTGAATAAGCTCAGGTTGTTTTCTTTGGAGCAAATAAGGCTGATGGGGACCTGCTAAACATCTTTATGATTACGAGGGACATGGACAGGGTGGATAGGAAGTATCTGTTCACCTTATTTGAAGGGTCAATAGTGAGGAAACATAATCTTAAGATGAAAGGCAGATGCTTAGAGGGGAGTTGAGGAAATAATTTTTCGCCCAAATGGTGTGGCATTCTGGAATGCACTACTTGAGAGATTAGTTGGAGTGGGATATCACAATAGTTAAGGCTGTGTGCCTAACACTGGAAAGTGGGATTGACATAGGTTCAGTGGTCCACTTGATGGACCAAAGGGCCTCTTCAGTACGGTGTGATTCTGTAATGTTATATCTCTCACCTAGACTGTTATCTTTTCAGCAATCATCTTCACAGCCTGAGACAGTTCCCAAGAGATTACATTTTAGGGTTTCAGTGCAGTTTCTCCCTGTTAAGCCATTTAGTTTGAAGCTTCCTTGACACCTCATCAGATGTGGCATTCTAGGGTCTGTGTCTCAGTGTCTCTTTCCAAACAGTCAATTCGCAGCCTCAAATATCTTTTGGCGATATGTCTTTTTTTCAGAAAGAGTATCTGTTAATATTAAATTTCAGTATGTCTGTACGTACCTTTTACTATACATTCTGTTTCCTATGATCTGGCCCCATGAGTTACCCAAAGAAGGAGAAGTGCTCTGAAAGCTTATTCCTCCAAATAAACCTGTTGGAATATAACCTGGTGCTGTGTGATTTTTAACTTTGTACATACTTCAACTTTCCTCCATTGCCACAACAGTAAGTCTGGGAGAGACTCACGGTCAGCCATGTAATGGAAAATAACTCGGAGCTTCTACCAATTTGGACAACTTGGAGGGAGCTGATAGCTACAGTTAGCTGGACAGATGATGTGGACTATGTTGGTCCCAGTAACACTGAGTTCACTCCTGGTACAGACTCAGGTAAATATGGGATTTGCCTGCATTGCCTGTGGATGAAGTTGTGGTGCTGTGGCTTAAGCCCACATTCGGGCTGAGAACTGAGAAGGTATGATATATCTGCACACTACTGTTCACACTTTAGATTTTTTTTAACCACCTTGTTCAGTGATGTTATTCCACACCTCTGGAACAAGTGGGCCTTGAACCTGGATCTTCTCGTCCAGAGGTAGAACCTTCTGGTCCACTGCAGCACAAGTACCTCTCTGCTTGACCTTTATTTTTTTCCCATCCCAGAAACGCTATCACACAACTGAGCAACTTTCCCACCATCAAAAGCACCAAGAGATTTTTTTTTCCTTTTTTTTAAAAATGTGATACACTGCCAGTAAAAATACCTATGTAGCCAACTCAATATTTGCCTTGAAAACTCAATAAGAGCATTGCAAGTCATCAAAACTGAGGAGGAAGTATGGAGAGAAGGAAGGGGCTAAATCAAAGCAAGAGTTGGAGGGGGATATAAAGCATTCTATGCTCCGTGATGCCCACTTCTCACTAAAGACATCAAGATCATTGATGGACACCTCATGCTCCCTTTCCAAGGATACCCAGACATAAACATAACTGTGGAAGAGGAGAGAAGGTCAGTAGATATGACCCCCACTTGCACTTTATATGGGATTAGTTAATGCTGGGCAAATATCATGCTCATTCCGTATGCAGATTGTTTTGACGAACTTTACATAAAAGGCTTCTTTCAAACATTACCATTATTTTGTTACAAATTCCATCCACCTTCATCAGCCTCCTCATGGCCATAGAAGAAGCTGATATAGAATGATGGATGAATCAACATATCTTCATCCCATCAATGTTATTCAATGTTGTAGTGGTTCATTCAATTCTCTGAAGAGATGAGGGAAATTTTACGAATTTATGCAGTGGAATAATGTTCCACAGAGAATGAATTTCTTCATCTTTTTAACGAGATTAACTAGAATCAACTATTACGTATATCAAGGGAAGGAAAATCATTTGGGTGTAATGATTGTTTTGTGAAATCTGTTTGAAGTTTGTGCGATCTGTCCCCATTACCCAATTATTAAAGTAGCTAAGATAGTGTCTAAACCTGATGCAAATTCAAAAAATAGCTTTTCGTAATGAGAAGGCCTGAGGACGGAAGTAATAATTGTCAATGGTTCACAAAAAAAACAGTTAGTTACCCTGATGTCGTTTGGCTGGCTTGTTCTTAAGAATTTCAACCTGTGCTAAGACCAAAAGGTAAGTTTGATGTAGGATAGTGTTAACAATTTGAAGTGGCTTTTTGAAGCTTAGGGGATTAAATCTATTGATTTTTATTTGACAATTATTTTAGTTGGGCGGCACGGTGGCACAGTGGTTAGCACTGCTGCCTTACAGCACCAGAGACCTGGGTTCAATTCTCCACCTCAGGCAACTGTCTGTGTGGAGTTTGCACATTCTCCCTGTGTCTGCGTGGGTTTCCTCTGGGTGCTCTGGTTTCCTCCCACAGTCCAAAAATGTGCAGGTTAGGTGAATTGGCCGTGTTAAATTGCCTGTAGTGTTAGTTGAAGGGGTAAATGTAGGGGAATGGGTCTGGGTGGGTTGCTCTTCAGAGGGTCAATGTGGGCTTGTTGGGCTGAAGGGCCTGTTTCCATATTGTAAGTAATCGAATCATTTCAAACAACATTTTGGGAGCTTTTGATTCTTTTTTAATGCTACAACATGGGGTAAATCCTCCTGCTTAATTTAAATCAACTGGCAGTTCAATCCCATTCTCATCTTTCTGTAGGAGTACAGCTCCAACTCCAATGTCGCTAGCATCAATAGTGACTTTAAAAGATTTTGAAAAGTTTGGTGTAGCTAAAACTGGTGCGGTGGTTAATGCAGCTTTCAAATGGTCGAATGCCTTTTGGTATGGTTCTGTCCACCGAATCTTAGTGTTCTTCTTCAGCAGATGGATTAATGGTGCCACTACGTTTCTGAAGTTTAGAACAAACTTCCAATAGAATCTGCTGAGTCCTGAGAATCAAAGCACCTCTTTCTTCGAGGTTGTTCATGGAAATTCCTCGATGGCCTTCATCTTTGTGTTCTGTGAGGTCAACCTTCCATGACTGATGTTATGTCCCAAGAACATCACCTCTGCTTTCACAAATTCAGTTTTATTAAAGTTTATCACCAGTTTTGCTTCTCATAGTCATTCAAAGAGCTCTGCCAACAGAACCATGTGATCTTTCCAGGACTTACTAAAGATCACTACATTGTCCAAATTACAGCTTGTTAACCCAGCCATAACTCTGTTCATGAGTCTTTAGAATGTGGCGAGTGTGTTCTTCTTTCCAAAGGGCATCACTTCAAATTGATATAGCCCATTTGGGGTTACAAACGCAGAAATTTCTTTTGCCGTCTCTGATAAAGACACCTGCCAGTAACCATGCATTAATCCAACTTGGTGATGCAACTGGTTCGTCCAACTTTCTCATTACAGTCCTCCAATCTAGGAATTGGATATGAGTCCAATTTTGCAATGGCATTGACCTTCTGATATTCCATGCAGAATCATTTACTCCCATCCAGTTTGAGAACTAAGATGATTGGCGAACTCCACGCGCTCTGGCTCAATTTGATGATGTCCTCTTCGAGCATGGCCTCCACCTCCACCTGCACCTGCCTGGCTTTGAAAGTTAATTCATTAGGGGTGTTGTTTTATCACAGCAGTATTCCCTACATCTACTTCATGTACAATAGCATTATTCCTCCCCATCTCATTCTTACATATGTCCTTATACTGCAATAACAATTCTTTCAACTGCATTCTATGCTCCTGAGACAGATAGCTTCCTAACCGATCCCATTCCTCAAGGACTTCTTCATTTTTAAATCTATTTTGAGGCATATCAAAATCCACCTCATCTGGATTTGATTCCTCATTCTGCGGGGCAGTAACTAACACCTGTTTCTCCAGTTCTTTCTCTCTAGTATAATATAGTTTCAACATATTCACATGACATACCCAATATCTTATTTTTTCCAACTGGCATCTTTACGAAATAGCTCACCTGACTCAACTTTTTCTCAATTTGATAGGGACCACTAAACCTGGTTTTGAAGGGATCTCCTATCACTGGTAACAGCACTAACACGTCATCCCCTTGGGAAAACATCCAAGTCTCAGAATTTTTATCTGCCACCTGTTTCATTCTATGCTGTGCTCTCTTTATGTGCCGTTTCACTAACTCACCTACTCGACTTAGTCTCTCCCTCACCTCCATACATAATCTAAGTGTGAGATCTCCAACTTTGGTCATGTCAATTTTTCTTTAATTAACTTCAAAGGGCCTCTCACTTCATGACTGAATATTAACTCAAAGGGAGTGAACTGAGTAGATTCATTTGGAGCATCTCGAATGGCAAACAATATGAATGGGATATCTATAACCCAATCATTCGGGTAATCCTGACAGTACGCTCTCAACATGGTCTTCAAGGTCTGATGTCACCTTTCTACAGCTCCCTGGGATTCAGGATGATATGCACTGGATTTAAAGTGCTGTATACCTAAACTATACATAACCTCCTTAAACTGCCTAGCAGTAAAATTTGATCCTGGGTCTGACTGAATCTCTCTGGGTAGTCCATACCATGTGAAGAAAAATACTAACTCCTCTACTACCCTTTTTGCCTGATACTCTGGAATGGAATTGCCTCCAGAAATCTTGTAAACACATTTATTATGGTTAACAACTACTGGCTCCCACTTTTAGTTCTCAGGAGGGGACCTACACAATCAATTATAACCCGTGTGAAAAGTTCTTCAAATGCGGGAATTGGCAACAAAGGCGCTGGTTTTATTTCCGCCTGTGATTTACTTACCATTTGGTATGTATGACACAAATGGCAAAAGTTAACCACATCCTTGTGCATTCCAGGCCAATAAAAATGTTTTTCTTACCTTAGCCTGAGTCTTTCTTACCCTTAGGTGACCTCCTACAGGTCCTCCTCTACTATCTGTATGCTAGCGGCAACACAATCTGGTGCACTTCAACCCATTTCTCCTCTGTACTAACCTGCCATAGTCTCCAATTCCGTTTTAGGATTCTATCTTTCATATAATAACCCTTTGGAATACTCCCGGCCACCTTTTCGGGTACGTATATGCATATATATCTTTTATTGGCTTGTCTTGCTGTTGCAAGTCTCTTAGTCTTTCAGGACTAAACACTTCTGTCTGACCCTCTGCCTGTTCAGGTTTTTCCTGCACCAATACGTCAAACAGGGTATCTGCTATCTGAACCTCAACTTCTTCATCTTTCTCGTTACTTTTCGCTTAGTGCAGTGACTTAAGATAGTGGGATCTGGTTAGCACACAGTCTGGGAAAATACCAGGATATTTCTGTTTTTCTTCAGTTTCTTGGTCTTCTTTGGGCTTCTCCACAACAAGGGGCATCACTCTTACCTTGGAGACTGCCAAATCATTCCTAAGAACAAACTGAATTCCTGGAACTGACACTCTGTCAATCATTCCCACTGTAACTTCCCTAGTCTTAAATTGGCACTCCAACCTGATCTTACATAGGGGAACGCTAAATTTCTATCCCACAAATCTATGGTACTCAAACACACCTTAATCGAACATTGCTGGAATTGCGAATGGGGTCAGGAATTTTGGAACTGGATCCTACCTGTCATTTGAAAATCGCTCCAAGCTGATCAGAATCAGTGAAAATTTTGGCCTTCATCCCCTTCTCTCCAGCCCTGGTGCATTCGCCTTTAGCCAAACAACAACACAATCCTCATGTCATATGGACTGTCCTGGCTATTCAGAAACTGAATAGCAACACTACTGCTCAGTAGAATGTTTCTTCACTGTCAAACTACCCTCTTCCCATCTTCAATATTGTTTCAACCATTAAGGAGAAATACTGAAATCAAATGAAAGAAAAACATTACCACTGTGATGACTATTCCCTCAACTTCTACTCAGGCTGTCCCAGAGGTGAATCTTCAATTCTGTCAGAATCTGGAATTATCCTGGAAGATTGACACTTCTATTGTTGTAGGAAATGGAATTTAAAATGAATCGTTCTCCACTGTCACCACCAGGGAAAACACAAAGTGGCATATGTGATCCAGTGAGTACAGATGGGCTGGTTTTCACATCTCATTGTGCCCAGGAGCGGTTGTCATCAATTGTGGGTTAATGAATGCATGCTGCTGGAAATACAACTGCTGGGAGGGTGAGAACGTGTGTTTCTTTCACTGCCTATAACTCAAATTAAATCCACAGAGCAATGCTGCCATTGCCATTTCACAGATACATACAGCTTAAAACAGCAATGTTATTTGTATGAAATACATAGTCAAATGAATAAATCAGTAAGGCCGAATCTTACAGTTTTGGCTGAGTGAGTAGCATTGAGTACTTTGAAGGGATCCCCATTGTGAGGCCGAGCAAGATTTTTTGCCACATCTTACCAAATGCAATTCATTCATTTCCTACCCTGTCCTTATGGCATCCATCATCATCAATTTCAGGCTATCCTAAAGCGGTGTTCCGAAAGCAATTAAACCTGTTGGTCTATAACCTGGTGCTGTGTGATTTTTAACTTTGTACACTCCAGTCCAAATCAATGCTGAAAGATTGGCATCCCTGGATTCCGAGTCATCATTAAAAGGCTACGGTGCACTTGACTGAGCACTGGTATTCTGAAGTTGCCCTTCTCAGTGAAAGATGTTTTGAGCATATATTGGAGATGGGGAAGATGACTTTTCAAAGTAATTAAACATGGCTGCATTAGCAGTTCATAATTAGTGACTTCAAAGGCAGGTTGGCAATAGGACTGTCACAATGGCAGCCCTGATTTTCCAATCTGTGATTGTCAGTACCTGACAATAAAGCTTTGTGAAATCACCCATTGTATGTTTTCATTTTGTATGCTGTCAGATAGCTACTATTTTATTTACTGCACAGCCGAAGAAGAGGAGAATGTGAATAATGACGATTAGTGTTAAGAATTTGTGTTCCCAGAGTTTTACCTATTGTTCTTCAGGGTTTCATGAGATTTTCTGTGTGTAGAACTCTGCAAACCTTGTGGATCTCAACACCAATCCTGTTATACACTCGGGAGGAAACAAAGGTCAGAAACATGTCAGCTAATTCATAATTTGTTCCCTATAGTGAACATGAACATATTGAATTGAAGTGATATTGCTGGTCCAAAATAATACAGCAGGACCATACTTAAAGAATTTTCTGTTGCAGACATTTTGATTGTAAGTCCTTCTGTGACCATATGTGGACCAAATGTGGCAAATTGGGCATTTGAGTATGAAGCACCTGAAATTTAACAAGTGATGGAGCATCATTGTATTTTTCCCCCAAAATAACAAGTAAAACAGATTGAGAAAGATAGAAGCATTCATTTAAAGATGAACTGCCTCAAATTTTCTTTTCACATTTTCATGTGCCCACATATACTGGCGACTGTATTGAGTACTTCAGTGAGAGGAATATGAAAAGGCTACTTTTGATGTCAAGTGACATGAGTGGAATACATTTCTTGCACTTTGCTACATAGCCCCACATAGCTGTCTGGAAAGACCAGTAGCAATGTCAGAAAGGAGGCTCAGGATTTGCAGTGCGACTTTGACTTTCACCTTCTGGAAGCTTTGTAAAAGAAGGAAAATTTCAGACTGAAAAGATGCTGTGATCACTGTGGTGCTCTCATTTGTGTACATTGGCCATAGTTCACATGTGAAAGAGGGAGAAGGGAGAGAATGTGTGAATATTACACCATCCGTGTTGTGCTTTCTCAATAAAGTTGCCTTCCTCCCTGATCTCTATTAGACATATTTGTGCATTCAACAAATTGATTAACAAGTGTGTCCACATTTATGCTACTTAAAGGTCCACAGTGCATTTTAGATGTTTTAAAAGATCATTAATACAGATATGTATTGATTAGACCATTAGACCGAAGGAATAGGAATAGGAATAGGCCATTCAGCCCTTCAAACCTGCTCCACCATTCATTAGGATCATGGCTGATCTGACATTTCTCATGTCTATTTTCCTAGGTTTTTCCCATAACCTTTGATTCTCCTACTGACCAAGAATCTATCCATCTCAGCCTTACATATATAGAAAATTCTGCTCCCACAGCTATCTGCAGCAGGGAGTTCCAAAGACTCACAACCCTCTGTACAAAGAAACTCCTCCTCATCTCAGTTTAATTCGACATCCCTTTATTCTGAGACTATGCCTCTGGCCAAGATTTCCTTATGAGAGGCAACATCCCCTCAGCATTTACCATGTCAAGCCCCTTAAGAATCCTATATGTTTCAGTAAGATCATCTCTCATTCTTCTAAACTCCAATAAGGAGAGCTACAATATCTTTAACCTTTGCTCATAAGATAGTCCCTCCTTACCAGGCAACATCCTAGTGAACTTCCTCTGAACTGCCTCCAGAGAAATTATATCGTTCTTTAAATAAGGAGCCCACAACTGCTCACAGTTCTCTCGATGTTGTTGCACCAGTATCTTGTACAGTAGCAGTAAGATTTCCCTATTCTTATTCTCGAACTGCTTGAAATAAGAGTTGAAAATGTGTTCCTGGAAAAGCGCAGCAGGTCAGGCAGCATCCAAGGAACAGGAGAATCGACATTTCGGGCATAAGCCCTTCTTCAGGTTTTCCTTCTGCGCTTTTCCAGTAACACATTTTCAACTCTGATCTCCAGCATCTGCAGTCCTCATTTTCTCCTGCTTGAAATAAGAGCCAACATTCCATAGGCCTTCCTGATTACCTGCTGCAACTGTGTACTAACTTTCTCTGTTTTATGCATAAGTGACCCTCAAATCCCCTTGTGTTGCAACTTACTGCACTTCTTTTTTTTAAGTTAACTAATATTCTGTTCTTTCGTTTTCCCTTCCAAAACAAACAACTGCACATGTTTCCACATTATACCCCATTAACCAATTTTTGCCCATTTACTTAACCCATCAACATCTCCCAGTAAACTTTTTTATCCCTCTTACAACACGCCTTTCTATTATTTTTATGCTGTCTGCAAATTTGGCTACATACATAACTTCTTTCTTCCAAGCCATTAATATATTGTAAACAGTCATGGTCCCAGCACTGATCCCTGTGGAACCCCACAGGTCACAGGTCACCAGCCTGAAGCAGAACCCTTTATATCCTCTTGCTGTTTTCTGCCCTTTAGCCAATTCTCCATCCACGCCAATATGTTACTTCTAATATGACTTCTAATATGGCTTTTATGACTTAACCTTTTGTGAAGTACTTTGTCGAATACCTTCTAAAAGACCAAATACAACACAGGTACTGGCACCTCTCTATCAAATCTAGTTCAGACTTCCTTGAAAAACTTTAATAAATTATTCAGGCACAATTTTCCTTTCATGAAGCCATGCTGATTCTGCTCAATTAGGTTATGATTTTCGAAATGTCCTGTTATTACTCCCTTAATAAGTGATTCTAATATTTTGCCATTATTCACGGTTAGGTCAATCGGCCTACAGTTACCTGCTCTTTACCTCCCTCCCTTTTTCAATAGGGGTGTCACATTTGTCACAAAGCTAGTCCCTTTTTTTTCTAAAAGCAGTTCTAAAAGATTTTTTCTAAAACTCTCCGTCCTTGATTATTTTCAGAAGGGCAATACACCAGGTCGGGCTCTGATCCATCTGGTTCAGAGATTAAAAGGATTTTGAGAAGCTTTTTGCTTATAATGTAAACAAATGAGACTTCAGACTTAGTCCATAACACGTTAGCAGTTTTCCATTCCTCTTGTACACCTCCAGAATCCAATGGTTTTTGGAAAGTTACAACCAATGTATCACTATCTTTATAGCTATCACTTTTAGGGCCCTAGGATGCAGGCCATCAAAAGCCAGAGAATTTATCTGCCTTTAGCCAAATAAATTTTCTACTTTAGTGATTGCGATGGTACTTAATCTGTTCCCCGTATTCTTTGATATTAGTGGAATGTTCAAAGTATCTTCCACCATTAAGTTTTGTTAATTTTCTTTTAATGACAGTGACAAAAGTCACATTCTAGAGAATCAAAAAACTTTAATTCCATGAAGGTTCAATGGGGCAATGACACATAGTTCAGTTACTTGCTACATTAAGAGGGGACCTCTACACACTTTCAATAATAAACAGTTAAACGTTCAATGTAACTTGAATCTGTAGCTCGGACTGAAATATCAGTATTTGTAATACTGACATGTAACATTTATTAAAGAACCATTTTCATCAAATGTTATTTTATTAACAAAGTGCTCTATGGTTAATAGGAGCATGATGTGTGAAAAAATGTGAGGACAGCAATGACTTTGTATGCTGAACCTGAATAGGTAGAGAACCCTCAGTATTTTTGATTAGGAACTTTCATCTCTCTATCACAGAAATACGGCAGTGGAATTTGAAAGAGATCAAATCCTCAGTGTACATGGTTCTGCATCCATAAAAAGATAGGAGCACAATTTGCAAGATTTCAACACAACATCCTAAACAGTTTTCAGTGCCATCAATAAAGTTTGCCTGTTAGCAATATGGGCATGAATGCATGGAAGTGCCGTAGGAAGCCCACTTCTAGGACAGCTCTTCAGAAACCGATGCTGGGAGTTTTCCAGGTGAGTTGTAATGATTCGAACAAAATTTCAAATGAGCAAGTAAGCTAAAAGAGAAATGATAATGTTTGGCTCAGCTTTTTCTCACGATTTGTTATTGATTGTTAATGATTTTGCTCTGTTCTGTGCACCATGACCATATATCTTGAGGCAAGTTTTCAGTGGTGTGACTTTTGCAGTCTTCCTCAGACCTGCAAACTTCTTCTTCATTTTCTCCCATTCCCTTTTCTTATTTCGGCATTCCAGACATTTCTCCAGGCAGGAATGTGGTGACAAATTAAAGAATCCTGTTTTGTTGTACAGTAGCACCAGCACACAGGGCTGCATCCTTAATGGATGTGCATTGATACACTGTCTCTGCTTCCATTGTTCACTAGAATTATTTCAATGACTTCCTCTTTAATTACATACTTGTAGAGTTATAATATGCTTTTGCCCAATCAGCAAGAGTCCTATGTTGGGCTAATAAAGATCGAATCATATTCTATAAAGCAAAATACTGAAACTAGAAATCTGAAATAAAAACAGAAAACTCTACAAGTTCTAAACAGATTAGGTGGAAAAACAAATAGAACTAATGTTTTAGGAGAATGGATTTAGATTACAAACCCTCTGATGAAAGATATTCAAAATGAAACATAGCAAGCATAGGAATCAGGAGCAGAAATAGACCATTTTCATTCAAGCTTGTCAATCTATAACATGGCTAATCTGTTCATGCTCTGAACTTCAGATTCCCATCTACTTTCAACAATCTTTCATTCTCTTGCCTCACAAGAATCTATAAACTTCTGCCTCAAAATCTTTCAATGATTCCAACTCTGTAGTCTTCTCAGGCAGATCATTTCAAACTTGCACAACCAGTTGAGAAAGAAAGTTTCCCCATATCTCTGTCCTGAAAAGATGAGTACTAATGTTACAACAATATCCTCTAGTTCTGATCAACTCACTATGAGTAAACATTCTCTCCATATCCACCCTATCAAAACTATTCAGAATCTTATGAATCTCAATCAAATCATCCAAGCTTTTCTAACTTCCAGTAAAAATAAACTTATCTAACATTTCCGCAGAAGACAACCTACTTATTCTAGGTATTACTCTAGTAAATGTCCTCAGAATCACCTCGAACATATTTATACCCCTTCTTCAATAAGAGGTCCCAAATTGAAGCATGAGAACCCAATACAAAAGGTAGTGCAGTATTGGTCTAGGGCAACAGGAGGGCTTCCACAGTTCTGCTTGGAATCAGTGGACTGGTTCATGTTCATGAACTTAGCAGCCAACCTAAATGAGTATGCCGCTACCATTACAGATTTCATCAGTAAGTGTGTAGTAGATTGTGCCAAAGAAGTTAATCCAAATGTTCCCCAACCAGAAACTATGGATGAATGGGGAGGTCCACTCTTTACTGAAAACCAGGTCTGAGGGGTTCAGGTCAAGCGACCCTGACTTTTACAAGAAATCCAGATACAACCCTCACAAGGCCATCAGAGGCACCAAACATCAATACCAAAGAGATCTAGAGACCTAGACTAACCTCACAGATCGCACTACCTAATGGGCTGTAACACGGAGTTGAACAGAGTTGAGGGCAACAGTACATCCTTCCCAATGAGCTCAATGCATTCGGCACTTGCTTTGAACAGAGAGTCAATGAAATGATATCATCTATCCAATTAGCCTTGATGCATCTGCAGGCATGGTCACTGCTGCAGGTATTAGATTGGTCTTTTTGAGAGTGAACACATGGAAAGCAACTGGCACAGATGGAGTTCCTGGCTGTGCACTCCGATCCAGTGTGGACCAGCAGGAGTATTTGCTGACATCTTTAATCTTTACTTACTATGATGTGAAGGTCCCACCTGCTTCGAGAAAACTACCATCATCCTGGTGCCTCAGAAAAGTCATGCGGTGTGCCTCAATGACTACTGTCTGGTAGTCTGACATCCATCATTATTAAATGTTTTGAGAGGTTTGTAATGACACACACCAACTCCAGCCTAACGAATTCCTTGATAATTTGCAATTCACCTACTGGCACAACAGGTTCACAGCAGGCACCATCTCCCTGGCCCTACATTCATTCCTGGAATATCTGGAGACCTATGTCAGGCTCCTACTCATTGACTCCAGCTCCACCTTCAACACCATAATTCCAAACAAACTCATCTCCAAACTCCAAGAACTAGGTCCTGACTCCCTCCCCTGTAGCTGGATCTTTGACATCCTGACCCATCGATCCCAATTAGTAAGAATAAGCAACAACACCTCCTCCATCACAATCCTCTACACTGGTGCCCCACAAGGCTGTATGCTCAGCCCCCTACTGTACTCCGTATACACTCACGACTGTGAGGGCAAATTCTGCTCTAACTCCATTTCCAGGTTTGCTGACAACACCACTGTTGTAGGTTGGATCTGACTCAATAAGAGGAAGAGTACAGGAAAGAGATTGACTTTTAGCTGCACGGTGTAAAGTCATCAATTTCTCCATCAACGTTACAAAATGAGGGATTGACTTCAGATCATTGACTTCAGGATACAGAGTGGAGGGCACATCCCTGTCTGCATCAGTGGTGCTGAGGTGAAGATAGTCAAAAGTGTCAAGTTCCAGGGAATGATGATCGCCAACAATCTGTACTGCTCCACCCACATCAACATGATGAACAAGAAAACACACCAACTCCTCTATTTCATGAGAAGGCTAAGGAAATTCAGCATGTCCACAAAGACTCTTACCAATTTTTATAGATGCAACATTGATATATGGATGCATCACAGCATTGTATGGCAACCACAATCCCCAAGACCACAAGAAACTACCGTGAGTCATTAACATTGCTTGGTCCATCACGAAAACCAACCTTCCTTCTATTGACTTCATCTACACTTCCTGCAGGCTTGGGAAAGCAACCAACATAATCAAGGAGCCCTCCCACTCTAGCTCGACTCTCTTCCACCCCTCTTCCATCGGGCAGAAGATATAAAAGTTTGAATGCATGTTGAAATGGATTCAAAAAAAGCTTCCTCCCTGCTGTTACCAGACTTTTGAACTGCCCTCTGAAATGTTAATGTTAAATTTTTCTCTGCACCTTCTCCGCAGTTGTAACTGTATTCTGTACTCTGTTCTGCTACCCTGATACACTTTGTATCTGCCTGTACAGCAAGCAAAACACTTTTCACAATACCTCAGTACATTTGATAACAATAAATCAAATCAAATCATATTGCACAAGGCAAGCACTGCCTGGTTATGAGTTGCAATAAACAGAAGAAGGAAAAAGACCTTCAAAGATCACAGGAACAGAAGGCTGAAGAAATGTAGCAGGTCTGCCAGCATCTGTGGAGAGAGAAACAGAGATAATGTTCCAAATCCCACATGGCTCTTCTTTGAAACTCCAGGGAAAAGTGATGAATTTTACGTTGTTGAGAAAGGAGGGGAGGAGCAAGTGGAACAGAAAGGAACGTCTGAGAAAGGTTAGAGGATGAGCGAGATTAGAGATCAAAGGTGTCACTGAGAAAAAGGCAACAAGAGTGGTAATGGTTGGAAAGAAGCAACAATGGATTGATCCAGAGTCGTTGTTAATAGTGTGTGTTGATGGCAGAATACAGGCTCGCTCAGACAGAAAGCAAAACATGAAAACTAGTTATAAACATTGCAAGTGGCATGGGGTGGGGGAGGGGGCGTTGTGGGAGGGTGTGGGGGGCAATCAAAACTGGGGAGAGATTTCATGAACATTAAGTTTCTACGCCCAGAACTGCTCAAGGCCATCCTGTAAGGTCATTTTCAAACTCCCTTGCTGAAAGTCAGTGACTTATTATCAGCATGCTTCAATCAATGGTGTAGTATTGGAGTATTAGGTCAAGTAAAGGCATGCAGAAGACAGACATGAGTTGATTTGTTGACTTTTGTACATAATATTTGATAGTTTGATTGATAAAATTGGTTTGAAACGCTTGTTTTGACACGACATTTTGATGGTCCATATGAGTGGGATGGTTTGTACGGAACTTCTGTTGAGTGGGAGGTTGGCATTGAGTTCAATGGTACCACAGCTAATCACAAACAGCCTTGCCAGAGATGGGTATGTTAGTTGCTTCCTCCTTTTATTATCCTTACCATCTTCCTCCTCTACTTGCAGCTTGCTTCTTCTTAGCTGCTCACTAGATGCCTGGTAGCAAGGATTATGCTCTTATGATGGCGAGGTTCCACAGGCTGCAGCAGACCATAATATGCTGTTGTGCATTTTAAGAGAATAAATTGGTTGTGGTGTACCTCTGAGTTTAAATATCATGTCTGCAAAGTAATGTATGTCTGCTATCTTGACAAAAACCACCTGCTTATATCTGGGAACTGAGTAAGCAATGTGTTATCAAAATGATGGTGCAATAAAACCAAACTTGGTAAGCTACAACTGTCCAAGGACTGTGCTGAACTGCCAGCCCTAGTTATGTACCAAATTCTTTATATTGTGACTTAAATTGAAGAAATCTAGCTCTGTGGCAAGAATTGTGTTGCAAAACCAATTCTTGTGTTTTCCATCAGCAAAAATGATGTTAGAGGCACATATCCAAAAGTCCCATTCTTTGAACCCAGTCCCCATCATGTTTAAGGAGAAAGTGAGGACTGCAGATGCTGGAGATCAGAGCTGAAAATGTGTTGCTGGAAAAGTGCAGCAGGTCAGGCAGCATTCCAAGGAACAGGAGAATCGACGTTTCGGGCATAAGACCTTCTTCAGGATTCCTGAAGAAGGGCTTATGCCCGAAACGTCGATTCTCCTGTTCCTTGGAATGCTGCCTGACCTGCTGCGCTTTTCCAGCAACACATTTTCAGCCCCCATCATGTTTACCCTGTTTGTCATAAACCTAAAAATACAAGCTCCATTAACATTCCAAACCATTGATGACAGTTACTTTCCTTGACAGAACAGATATATTTTAGTCATTGATCCAAAATAAACTGCTGTCACTTTATATGAATAAAAAGCTCTATATTATTTACTACATCTATTTGTCTCACTTTTTATAACAATCAAAGATTCAAAATACACCCACATTTATCACAGATGGATACTTTCCCAAAGTGGCTGTACAATGTTCAAAGCTATTACGTCTAAAGATTTTTTGATGCAATTATCAAATTAACAATTATCAAAAATGTTCATACCAAATAGCCTGAACTTTTACAATGGGATCAAATTTAAAACATTCCTAATGAAGGGCTTATGCCCGAAACATCGACCGTCCTCCTCCTCCTCGGAAGCTGCCTGACCTGCTGTGCTTTTCCAGACCCAATTTTTTACTCAAAAATAAAACGTTATCAATACCACATAAAGAACAGCGGTTTGTAGGGGTATTATTGATTAGTTCAGCTAGAATTACTAATAGCATGGACTTCAATCCTTGTTCTGGCTGAGATAGATCTGACCCACCTACTTGCCCTACTGACAGTAACAAAATTAGAAGGTGGTTTGGTGAACAATCGGCAAGGACCAGATCCGCTTTCAGGCAGATAACTGAACAACAATGCAGAAATGTTATGTTATTTTAAAAATGAAGAACTGGGGATGCTGGAAACACAAGCAGAAATTGTTGGAAAAACTCAGCAGGTTTGGCAACAACTGTGGAGAGAAAGTAGAAATTAATGCTTCGGGTGAAGTGACCTTTCACTAATTTTGATTTCAAGAAAATCTGTTCAGTGTCTGAGCTAGAAGTTTGTCCAAAGTTATTTACTCATAGTTCAGTGGTAGCACTCTTAACAGAATTAAATCAAACTTTAATCTCTACTTTTCACTTGAATTGTGTGCATGAAATATTGATGCATACTCAAGTTTAACTGCATCACTCTGAATGACAGAATATTCAATCTGTAACATCAGATACATTTTAGGTCAATTTTCTGGAAGGTGACACTTTCAGCAATACATTTTCAAAAGAGCCAGAAAGCTAAATTTATTATTGTACTAATGTACAGTTTAATATTTTTAACTAATATGTCTTGAATTTCTCACCTTTATGATAAGAGAAACCTGCAACATTACAGCAAAATATTACTTAACAGCAGATTGCATTTCTCTAGGGCACGCTTGTTTTCTACAGGACATGATTTTAAGCAATCTATTTCATGTTAAGGATGTCCATGGCAGCAAAATGCTTTTCCCTTGTACATTTGCTGGAATAGTATGCAGGGAATTGTGTACTGCGCTGTTTAATTCAAGCTGCTATTTGTGATTATCTGAACTTTTGATCATCCTTGCTCTTCATTTCTCATCAAATGAAAATTGAAATACAGCCCATGGATAATTCAAATTATTGAAATGTAATATTATGCTTAGGTTGCTTTCTTTAGACCAGTACAAATTGCTGGAAAACATCTTTCACTCATAAAACTAATGAAATTTAAAACACATTAATAAGCTACAGCACTTCAGTGAATAACTTAAAGTCGGCAATTCTGTTTGCAGAAGTTCTGTGAATGCAAGGGTTCATAAATTTGAATTTTCTATGCATCAGAAGTATGGGGGAGAAATCACAGTCTCCACATTCGTAAGTGGTCAAATTGAACTCATGCACCGCTGTTCCCCTGGAGGACATGACTCACCCAAGTGAGGGATAATCTTTTGATCTAAAAGTACCAGCAAGTGCCCTACCCTTCAGTGACACATGACCCACATTCTCTTCATGTGGACCTGCGAGGACCCGTGTGCAGCAGCAGTTGGAAGAACCACAAGTGAATGGATCAACATGGTGTCAGCCCACTGTCTGCTGTGCGCAGACGCTTGAAGTAGCCATACTGCCTCATGGTCAAGCAACTTAAAGGGAATATTGCACATAATATAATCTGCAGACATCAAAACTATTGTTTTAAATGTTCAGAAAACTACGATGCAGATCACAAAAGAACTCTCACAAATGGTTATCTGACCTCAAACTACACTGTGCACAAAGTAACTGGTGATATATTTAAATGAGATTTGAATTCTTAAATCTGATGCATTTACATGACCATTCATTGGGGTTAGGCATAGAAATGAGCTTCAGGTGAAATACCTTGTGACAAAAATACATTCGCAAGAGCAATTTAACCAAATTTAAATTAATGAGTATTCCACAGTCTCCTTCTTTAAGCTTGTTGTAAAAGGAGGAAGAGGCTTAATGGATTCCAGACAGATACATTGGCACCGGTTGTACACTCCTCACATCTGCCACTATTCTAGAATCTAGAAAACAGCTGACAGAGCTACTACACAGTAACAGTGGAGCAACTTCCTTCTCAGGTACAGGTTTGGCATGGAGTTAAATACAGATTTGGACAGCTGCAAACCTGCTGCAGACAACCTTCACCACTGAGATGGCAATGAGCTTAACAGTCAAGGCCACTTTCAACTTCATGACTTACATTCCTAGGCCAATTCTAATCTTTCATAGGGCTGCCTGCAATTTGCAGTACATCGATACATCAATCATAAGAAAAAATGCCTTTGTCACCAAAAAAAACTGACAGGCACATAATGTGGTCATGCTCAAGCAACCCAGGTTGGGTTGGTGTTTAGGACCTTGTTTGTAAGATCAAGGAAATAAAATAGGAAGAAGTAGGTCCCAGACAGCTGCAAGATAGTGGGAGGGAGAGACGGGTTGGTGCATGTGGGATGATGACAGTGCTTGTGGTAGCTTGGTAAGGAACCTAAGCAGGTTTCAGAGGTGGAAAGGGAAACATGATTCAAACCTAGACCAAAACACCTGGAACTGGCCCAAAATGGAAATCTAAACAAAATATGCTTATTAGAGAAAAAAGGAAGACAGTGGTAGGAGGGTGGAAGATTTGGTTGCAAGAGAGGAGTATGACTTCTATTCCACAGCAACATCTAATAGCCCGAGCATGAAACAGAATTATGCAGGCACCTGCTGGCACATTGATTTCTTATCACATTCATCTACACAGGCAGTTGTCTTTATAAATACTAACCTTTTTATCTTTCATGGGATGTGGGCTTCACTGGCAAATCCCACGCTGCTGATCCATTATTGATCTGTGAATATCTGATGGTGAGCCACTTTGTTGAAATACAGAAGTGGAATCCGTAGCAGTTTGGAACATTTGACTGGATTCCCAGGCCATTGCAGTGCCAACCACATTGCTGGAGTTACACATAGGTCTGACCACGGGATTTCCTGGGATTTTAGGTCTATGCTCAATACTTTCATGACACTATAAAATGAGAATAGTTTTAAATTCAATATTTATGTCAATTAGATTTAAATTTTACTCATGTGAGCAGAACATTAACCTGGATTGCTAGATTGCTAGTTGAGAGACATGACTATTAAATTTTTTTCTCCCTTTAAAAGTATTGTAAAAAGCAGGAATTAAATAAAGGACACAGAAAGAATATGCCTGTAAAAGAATTTTATAATCCATACTAATAAATATTGATTATACAAAATTACAGTGAAAGAGATAGATTAACCCAAAGTGTCCATGTTGCTGTGTCCATGACCAGTATTAGTCCAAATAGCGTTTGCTCAATTTGTACCTATATCCTTTTTACTACCTTTTCGTCATCTACCTATCAAGTGATTAAACATATTCTTAAGTATTAACACAGTCATTACTAAATTCTGTAATGCATTCCACAGTCATTTTAATCTGTGTGAATAAATATTGTTCTTGCTCTCAATTCTAAAATCAGTTAGATACTTTCTTGCAAAACATAAAACAAAGAACTACAGATGCTACTGAAACAAAAACAGAAGTTGCCGGAGAAACTCAACAAATCTGGCAGAATATGTGGAGAGAAAGCAGAGTTAACATTTCAGGTCCAGGGTTCTGGTGGTCCACTGTTCAAAACAGTATGCTGAAGAAGGATCACTGGACTCAAAATGTTGACTTACATTAAATGAATGCTTTCTCTGCACAGATGTTGCCAGACCTACTGAGTTTCTCCAGCAATTTCTGTTTTATATCTGTCTCCTCAGTCAAGTGTGGTAGAAATCAAGCTCCAATATCCCTGTTTTAAAAGTACATAAAAAATCCCAAATTTGGCTGTCTTTTAGACCCAGGTCTGAAAGCTTGGATCAGATTTGTTTATTTAACAAGAATTGCTATTTACAACAAATCAATAGATTCAAACTATAGATAAACAATTATAAATTCTTAACATGTAAGTCTAATCTAAAAAAAAACTATCCCTGTACATACATATAACGACAGACGCAAAGATAAATCATGTTATGGGCAGAAAGAAAGACTATGATGGATGTTCAGTGGCCCCTATCCACAGGCTTTGCTGACATGATCCTTTGGCTAATCAGAATGCTGTTTCTTGATTTTCTGTCTCCAGATACTTACACTTTTTTGTAGGTGGCATATGGTGGGCAGGTTACACTTATAATATCTCTGGCTGCAGTTTAAAGCAACGGCTGAGGGGAAGAAATAAATTGGCTTTCCCTAGATTTAAGGTGTATTTTTTGCTACACAACTGAAACACTGTTACTTCCTTTTTGGAGTTCTGATGGCTTCTCCCAAACATTCATGCACAATATCTGTTCAACTACATGTGAACCAATCATTTAGTTGTTGGACTACAGGAGGCCTTTGTCATCAATGAGTGCTTACTAATGCACAGACCAATCAGCTACTTGTTGCCAGCCAAATCTCCATTCATCCACAGCTTCTGGCTCCAGCTTAACTGCAGCTGGACCTTCCCCTACTGCTTGCAAAAAGCATTGTGTAAACAGTACCTACAAGGAGAATCAGATACTTTGCCTTTAAAAAGTTCAGCATTCCTCAACAATCTTTGATTTTTAAAACAGTTCCTTTCCATAATTCAAAAACACAGGAAAATAAAAAGATACATTCTTTACTATAGTCTACCTTCCACTGGTTTTAAATACCACTATCAATGATCCAATGATTTCCTTTGTTTGAATAAAAGCAGACCTTACTTTTGAAGTAATTTTCTCTGCTTGTATTGTATTGTATTCTCTGCTCTGTATCCTCTTTTTACTTCAACATGTTAACAATGCGTATCCCAAAGCTGCATACCTTTGCTACTGTTTTGAACAAAGCTTTGTGCACAAAACTTCATTTGCATAATTCCTAAACCCTAAAACACAAAAATACAAACTCCAACATAATAAGTTGAAGCTTCCCCTGTCAACCATTTGGTATTAATTCTGTTTCACTTCATATTAATTTTGCCAAAAGTAAGTATCTCCAGAATTTTCTAGTTTTCATGACCATGGGTCAAAACCCCAAACTTTGTAAACAATTTCAACTTGATATTCCAAATTTTTTTTTTTGATGAGGACTGATACAGCCAGAATGACTGCAGATGGAAATTAGATGGATGTATAGAGAGATAGAGAGAGAGAGAGGGAGGGAGTGTGAGTGAGAGAGAGAGACAGTGTGACAGAGAAAGGGTTCGCTGAATAGGTGATCATGGGTATTGTAAATCATTGAAAATGTGTTCGTTCTGCTAAGGGCAAGCAGTACATGACAGGAACTTAGACTGTGGGTAATGAACATAGAGGAAGGGTTCAAGTGTCTGAAATCGTTACACTGAATGTTCAGTCCTCAGGGCTGTAAGGTTCCTTGGAAGAAGATGAGGTGCTGTTCCTCCAGATTGTGTTGAGCTGAAGAAGTGCAACTGGCCTGAGACAGAAATATTGTCATGGATACATGGCATTGTGTTGAAGTGGCAGGCAACAGTGAGCATGGTGTCATTTTTATGGGCAGAGGGGTTCGGCGAGATGATCAGCCAGACTGCATTACATCTCCCCAGGAGAGACCACATTGTGAGCAGTGAGTACAGTTGATGAGAGGTTGAGTGAAGTGCAGATAAATTGCTACTGAAGGGGCCCAGGAGAGGCCGCCTGTCCAAAGAAATGGATGCAGAGGCAAAAAGGACAATGTCACATAGTGCTCAAAATTCAGTGAGCTGATGGCATAAAAGGACAAAAGGATGGTACAGATTGTTCAACATCAGAGAACTGAAGATCAGAAGTTATAGTAAAACCGAACAAGAGGTGGAGTTAGGAGAAGGGACAGAGACAGAGGGAGGGAGTGGGGAGCACATTTTCCAGCGGTGGGGGTATGGCTTTGATGCCTCTGAGTTGTTGCTACTTGTGTCCTTATTTCCTGAAAGGAAGAGACAAAGTTTCTCAAAAAACCTTCAAACAAACTGAAGCAGAACTCTGGTGGGCGAGTGGTAGGCAGCATGGGGGGACAACTTTGAGATAGAGCCTTAATTAATTGGGGAGCATGACCTGTTATTAAAAAAAAGGGAGCTCATGAGGAATTGGTCATAACATATTTCAGGTTTCCCACTTCAACAGATTTTTTGCTTCTATGCATAACATCTAGGTGCTCATACACATAAAAAACTTTGTTACAATCAAAATACACACTATGAAAAGCTAAAGTTTTAAAAGTGACCCACCTCTGCTGACCGTAATACCTTGCTCCATCTGACCGCGCTTTGTCCACTATCTGTGTCAATTTATTTATTGTCCATCCCCAGTAGCTTACTTTAGTCTATCATTTGTTTGTATCTACCACAGTCTTTGCTGTTGCTACAGCTACCATCATTTGGGAGAAAATCACAGGGATAGAAATTAGCATGTACTGTGCCTTAGTTATTAAATGGGTGAAATGCCATTCTAATTTAACAGTCAGGGATAGCACCCAAACAGTGCTCACGTGGCTCCAACTGTTATTACATTTGCCAATTTTGAAGTTTTAAGTTCCTAGATTATATAATTTAAGGGCTTTTTTTTAGAGAAATCATTTGCAAACATTTAGTCATGGATAAACAAAACAGAACTCAGACCCACTCTGCTCCTTGATTGCTTTGTGGTTTCAACTAAAATAAGTTACTTAACATTTTGTGAAAGAAACACCTTCCTACAGAGCCATGAGCATTCCCTGTCTCCACAAAAGTCACCACATCAGAGAACAACCCACCTCACTACCTCATTCCATTCTGTGGACTGAAACTCTTAACTCTCCCTCCCAGTCTACTACTAACTGACAATAGTATTTCCCTTTGGGTTAATTGCCTATGAAGGTGTGAGTATTGACAACACTGCAATTCAGTGATTCAGGTGAGACCTGAGGATTATGCAAACATGTGAAATAGGAGCAGAGGTTGTCATTCAGCCCCTCAAGCCTGCTCCACCATTCAAAAGGATAATGATTGACCAAATTGTATTTTGAACTATTCCCATCTACCCTGGATAACATTTGATTTCCTTGTCTAACAAGATACTCTAAATCCTCCTTATAGTATTCAATGATCCTACTTCCACTACTCTCTCAGATAGAGAGTTCCAACACTACATAGCCCTCTAAGAGAAAAGGAATTCTCTTTATCTTTGTCCCAAAATGGTAATTCCTCATTTCTGAATCCATCTGCAAAAGGAAGTATCTTTTCCAAGTCTAGCTTATCGAGACTGCCCAGGTCTTAGGTACTTCAATAATGTCACCCCTTACTCTTCTAAACCCCAGTGAAATTAACTCTGTTTAACCTTCCCTCAAGGGGCAACTCATTCATTCCACATAAATGTAGCAAGCCTCCTCTGAACCACCTCCAACACATTGACTTTTTTCCTTAAATAAGGAGACCAAAACTGCACAAATTGTATTCAAGATGTGGTCTCACATACAATTGAAGCATGACATCCTTACTTCTTTGTTCAATTCCTCTCTGAATAAAATATAACATTTACTTTGCTTTTTTGATTACATGCTGTAGCTGGTGTTATGATCCCAGCTCATGGTAATACTGGACGAGTCAGATTCCACAGTGAAACCTGACATTATAGACCATAAGTTTTGTTTGGCAATTTAGTTACCATGGTTGTCAGTCACAGAACATATTCACAAGATGCTGTCAATATACTTCTAACAAAGAAAATCAATGTTTATTACACACAAATGAAAGAAAAATGACCTATTACACTTTGCAAGAGGAAGTTGAAATTGTCTGTTCACAATTTAATAACTTTACCTTTAACAACAATCTTACAGATTCTCAAAGTTCTGTGAATGGCTTCCATTGCAAATTTCTTTGGTCAGTTTGAATGGATTTGCATGGCTTCTTTCCACATACATTTACTCTATGCTTTAGTCATTGTGTCTTCCTGTGTCCTATCACCAAACTGCTAACAAAGCCTACTTATTTCTTACATCAGTTCCTTAAATATCATTCAACAAGCTTTTGTTTCTGAGGATTTTGTCTCACTAACATCTAAACCACTCAGTACTTCTTTTCTTTGGCTCTGGATATTCTGGACATTGTTAAACAGCACTCTTGCCAGCACAATTTTTTTTCCTGAAAGAAACATGCACACTGTTCTGTAAAGAAGTTTTCCCATTAACTGAAATTTTGCATAGTTCTGTCTTCCTGAAAGTATTGCTTTCCGTTTCTGTCTCCCTGTGATATAGGACAACGTATTGCGTTATGGCACCCCTTTTTTCACTTCTACACTGAACTAATCACCTCAAGGGTTTTAAAAACATCATGTAGATGTATGTAAACTAAACTTCAGACACCTCCATAGAAATCAAAAATGAAAGTAAAATTAGATTCTCCCCTTCTTAACTGACAACCTCAAAATACAGATTAAATTTAAAGCCATGGATCATCCTGCCCACTCCAGTTTCTCAATAATACTCATGTATCATGACTACTTACTAACTTTATGTGACTCATACACTGGAACACCTATATCATTTTCTACCTCAATACTCTGAGGTTACTCTCTGTTTAATTAACAGCGTGCACTTTTATTTTTCTTGCCAAAGTGATCCACTTCATATTTTACATATTATTCGTCAAAAGTTTCCCCACCTAACCATCCTGTCTATAGCCATCTGCAACTGCCTTATGACCTCTTCATAACACACTTTCCTTTTGATCTTTGTATGAACTGCAAATTCAGCTACTATACCTTTACTCCCCTAATCTAAGTAACTGACATAAATTGTAAAAAGCTGATCCTGAAGATCTCCATTTGTCACATCCTGCCAAGAGGAAAAGAAGACCAATTAATTCATGCTCTCCACTTTCTGCCAGCCAACCCATCTTCTATCCATGCCAATTTGTTGCTCCCTACACCATGAGATCCCACTTTGCAAGATAAACTTTTAAGTAGTCTGTCAAATGTCTTCTTGAAATCCAGGATATGCTCAGGCTCCCTCTTTATCTACAATGAATGTTACACCATCAAGGAGCTCCAGTAAATTAATTTAACATTGAATTCCCTTTCACAAAACATATTCTCTTCTTCTCTAACCTCTTCTCAATAGCATTGGGTTTTACTAAGTGCCAAGCTATTATCATTTCTTTAATGGTTGATTTTAACACATTCTACATGACAAATGTTAAGTAAACTGGCCAATAGCTTCCTGTTTCCTGCTTCACTCCCTTCTTATATACAGGAATTATGTTTGTTGCTTTATAGTCATCTTGAAAAATTAACACTAATGCACATATTATCTCACAAATCACCTTTTTAAGACCAAGGATGAAATCCATCAAGATCTGGGGACGTATCAGCTGACAGCTCCATTAATTTACTCACTAATGTTTTCCTTGTGTTTGCAATTTTATTAAGTTCTTTTCACCCTTTCATTTCTTGTCTTACACCAAAACTCCTCCTTGGGCATTGTCCTGCAGGCATTCACTGTGATTCATCTCTACCCCATGGAGATTATAGCTTCGATATTTCACTCTCTTGAATCCTGTTGCAACTGAGGGACTATTATAAACTGATGTCTGATTCTTGCAAAACCAATGAACTAATTCTACCAACAGGAAAGTAAGCTTTTGTAATCCTACAGACTCCCTGAGTTTAAAGCACCAATTTTAGATAGTGTTTGGAAGATCTTCCATGTTTTAAATGTAGGCACTATTTTCTTTTATATTTTGATTTCTGTGAGATAAAAAAAACTTGGCGATCAACGTTTGGTGTGCAGTTGAATTTCAGTCAGTTTAAATTCAAATTGATTGATGAGTACTCAATCCTTTGTTATCTTTTGTGAAATATAGCACAATACATATTGATATTAATTCTTTGACAACAACTTTTGTGCTCAAGATATTGTGATAAGCTCATCCTTTTTTTCTAGCTTTTTTTATTTCAAAGTCCTACAGTATAAACTCACAATCAGAACTGTGAATATTTCCCGTTCAGATTCACCTTTAAGTATCATTAACACTACACCCCATTGATAAGGGACAGAAAACAGCACATATGGAAGGATCGATCTATGATCATAGAACAGTCAATGAAGATTCCTGCTGTTCTGTTGGGAAATGCTGAGCACTGATCTGTTACTGACCTGAACACCTTGTGAATGAGAGCATCTGCGATCTCTATTACAATACTCTCCTCGCAATGTCTCAAACAGTGGTTCAGTAGGGCTGTCTCACAATGTCAGGGACTCGGGTTCGATCCCAGACTCGGGAGTTTGCACATTCTCCCCGTGTCTGTGTGGGTTTGCTCCAGTTTCCTCCTGCAGTCCAAAGATGTGCAGGTTATGTAATTGGCTGTGCTGAATTGTCCAGGGATGTGTCGGTTAGGTGCATTAGTCAGGAGTAATCTTCTGGGTTGGTGTGGATTTGTTGGGCTGAAGGGCTTGTTTCTACACTGTAGGAACTCAAAAAAACCCTGCTTTATTTAAAATAAACCATCAACGTATTCTAGAACAATCCGTGATATGTAGCTTTACTGTTTGAAATCTTTTAATACAGATACAAAACAACAAATGTTTCTATTTTTGGCTTAAAATATCTGTTCCTTAAAGCTTTAAAACAACCAAACCTTCAAGACACTGTTTAAAAATCTAACTACAGGGACAATTATGGTGAACAGTAACTGATGCTAAGTTAAATAGATTCATAGAATCCTTACAGTGTGGAAGCAGGCTATTCAGCCCATTGAGACCACACTGAGCCTCTGAAGAACATCCCACTCAGACCCAGCGTCCTACCCTATCACTGTAACCCGGCATTTACCATGGCTAATCCATCCAGCCGGCACATCTCTGGACACTGTAAGATAATTTAGGATGGCCAATCTATCTAACCTGCGTATTTTTGGATTATGGGAGGAAATCAGAGCACCCAAGACAGAAAATTGTACTAACTAAATAAATTTTACAAACAATGACAAATTGATTCTTGTTCAAAGAACACTCTAGGTGTTTCAGTTTCAGAGATGCATTATGCTCAAACAGATAGTTGATGTTGAATATTAACTAGGTCCTGATAGGGACAACCAGTCTAACAAAGATAAGCCAAAGTTTGAACTGGTCTTAAACTGTGTTTAAGTCAGAAGGCTTGTGATTGCGAAACTACAGAATGGAGGTTTGATTGATTGCTGGTTATCCTCTCATTACCAACTTATTGGTACTTGGGAGAATAGAATCTCAATAATAAATTTTGAGTATTCCTCAGTGTCTACTTGAAGCTGTTTGTATGAATTGGTGGTTACCGAAACTAAGCAGAATACAAGCCAATGTGCCTGAGATGTTGCAGATTGAGGAGTCTGCATAAGTGAACTGGCTGTTTGCGCCTCATTTGTTATTGCTTTTGATTTATCCCTTAACCATACCTGTTTGCCTGTCTGTCTTTGCGTGAGTAGGAGATAGAGTCAAGGAAAATGGGATTTAAGTCATAAGATGAAGTCATTATAGTCCCATTGGACCATAAGGCTGTTCTCTCATCAGAGAGAGACAACTGATGGTAGCTTAATCTGAGGTCATGACATCTCGGGTGAGGGAAGAGTTTGAGAAAGACAATTGCTTATTACAAATAGGTAAATTTTAATCACAAATAAATGCAATGAATAATCAAAATACATAACACAAGCATTTAAAATAAAACAGAACTGTGGATGCCAGAGATCTGAAACAAAAACAGAAATTGCTGGAGAATCTCAGCAGATTTTGCAACAATTGTAGGAAGAAAACAGAACTAACATTTTGATTCTGGTCACTTCATTATAACACTAGTTTTAAAAATTTGATATATGTACCTACAGATAGACACAGACAAGTGAAAAATATTGATTTTAGTTAAAAATCACAAGATGCCAGGTTATAGTCCAACAGGTTTATTTGGAAGCACTAGCTTTCGGAGCACTGCTCCTTCCTCACAGCCACCTGATGAAGGATCAGTGCACTGAAAGCTAGTGCTTCCAAATAAACCTGTTGGACTATAACCTGGTGTTGTGTAATTTTTAACTTTGTGCAGCCCAGTCCAACACTGGCACCTCCACATATTGATTTTACATGTGGATTAGATTAGATTCCTTACACTATGGAAACAGGTCCTTTGGCCCAACAAGTCCATACTCACCCTCTGAAGAGTGACCCATCCAGACCTAACACAATGGGCAATTTAGCATGGCCAATTCACCTGACCTACACATATTTGGATTGTGGGAGGAAACCCACGCAGACATGGGGAGAATGTGCAAACTCCACACAGACAGTCGCCCGAGGTGGGAATCAAACCCAGGTCCCAGGCACTGTGAGGCTGCAGTGCTAACCACCGAGCCACCACACCACCCATAAAGGATAGGATAAGACAACTAAGAAACACAATTATATAGCAGCAGTGCAGAGGTTTGTTGAGATATTCCTTTTGCATGCCAAAACTTCCTATTATTCAAATTCCTTTCACCAGGTTCTTTCAGTCCATGGCAAGAGCAACAGGACAATTGGTACATTAACTATAAAGTCTCTTAGTTGTTGGTTAAAGACAACAGTTTACAGTAATTGGAGGATGAAAAACTAATTTTTTTTCAGGGATCAGGCATTTTTACTGCAGAGGATGGAGAGATATATATCCTGCCGTTCCAGTAGTCTTAAAGCTTCTCTGTGTATTATCGCAACCACAGGTTGTCCAACTCCCCAGGAGACAATCAAAAGGTCATCGACAAGCTCCTAACCTCTGTCATTCATAACTATTACAATTGCAGAAACCAATCAGCTGTCTATTGCATGTCATACCTCACTCTGCATATAGCCCACAATGCAGGCCATACCTCCCACTAACATACTTCCTCCAATGTTTGAACAAAGCAGCAATACACAATATGTTCCAATAACTTGCTTTTAAAAGTGCAAACATTCCTTCTATAGTCCTTAGTTTAAAACAGTCATTTTTCCATTTTATTCCAAAATCAAAAGTACAAAAAATAAAATGATGCAATTTATGTAGCATTCATCGCATCTTCTTTTTGTTTTCTTCAGTTGTGCAGAGCACCACATGCTAGCATTATGCAGCACACACTACCTGGAGTGTACAACAAGGCATCCCAAGATCAATCCAAGCATCAAAACCTCATCTACACCAGGCCTATCATCTGCACTGTGGTCAAAGAACAGGTAGAATTGTATTTACACTCAGCCTCCGCCAGGAGTTGCACAGCAGAATCATCAGTCGTGGTTATAGGAGGTAGCATTTGTCTCTTTACACCTATCCTGCGTAAGCATCCGACCCCTAATACAAAGCAGGAATATGAGATGAAGGCATCATGGCCACTCCCACGATACTGGCACATGTTCTTAGCGTGGTACCAGTGATCAGAGAAATATATTGACAGAATGGAACCCTGTTCTGTTGATGAAGTCAGCCACAATATGATATCGTGCTTTCAATACTGTATGTGAATAGTCTATATACCTGGGGAAGTCAGCTAACGTTGGCAAAATCTACTGCCTGGGTTGTCAACACTGGCATTGCAAAAGGGAAATGAGATAAAGTGATGCAATCTTGCCTGAATTTCATTGGTTACAGCCTTGACACATTTGAGGGTAGTAGATTATGAGATCTGACACAGGTCCCCAGTCAATTATTGGAAGCAATCAGTTGCATAAAACATTAGTGCAGTTTTCACTGGGACAGCCATATGACGGAGACCCATTCCTTCAGGTCACAGATCTCACTCCAGCAATTGACATAATCCAGTGATGGTGTCCAGATGCATCCTCAGTCTATGACAACACTATACCTCACTCATCTGATGGACATGATATCAAGGATGAGAGACTCTCAATCTCCTGTACCCCCTCCATATCCTGAAGGGTTCTTCTGCTGCAATTTCTTCATGTGAGGCGATTTGACAGCCACTGGATGTTACTCCTGCTCCTGGGTTTGCTGGTGCATCTGTGTGTGCCTCCTCAATTTCTCTGTACCTCTTTAGCATCACTGGCACAGTGGCAATAAGCCCTACTGTAACTGAATCCATTGGACACGGCTCCAAAGGAATTGAGTTGTGAATATTAGAAACGGAACTAGTTCTTAATAAGATAAGAAGTCAACATTCTCATCACATACAAATGATTGATTAATTGATTGACTAACTTGTTGTTGTCACATGTGCTGAGATACAATGAAAAGTGGTGTTTTGTATATACAGGCAGATCATACCATACAAAGTGCATCAGCTAGCAGAACAGAGTACAGAATGCTGTATAACAGCCACAGAGAAGGTACAGACAGAGTGATCAGAATTAGCATTTGAGAGTTCCATTCAAAAGTCTGGTAACAGCAGGGAAAAAGCTGTTCTTCAATCTATTCATGCATGTATTCAAATTTCTGTACCTTCTGCCCAATGAAAGAGGGTGGAAGAGAGTATAACCGGGGATGGGAGGAGTTCTTGATTATGCTGATTGTTTTCCCAGTGCAGCAGTAAGTCTAGACAGAGTCAACAGACGGAAGGCTGGTTTTCATGATGGGCCGGGCTGTGTTCATGACTCTCTACAGTGTCTTGCAGTCTTGGGAGGATCAGTTTCCATACCACACTGTCATGCTTTCTATGGTGCATCTATTAAAATTGGGAAGAATCTTGGTGGACCTGCTGAATTTCCTTCGCCTCCTGAGGAGGTAGAGGCGCTTTCTTGACATTCACGTCAACGTGAATGGACCAGGATGGTGGACAAATGATTGTTTAGCATAATCCTCCAAACAATGGGACATGAAGATTCCCACAAATAGGGCCATGGAATGCCTTTACAGAAACCTTTGACATAGGAGACCTTAGTCCAAAACTTGCAGCCTAAGCCATGCTGCATAAATACCAATAGGAATCTGTAAGTTCTGTATGATTATTGATGCCTTAGGCCATCCAACCCTCCCATAATTACTGTGTTCAATCTGGATGAACAATGTTATGGATGCAATCGCTTATGACCAGGATTTGTATCCCATACAGTTGGACACTGCATGCATTTCACATGTAGGGTATTATAATTACAGATTACTTCAACAAGTATTGTGTAAGTGCCTGATTAATGCAAATACTCATTGAAGGGCTTCACATCATTCACAATTAGAGCCATGTTCAAGCAGAAAAAACGCACTTACTCTGCCCAATTTTGATGTAGCCATTTTCCACTTGAACTATCGCATGAGGATGGAAAACAACACATTCACACTCAGCCATATAAAACCCAGGCTCAACCTGACAATCAAGACACACCTAAATCTCCAATTTCCTTTTTTCCCTTACACTCCCTGTTGGTCCCATCAGTACTGAGCTTCCACATGTTCCCAACCAACACTGTGATATATATTTTCAACTCCTAACATTACCCCTTGAACTCCTCAGCTTAGCCATACCAACTATTGTGCTGCACTGTGCCTCAGTTGAAGCAAAGCTGGTTCTAAACTACAATGACCCTGGCCCCCCTTCCCTACTACAGAAGGGCCCCTGATTACCAACCATCACCCACCATGCCGCTGCTCCCTCCCAACGTTGACTTACATTGAAGAGATGACTCGAACTGACTGTAACCGAAGACCCTGACTGACTTGGACAGACAGCACCAACTATTGAGTCACCAGATCTCTGACAAATCTCTGTTCAACTGACTTGCCATGAATCCCTGGACTGTTTACAATGCACCTGCAGGACTGACTATGACCTGTGCCTGGACTATTGAATTGGAATGTCTGACCCTGACCATCACAAGCAACCGATTGACCATGTCCAATCCCTCTTCCCATCTGAAGTTGAATACTACCACTGACTGTGTGTGACCTGACCTAAAGAAGGGGCTGCAATGTTTGCCTTTTGTGCCTACATCTTCCTGTTGGGTTATGGAGCCTGCACCACCAACCTGCCCTAGCTCCTCCCCGATCAGTGTTTGATTTGATGTGTTATTGGAGGAATGTGGAATTTGAAGCACAAATAGATCAAGGGGCCAAATGGCCTACATCTCCTCCTAAATTGTACAAATGTCTGCCTCTTAACTGCATGCAGTGTGAAGTTAATGAGACTCAATTGCGGTCAGATAAAGAGAAACTAAACTGATAGCAAGAAACAACTAGAAGCATGGGCATATTGACATTTAAGAAGCATTATATATATTCTCTTGCTTCAGCATCAAAACAGACATGTTCATCTCTCCAGTTTTCTCTGTTTATTTAACCATAAAGATGTGTTCGCTTCACATCAACAAACATTGCTTGTACTGCAACATGAGAAAACAACACATGGATCTTTTATTAATTAATCCAATTTGCCAGCCATGATATTTTTAGTGCATGTGCATCAAATTAATTTTAGCTTTAATTTCATGCTCTTTAGGTTTTAGTGTCAATGATCGTTTAAAACCTATTAGACTATTGGAGAAGAAATAAGAAGTAATTGGGCAGATCAACTCAATTAATTTGATGAGAAAGGAATAATATGATTTAGCAGACTGGTATTTCTATTTTTAAATTACATTTTAAGAAATGAAAGATACTTTATTTCACCCACATTTGAAGAGAGACTTGGCATATTACCAGGGGCATTACAAAGTTACAAACCATTGTGCGTTTAGTAAGATTACTCAAAATGAACACAGCTTGGACCTGACAGTTGCTAAAGCATTGACATGTTTGAATAAGGAGCAGACATGACCATTGTTCACCTTTGGACTTTCAATATGAAGCTGCTAAATAAATAAAGTTTAATTAAATTTCTCAATGTTCAGTGCTTTCATGAATGACAAAATGGGCAGTCAATTTGTAAAACACTCATCCTCACTTTGAAACTGCATCATGCTCCTAAAGTGTCAGGAGCAATCATGCCATTCAAAATCAGGAATTTCAAAATGCACCCACATTAAACATCCATTGTCAAAGGATTTAAATATAAGCTAATGGAGATTGAAAATTGATGTCTATGTTTTCGCTATTCACTGGCCGACCCTATGAAATTTATTTCACACCTATGATATTATGAGAAACTATTTAAGGTTTTGTTTGTTCAAATTAGAATTTACTTTGTTTGTCCAGGAAGTACAGATTGCAATACTGCGATGCAAAGTCAATATTGTACTCTCATATGACATACAGACAAATTTTTCATGAAACTGTAGCTGCTTGAAAAAATGGTTGTAAATCTGTTTTCCAGAATTGTGCCCACTTTGTACATTGTACAAATACCAAGGGTGAAGGAACAGGGTAAAAGCATGGTGATAATGAATGCATATGATTGGTGATTATTTTGTTAAACTATATAAATCCGAGTGAAATGCAGAGCTTGTCATTTTTTAAATGTTGCGGTATGCAGGATATTTGTTTATATCCATGGATTGTTCAGGAAAACTTCACTTAATTGGTTTAGAAAGGAAATTGATTAAACAGTTTTAAGGCCTATTTTTCACTGTCGTATTCATTTTTTTTACTATCATTTGGCGTGCCTGTGTAGCAATTGATTCTACTGCTTAATTTATTGTTGCCCATTTACATTTGTGCCACTAATGGGTTTTATACTTAAGCAACTATCTTTGCTAAGTCTATTTTAGTCTAGATTAAGATGGAGAGCTGCACCACCTTCTGCAAATGTATCAAGGCTAAACTATCATATGGATTTAGCTTATTAATCATTCGGGCTATCATTAGACACAGAATTGGACGTAAAACTCCACTTAGCAGATTGAACTGAACCTACATGTTTCAAGATTTGGAGGAGCCGGTGTTGGACTGAGGTGTACAACATTAAAAATCACACAACGTCAGGTTATAGTCCAACAGGATTAATTGGAAGCACTAGCTTTCTGAGTACTGCTCCATCATCAGGTGGTTGTCAACCACCTGATGGAGCAGCGCCCCAAAAGCTAGTGCTTCCAATTAAACCTGTTGGACTATAACCTGGTGTTGTGTGATTTTTAACATTGTACGTGTTCCAAAGCCACTCTGGTGGATTTCTTTTGGTAATCAGGCATTCAAAAAGGAAATATTGAACTCCACTGCAAACAGCCTTCTTGTCACAAAACCAGCCTGCAATAAGCGTTTTTTGTTTCCTGCCACTTGGCCAATTTTGTACCCAGCTTGGATTTCATTTTTTTTTTAATGTGTCTGCCTTGGGGGACCTCATCAAAAGTCTTGCTTTAATCCATGTATATAATATTCATTTTGCTACCTTATTCAGTCCATGCATCCATGTCAGCATCCTAATGATATTCCTCTTCACACTTCCCAACACCCTGCCACCCTTCCTAAAGTGTGGTGCACTGAAATGTCCATGCATTTCTGGCTGGGGTCTAACCAGCTTGTATCTTTAACATTGTTTAACATTGCTTCTTTGCTTTTGCACTGTGTGCCCCTAATCACAAAGCTGAAAATCCTGTAAGCCTATTTTTTTAATAACCATATCAGATTGCTACCTTTAAAGATTTCCATAGATTTTGCTTCAGGATTTCTTTAACGTGGATGTAGTGGAGAGAAATGGATTTTTAATATTTCTCCTGTTCAGTATTGGTAAAAGACTCCACAATATGTGACATACAACAGTCAGTAGTGCGATGTAGCAACCAAAATACATTTCCAATGTTTCCTGTGGAATTTCATTACGTACTCCAACCAGAACAGTCTGCACCATTCAGTGGAACTGGATATGTGAAGCTCATATATACAGCTTCATAAAAACTGTGTCAAATCAGCAATTGTGTGCTAAACCTGTAGGAGTCTGATTAGCACCTGCAAGCAAATTCAAATTACGGCAATGAACAAGATGGCACAGTGGTTAGCACTGCTGCCTCACAGCACTACTGACCCTGGCTCGATTCCAGCCTTGGACAACTGTTGTGTGGAGTTTGCACATTCTCCCTATGTCTGTGTGGGTTTCCACTTTGTTCCATCCACAGGCCAAAGATGTGCCTGTTAGGTGGATCGGTCATGCTAAATTATTCCATAGTGTATAGGGGTGTGCAGGCTAGGTGGACTAATCATGGTTAATATGGGAATAGGGCCTGTGAGGGATGCTGTTTGGAAGATTGATGCAGAGTTGATGGCCCAAATCACCTTCATCTGCATTTGTAGGGTTTCTATGAACAATTGTTTCCAAAATTGGAATAAATCTGGAATTTCAAAGAGGCATCTCTTAACATGCTGTTATCCATTTGGTGGAGGGTTTTATAGCTCACTTAGGTGAATAACTGGCTTGCAATATACAGTGAAATCCACAGCATAGGTGTAATTCCTGCACTGGCAATGATCATCAGCTTAAACCACCACCAGTTATAGAGAGTCAGAGATGTACAGCACGGAAACAGTCCCTTTGGTCCAACTCATCCATGCTGACCAGATATCCTAAACTAATCTAGTCCCATTTGCCAGCACTTGGCTCATATCTCTCTAAAGCCTTCCTATTCAAGTACCCACCCTAATGCCTTTTAAGTGTGGTAATTGTACCAGCTTCTACCATTTCCTCAGGCAGCACACCACTCTCTGTGTGAAAACACTGCCCCTTAGGTCCCTTTTAAATCTTTCCCCTCTCATCCTGAACCTATGCCCTCTAGTTTTGGACTCCCCCAACCCAGCGAAAAGACCTTGTCTATTTATCCTATCCATGCCCCTCATGATTTTATAAATCTTTAGAAGGTCACTCTTCAGTCTTCCATGCTGCAGGGAAAACAGACCCAGCCTATTCAGCATCTCCCTATCGCTCAAACCCTCCAACCCTGGCAACATCCTTGTAAGTCTTTTCTGAACCCTTTCAAGTTTCACAACATTTTCCCTATAGCAGAGAGACCAGAACTGCACGCAACATTCTAAAAGTGGCCTAACCAATGTCCTTTACAGCTACAATATGACTTCCCAACTCATATACTCAATGCTCTGACCAATAAAGGAAGGCATACCAAACGCCTTCTTCACTATCCTACCTACCTGAGACTCCACTTTCAAGGAGCTATGAACCCACACTCCAAGATCTCTTTGTTCAGGAACACTCCCCAGGATCTTACCATTAAGTCCTGCCCTGATTTGCCTTTCCAAAATGCAGCACCTCACATTAATCTAAATTAAACTTCATCTGCCGCTCCTCGGCCTATTGGCCCAGCTGATCAAGATCCTGTTGTACTCTGAGGTAACCTTCTTCCCTCTAATGAAAGAGCAGACCTCTGGGACTACAGCCAATTCATTCATTTGGTGCCTGTTTTCAACTATCAGTGAAACTGCCCCCTGGAGCTTCTGAGGAAATGCAAAGTAGCGATATTGAAAGGTTAAGTAAATTGGCAAATGGAGTATAATGTGGGAAAATGTGAAGTTGTTCATTTTGGAAAGGAGAACACAAGAACAGAGTATTACTTAAATGGAGAAAAACTGCAGAAAGCTGCAACACATAGAGACTTAGAGGTTCTTGTACACATAGAAAGATAGCACATAGGTGTAGCAGGTCATCAGGAAGGCTAATAGAAAGTTGCCTCATTTCAAGGGGGTTGGAGTATAAGAGTAGAGAAATCTTACTGCAACTATACAAGGTGTTGGTGCGATCACAACTGCAGTACTGGGAGCAGTTTTGACCTTTTTTAAGGAAAGGTATAATTTCATTGGAGGCAGTTTACAGAAGGCTCACTAGGATGATCCCTATATCAAGTTAAAAATCACACAACACCAGGTTATAGTCCATCAGGTTGTAACAACCACCTGATGAAGGAGCGATGGTCCGAAAGCTAGTGTGCTTCCAATTAAACCTGTTGGACTATAACGTGGTGTTGTGTGACTTTTAACTTTGTACACCCTGGTCCAACACTGGCATCTCCAAATCATGACCCCTATTATGAAGAGATTGTCTTATAAGCAAAGGCAAAACAAGTTAGGACTCTATTCACTGACATTTAGAACAATGAGAGGTGATCTCACTGAAGGATTCTTAAGAAGCTTGACAATGTAGATGCGAAGAGGATGTCTCCTCTCATGGGAGAGTTCAGGACGAGAGAACAGAATAAAGGGACACCAATTTAACACTGGGGGAATTTCTTCACTCAGAGAGTTGTCAATTTATGGATCTCTTTGCCACAGAGAGCTCTAGGGACAGAGTCCTTATGTATATTTAAGGTTGAGGTAGATGGATTCTTGATCAAGGGTGAAGAGGAAAATGCAGGAAAGGGGATGTGAGCAGTGTCAGGTCAGCCATGATTCTATTGAGTGGTGAAGCAGGTTCAAGGGGCTGAGTCCAGTTCCTATTTCTTAGAGTCTTACTGGATAATGTAATTACAAAGGAGATTAAAGAAAAATGGAAAATTGTAATTGTAGGATTAGATAAATGTACGGTGCTAAAGTGCTATATGTAATGACAAGAAAAATACAAATGTAAACATTGGCAACCCGAGCCCTAAAACTAACCCAGAAGAGGATTTGGCTAAATTTCATTGAGATTAGGAAAAATTCAGGTATCAAAGCAACACACTTAGAATATCGATTTGTATATTAGGGTGGGACAGAAGATCGAACAGTCATTGCAAACTATCATTCCATTTCCAAATCACTTTCTTCTTTAAAGTTCATGAATGTGTTATTGCTTCCCAAATCTGGGTCCAACATTCCTGGAACTCCATATTCTTCGATCTGGTTTATTCCCCTGCTACAGTATCAAAGTGGCTCTGATCAAAACAAAAAACTTGCTTTTTGAATGAGACATCTCTCATTATTCTTGTGACCTGTCTGCAGTCTTTGGATGGCTAACTACACAGTAGATCTGAGAAATAAAAGTTAAAACTCACATATAGGTGTAGTTTATAGGCCACCTAGCAGTATACAAAAAGTACTAATCATTTTTGAGAAAGATACGGCAATAATCATGGGTGATTCTAATCTACATTTAATTTGGGTGAATCAGATTGGTAAGGGCAGTCTAAGTGATGAGCCTAGAGAGAGTTTAGAAGGACAGTTACTTAGTATATTCTGAAGCTAACTGGACAGCAGGCTGTAGTAAGCAGAAAGTGCTGGAGAAACTGGTGAAATTCAGCAGGTGAGCAGCATCTGTGGAGAAAGAAACAAAGTTAACGTTTGTAGTCTGATATGACTTTTGTTTCCCTCCCCAGATCCTTCCAGTCTTGATGAGTTTGCTCAGCACTTCCATCTTTACTTCAGATTTCGATCATCTGCAGGATTTAATTTTTGTCAAAAAGTGTTGTGTTGGAAAAGCACAGCCGGTCAGGTAGCGTCCGAGGCACAGGAGAGTCAATGTTTCGGGCATAAGCCCTTCACCATTCCTGATGAAGGGCTTATGCCTGAAATGTTGATTCTCCTGCTCCTCAGATACTCTCTGACCGGCTGTGCTTTTCCAACGCCACACTTTTTGACTCTGATCTCCAGCATCTGCAGTCCTCACTTTTGCCTAGTATTTTATTTTTGGCTACAGGCTATTTTATGTGAAATAAGCCAGGATTAATTCATGATCTAAATAGTAAAGATACTTAGGTAGCAGTGATCACAATACAATTGAATTTTGCAATCAGTTTGATGAAGAAAGAAGTGGATTGAACACTATTGTATTAAATGTAAACAAGGTCAGCTATGAGAGGATGAAGACAGAGCTTGATGGAATGTGCTGGGAAATTACATTAAGCATTGGTCAGTCAAGATGCTGACAGAAATTTAAGGACAAAATTCAGAATATTCAGAAAATATATATACTCATGAGAAAAAGATGATTCCAAAGTAGCTTAAGGTAGTATCAAATTGAAAGAAAATGCATCGATTTCTGCAAAGGAGAATGGCTGGTCAGATGATTAAACAGAATAAAGAACAGCAAAAATTAACTAAAAGATTGATAAGAGAGAATGCAAACTATAAATACAAAAGCAGGTGGTAAGACTTTCAACAGAAATTTAAGAGGAAAAGCGTAAAGAAATGGGAATTTGTTATGTGGAGAGTGGATCAGCAGCATTAATAATGGAAAATAGGGAAATGGCAGGAAAATTGAATAGATATTGTATACCTGTCTGCACGACAGAGGTTTTCAATAACATCATAATAACTAATTGTAATCAGAATGAGAAAGGGATTGAGAAACTTAAAACAATTGCCAGGGAAAAGGTACTGAGTAAATTACTCAAACTAAAGTCAGACAAGTCCCCTGTCTCTGATGGGCTTCTCTTTGGGGTGTTATAAGACATGGCTGCTCCCATGGTGGGTGCATTAGTTTTAATTTTCCAAAATTCCCTAAAATTGTGAAAGGAGTAATCAGATTGGGAAATAGCAAATATGGCTTCTCTATTCAAGAAAGGAAAGAGATAAAACAAAGCAGGCTATTTAGCCTAAAATCTGTCATCATGAAAATGCTAGAATCTATTATTAAGAAGGTTATAGCAGGGCGCACAGAGTTTTAATGAAATGAGGCAGAGTCGATATGTTTTTTGTGGAAAGAAAACCATGTTTGACCAATTTATTAGAGTTCATTGAGGAAATAGATAAAGGGAAACTAGTGGAAGTACTGTACTTAGATTTCCAGAAGGCACTTGACAAGATGCCATTTCAAAGATTACTGTATAAGATGGGTGCTCATGGTGTGCAGGGTAACATAGTAGCATGATAATACAAAGATAGGTGAGAAAGCAAATTGCAAAGAGGACATAAGAATTCTGCAAAGTGATGTGGATAGGAGAAGCAAGTAGGAATAAGAAATTGATGGATGGAATATCATGTGGGAAAACAAGAACTTGTACATGTTGGCAGAAAGAAAATAAGCAAGTAGCATGTTTTTAAATGGTAAGAGATTGCAGTACTCTGGGGTAGAAAGGCATCTTAGCATCCAGGTACATGGATCACAAAATGTTAATATGAACGTACAGCAAGTAATTAGGAAGGCAAATGGAATTTTGCTATTTTTTGCGAGGAAGCAAAGAAGTAGGAATGTTTTGCCGTAGTTGTACAGCGCACTGCTGAGATCACAAGATATGGGTACAGAATTAGGTCATTCAGCCCATTAAGTCTTTTCTGCCGTTCGATCATGGCTGATTTGTTTCTCAACTCCATTCTCCTGCTTTCCCCCCCTATAATGGAGCACTGAGTATAGGTTTGGCCTTCTTATCAAAAAGAAAATGGAAATACATTTGAAGCGGTTTAGAGAAAGTTCACTTGACTGATACCTGGAAATGGGGAGAATGATTTTTTGAGGAAATTGAGGCCATAGTCTTCTGTGCCCTCAGAAACACTGATCCCTCTTCACTCAATCTGCCCCCTCACTGACTGAAGCTGAATCCAGGCTGTTGCCAATCTTGCTGTTATGTTAGTCCTTGAGATGAGCTTTCAATATAAACCAATGCCATCATTAAGACTAGTACCATCTCCATAACGTCATATAGCTCCTTAGTTCATCTGTTACTAAATCCTTCAATCATACCTTTGCAGAATAGAATAAAATATTTTTTACCGTCACCTGTACTCCAGTACAGAACTACAGGAGTACAATGAAAAGCCTCCAGTCCATTTTGCACTAGCCCTCAGCTGCACCAAGGTAAGTTGCGCTGCTCCAGGACTATTTCTGCTTGTGTCACTCCAGGACTCACTTCCCCTTGTGACGGTCTGGGTCTTGTTTCCTCTCAAGTTCTGCCAGGGCTTGTTTCCACTCATGTTGCTCTGTCTCCTTCCGATTTCAATATTCTAATACATTCCTTGCTGCCCTCTCACATTCAATCCACAATAGACTTCAGATCGTCTAAAACCCTGCTACCTGCGTCTTAACTTGCACCAAATCTCATTCACTCACCTATCTATTGGGATGATACCTAAGAGATGTCAGAAAAATTAGAACTGATCTTACTGAACATTTTTCATTCTGAGGACTTTTGAGAGGTTAGTTTCTGATCAGATTCTTTTTTTGTTGGAAGATTCCAGAACAAATGTCACTATCGCGAAATGAGGAGTCGAGGATAGAGATGAGAAGAATTTTTTTTCTCTCAGAGGTTCATTAATCTTTGGAATTCTCTACCCCAGACAGCAGTGAAGGTTAGATCATTGAATATATTCAAGGCTGCATCAGACAGATTTTTGAATTGAGGATCAAGATAGCATAACAGCAACTTAAATTATTGTGCTTCATAAAATGAGATCATCAGTGCAGCATGTTTTTCTTTGCTGATGACCCAGTTACTATAAAATGATCTTATCACAGATAGTGATCATATTAGCACTTACCATGATGACTGCAATATCAAATCTTACCCATTTCCTTTTCAGTGCCAAAATTAAACCAGAGAGATGCTAACTCACTAAAAATATCAGGATCCTATAATTGCACAGGAATGTAACACCAAGTTAATTTTCATACCTTTAGATGATAAATAAACTGTAGCTAAATCACTTCTGCACTCTTATAAGATATAAATGCATTAATATGGGATCCTATGCGTGCGCCATAACCATGCAGAGAGACTTGGTAAAAAAGAAGATAGGAGCAGAAGTAGGCTATTTGGCCCTTTGAGCCATCTCCATCATTCATTATGATCATGGCTGACTATCCATATCAGTAGGTCAGACAGCATCTGAGGAGCAGGGGGAGGAGAATCACAATTCGTGATGAATGGCTTATGCCCGAAACATCACTTCTGCTCCTTGGATGCTGCCTGACTTGCTGTGCTTTTCCAGCACAACACTCTCAACCCTGATCTCCAGCATTGCAATCCTCTTTTTCTCTTATCCATATAGGTAACCTTTTCCAGTTTTTCCACAATAGACTTTGATCTCTCCAGGCCCAAGTGCTACATCCAATTCCTTCTTGAAATCATATAATATTTTAGCCATGACTGTTTTTTGTGGTAGTGAATTCCACAGGTTCACCATGATCAGGGTGAAGTGATTTTTGTAATTTCAGTCCCTACATGATTTACACTGTATTCTTAGACTGTGACCCCTAATTCTGGACTCCCCAGTCATTAGGAGCATCCTTCCTGTACCTGCCCTGACCAGACCTTTTAGAATTATGCAGGTCTCCATGAAATCTCCCCTCATTTTTGCAAGCACCAGTGAATATAATCCCAGCTGATTCAACCCCTCCTAATATGTCAGTCCTACCATCCCAGTAATCTCTCTGCTAAACCTTTGTTGCACGCTCTCTATAGCAAGAACATCCTTTCTCAGAGAAAGAGACCAAACCTGCAAATAAGATTGCAACTATATTCTCACCAAGGCACTGTATAATTGCAGCAAGACATCGCTGCTGTGTACTCAAAGGCCAACATATCATTTGTCTTCTTTATTGCCTGTTATACCCACATGCTTACATTCAATGACTGATGTACAAAACACACATGTCTTGTTGCACATTCCCCTCTCTCAATTTACAGCCATTCACATTGCTTCCGAAGTGGGTTACAACACATTTATCCACATTATACTGCTTCTGCCTATAATTTGCCCATTCACTCACCTTGTCAGAATAAGTAGATTGTCACATGATTTGGTATAAACACTGATTTGGTGTTCAAACCGCAGATCTTGAATCTTGCATGTCTTAATGCTCTTTTATAAGCACTTCCCTTATCTTTTAATTGAATGAACATCAGTGTTAACTGAAGTGATTAGCATGCATGAAACTTTTGTGGGAGTTTCCTAAAGTTGTTTCTAACTTTCTTTTACTGCTACAGTATTATTAAAAAAAAATGTTGTTGGAGGAGTTTGGATAAGGTGTTGGAATCAGAAGGGAGTGGTGGCAATGTTCTACAAGAAGTACAGAGGACTTTAAAGAATTGTCTATCTAAGACTAGTTATCAGGAATGGAGGCTGTGGTTTCAGTTCCACTTGAACTGCAGTTCAGTGGGAACATGGAAGAAAGAAGAGGTAAAGCTAAATACAGAAGGAAGGATTGGCCCCCGAAGACCACATACATATAGGAGACTGGCGAATGTGCTATTCTTTCTCATTGGCTTTGCTGCCACTCATTCATGTAAGTGCTTGCATTTCCACCTACGCTACATTGAGTCTGTATCTGAGCTGCAAGTGACATTGCTTCTTCATTAAACATCTGCACTTGTTCAACTCTTCATGACAAGGCTTCACTAGTTGACCAAGTGACAGATCTTTGGCATCTGAAAGCTTAACTAAGGGGTACGGGAAAGGTGTAATAAATAAGAGGTTGCTGTACACACCATCAGCAGTTTGTAATACTGGTGAGGTGGAATTCGAGATGCTGTATGAAGTGGGAACATCATCCTGGTTGTTCTCAGTGAAGCCAATCCAGTTGTTACTACTTACCCTATGAAGAGGAATAATATCTTCTCCATTGATGATGAAGGGGATAGACATGGCTATTCACAGTTACTCTCTGCTGCTGCTGCTTCCTGTTATGCGCAGATCTGTCCAGAAAGAGTGAAGAAAGAATGTCAGTTAGTGTACTTTACTGATTTTACTGATACTGCAATGGAAAAGGGTGAAAACACTTAGCATCTCAGGCAGCATCTGGAAAAACAGAAACAAAGTTAATCTTTCAGCTTTGTTTTCTAATGCAAGGTCACAGGCCTGAAGGGTTAACTTTGTTTCTCGCTCCACAATCACAGCTGGTTCTTTTGAGAATTTCCAGCATGTTTTGTTGTTATCTCAGATTGTCAATTTCCAGAGTAAACTGTGTTTGTATTTCAGCAATGTACCTATCAAAGCTGAATATCTGGAAGTTTACGGAAATTGTGTGCTTTGTTTATGAGGCTTGCAGCAATGATTAAGTATCTGAAACAGAGGGGAACTATCTGTTTTTGCAATTCACTTTGGTGACCATTCCAATTTCTTTTCAGGATTTTTTTGGAACCTGCAGAAATTCCTCCCCTTCTTCTGTTCACCTGGACTAAAGTTTGCAGCAAAGCCCAAAAGAATCTTCCTAATCTATTGTTCAATTAGTACTCTTATTTCATCCCTCAAATTCTTTAGCACTTCCATCAACTTGAATGCACCTCTTCTTTAAGAGGGCCAGGCTGCTTTAAAGCAGAGCAGGCTGTCACTAAGTCATACTAGCCATGTATGCACCTTGGCTCCCAGCTGAGTAAAAACAGCCAGTCAGCAGGGTATTTCATGCTGGAATTTATGCCACAGACATTAACAGGAGCAAATCGAATTATAATCATGTGACACTCTGCCCCACTTTGTCAAGTGGCTAGACTAAAGTAATCCTTGACAAGTCAAGCAGATAAAATGTGCTGTTCCTTTCAAAGTAATTTATTGCTTGTGAAGTGCTTTAGGAAACTTGCAATATTTTAAAATGCACATTTGTACAAGGATTTTTAAAATTATTTTTGGACCAGGATGCCATACAACTCCTACAGCAACTTATGAAGCATTATGGGCCTTATGTGAACTGCTGTACTCAGTTTAGATCTGCCTTTGGCTATGAGCTCTTTTACCATAAAGAATTTGAATGAAATAGTGTAAGATTTCTGATGGAGGGAGCTTAGGCTATTACTTCATAAAATTAGTTCACGGACTGAATGAGTATTTATTTCCTATTTTCCAGCACTTGGTATGAAACATAATCATGCTTCTGATAATTCATTCCTTTTAGTGACATTTATTAGTCTTTTATAAGCTGTTTTGAGCTTTTGACAGATTAGACAATTGTGGAAAGCATGCAGCATGTTGCCTCTCATTCCAGTTCGCACATATCAGTATGTGATTCTCTGATGATGCAGATTTAGTGAATTCTAGGAAGTTGCTATAAGCGAGAATTACAACATCCAATATGACTGCTAATCAGTTTTTCATGGTGTCATCCCACCTGAATTAAAGGAAACCTACTCACTTCATCATTCGTACTTATTTCTTACCAATTTTCAAAGAGACTATTTTATCCTTTCCTTATTCCTTTGCAGAAGCTCATGTTAACTTGAATATATGAGGATGAATTGCAGGTCAATATTTTATGACTGTAAGAGATTATGTGTTGAAATATATGCAAGAAACATTAAATTTAGTTGCTTTTGAAGGCTTAAATCTCAGCAACCTTTATTTGAAAGTAATTACCTGAAACCTCATTAGAATTCAGAATGCTACAGGTCTGACTTAGACTGTGGACTGCAGAGGATTGGAGTATGAATGGTTCACATAATGTATCATTTGTACGTGATGATACTTAACAATTGTTTGCAAATGTGTGCTTGATTAGTACAGAGTAGTGAGAAGGTTTTTTAAAACTGACATCAAATACCATTTTAAAGATAGCTGAACCTAGAAATATTTTGCCTCATCAATTGCCTGTATTTCATCATTACCACTATATGATTGTCATGTCATAGTTTTTACAGGTTTTCCTTTGCCTGACTATGAATATAGAATCATTCATAAACATAACAGCTTTTCATTGGCGCAGATTTTCTTACTAACCATATTTGATTAAATATTTATGTCTATCTACTATTAGAACAAAATCTCCAAGTAGGGACATAACTTATCTTTCAACAATTATCCTCAAGTAGCTTTGTTTTGGGGTAGATGTTACCTGTGTGGAAATGCTCAGTAGGTCAGGCATTATCTGCAGAGAGAATTCAGAGGTTCTTTCCAAGTTGATTGCCTTTTGTCAGGGAACAGGCTCACTTGTTTTTTAGCATTGAATATAAAATTGCCCACCACTTCTAGAATTTATCCAACAGCTTCTTTAAAACCAAAACTCAGCACTGAATCTTTAATCATCCAAAGGGTTAACTTCATAATTTCAGTATTGTGTAATTTTAGTAGCATCAATGTTGGAGAAAGTGAGGACCACAGATGCTGGAGATCAGAGCTGAAAAATGTGTTGCTGGAAAAGTGCAGCAGGTCAGGCAACATCCAAGGAGCAGGAGAATCTATGTTTCGGGCATAAGCATCAATGCTTCCAGTTTCATAGAATCTCAGTTCTGTGTGATTGAACTTATAATTTCTTTAATAGTGTTACAATAATTTGAATGGATTGCTTTATCATTTTTAACATCAGTATTCTGCATCTTGAGATCTTTGTGTATTGGCTGACAATAAGAGGGTGCCAAGTGGTGATAGATGTAATAAGTTGCAAGTGTCAGTACATCACAACTGATGGTTGCTAAGGGAACAGAAAGATTCAGGTACTAAAAACAAAATTCTATGGATGTTGGAGATCTGAAATGAAAACAGAAAATGTTTGAGCAACTCAACAGGTATAGCAGCATCTGTGGAGAGATTTACAGATAAACGTGGACTTGAAGCAACAGCTTTGCTTTCTCTCCACAGATGTTGACTGTCCTGCAGGTTTTCTTCAGCATTTTCTACAGAAATTTTAGGGTTGCTGCTAAGTAAGGCAGATATTTTCATCAATGCATTGTATACTGCAAAATTCTTTGCTCATGGAATGATTCTTAATTCCTTCAATTAAACTCTTTTGCACAAGTGACAAGGTAACTATACCATCTGGCAGAGTCCCACAAGCAGAAGAATTCAATTACAAACTGCTATCCTATAGATGTTGATTTGTAGCTCTGACAGCTCTTAATGTTCAGCAAACATAATGAGATTTGACCTGAACATTTGCTGTTCTACTGATGTTGCTCCAGGGTTATATGTTACAGAAAATAACAACCTGATAACATCAATTCAGTGATGATGATGTATTCCACCTAACAAGAACTGCTAAGACTTGACTTTTTTTCTATTATCGCTTGCTCTAATTCTAATTTCTGCTGCACTCTTCTGTGGATATTTTCTACTCCCTCCTGACACATTTGGATTATTTATGTCCTATTCACTTCCTTGTACTTCTATTCTCTTATTTGTTTTTGATTGTTTAAACCTCCCCTCAATTGAACTCTCCACACCTCACTTCCATGTCCTAGCCCTACTGCCACTAATTGGTTTAAAGCCTTATCTACAACCAGAGTTCTATGATTTGCCAGAATACTGGTCCTAGTATGTTCTACTGAAGCCTGCCTGAATGGAACAGCGCTTTCTTTCCCCAGTATCTGTGCTGGTGAACTATGAATAGGAACTCATGTCATCTACACCAATTTTTGAGTCACGGATTTACTTCTCTAATCTTATTCACCCTAAGCCAATTTGTATGCGGCCCAGGTAACAACCAGGAGATTATTATTTTTCTGGTTCTGCCTTTAAATTTAACCCTGAGCTGCTCATTATCATGTAGTAGAACCTCTTTCTTAGTTCTGTCTATCTCTTTGGTACCTACATGGACAACTGGATCTTTTACCCATTCCACTCCAAGTTCCTCTCCAACCCAAAAGACATATGTCCTGTTCCTTAGCACCAGGTGGGCAACATAGCCTTTGGGATTCTCTTTCTTTGCCTCAGAAAATGTATCCGTTCCCCTCACAATGGACTCTCCTACTATCACTACATTTCTATTTTGCCCTACTCCCTCCATTTGAATGGCACACTGAACCACAATGCTGTGATCAGTTCACTCAGCCTCCCTGCAGTTTGTGTGAACTGATCACAGCTTACAACTCTTCGAAGTTTTGTGTCATAAACTTAACTATTCTCCCCAAAAAACCAAGATCAAAATCATTCATAAAATCAGGAAATGCAAGGGCCTAATACTGATTGCTGGGGAATTCCAATGCAAATCCAAAGAAAACCCATTAGCCATGACTATCTGTTACCTTTCTTGCAGTAATGCTCCTGCTCAGGCACTGACTGCAGCTCCACTGAGCACTTTCTCAGTGCTGACGAGGGAAGACCTGACAGCCTTTCTGATTGGTTGGTCACTCATGGAAGCAGGATCGTCATCTTTAAAACATGAGTACCCCAAAGATCATATTTAATCACTGGTGAGCATTTTATCCCAAGGAAGGGTCCAGTAGTACAGCTATTACATTCAGTTCAGTTTCTCTCTATTACCTTCCCTGCTCTAAACTGAGCAACTCCAGTCTCTTCAGTCTTAGACTGTGGCTAGTTATTAGAGTCATAAGGTGATATAGCCTAATCGGTGAGTTAGAAAGGTTGGAATAGCTTCTTAATGTATGGATAGTTTTTTAGAGTAACACATATAAAGATACCAAAGGATTATATATATTCAAAACCTTAGGCGATGAATCATATTGTTCAGGGTACTACCAAAATTAACTAGAGAAAAGAAGCTGGATTAGAATGTAGCAATAGGAATGTTAGTATGAGTTTCATATAACTCTAGATTGCGAGGTTGAAGAAGCATTGATCGAAGTGGGAAAGGAGATTTTTTTAAGAATTCCATTATTAAGAAGGAAGGAGAGGAGTGAAGTAAACAAAATCAACAGGAAATGTACCTAGCATTCAGATCTAAGTATCTTCTTTTATTATTCATGGTTGAGTGGAACATCTTATCCTTGAAGATTCACACTAAGTTTTAAATAAACTGTGCTCTTTTATCTAAATATGGTCATTTCAGACAGTATTTCTGAATTTGGCTTGACCTTGATTTCACACCTCAGAGATAAAGACTTCACATTCCATGTACAAACTCTGTCAACATGAAATTGGCAAACAACATGGGAGCCTAGTCACCTTATAAATTGATGCACTCCTTTTTAACTCAGATCAATCAAATTTGCAATTTCTTACCAGTATCAAATTAACTTTCAGTTATATTTACCTTCATCCATCATTTCAGGGTCTAAATCCTGTGACATAAAATATTTGACATTGTACAACAACGAGTAAGAGAACCATTTACAATAGAAAAAGTCTGAGACCAACTCTAATAGTTTCCTCTTTCAATTTATTTTTTAATAACTCTAATGCTTTTCTTAAAGAAGAAAAATGGATGCAAGTTAACATGCTGCAAAGTAAATCTGTGGAGAGCAATAAATCTCCCCTCCTGTTACTACTTCCTAAACACCATACTTCTCAGAAAGTCCAATTTATAGTGATGGTCCACTGTTACAAGTCAATGCTTGGCAACCAGCTTATTTTACCCAAACTGTTTCTGTCCCTGCACCTTCCAAGAAAGGCCAGAGGTTGGGAATTCTGCAGCAAATAATTCATCTCCTGACTCCTTAAAGACAGCTCACCATCTACAAGGCACAAGTCAGCAATGGGATGGAGTACTCTCCACTTTCTTGGATGGTTATGCTCCAAAACCATTCAGAAACTCAATACCATCGACAACAAAGCAGCCATATTGGCTAACTTTCAAACTACTATCCTAAATATTCAGTACTTCCGCCACTGGAGTACAGTGGCAGCAGCATGTACCATTTACCAGATATACTCCAGCAACTCATTGATGCTCCTTAGACAGTACTTTCCAAATGTGCAATCTCTGGTTTGAAGGATGAAGGCAGTGAAGCATAGGAACTCTGCCAACTTCAAGCTCCTCTCCAAACCACGTACTTGGCAGGAGATAAGGCTGAATAGTTTCTATCTCCACTTTCTCAAACATATCCTTGGCATCTCTTGGCAGGAAAAGGTCATCACTCAGACCTCTTGAAGTGAGCTAGTTTCAACAGCCTATGTACCCTTTTGCTAAGCCAACAACAGCTATGCACATCGGATGGATGGCAGTCGTATACTCAAAGAATTTCTGTACGGTGTGATGCTACAGGGTCTACATTTTTTGAGTACTCATACCTCTGTTATGAGGACATTTGCAAGTGAGCTCTGAAGATTTGTCAGATATTGACAATGACAACTGGACAATAATCAGTGCTGGCCATGACTTCTGGAGGCTGACTGTTTTGAGGGGCATTGGAAGAGGTGAGCAGAACAGGAAGCTGAGCTGGCCAAGAAGAGGGCCTGGAGAAATCAGAAGTCATGCTTTCAGCCCATTTCCTTGCTTAAGTACAGCAGAGACTACATGCCGGAGTACCCCTAGGCAATGCCTAACACAGAGTTGATCGCCATGACGCGAATCAACATCTTATGAGACAAAAGATTGCTGCTGTGTTGCATGCTTTCACCTTTGGACTGGAAAGTACATGGGGCCAAAGCTTCCTCTGTGATATTCAGCAAATGTTGACAAGCTGTGAATATCCATAATGGTATCGGGGAACATACAAACGTTCATTGGTCAGGTATACCAGAGTAAAGTTGTTTTATTAAGCAGACAGCAAGTGAAGTCCTGTGATATCACTGAAGTTATAAATTATCCATCCTCAAAGTATCATTCCAATTCCTTTAAGTCTGGATCCCACTCTCCCTCTTGCTCACTAGCCACTTTTTTGATTTCTCTGACCAGGTTTTCTTTTCTCTATTGCAGTTACAAGTAACCTGCCTTAGTATTTCGTGCACTGAGAAACTGTGTAATGACATTGATATGCCAGAGGATGCAGTTAATGCAATGCTTTCGCATAATCCTCATAAATAACTAGCCAACTTAAATTATGCATAATACAGACTTTGGTCTTTAGTTGGAATGTCTCCAACTCTTGTGGATCAATTAGGAAGAAATCCAGCTCATTCATCTGAACCCAAATGCAAACAACAATTCACTTCCTGGAGAAGGCAGGCTGTCTGTAATAAATTAAAGCATCACAATGCAGGACAAGTTTAAGCATGTATACAGTCACTCAGTACTTAGACATCCAGAAGATTAGGTTTGACATTCTGGCCAAAAAGTACTAAAGCTCACCTATCTACAGTCCTTCATCTACAATCCTGTTGCCTCTCTAATATGGCTTTAGCATTCATAGTATTGGATAATAAATCAGTTGAATTCTCATAGGTAAATGGGGATTATTAAGTGCAATGGATCTGCATGCAAAACTGTTACTAGTGTGTCTGCTTATTAAAATGGTTTTAGTGATTTAGAAAATATGGGAATTGCTTGCGAACTTGTGGATTCTGCAAAGATTTATGAGAGGGATGGGACTTCAAATGAGATTAATCAATTCCAATAAGATCTGAATGTGACAGAGATTCAAAGTTGGTGGACAGGTGAAGACCAACTGAGCACCCGAATGCCACTGATCCTCACTGACAGATACAGACTTTTAGGAAAGGTAACAAAAACCGAGATCAGTTTAGAGAAACAGAACCGAGGGAAAATCTCTGTGAGAAAAACCCAATCCTGACATCCACCTGAATACAATGGGTGAAAATGTTCATTTTACAGTCTGAATGGTGGTGGTGGTGGTGGTGGTGGTGGGGTGGTGGTGGGCGGGAGGGGGAATGGCAGGCATGTTTGGTACCAAATGATTTTGTGCCTGCAATAATCAGATAGCTCACTCAATAAATCTTCAATTGGCTTGTTAGATGGGCTAGAGTCTCAGCGAATTGGAGATCTCAATGTTGAGGTCCGACCTCCCCAAGTGCTGTTGGCCATTTATGAGACCATCAAGTTTTGGGTCCTTACAGGCTTATTCTGTAACAACAAGTTGTTTAATCTGTTTGTTTTGGTCTCACAGGATGGGTGGTCATGGGGAGGGGAAGATTGGGAGGTTGGAGGCAAGGAGAAGGAATTGGATTTAGTAGCCACCCTCTTGATGTCATTCCAGCCCCCAGGTGGAGCAAATGGAGCTCTCTGATAATGCAGTAAACAGGTCACTTTGCTTTCCCAGTCAATAAATCAGCTTCTTTTTTCATCTGTGAGGAATTCAAGTTACTGGACTAGTAGTGGTCTGAAGCCCATAAGTGGCCACTTACTGACCTGTTAAAGATCTAAATTGCTGGTGGGCCAAGAAGGTCCCAGTAATTAATTACTGAGGAGGTGAGAAGGTGGGTGAGTATCTCCCTTGGGTGGTAGGGTTAGGGTGAGGGTTAGGGTTAGGGTTAGAGTTAACTTGCCCAATAATTTGCCTTATTTGTCACCTCCTGGCCTTCTCCAGGGATGGGAAATTGTTTTCAAATAATATATTACTGAAGGAAGTATTGTCTGTAATTGAATTAAAAGGGTGTACTGTCATTTTAAGAATTTGATCATGATGACAGAATTGGCCATTTTGGGGTTAGTAAACAGCTTTGTCTAACCCACTGTCTGTAGACTGAACACCTCCTTAATAAAGCTTCTGCTATTGTTGCACACATTGACTTCCTGGTCTTTCTTGAAAGGTGGCTGGTCCAAGTCCACTTCAGAGACTGACTCACAAGTCTAGTTTAAAACCTCAATGCAGCTCCATTGTAATTATTACAAGTGATCCGTATCTAAGATGCAGCCCACCCAGTTTGCTAAAATGTAGATTGACTGCCCGGCAGTACTTGGTTTAATTTTTTTTACTAGCAGAAAGTGAGGACTGCAGATGCTGGAGATCAGAGCTGAAAAATGTGTTGCTGGAAAAGCGCAGCAGGTCAGACAGCATCAAAGAAGCAGGGGAATTGACGTTTCGGGCATAAGCCCTTCTTATTTTTTTTTACTTCTTCCAAGCTGTGGTCTAATATTTTGAGTTTCTGTGTTATTTCCACAAATTGAAATAATGTTGCTCCATATCAAAGCTAGCAATACAAGAACAGAGGCGAGGAATCCTGCAGTGAGTAACTCACCCACTGGCTCCACAAAAAACTTCTCACCATCTGGGCAGCACAGAGGCTCAGTGATTAGCACTTCTGCCTCACAGTGCCAGGAACCTGGGATTGATTCCACGTAGGGTGACTGTCTATGTGGTTTGCCCATTCTCCATGTCTGTGTGGGTTTCATTGCGCAGATGTGCAAGTTAGGTGGATTGGCCGTGGGAAAGGCAGGGTAAGATGGGTGAGTGGGGGTGGGATGCTCTTTGGGGAATCGGTGTGGACTGGATGGGCTGAATGACCTGCTCCCACACTGTCAGACCTGCTGAACCTTACCAGCAATTTCTGATTTCCAGCATCTGCAATTCTTTTTTTTAAACTTATCATTCTGACTCTGAAATATATTGTCATTACTTCACTATCAATGGGTCCAAATCCTGAAACAACCCCCTCAATGGAACTGCAGGTTCGCCAACACAAATTGGGCAGCAGCAGTTTAAGGCTGCAGCTCACCACCACCGTCTCAAGGGCAAGCAGGGAAGGGCCAATAAATGATGGCCCAGCCAGTGAAGCCCTCATCCTCAAAGAATAAACAAAAATTGTGCATTATATTAAGGGTTAAAGATCTAGAGTTTTGGTTTCAGTTGAAGGTGAATTAGAGGATGTGTATTGAAGTTTGATCACTCTCAGAATACTTTATCGTGCTTATGTGTATTTAGAAACATTTCAACTTTTGATCCAACTTTGAAGCTTTTAGACACAAGAAGGCTCTGAGGCAGTTTTAGGGAAAATTTCTCAGGTGGAAATATGTTCTAGATGCAGAATTGCTGTGGCATGAGCTCAAGAGAATTGGGTCAGACCATAAAGGTCTTCAATCAGAGAAACAATCCAGCCACTGATAGATACCAAGGGAATGTCTGTGTCTATCTGGGGGTCATGGTGGGAAACTTTCAATGGCAGAATTCTTGGACCAAGGGGCTGGCTGTACTGACATGGTACTAATACAAAATTTATCCAAGATGTCCACATCCCATGAGCGAAGTTACAAATAAAATGCAGCAAGACTATAGAAGTTTCCTTGAATTTTCTTCCTTGTTTAAAGGAAGAAAAAGTATTGATAGGAGTTGTGTATTTTATTTAAATAATTTAATGTATTTTTGAGTCTGGACGTTTGGATTTGAACGAATGACTTATGGATTTTCTGTGTATCTGAAGCGGTTTAATGATTAATTTGTATTTCTGTAGTCACGGTGGTTTATTTTAAAAGACGTTGTGAGAGAAAGACTTCTTGGGGAGTAATGGGATTTTGTTTACATTGAGTGAACTTTACAGGTGAAGAAATGTAGTGAGTAGTTCATTAAGCTTTCAGATTGTGAAATGTGAATTCAATAAAATGCAAGCAAAAAAGATGAACATGAAATGATCTTTGATATCTCAAAATACCCAGTTCACTAACATTCTTTAGGGGAAAAACCTTCAATCCTTACCCAGTCTGGCCTAAATATGATTCCAGACCCACAGCTGTAGGGTTGACTCTGATGAAGGGCTTTTGCCTGATATGTCAATTCGCCTGCCCCTCGGATACTGTCTGACCTGCTGTGCTTTTCCAGCGGCTTTTAGCTACAATCTAGCCAATTAGGGATGGGCTTCAATGTTGGCTGAGGAACTGATCCTCACATCCCATAACATTTTTTTTAAAAAGTTATGTTCATTGAAGTTAAATAGCTCCCATGAGTTTATGATTTGGTTGCATCCAGGCTGAGTTCACTTATCCTTTTGATTTTGGTTTGGAGACTATGTAATGATGTAGATGAAGAAATCTATCTGAAATAAAACAAGGAACTGCAGGTGCTGGAGAACTAAAACAAAAAGAGAACTTGCTGGAAAAATTTAGAAGATTTGGCAGAACTGTGGGAGGGAAGCAATGTTTCAAGTCTGGTAACTTTTCTTCAGAACTATTAGTAGCTAGGAATTCCTAGTGGAATGGCTAATGGATTCCTCTTGTCTAATTTTCATGATTGGATTACATTTGGAACCTTTCTTTCATACCCATAGTCCCATTGTTCAAGTGATTATGCTTGATATCAAGTCATCATAGGTTGTCATAGAATCCCTACAGTGTGGAGGCAGGACATTCAACCCATTGTGTTACACTGACCCACCGAAGAGCACCCCACTCTACCCTATCCCTGTAACCTTGTATTTCCCATAGCTAATCCACCCAACCTTGACATCCCTAGCATAGCCATTCCACCTAATTCAGACAGTTGTCATGAGACTTTGCAGTTGGGATAGAAAAGGGCTGCCATTCATTCTACTTCAATGTAATTGTTGCCGATTAAGTCTTTGCAGACAGGTTGTCTCCATGTTAATGGTCTTAGAATGTAGAAGGTTCAATAATGCAGATATTCAGCCATCTACAAGCCTGCAATTTTATGACATTGGAATGTTCCCTCAGATACTTTTAGAATTCGGTGATGGGTTTCCAGCCAATAATTTTGAAAATGATTTTTATATGAAACATAATTTCACAACAGAGAAATAAAATTAAAAAAAAAGACAAAACAGAAAACTAAATGTTAAAGACAAATAATAAAATATGAAGTTGAAAAAACTGGAAGTGTGTTAAACAAATGAACTTGTTAAAATATGTCAAAGTCATTGGTTTGATACTTATTTGCTGTTTCTGATACATTGAAAATATGTCTCACTTTGTGTGGAATGGTCATCGGGGTAATGTGTTGTGAGGTTTAGCACCTTCTAATTCACTGTTAAAGTGTAAATCATAATAAAGCTGCAATGGGTTGATGAAGAAAATATTTTGTGAAATTACAGTGATGTTCAATTTTGTTTCATGTCTTTTACATAGCTAATAACTTCTGCACAACAAACTCAAAGTTCATTATATAAAAAACTTTAATGTATTTCTGTACATACAAAATCAAAACAAACACTTTCAAAGTGGAAAAATAATAGCTTTAACATTATTTACAAAATGTAACATAAATAGAATTTTTGCATAAAATATCTAGCTGTAAACATATGTTTAAAAACAGTAGAAACCGAGGCAAAATATATACTTTCAAAGTGCTAGTTAGCAATTTCTTTACTCTACAGTAAGATATTTGTATAAGGCCCTGTTCCTGAAGTTTTTCCCTTTTATATAAAACTAAAAACAATCATTGTAAATCATTCAACTACTTTAATCGGAGTAACAATAGCTTCCATGTTATGGTGTGCATAGAAAGTCCTCAGATCGTGAGACATTTATACTGAGTATATTTAGGTGTTTCCCACCTAGTAGTTGAATGACAGATGGCATGGAGAGTTTGGACAGGAGGTAACTAAGTAGATCAACTCATGACAAATCAGCATGGGTATAAAACTTGTGATCAGACTGAGAAAAGACAAAAAGAGAAAGTAGGCTGCACCTAAGGCACAGAGGTAAAACGTGAGGGTTAGATTCCATTTCTTTAGAATACAGTAGTAAACTACAGTATACAGTCTGCTTTTTATTTCCCCAATTGCCTTTTTTACCCTCCTCTCAAATTAGATAAAATCACATTGTGACAGAACAGCTGAAAGTATGTGTCACATTGTCAGGTTATGCACAAAATCTTTTTAATTGCAAAATATGAGGGAGTTGCAATTTTCCCAAAAGAACACAGGCTAAGAACTAAAAATAGCTGTTTCCCAGAAAGTAACAACTTGGTCATCTTATATCTTGGTGTGTAAATGACTGCCTGATATGGAATTGAGCCACATTTGGAAAGATCAAGGTTTCAACTGATAAATTACATTAGAACAACTCAGTCTGAGGTGCTCCTAGACTTGAAAGAGGGAAATCCAATTTGGTGACTCCTGTAGATAAGTTCACAGGGAATATCAGATGAAGGTGGACTCACAACTCTGAGAAAAAGGACACTTGGGTTCAGCGTTGAAGACTGCTGACACCTGATATGAGTCATTACACTCCAGGGTGAAGGCTAAAAGGTGGTACTGGAAAAAACTGGCTATGTAGATTTTCTGCAAGTGAGGGTTTTGAAATCTGTAGTGTATTAATTCAGAATGTGTTAACTCATATTTTCTGCTTTAAAATGTAATAGGAAAGCCAAACATCTTATTTATTGTGGGGCTAAATGTAAGAAAACAACAGTAGAGCTTGGACAAATCAGATCAGTATAACGAATACATGTGATGAGGTAAGATTACCTCAATAAACCAGATGTAACAAAATCAAAACCTGTTTATAAAAGAACAGCCCTATAATTTTGTATAAGTATTCCATAGCCTCCAGATAGATAGCACTACAGAGAAATAACAAAATTAGTGAGGTTAATATTGATCAGCTCTCAGACACTGATGCATAGTCAAGTAGTAACATTAGGAAGAGTAACACTCATAGCCTCAGAAATATAATGGCAATGTTGTTAAAGGTGATCTTATTAAAAAGAATGGCAAGTTTGAGAAGCTGAAATTTGGTTTTAAGGAGGATGGTATCAGAAACTTAGGAAGATTGTGACATCATTGGAGAGGCTGGAGTGCTGTGGAAATGGAACTACAATCAAGACCAGTTAGAATCAGCACTTGATATAAGCATGAATCATTTTCTGTTCTGTAAGTGCTCCCCAAGTTTATAATTATCTCTCACAGATATTGTTATCTAAGTGCCAGTGTATACTACATGGGGAAATAAAAGGGAAGGAAATTATCAAATCAGTCAATCAACAGCTTCACGTGTTACAAATAATAAACTACCAAATGCATTAAGAACATTTTTAGTTATTGCATATAACTCTAGTAGCTTATTGTAATACACTGTACAGAATTCCATGGTAATCATACCACATTGAGTTAATACTGTATAATTCATTAGAAAAGCTGAGAGCTGAGTGTGGACTCATTTTTGTCCAAAGCAAAATCACAGTATTTCGGAATGAAAGTAGCAGAATTATATTCACATCTTGCACTCTGTTTACTTCACAATTCAACCTATAGACAAAAAACACATGCACAACTATGTCAAAAACACCCTATTAAAATGTCCAATGCTCCATTTAATGAAAAAAAGCATTAAAACAGTGATCTAGGAAAAAATATCAATTAATTATTAACTTTACAGCCATAGGCATAATCAATTTCCATTCATAAAGGTACACTGTGCCACAGCACACATAGACCCATCAGCACATGGTACCACAAAACTGAAAGTTTTAATACCATATTGAAATCCTAAACTTTAACAATGCTGTCAGGAGGGGCACTCACTGGGTGCCAGGTGACTTTTCGTCGAGGAAGAGAAAATGAGACTATTATTCTTGGGTACTTTCTTTCTACAAGTTGCCAGAAGGACTGCAGAGTATCTGCTCTGGCACCCAATTTGTGAACTGGGAAAGTAATGAGTTTTCAAAGACATCCTTTTCACATTTGATCCACACGGAGGGTAGAATTTAATGTAGACAAGTTGAAGTCTCACTGGCACGAGCCTAGCAACAACTCTTTTCAGATATGCCTGTGGAACAATATGCCAGTCAGGCTCTTAACCAGGTACCTAGGCAGTTCCTGGGATCAAGGTCCCTGGAGATGAAAGGCCCAACCCCACTAGAGCTGCTAGCCAATCAGAGGACAATAGCTATTAATTGTCAGGCAGTGCCATTTGGGAGATGGCAGCTACAGCTGCTATGACCTCAATGCAGAGCTCAGGATCACTGGATGACTCAAATCACAAGTGAGTGACAGTAAAGTGGGGGTGCAGGGGAGGGAGGCATTGCCTGGGTGATGGTTTTCAGTGGGCACTTTCCCACCCCTTGCAAGGTCCATTGGTCAAGCATTGACTTTGAAAGAGGGGCTTCCCATAGAAACCCTCAAACAAATCTCAATAGTTTTTAAGTTCTGGGCTTTTCATATGGAGAGTTTCCTGCCTAAGTTAATACCAATAGCAACTGGATGACATCCTTGTGTGTTTTCATTGGCATTTTCAGGTTTCAGCTGGTACTGCATTCCTCTCACAGAAGTAATTGCAGTGGAGACAGGAAGGGGGCAGGATCACCCTCCTACCTAGCTAAATACCCACCTCTCACCAACATATGTGCCACGAGGAGGGCATCAAATTCAAACCAAGTTAACTGCTCTTTTAACATGGTGCTAATTCTGTATTTACAGGATGTTTCTGGACCAAAATGGTCTGACATCTTGTTTAAATTTTAGGTCAAAATGCTTAACTACATGCAGATTAATTTTTGCACTATTGAATGACATATTCAACTCAGAACTGTTCTGAAGAAGGATCACTGAATCCAAAATGCTAACACTGCTTTCTCGCCACAGATGCTGCCAGTTCTGCTGAAATTTTCCAGCAATTTCTGTTTTGGAAATGGATTGTTTTTGTTTTCGGATTGATTAATTTTCTCACCACCAACTTCTCCTCTAAGCTTATAGTGTCTTCCAGAATCGAGCATAAATGTGCCTATAATTCAGTTTTGGTTTTAAAAGATCATGAGTAAATTGATGAAATAGGAAAACAAATTTGGTTTTAGGGTGAAAGAGATCTTCCCAAGCTGAAATTATTGAGAACACATATTACATACGATGGAGTTTGGGCATGCAATTAAGTATGAACACGGTCCAATGAATCTAAATTGACAGCTGAGTATTGGAACTCACAATAATAACTGCTCCACGTTTGTAAAATGCCTAAAGTTCCATTTTGTCAGTAATGGACAGCAATTTTATTACTTTTCACAGCTCACAATCATCCCAATGGGACACATTAAGAGCCATTCAACTAGAAATGGGATTTTTCAATCCCCAGTCAAATAATTTTTCTAATGTTTCACCCCTTCTCTCAGGAAGGAGGTGTATCATTCCATTGGACTGTCACATAGCCATCCACCAACAACTGGATCTCTGCTAATTCAGTATTTTTATACGTAAATTTTGATACTAGGTATTATCTATGGTGAAGAGAAGGGAAACCACAGCTAGGCCTAACATCTTAAATGTATCTTCCAACTCAATAATATTCAGGAGTCAGAACACAGATTAATTTTTCTTATTAGGTCAGGGTACTAAGGTAAAATGTAAAGTCTATACCTCTAATCTAATGAACAATACTTAATTCCCCAGCACTGAGCATTAAATCATAAACTTTTGTGGTCAGTAGAGATAAGTTTCACACCAGATGTTTGTCCTAGGAGAGTTTGAAACTTGAGTTTAGAGTAAAACACATTGAATTGAATTTGTACTGCATTACAATCAATATGAATCTATTTAGTTTTGTCATTACTGGCTGAACTTAATGCCTCCTCCTCCTCAGGTTTAGTAATGGGGGAATTGGGCATGCAATTTAATCTTGTGGGAGGGATGCAGTGAGGATCAGTCACCTTTCCACTTCTATTTGTTTGTCGTGGAATCTGTGGTGGTCCTTCCCATTTCCATTCAAGTGGGTAATTAATACAACTTTAAGGGCCTTATCTAGCTGACATGTGTATTAATCTACAGGCATCTAGAGGATTCATCATTTGGGGATCACTAAGTGAACTGGTACGAGGTTGCTTCTAGGCTCCAAGTAGAGGACTTTGTTAATTCCTTCAAAGGCATTGCATCAAAGTAACTGGTATTGGGTAGTGTGGGATGGCTCAGATACACACTGCCCTTTGCTTTTCTCTCCTGTGATTGCCACCCTGTCACACCAACCACACCATCACTCATGTGTGCCTTAGGATTCAGCACTGATACCTTACCCTGGGTTGGTGCCATGGAAGCAGGCACTCACTCGATGACAATGCCTTTTGATTGGCTGACCAGGCAGAATAGCACCCTGGGTCCTCAATCCCAGCAAAGTGCCTGAGTGATACTTATCAGTGGACCTTGCACAAAGATGACAATGTAGGGCTTGTGAAACTTCCTTTGCCTTCATTAAATCCAGTCCCAGACTCCAATTAACAAAACAAAATAATCAAAGGAAATATCTTTAAATTATATGTGTGGAAGGTCGGTTCTATCTTCAGTAGTTTTAGATTAGAAACACTTAACTGCAAACAAATGTTCATACATTCCATATTATTTTATAACAACATCCTTCATTAAAACAATAAAGCTTCATTCATGGCTCATTTTTTTCATATGTTAGCTGCAATTTTGTTTTATGGCTCTCTAATAGAAGAGCACAAGACTGTAACAAAGCAAATTTACAGTCAGTGCTCATATTGCTACAAGATAAACATGTTGTCACTGAGTTATACAGTTGTCACCCATATCCTGAGCATATCGATCAGATATTATGGTCCTTAATTCATCAATATCTTTCCGTAACTGACAAACATCAGATAGCTTCTTTGAAAGCAATTCTCCATGATGGGAATGTTCTCCTTCATCGCCTGAACAATGCAGTGCTGTTAATGAAACAGAAGAAGTTAAATAGTATAGAAATCACACAATACAAATCCCTTATGTGTTGTGTGTGTCAAATGGTAGTTGTGTGAGTATTTGTTATTTCCACATTATTGTCCGAGCTTTGTGCTGTGTAGTGAAAACAGGAAATCATATTTTAAATCTTTGTTCAAAGGTATTTAGCAGAAGTGCCATGTGGCCAGTGGGGAAAAGATGTAGCAGATTGATGGGATCTGGATACACTGCTGTGGTGGATGGTGAAAGCATACTCAATCATGATGCTCAAAAATGGAAACAACAATTTAGTGGATTATGGAGAAAAGACTAGAACCTAATGAGATAGCTTTTATATATGACCAGCAGAGGCATGTGGAGTGTATCATTCTATAATTCCATGGATTGAATTTTCTAGGTTTTCAAGGGCAGCTAAGAAGACAGGGAGACTGGCAAAATGACCGTGATGTCCCTGGGGGAGGGAAGTTGGGGATAACGTTCTTTGTCTTCCTGCTAACATGCCATTTTGTTGACAGCAGGAAGGCCAATAAGCCACTGAAAACGACCAATGAAATGAGGCCATAACCTGCCCCTATAGTCATCTATAAGTGAAGGAGTTTGGAGCTCAATGCTGTTTGGGAACATTTTCAGCTTAATCCTAATCGCCTTCCAGGGATTTTAGACAGGTCGTCTTTGCTGCGTTACTCGACGTACATGGTGCTGGCCATTTGCTTAGCAACAGCACCATCAGTTCCCTGAGGTCTGAACTCAGCCTGGTTCTCAGAACCTCGTGTGTCTGGTGCTAACATCCCCCAACCTCATTTAGCCCTCCCTGAGGTATTCGGCCAGCAAGCTCCCCTTATCCTGCAGCTGCTGCCTCAGCAATGGCCATGGCTCATGATGGCACTGCTGAAACTGCCATGTTACTGCTCCTCTGATTGAGTTGGTAGCGCTCTGGTGGGGCACCACCTTCCTTATTTGGGATAGCCGTCATGGCAGTGGTCACTCAATTGGACATCACCAGGAATGTGTTTCTCACCCCTTCCCTAACTGGGGTGACCTCCTGTTTTTGGACCCAGTGGTAGGACCTCAGCTGTCTCAGTAAAACTTAATGCTACAATCCTGTATTATATCTTTTCCATGGACTAGTAACAACTTTGCTTTGACTTGTATGGATTAGTAACAACTTTGCTTTGACTTGTATGGATTAGTAACAACTTTGCTTTGACTTGTAACACATGTTGTAAAGTGACAGCAATGTGACTTAATCCAAAACTCAGACAAGGAGTATCTACAGCACAGTGTTACTTTTTTTTTGCTATAGTTCTATTCTTTGCAGACAATGATAGACCTCCATTAGTGTACAATGTGAAGATAAATAAACTGAATGGATCATCTCCAATTGGATCCATTACAGCAGCAGGAGAGAAAGAACTTTTATCCCATTGGTGTGCAATGGACTCCTGTCAAGTTCCTGAGGTGAAAGACAAAGTTAAAAGTGAAAGCAAGGAAAAGTAATAATACATTAATCCATGGTCTAAACGACTGAACTAATGGGGTGCCTATACTTACACAGTCCCAGTGTGTGTACTAGAATGGGCCTGAAATCATACAAATTAAATGCCTTAAGTAATCACCATGACTTCAGTACACACTTTCTAGAAAAGGATAATGGGTCTGCAGCGTAAATTCTGTATAATTCTAAAAAAATTTCAGTTTCTCTTTGCTGTCACTCTAGATTTTCCTAGAAAATATGTTGAAGTGTAAAGGGTGATTGTTACCCTTTACTTTCTGTGCTATGCATTCTTGAAATAGGATTACCATCTGACATTTAACTATGAATAAAAATAGAAAATCAAAGTGCAATAAAAAAAAGACTTGTCATGGTGACTGAATCACGCCAATAGGGCCTGGTCTAATTATCTTTTGCCCTCTAACCTTGAATATACTAAATATTACCCTCAATCTGAACTCACCATCTGCAAAACTATGAGGTCAAGAAGTTAAGTTCAAAAATATGCTTACATTGTATCCCAAGTAACAAAGAAAGATTTGGCTCCTTGCCCTGTGCTCTCTGAGTAAGGATATTGCATAGTGCACGTAGGTCACATAGACAGTAGGATATTTCTTTCAGTAGCTTTTCAATGGCTGGTGTTTCATTTGCTAAGCTTTGCTTGGGCTCTTCAGTTTCTTGTGATTGTTCCTCCAAAGTTGAATTTTCTGGTAATCTTTGGTTCTTTGATGAAAACTTCAAAGACATGAAAAAAATATTTTATGAGCAAAATTACAGCACAGAAAATTATTAGATTTTTAAAATCTTTATTGCTGCTTTTCTTTTCCAATTGGGGCTGACTAACTTCCTTTTACTGTCTGTTCATGGGATGTGAACGAACCCAGAGTATTTGTTGTCCATGCTTAACTGCCCCTGGGCAGTGGTGGCAGTTGATGGTGAGCTGTTTAATTGAATTGTACTTTTGGGAAGGGAGTTGCTGGATGTTGACCAAGTGACATTGAAGGAAGGAGAATCCAAAGGGTTTTTACAAATACATTAAGGGCAAAAGGGTAACTAGGGAGAGAATAGGGTCCTTCAAAGATCAGCAAAGCAGCCTTTGTGTGGAGCTGCTGGAGATGGGGGAGATACTAAATGAGTATTTTGCATCAGTCTTTACTGTGGAGAAGGGCATGCAGAATGTGGGGAAATAGATGGTGACATCTTGAAAAAAATGTCCACATTACTGATGAAGGGCTTTTGCCTGAAACGTCAATTTTCCTGCTCCTCGGATGCTGGCTGACCTGCTGTGCTTTTTCAGCACCACTCTGATCTAAACTCTGGTTTCCAGCATCTGCAGTCCTCAGTTTTGCCTCGGAGAGGCTGAATAGGCTGGGGCTGTTTTCCCTGGAGCATCGGAGGCAGAGGGATGACCTTATAGAGGTTTATAAAATCATGAGGGGCATGGATAGGATAAATAAAGAAAGTGTTTTCCCTGGGGTTGGGGAGTCCAGAACTAGAGGGCATAGGTTTAGGGTGAGAGGGGAAAGATAAAGAAGAGGCCTAAGGGACAACTTTTTCATGCAGAGGGTGGTGCGCGTATGGAATGAGTTGCCAGAGGAAGTGGTGGAGGCTAGTACAATTGCAGCATTTAAAAGGTATCTGGATGGGTATATGAATAGGAAGGGTTTAGAGGGATATGGGCCAAGCACTGGCAAATGGGACTACATTAGGTTAGGATATTTGGTCAGCATACATGAGTCGGACCAAAGGGTCAGTTTCCACACTATATATCTCTATTATCCTATGAATGTTGATATAGTTTCACAACAGAAGAATGGTAGTAGTGCAGGATGTGACCATTGCCCCATTCTCCAACTCAGCAGCCCATCAATTCCATTCTCCTTATTGTTCCTTATCAAATAATTGTCTAATTCCTTTCTGATTGCCTTGATTGAACCTGCCTCCACCACACTCTCAGACAGTGTACTTCGAACCCTAATTACTTGCTGTGAGAAAAACATAAGCTTCTCTTACTAATTCCAATAAGTCTGGGCCCTCTCTTTCTTGATCCCTTCACAAGTGAGAATATATTCTCTGTTTGGTCTGTCCAAATGTCTCATGATTTTGAGTAGTTGGAGGAGAGCCTCCAAACGGTGGTGTTCATCTGCTGCCCTTGTCTTTCTGAGTAGCAGGGGGGACACAGGTTTAGAAAGTGCTGTTGCAGGAACCTTGGTGAGTTGCTGCAATGTGTCTTGTCCTCCTTTTTCTTATTTTAACTGCTTTGAGTTAAAGATCAAAATCCAATAAGTGCTGAGGCATTTCTGTGGGTGGACAGCCAAGTCTTTTTGTTCTAACACTGCTCTAGTTTGTCCTGAATCCCTACAGGATGACCTCACATTTTCCCTGATTAAACCTCAGCTACTACAACATTTCCCACTCACGTAATCTGTCTTTGATCCTTTGTAATATTTTGTTTTGCATACAATTTACTGTGCTTCTTCATGACCTTTGCAAACGTAGTTATACAATGCTCTATTCTAGCATAACAATATTGTGGTAATGTGGAAAATATACATACTGTATGTTGGATCTGGATTTCAAAATTGAGGCACATGGATGTGGTCAGTCCTGTCAAGGTTTGATTTTAAAAGCCAAGAAGTTAATTTGAAGCAATAGTCCAAATCCATCGTTCCAACGAAACATGTAAATGGAATGGAGTGGTTGGGAGAACACTGTAGTGTTGATGGATAAACATTTTGGGTTAAATCTTTATCTTTGGGAAATGGGCAATAGGAATCACATGATCAGGAATCAATAGGCCTTTAAGAGATATCCATCATTGTACCATAGCATATAACCTGAGGGTATAAAGAAATCACACTCCATCTTACCTCAGGTTAGCGGAATATTTGCCCAGACATGTATATGCCTGAGGAATGTAATGTTTGTACTTAATTGTTAGGCATTATAAATGTCTGTTGGATTCAACAATACATACTCAAGAAAATGGTATTCATGACCAGTTTCCTTTGTAATACCCTTAAAATGAGCATTGCCACATCAGATAAAACACTTTGCTGGAGGCAAACTCACATCCTCATTCTCAAATATAAGGTGGCCCCTGTCTACTCCCATGCAGTCTTCAGCTGGTACCTTCGCTTTTGCCTATTCTTTGAATTGCTGTATGCTAATAAATGTTAGCACTACTTATTTTTAACATGACACTCAATTTTCTTTCTAAGTGCCTTCTAAATCACTTTTTTTTTTGTTTCTCTTCTACCTCTTTTATAGTTCTCATCTTTTGTGTTATCAGTCTTCATTTATTATGCTCTGTTCAACTAAATTATTGCTTTAATCTTTATGGCTACCAATAGAAATACAATCTTTGTCACACTGTTTACTTAAAAGCAAAATATGTTTCACAACTATCATATCAAACATGTAGTTAAAGAGGTCCCACTGCTGCTCTGCAATTTTCCAAAGCAAATAATCTCGGCAAACTCTTCATTATCCACTAAGTACAGTGTACAAAATTGGTCATGGCCTCCAGTCTCATCTTCAAATGACTAAATGCTCAGCTGTCACTACACTGTGAGTCTATACTTATTGCTGCATAAGGGTCCCAATTCATATCTAATTATCTGTCACAGTTACCATTTTTCCAAGCAGATCATCGACTCTAAACTCTGCTTTATCCACTAAATTAGTGTGCTATCCTGTCAATGCTCTTCAATTTATTGATCTGCAGGCTCCACTGAAGCTTCGATTCTACATGGTCTAGAAAGATTTAAGTTCTTTACTGAAGTCAATAATTCCTGCCAAAAGGTTCAAAAACACAACTCTATCAAGTTTTAGTTCTTAATGCTGAAACTTTTAAATTATTATGGTTTGCAATTGCCAAACGTATTTCAATTAAATTAGAACCATTCATTATATTTTATTGATGCCAAGGGATTTGGAGGTGAACCCTTCCAATCAATAACTTCGGATTACTTACATTTGATGTCAAAAGCTTTAGGTTACGTTGAAAAATGTTAGGTACACTGGTTCTCTCTGCAATTATGAACTAAGATGTCTGATGTTCAGTTATGGTTCTGACTCTAGAATCACCAACAATGAAATATGTAGGCCTCATGTAAAGAGAAAACAGCTGAATCAATATTGTCTAATTTTTCAATAATAATTCTTCAAAATAAAATGAAATGAAATCATAACTGGCCTCACTCGCCCATTGCTCCCTTTATAATGACTAATTTGTCAGTAAGATCTATACACAGCAAACTTTGCTGTCATCTATTTTATGGTTGAAGCAAGAAAGACTGTTTCAGTCATTATTACTTTTTGGAAATTGTAACATTAACTCAGCCCTATTATTAATGCTGTAATCTTTAAGGGCTCAAGGACGATGATTGGCAGAAACATTTCTGTCTTTGACTTTTACATCGAAATTCTGCTGTTTCACATTTTTCTCTTAATTAAGAATTCATTGTTCAATCAACTGTATTTGAATGCTTCATAGATACATTCCTAAACCTACTCCACATATTTTATTTCGATGTAAAGGTCAGCTTCACTTAGAGAGCAACAGCATTTGTTTTAATCTGGGATGGGTTTCATTGCTATTTGCCTTAATTTTAAAATGTGTATCCCCTTATTTTGAAAAATTTTCCAGGCTCTCACCATCCCTATCCCTGGAATTCCCTCACACCCGACATGTCTTAGAAAATTTTTGTGCTCTTTCATTTCCAGCATTTTGTGCTGACTTTTCAATCCAGCACTGGTGGCTGTGTTTCAGTTGTCCTGACTGTAAACTGTTGACGTCCTTGCTAATCTCACCCCCCTGCTCTCCTCCTTTAAGATATTCCTTAATACTTCTTGAACTGAACAAGTTTTTGGCTATCTCCTCTGTCAAAAATGCCTTAGTGATAGCACATTCATTGACTGTGTTGGGATGTTTTGCTATGTTAAGGGCATTATGTGAATTCAAGTTGTTGCTGTTTACTTTTTATCATAATACCACTATTATGCAAATAAAGCACATTGCAGAGGTAATGTAATCTGCCTACTCACTTCTTCCATGAGTTCCTTCAGTAGCTGCAGATTTCTCTGGGTCTCTCCAAGCTCTTTCCGGAAGGTCTGCGAGGCAGACTTTTCTTGTGTCAGCCTTTCCTCTAAAGCCTTCAAAATATATTACAAGTTAGTGAACATCTGATCAAACAAATGACTAATATCTCAACTCCTATACTTAATGCACTGACCAATGAAGGCAAGTGTGCCAAATGTCTTCTTCACCACCTTGTCTTCACCAACCTTCATCAGGAATGAGGAAGGGCTTATGCCTGAAACGTCAATTCTCCTGCTCCTTGAGTGCTGCCTGACCTGCTGGGCTTTTCCAGCACCACACTCTTGACTCTGATCTCCAGTCCTCCTAATACACAACATTGTCCAAGGCTAGGGAAATTAACACGGTTGTTTCATTATCTAAAGGGTGCAAATGGTATTGACCATTGTGCAATCGTCAGCCACTAATAGCATCTTAATGGAGGGTATGCATTGATGAAACAGCTGAAAATGTTTTGGTCTAGGACATTACCTTTGGACCGCAGGAGGCCTGGGTTGAAGTCCCACCTACTCCAGAGGTATGTAAGAGCATCCCTGAGCAGGATGATTAGGAAATATCTAGCTTTTTGAACCCCTGGAAGAATGTTGAACTAAAATGATTGGCCTCTAGCAATGGCAACCAGCTTCTTTTGTGCTTAGTCTGAGTAGCCAGTGGACAGTTCTTTTTCCCCAGGATTCCAACGACTTCAATTTAAGCTCTGTTAAATGCTGCGTTGATGTCAAAGGCAGTCACTCTTACTTCACTTCTTGAGTTCAGGTCTTTTGTTCATGTTTGGACTAAGATTCCATTGATGTCAAGGATCAACTGGTTCTGGCAGAACTCCAATGGAGTGTCCATGAGCATGTGAACATCATTTATACTTATGATACATTAAATATGGTGTATGTAATAAAAATCAGTGCTTTTCATGCCGTCTTCACTAGTGCACACTTTCCAATTCAGAAAAAAAATGATTTACCTGTTTCTCCAGGTTACATTTTTTTATTTGCTGTTCTTGATTGTCAATGACCTGCAGATAAAATCAAAAGCTATGCATCAGTGCTGTGGTTCTAGACAGACAACTGAGATTTACATTCACTGCATCATTTCTATACTTTATGCTGTCCCAAAGCCTCACTCTTCACCAATAGCTGCAGGTTTGTCTTCAAAGAGCTATGTTGGGTAAGCAGACATGTATAAATACAGACGATCAGGAGGTAAAGATGCTGTTTTCAAGAAAGCCAATCTTACATGCTACTGGCCCCACACCAGCACAGTTCAAGTTATACCTTGCTGGCAATTTCTCAAATAAAGGGGAGAGAGAAGAAGGAAACAGAGAGAAGGAAAAGGAAAAGAAGGTGAATGATGGCAGGAAGGGTGCTTAGGATGGAATACTGAGAGGAGGGTCAGCAACATGTGCATGGGTGTGGCTCTCAATGGGATCCCGGTTTCTGCTATCAGCTCCTTCAATCAGGCTCTGAAGGCTTTTGGACGAAAGTCTCAGCACAGGAACCTGCAAACAACCCCAGCAGGTAAGGGTCCCTGCATGGCCATCTCTGGCACTTTACTCAAAGGCTAGTGAAAACCTCTCCCTCAAAAACCTGGAGAAGTTGCATAAATTGAAATTCTTAAATGTGGGCTCACAAGTTATCGATTTTATCACAGAAAGCAATTGTTAGCTTTTTATAAAACCTGTTGAAGCAGTAAATAAAAACCAAAAGAACTGTGGATGCTGTAAACCAGAAACAAAAACAGGAATTGCCGGAAGAGCTCAGCGCTTCTGACAGAACTCTCTGAGGGAGTGACACTGGAGTCAAAATGTGAACTAGGATTTCTCTCCATGGCTGCTGCTGAGCTTTTCCAGCAATCTCAGTTTCTGTACCTATTGAAGTAGATTAGTTTTGTTGAGGCTTATTGTGGAGTGAGCCACAAGGGAACAGATTGAAAGAAACTTAGAAATATTGCTTCACGGCATCTGGATTTTCTTTCAAGAGAATCTTTTATTTTTTTGGATGAGGCTCCTGGAAACTTTGGGTCGAACCCTAGCCCCCGTCAACTATGACCTCTCCCCCATGTAACATGTCAAAAGGTTTGTGCACATTTTATGATATTTAAAACCCATTAGCATACCATCTTATTGTCAGAGCACAGGGTGACACTAACCTTGTTGGCATGTTCATACATTTTCCTGAGGTAGTCGTTCTCGCACTGGAGCTGCTTCATGTCCAGCATGGGAAGCCGAGCTCCATCTTCTAGGCACTTCTCTACTTTCTGTTGCAAACTGAACATAAAATGCAGCAAAAGTCATCAACCTGAAATGTTGCCCCTGTTTTTCTCTCCTGACAAATGCTGTCTGGCGTGTTTCCAAAACCTTCTGTTTGTATTATAAAGTTAACATATCTGATATAGACATCCCATAATATATATTCTGAAGCAGGTAGTTCAAGAAGTTAAAACAGCTGTATATTAGATTAGAGTCCCTACAGTGTGGAAACAGGCCCTTCGGCCCAATCAGTCCACACCGACCCTCCGAAGAGTAACCCACCCAGATCCATTTCCCTCTGACTAATGCACCTAACACTATGGGCAATATAGCATGGCCAATCCACCTGACCTGAACATCTTTGGACTGTGGGAGGGAACCCACACAGACACGGGGAGAATGTGAAAACTCCACACAGACAGTCTGCCAGAGGCTGGAATTGAACCTGGGACCTGGCGCTGTGAGGCAGCAGTGCTAACCACCGAGCCACCGAGAAAACGTCAGATATTTTTTGTTTTATGAAGAAAGTCAACCACGTGCACTAATTGCCGAAAAGAAAGATACTACATTATTTAAAACAAACAAACTACAAATATCTGGTGGCCTTGAACAATTCTTTGGGATTGAGCAGTATATCAAAACGATCATACCAAGATTGTTGGGCCCAATTTTAAATCATTCAAAATCCATCCACTTACACACCAAATTGAAAATCAAGCTTCTTAAATTCTGCGCTAGCACTGATATGGATTTTCATTTCTCGGATTTGCATCAGGCTGCTAAAAAGATGATCATCAATTTATGGAGGAAAGTTCCTAAACGTAGGAGAAAGTGGGTACTGCAGATGCTGGAGATGAGAGTCAAGATTAGAGTAGCACTGAAAAAGAACAGCAGGTCAGACAGCATCCGAGGAGTAGGAAAAATGACATTTTGGGCAAACGTCCTTCAACAGAATGCCTTCCTGATGAACAGCTTTTGCCTGAAACATCGATTTTCCTACTCCTCAGATGCTGCCTGACCTGCTGTGCTTTCCAGTGCTACTCTAATCTTGCTCCTAAATGTCGGAGCTGTATGAACAATCCTCATCAATGAGCACCTTGTTGCATGAGCTGCTTGTGAAGGTATGGGGTTTCTGCCGTCATCCTATTTTAGGGTATGGACCGACAGGGTCTACTTGGTCTGGTGTGGTAATGGAAAATCACTTGACAGGTTAGCAAACAAAAAAATTCTTGTCTTAAACAAAATACATGTTAGCAACTAAGTAAAAGTTAAACTGACATGATAGACATTATTACAGAAGGAGACCCCTGAGTGGTTAATCTGACTCCTTCAGGGTTCTATGATATTCTGCCGTCAAGCCCACATGACATAATGAGTAGGAGAATTTAAGCCACTCCTCAACATTAACCCTTTCAGACCCCTACACCACTGAAGTTGCTGCCTTTATAGGAGAGGCAGGGGGAGTGGAATTAGGGGAAAGGGGACTCATCAACATGAGTTATTTTACAACTGTCTTACTCTTAGTGGCATAGATACTTGTTAACAGCAATCACATTTTGGTTATTTTGGTTGTGGGTAAAGTGTCGGAAAGGTTATAAGAGATAGGGTTTATAATCATCTAGAAAGGAATAATTTGATTAGGGGTAGTCAACACGGTTTTGTGAAGGGGAGGTTGTGCCTCACAAACCTTATTGAGTTCTTTGAGAAGGTGACCAAACGGGTGGATGAGGGTAAAGTGGTTGGTGTAATGTAAATGGATTCCAGTAAGGTGTTTGATACGGTTCCCCATGGTAGGCTATTGCAGAAAATTCAGTGGCATGGGATTGAAGGTGATTTGGCAGTTTAGATCAGAAATTGACTAGCTGAAAGAAGTGGTGGTTGATGGGAAATGTTCATCCTGGAGTTCAGTTACTAGTGCTGTACCGCAAGGATCTGTTTTGGGGCCACCGCTGTTTGTCATTTTTATAAATGACCTGGATGAGGGCATAGAAGTGCAGATGAGCAGAGAGATCTCAGGGTCCATGTTGCCACCCAGGTTGATAGGGTTGTTAAGAAGGTGTATGGTTGTTAGCTTTTATTGGTAGAGGGATTGAGTTTCAGAGCCAGGAGGTCATGTTGCAGCTGTACAAAACTCTGGTGTGACCGCACATGGGAGTATTGCAAACAGTTCTGGTCACCGCATTAATAGGAAGGATGTGGAAACTTTGGAAAGAGTTCAGAGGAAATTTACTAGGATGTTGCCAGGTATGGAAGGAAAGTCTTACTAGAAAACACTTAATTGACTTAATTGAGACATATAAGATAATCAGAGGATTAAATAGGGTGGGCAGTGAGAGCCTTTTTCCTCAGATGGTGATGGTTAGAACGAGGGGATGTATCTTTAAATTGAGGGATGATAGATATAGGACAGACGTCAGAGGTAATTTCTTTACTCAAAGACTATTGGGGCGTGGAACACAGTGCCTGCAAAAGTCGCAGACTTGCCAAGTTTAAGGACATTTAAATGGTCATTGGATAAACATTATGGATGAAAATGGAACTGTGTAAGTTAATGGGTTTCACTATACTGCACTATAATGTTGCATGTAAATGAACAAACTTCACTCACAGGATCAGCAATGCAGGCTCCCATTGAATGTGATCCTGGCATTTTTACTGCGATCACTATCTGAATTTTCAGAGACAAACTGTTTTAATCTATTGAATAATTTAGTATTAAATGGGGAATATGGGAAAATTTAATCTGGCTACTGGCCCATTCATGCTGAAAAATAGAACTGTGCATGATCAAAATTTATTTTGAAGCATACCGCTCATGTGTGAGTGGACCTCTCAAAATTGATAGGAACCTTGTTAAAATATTTGAGTTGGGTTCTATGACTTTTGTAGAATGCTAACAAAATTGACAATGAACTTTGATCAACAAGATCAGCAATGTGTAAAGGGAATCTCAGGTAGCTATTGAAAATCACCATAAAAATCTCTGCAGCAAAACTGAAGACAAAGAACTGTGAAAGGGGATTCATGGGAACAGCAGATGATTACAAATTAACTTCAATAATCTCCTTTAATTCCCTTCAAATAAATATCGGTTCCATGACACCCTAATCCTTGCAATGATGTAAAATTAATAATTGAATGAATCATACCTTTGTACAGTGGCAACTAACGCCTTTTCCCTTTTCTTCTGACTCTCCAGAAGCACCTCCTTCTCTCTGCAAAGGATTCGATTCTCCCCTAACTTTTTCTCCAAATCTTTGAACGTATCCTGAAATTTTTCATTTTTTTCTTCAAGTAAAATAAGCTGCAATGACAATAATAAAGTGTGATAATGAACAATATCTTTCTTCTTAGGGACAATGAATTACAAACATAATGGATAGAGGGTGGAATCTAATAGGAGTCTGCGTGATGTGGCCTACGATGAGATGTGTAGTAGATTCAGGCAATGAGTGCTGAAAGGCCCACCTCGCCATGGAGACCTTTTATGCTTTACACAAGTCGTGCTATGAGGTTTTTGCTAGGTAGTGGTGAGATGTCAATTGACAAGGCATCATTGATTGTTAAATGCCTTGTTAATGGCTCAACTCGCATCATTAATGTTCAGACATCCATCTTAACAAATGCATCAAACAAGCCTGGCATCTGGAAAACCTGACATGGAACCCAGAATGGGAATCTGGTGGATTCAGTTGCTGATTGCTGCAGTGACCTCAATGTCTTGGGTGCACACTCATGTCCACAGACACAGACATCTGTCATGTCAGCCTCAGCACCCTCATGGCACATTTCAAATCAACTGACAGGATGCTTTTGCACTTTAATGTTGCACCTTGGGCTGCACTGGCAACCATCATTGTAACACTGCAGCAAGGAAACTATGCACTTACAGACACACACCCAGCTCATGGACTGGAACAGGGTGCAGATCGATGCTATTCACTCACTTGTAGCGCTCACTCACTTTGAGCATACCTGGATGCTATGTTCTGCCTGTCCTTCCAGCTTTGTCCTGTCAATAAGTGATAAGAGGCTCATTTTACTTTGGTCTTGCATTGCCGTTTACTGCAGATGCCAAAGTCAGTGAGCAGGTTATACTTGTCAGCAAGCCTCAGTCTGGTCAATGGAGATAGCCTTCACTCAGAAGTTCCCAACTTACTCCCAACTTACTGAGGCCCTTAAGTAGACATTTATTGGCCAATTGGTGGCCAGGCTCAAATGTCATCCTAAACATAATTGCAGTGAAGACAGGAAGGCAGTAGTGTCTAGGTAACTTACCCACTTACTGAATTCAATGCTGTTCCTGCCTTGAATCTCAACTATTGAGAGCAAAAGATTCCTCCAATGTGTTTTAGTGATATGAGTTTTGTGTTTTTTGAATAATCTCACTTCAAGGGATATAGAGTCATAGAAATGTACAGCATGGAAATGGACCCTTCGGTCCAACCTGTCTATACCGACCAGATATTCCAACCCAATCTAGTCCCACCTGCCAGCACCTGGCCCATATCCCTCCAAACCCTTCCTATTCATACACCCATCCAGATGCCTTTTAAGTGTTGCAATTGTACCAGCCTCCACAACTTCCTCTGACAGCTTATTCCATCATATTTATTATGCAGGCTGTTTTCCCAGAAAAAAGCTCAGACTGCACCAGAATGACTCATTCTGGATCGTTTATATTATCTAGGTACCTCTGTATAAAACATTCCATTTAACTTCAGTTCCTGGATCTAATATGTGTAACAACAAGGAATGCAATGTTTTTGCCTTCAAAATCCATTCTCATTTCTCTTACACTCCTAGTTTGAACTTTACCAATCATATATTCACCCCTCTTTTAGCATTAAAAACTGTGCTGGTCTAAATCAGAAATAACCTTCTCTGTGTCTATGATGATAATGTATTATCCCACTTCAGGGTCCTTGTACTCTCCACAGCCTTATCTACCAACCACTTCCACATCATTCTCATAATACTCTCCCCAATGGGATTGTTTATGTTTGAAGAAAGAAAATCAGTTGACAGTCCATGTAGTAGTGAGGGAATATTGGACAGTTGGAGTTGCTGTCCTTTGAATGAGATGATAAAGGCCTTATTTGGCTGTTTGGATTTAACTAAAATATCCCATGGTACTGTTCCAAAGAACAGCAGGATAGTTATCCCCAGAGTCCTGGCTAATATTTCTCTCTAAAGCAAAATCACAAAATGGATCTCTGTCATTATCACAGTGCTGTTGTTGCTGAGCACAAATTAGCCACCAGGTTTTCTGGATTATAACAGAGATTACACTTCAAAAGTATTCTATCGACTATAAAAGCACTTAGTGAGGCTCTGTAGTCATGAAAAGCACAATGTAAAATGCAAGTCTTCCTTTCCTTTTATTCCATTATTTTTATAATGGCTGAAATAGCTCGAAAAATAGATTCTCTTTTCACCTTTAAACTGTTACTTCCATAGAAGTCAAGGACCTTTTATTGGCTCTTTCAGTTTCTTTTGACTGATGTTAAAATTCCTTTGTGCTTTATCCTTACTTTTTAAACCTCTTTCAGCTCTGCAGGACCAATCTGTCTGTCAACCCCAAACACCAGAAATCTATTTCTGCTAACTTTGCTTCCCTGGGAAGTATTCTCCTTCCCTCTGCCACATTACTAGCTGCCATGCATTTAGCTTCCTAAACCCACAAATAAGTATTCCCTTTCTTAACTCCACAAACGTCCTACCTTCTATCTGACCCTTTCGTCCAAGACTTTGGCTACTCTTCCTGCTGTCTCTTACTTAGTATTTTCATCCTTTCCATTAACCACCTTGAAATGCCTTTTGATGCAAAAGGCAATATAAAAGTATCATAGAATTGTACAGCAGATGAGAAAGCTGTTTGATTCATTGAGACAGCGTTGATATTTTTCAAAGAACAGTCTTGTGTGTCCCACTCCCTATTCTTTCCTCATTAGCTGACAACATTTTTTTATATTCACATATTTCCCCAAGCGCCCTTTGATCACTATCATTTAATGTAATTTGACCACCATTTCAAATAACACCCAAAACTGTCATTGCATGAAGATCTTCCTTGCATCACTTCTGGATCTTTAGCCAATCACTTCAATTCTATGCCCTCTGGTTATTCACCCATCAACCAAAGGAAATCGTTATTGATTCCATTTATAAGCTTCCTGATTTAAAAACACCTCTTAGCCTTCTCTACTGAAGAAAAAAAATACCCAACTTCTCCAGTAATGTCTGCATAACTTATCCTTGGGACAACTCCAGTAAATCTACTCCTTAAAACCAACACAGTATTCCAAACTTTTCTTGTCTGCAAATGGACATAGTATTCCAGCAGAGGCTGTACTAGTGATTTATAGAGGACTTAGTACAATTTGTTTTTATACTTCAGGCCTCTACTTCAGGCAGTTTTATACTTCAGGCAGTTACTAGCGGTGTTCCGCAAGGATCTGTTTTGGGACCATTGCTGTTTGTCATTTTTATAAATGACCTGGAGGAGGGGCTAGAAGGTTGGGTGAGCAAGTTTGCTGATGATATCAAAGTCAGTGGAGTTGTTGACAGTGAGGAAGGATGTGTCAGGTTACAGCGGGATATAGATAAGCTGCAGAGCTGGGCAGAAAGATGGCAAATGGAGTTCAATGTGGGTAAGTGTGAGGAGATTAACTTTGGTATGAGTAACAAAAAGATGGGGTACTGGGCTAATGGTCGGATACTTGGTAGTGTGGATGAGCAGCGGGATCTTGGTGTCCATGTACACAGATCTCTGAAAGTTGCCACCCAGGTAAATAGTGCGGTGAAGAAGGCATATGGTGTACTGGCTTTTATTGGTAGAGGAATTGAGTTCCGGAGTCCTGAGGTCATGTTGCAGTTGTATAAGACTCTGGTGCGGCTGCATCTGGAGTATTGTGTGCAGTTTTGGTCGCCATACTATAGGAAGGATGTGGAGGCACTGGAACGGGTGCAGAGGAGGTTTACCAGGATGTTGCCTGATATGGTAGGAAGATCGTATGAGGAAAGGCTGAGGCACTTGGGGCTGTTCATTGGAGAAAAGAAGGTTTAGGGGTGACTTGATGGAGGTGTACAAGATAATTAGGGGTTTAGATAGGGTTGACCATGAGAACCTTTTTCCACATATGGAGTCAGCTATTACGAGGGGGCATAGCTTTAAATTAAGGGGTGGTAGGTATAGGACAGATGTTAGGGGTAGATTCTTTACTCAGCGAGTCGTGAGTTCATGGAATGCCCTGCCAGTAGCAGTGGTGGACTCTCCCTCTTTATGGGCATTTAAACGGGCATTGGATAGGCATATGGAGGATAGTGGGCTAGTGTAGGTTAGGTGGACTTGGATCGGCGCAACATCGAGGGCCAAAGGGCCTGTACTGCTCTGTATTGTTCTATGTTCTATGTACTTATAAAGCCAAGGATCCCATTTGCTTTGTGAATTGCTGTAATAACTTGCCCTGCTACCTTCAAAGATATGTACACAAAGAACCAGGTCTTGCTATCCTTGCATGTCCTTTAATATTGCATTCTTCATCATATATTATTACCCCATATCTTTCCTAGTAAAATGTATAAAATCTATAAAGTGCTGTTTTAACATTAATGCATAAATCCTATTTTGTATTATTTTGCAATGTATTACCTGGAAGAAATTTTGATTTAATTCAACTTAAAGTTATACTGAGTTCAGAGAAACTTTAACTTCCATAGGTGCATAAGCTAACTCATGTTTAGGAAAGTTATATGAAATACGAGACAAATTATCTATCTCAGAGAATTGAGTTCTCAAAAATCAGATCGACTTGTGACGATCTACAACAGTGAACAAAATCCAGAATTTAACATCACAGTGGGGTTCTCAGCTGGACAGACCACGTAGTTGCTCACACACTTGTGAGGAAGGTTTCTCTTCATGGTGGTGCTTTGGTTGACAATTTGGCAAACTAATTGGAAACGAATAGAGCTAAGAGATGGTCAGAGTTCATTCTTTTGTCACCACTTACCTTATTTTTCTCTGCCTCAACTCAAAGTATGTATGTTTTATATAAGAGATGAAAACACATCAGGCCCAAACTTCACCTCAAAGATCATCTTCTTAGTAGCTGATTAGTGTTTGCATATCTTCCCCGTCTTTATGTTATGTGTTATTGGGCATATCAAATTTTCATTTCCTCTAGTTAAATTAACCCAATTAATTTCCTTCTACTATAGCTGTCATGAAGTTAAAATAATTTTTTTTTAAATCCTTAATTAGAAAACCATTGATTGGTTTGGAAGCCAGAAATAGATACCAGTTACAATAGTTCCCTGGGAGATAAGATGGGTCTTTGGACAATAAAAATGCCCTGCAATAGATGAGTTACTATCAGATCACTTTCAGCTATTCTTCAATTAAATTATGATGGAGTTTTGTTTGCAAAAAAAGAACTTAATTGGAATGCCAAAGGAGTATACAGAGACGCTTGTTTTTATAGCTACATTTGCATAATTATGCACTCTTTTGAGCTGTAGATGGGTAAATGTGTTTAACTACAGTAATAAAACATTCTGCAATCGTTTCCTTTGAATAATTTGCTTCTAAAAACTAATTAAAACCACTTGGTGACTACCCAAGTAGAAAACCTCATTTAGTTATTTTAGCCTCATATGGTAACACGTAAATAGACGATTTGTACATTGTGAATTTGAATTATGCATCACGGCCAAATCTCAGCATATTCTTTGAGAGTTTAACGCCTATTTGTATCTATCCACAAATATAGCAGTCATCGCTATTCAGCATTTGTGCGCCTAAAGATTTGCTTGTTGAAGTATATATGTAATAAAAATATAATCAGGGTAATAAAGGTCCAATTTCACGTCACAGTAGCTCAATTTGTACATAATGTATTTTGCATTAGCTTTAGTTTCGGAAGACCAATTTCCCCTGAGGTTAGGAAAAATATAATTGCAAATGATCTTGGTACCGTTATAATGGAATAATGAGAACTGCAAAATTATGAAGAACATTTTGTTTCATTATCACAGCAATTCTTTCCTGTTGAATTACTCTTAATCCTAAATCTTAAATAATTTAAAGGAAATATTTATTCCTGTGCTATCCACTTCTTTAATTGGTTTTATATTTTAGCAAAAATCAGTGTTACATTCAAATGGGGAGGGCAATTTGTCAGAATTGGAAGCATATGACTTGTTTTTGGTTAATCTTCAATTACTTAATGCTTTTTTTTGTTTGACAGACAGAGGGCAAGCAGAAGAGGATGATATTCACAAAAGGCTAAAGGAGTAGATGGGGGTGGCTTTGCTCATGTAGTCTCCAATATGCAATTATAGGCATTATAGATCACCCAATCTCATTGAGCTGAAACATGCAGCATGCATACTTAGAATCCAAATTTCAAAATATTGTTGATGCACTTATGGATGCATATGAGAAAATGGACATTTGACTAAACATTTAGAAGACAAAAGGTATGTACCAGCTTGCTCCCACTGCACAACACTACCCACTGCCTAATAAGATCCACAACAAGTCTGGAACAACATGGATTAACTCTAATACAATGCAAGTATTCAAGACACTGCGCCAACTTTACGAGAGTCTTGAATTCAGACACAGACTTGGATTCTTGGTAGTACTGAATTAATACAGTCTTATAAATAAAATCCTATAATTTAGTCTCAGGGTCATATATGCAAAGCTATTCTCCTCCTACCCACTTCTCTTCTTATCAAGTCCCTCAGAACTGAAGATGACTTTCTTTCAATCCAGATTTCTGGATCCCAAAGTGACAAATAAGTGAGTCCTAAATCCACAGTCTGCCACAGGTGAGTGGGATCCTCAGCAAAGGCAGGCAATGATGATAAAACTTAACATGGTGTCCAGCGCACCAGCACAGCATTTGGACATCTGAGGAACAAAGGATTTAATGACAACGACCTCAAGTCTGGCACCACTTCAAGGTCAGTACAACAGGCGGTACGGTAGCTCAGTGGTTAGCACTACTGCCTCACAGCACCAGGGTCCCATGTTTGATTCCAGCCTTGGGCAATAGTCTGTGTGGAGTTTGCACATTCTCCCTCTGTCTGCATGGACTTCCTCTGGGTGCTCCGGTTTCCTCCCACAGTCCAAAGATGTTCAGGCCAGGTGAATTGGCCATGCTAAATTGCCCCTAGTGTTAGGTGCATTAGTCAGGGGTAAATGTAGGGGAATGGGTCTGGGTGGGTTGCTCTCCGGAGGGTCAGTGTGGACTTGTTGGGCCGAAGGGCCTGTTTCCACACTGAAGGGAATCTAAGTTACCACCCCTTCTGTATGCATCAGATATATATGTCCATATCCAGCAGCCAACTCAGACCCTCGGAGAAACAACACTAGCAATGCCATTGGAAAATCCTGAAAGCCCTACTGCAACATTCTGCAGCATTCCCAGTGACTTCCTTTTGCCCAAAGGAAAAAGCACCCGTGAAGATGCAAACCATTTTGAGCAGCCAGATGGAGGCAGAACACCAAAAATGGAATAATCATGCAATAACCAGTTTTCATGGTATTTAGCTAATGGAAATAACATAAGAAAGCTGGGAAGAAATGTACAAAACTGCATTCAAAACATGTGTGCTTTGTTTTGCATTTGTCAAATATTTGTCAGAATTCTGAAAGTCCAGAACTGATAAACCTTTTGCTTTTTTACCTGCTGACTCTGGCTCTGAAAGTCATTCAAGGTGGGTAGATCAGCGAGGTACTTTTCTAGGGTTTCTATTCTCTGTTGTCGTTCATGGCTTTGCTCAGATTCTTTTTGCAGCTTCTTTTTCAGACTGCTGATATATTTCTCGCGTGCTTTCACCTGAAACATAGTGCAGAAATATTAATGAGAATCCAGACCTTTCAGCAACATGACATAGTTTAATAATAAAAGTTCTCCAGTGCACTAATCGATGATCTGCACGGCTGAGGAGGAGGACAAGAAGTGAATAGATGAGCATTAATAATCAGAACATTAATCATTGTCACCATTTCATATTTTACAAGTGGCTGATGGATATTTCATAGATATAAATGACTGGCTGGTTTCTTCAACTGCATTTCAATTTAATTTTCCTGGCAATTCATGGAAATACAATAAAGGATTAAGTAATTTTAAACACATTTAGATGCTAGAAACACCACTAATCCCATTCTTGCTGGCCTGTGACATTTATTTATGCTTCTATATATTTAGATTAGATTAGATTCCCGACAGTGTGGAAACAGGCCCTTCGGCCCAACAAATCCACACCGACCCTCCAAAGAGTAACCCACCCAGACCCATTTCCCTCTGACTAATGCACCTAACACTATGGGCAATTTAGCATGGCCTATTCACCTGACCTGCACATCTTTGGACTGCTGGAGGAAACCCACGCAGACACGGGGAGAATGTGCAAACTCCACACAGATAGTTGCCCAAGGCCAGAATCCACCCTGGGTCCCTGATGCTGTGAGACAGCAGTGCTAACCACTGAGCCACCGTGCCGCCCCTATTTACTTGCTTACTTTTATGTATAGTCACTTTCTTGATCAATGCAGTTCTAACTGAAATGTCAGAGTTTGAGAATTTAATGTGCAGTTTTCTTATGCTGCAACAAGGTTTTGAGTATCTATTCCACATTCAGCAATGTATCAAACAAGGGACTAAGTTCTTTTGCCTATTTGCTTTACTGTGAAGTTGTGAATAACAAAGTTTCACAAATGTTCATCGTTCTCCAAATTCCAGTGAAGTTTTGAAGCACCAACAAGACGTTGGTGATAACATCAAATCATTTTTGATCCTTAAAATAGACACCTGAAAAACTAACACTTTATATAAGAAAAAATTGACAGGATGTAAGTATGACTTGCAAGTATCTATTGTGCTTCCCAACCTCCTCACGAGGAGATAATGTTGAACTGCTTACTTGAAGCTCTGCTCTTTGTGCGATAGCGGTACATCCATAATGGGGAGGGAATTCCAAGAGTTTAACTCAGTTTAACTCAGAGTTTAACTCAGCAATGGTGAAGGAACAAATTAGGACAGTTTTTGACTTGGAAGGGAACTTAGAGTTAACAGTGCTCCCATGCAGTTGCTGCCTTTCACGTTCTACATGATAAAGTTGTGGGTTTGGTAGATACTGTCAAACAAGCCACTGCAAGTGCTGCAGTGCATCCTTTAGAGATGATATACACTATGGCCACATAGAGAGAATGAAGATGACCGATGTGGTGCCACTCAAGAGGGTTGATTGACCCAGTATGGTGTCAAATTCTACATGTGACCAAATTACTCACCTAACCCCATTTTTTCCTGACCCACCTTCTCAAGAGGTTAGGGACAGGCAATTGTAGATTAACGTGAACGTGCATTGGCACTCTCTGTATGTACAATTAATTGCTAAATTACTTTTAAAGTATTTATGATGTTATCACCATGACATTGAGACACTTGTCAGAAATTTCCTTGATGTTGCTTTCATGCTGTCTCTAACTTTGTTGGAACTGCATTGGCAACTCACGTTGTGTGGCACTTCTTACCAAGTGATGGTGACAAAGTTAGAAGTGTTCTGTAGAAATTTTTGGTCACTCCAGGGCTTTCTCTTCCCTGTTCATACTAGTTTGTTGCCATAGCCAAATCACACTTCACTGTATATTCCTCTCCTCGTTCTCCACTTTGTGGTAACACTCGTCTAAATCTTCTCTTCATGCTGACACTGTCCTGCTCTCTCTTTTCTTTCCCAGTTCATGATGCACTCTGTTCTCCCCACACAGTTCTTTTGAAGGTCTTCTCGAGGTCAATGAGTCCAGGAGGTTGAAAACATTAAATATTTTAGGTAAAGTCAAAATTATACTCCAGATGAGTGAAGCTCCAATAGAGAGCACAATTGCAGACATGCATCTTATAATAAACTTGGGCACAAACCCTTTCTCCCCAAATTTCTGTGAAAATAACTTGAATTCTGGATTATACCTAAATTTTCTTAAACATTAATAACTCTATATATTTTGGGAATACATTTCCATGTTGAATGAAATTCTGTTTTACAGAATGTTCCTTGACTTAACAAAGAGACTTGGGTTACATTTTATGTAGATTTGGTTTCATCATTTTTGTTTGAAGAATACTTTTAAACTTAAAAGAGGATAATTATGAGCACATGAAAGCAAAGCTGTTAAAGAGGATTTACAAAATAGATTGAAGGATACAGTCAATAGAGAAACAGTGGCAGACATTTAAGCTGATACTCCAGAATGCATTGGATAGATAGGTTCCATCAAAGAAGAAAATTTCCAAGGGACAGATCCACCAATTGCAGTTAACTAAAAATGACACAGATGGTATCAAATTTAAATAGATAACTTGTACAATAGTGCATAGAAAGGTGGCAGATCAGAAGGTTGAACAAAATATTAAACAAAACAAAAAGATTAATAAGGAGGGGAAAATTAAAGTATCTAGAAAGTTATCTAGAAATATAAAAAAAGTAAAAGTTTATGTAAATATTTATAGAAGAAAAGAGTTAACATTATGAACATTGTCCCATACAGAAGTGAATCTAGAAAATTCATAATGGAAAATAAAGATTTTGCAGATTAATTAAACAAAAGGTATTTTGTATCAGTCTTCACTAAAGAGGAGACAAGTAACATTCCAGAAAGCATTTTAAATCAGGAAATGGAAGGAGGATCTCAGGAAAATCACAATCACCAGGGGGGGTGGTAGTGGAAAAATTGTTGGACCTGTGGCCTGATAGGTGCCAGGATCCTGATGGATGTTATCCTAGGGTCTTAAAACAAGTGCCAAATGAGTTAGTAGGTGCATTGACTTTAATTTTCCCAGGGTCCCCCAGATTCAGGGAAGATCCAATTAATTTGGAAGATAGCGAATGTAACTACCTTCTATATAAAGGGAGCGAGATAGAAAGTAGAAAATGCCAGGTTAGTTAGTTTAACATCCATTAGAGGAAAATTGTGAGAAGCTGTTATGAAAGACATTACAGCAGAGTACTTAGAAAGGTAATCAGGCAGAGTCAACATGGTTTTGTGAAAGGCAAATCATGCCTAATCAATCTAATAGAGTTCTTTAAGGAATTGATAAAGGAAATTGATACTGTAGATAAAGGAAAACAGGTGGGTGTTCTGTATTCAGATTTTTTTGAAGATATTTGATAAAGTGCCACATTGGTTATTGTGCAAAATGAAAGGTATACAGGGTAGCATATTAGCATAGATAGAAGATTAGGCAGCTAATAGAAAGAAGACAGTCAGCCACAAATGGGTCATTTTTCAGATTGGCACGAAATAATGAATGATGTAACTTTACTATTTAACCACAGATGGGTGGGTCCGATCTTATGAAGTTTTCTTATTTATTCGAATATATCCAATATGTGTATTCTGAAATATCCCCTCAAGTGCCTGCCACTCCATCTTTATTTTTAAATTTAATTTGCCAATTTACTTTCATCAGCTTTTCTTCCACACCTTCATAATTACCCAGTTTAATTAAAAATAAAGTTCCAGACCTATTTGCCCATTTTGCAAACTGATTGCAAAATTCAATCAATCCTCTGATTGCTGCTACCTATCACTGCCTTTGCTATGAGATCATTCATTTATCCGATCCCATTGCACAATGCCAGGTCTGGTGTAGTCAGCTCTATATCAGTTCCAGAATATGTTGCTGAAAGAAACTATAAGTAGATAAATTCTTCGTCAGCATGGTGGTGAAAGTTTGTAAAAGTCACACGGGAATGTGGATTTGAGGTTACAATCAGACCAGCCATGATCTTATTAAATGGTGAAGAAGTCTAGGCAGGCCAAAGGGCCTACCCCTGCTTCTTGTATGCTGTTGAAAAGTATCAATAGTCATTGGGTTTTACCTTCTCCTCCATTTTCTTTGCTTCTTCCATATATTTTTGGGTGCTTTTCCTGAGGCACTCCTTGAGATGCACAATCTCAAGCTCCGCTGCAGACAGCTTTTGCTCCAGGTTTTTCTTTCCACAATCAATCACTTTGGATATTTCTGTATGGTGTATATGTCTCATATTCTCACATGGGGATTCATGCTGCACAAGGAAAGATATACAAGATTTGGAGATAGTAACGAAAAGGGATTGCCTACATATTGCCTACCTCAGTAGCAAACTGACAAGCAACATAAATAACGGATGTAAAAACTTCTATATGTAAAAAGGAAATATTAGCAAAGATATGTGTAGGTCCACTACAGGCAAATGTAGGAGAATTTATAAAGGAAAATAGAGAAATCTTCAAGAAGCTAAATAATTACTTTGTCTCTCTTCACAGAGGAAGAGCCATGAAATCTCCCAGGAATGATAGAGAACTAAGGACTAATGAGAATGAGGAATTCAAATAAATTAGTAAGAAAAAGTAGCATTGAACAACTAACATTGAATAAACAACATGGAAAGTTGACACCTCTCTGGGACCCAATGATCTACATCCCAAAGTGTTGAAAGAGGTGACAACAGAGACAGAGGCATGACATTTTTTTATTTGCATCTGAGAGGACAGACATGTTCTCATTTTGCAATCTCATTGAATGTTGAAGTGCTTTTCAACAGTGTATGTTCAAGTCTCCACTTGGGGATCAGCAGATTCATCACAAATCAAGGGGAAGTGAAATACTTTTAGCAAGTACCTGATTGGCTTAGGTTTGCTTTAAATAAATGAGGTGACTCAACTGAAAATAATTGTCACAGTAAATAGATCCTTGGTACTGTGGGAAAATGTGGAAATGCATATCTTCACTGAATATTTGGGCATCATTACTCAGGTTAATATCTATGATATTTTCCAGTATCCAGGCTACATTTTGAGCCTGGTCCTCAGTTGGACCTCATGTACAAAACTCAGTAGCCAAGAAAACCTGGTCTCATCAGCAAAAGCCATGGACTTGAGCATTCTTGTCAGCAGAAGCCTTCACTCAATCTCAGACTATCTACGCTGCTGGTATTTAAGCAAGTGTCAGAGCCTCATCACCTTACATGATGAAGGTTGAGAGTGTGGTGCTGGAAAAGCACAGCAAGTCAGGCAGTATCTGAGGAGCAGGACAATTGACGTTTTGGGCAGGAGCCCTTTAGCAGAAATCTCTAGCCCAAAATGTCGATTCTCCTGCTCCTCGGTTGCTGTGCTGACCTGCTGTGCTTTTCCAGCAACACACTCTTGACTCTGATCTCCAGCATCTGTAGACCATACTTTCTCCACCTTGCATAATGAAGTCTCAAACATGGGACCAGACCATGTCATAGCAGGTTCCAGTTTAACCTTCTCCAAGAATTACAGTCAGACGTATCATATTATCTTAATGTCATACAATTACCTGTGTTTTTATCATGAATGCAGGATCACAGCGTTCCAAAAGTGCTCTCTGCGCTCGAAGTTCATTTTCTTGTATTTTTTGCTGAAGTTGGATAATCTGTTGCTCCTGGCTAAAAAAAAGGAAAATTGAGAGTCAAATACATTTCTGACTTTAAATTATATGAGCCACCAAACAAACAATTATTCCTTCTGTCACAATTTCTCTCATGCAATCTTAATCCAGTCAAGATCTCTCCAGGTCTTTTTCTTAACTCCAATGAGAAAGGAGATTCCCAGGTTTAGCAACTGATGCAAACAACATGAAGTCAGATAGATACCTTGACCACCCAATAATCAACATTATGGAATCTAACTTCTTGTGTCTTTACTGGAACAAATGCATTAAACCAATGAATGTTAAAGAAAACATCAAAAACACAATAACAATGGCCTAAACAATATGGAGATCGACTGGAACAATAAAACTTTTGGAAACTGTTCAAACTATCAAAGTCGATCAACCTATTTCATGATTATAATAAGAGTGATTTTTTAACACTCATTGCACCTTATTGGCTGAAATGAAAGCATTGAGTAAGCTTTGAGGAATTTTAGAAAAGTTATACAGATTGTAGTTTCCATTTGTGGAGATCAAAGAGAATAAAACAGCAAGATTAAAATTATGTAATGTCATGGCAATGGTTCATAAATTCCTGAATTACTTACGGTCACACTAGACTGTTAATTACAACAGATTCTGGATTAGTGGTGCTGGAAGAGCACAGCAGGTCAGGCAGCATCCAAGTAGCTTCGAAATCGACGTTTCGGGCAAAAGCCCTTCATCAGGAATAAATTACAACATGAATTTTTAAAAAGGGGACATCGAGCCAAAATATGTGGATGTAAATTCAAGGCTGCCGAGCAAAGGCCTGAGAGGAAACATGGAATGTCACACCTGAAATGATGCCCTAAAGAGACAGATGCAATTCCAAACAAACTGATCTGTGATGTCAGATAATGTGTGGCTGACTACCCTTGTCAACAAAAAGCCCATTTCTGTGGATGAAGTCCCAAACTGCGGGCATGTTTATCATAGCATTCTTAAACTGCAGATAGAGGCCATTTAGCCCATTGAGCCTGCACTGACACTCTAAAGAGTATCACACCCAGACTCAGCCCCCCACCCTATTCCTCTAACCCAACGATATAGGAAGGGAAAAGGTAAAAACAATGACTGCAGATGCTGAAAACCAAATACTGGATTAGTGGTGCTGGAAGAGCACAGCAGTTCAGGCAGCATCCAACGAGCAGCGAAATCCAAAGGTTGAGTTTCTGAAGGAAGATTACAGAGAGATAGGCAGAAATTTAAAAGGAGGTCCTCAAGGATAGTAATATCTGGATTACTCCCAGTGCTACGAGCTAGTGAGGGCAGGAACAGGAGAATACAGCAGATGAATGCATGGCTGAGGAGCTGGTGTATGGGAGAAGGATTCACATTTTTGGATCATTGGAATCTCTCTTGGGGTAGAAGTGATCTGTACAAGAAGGACGGATTGCACCTAAATTGGAAGGGGACTAATATACTGGCAGGGAAATTTGTTAGAACTGCTTGGGAGGATTTAAACTAATAAGGTGGGAACCAGGGAGATAGTGAGGAAAGAGATCGATCTGAGACCGGTACAGCTGAGAACAGAAGTGAATCAAACAGTCAGGGCAGGCAGGGACAAGGTAGGACTAATAAATCAAACTGCATTTATTTCAATGCAAGGGGCCTAACAGGGAAGGCAGATGAATGCAGGGCATGGATAGGAACATGGGACTGGGATATCTTAGCAATTATGGAAACATGGCTCAGGGATGGACAGGACTGGCAGCTGAATGTTCCAGGATACAAATGCTACAGGAAGGATAGAAAGGGAGGCAAGAGAGGAGAGGGAGTGGCATTTTTGATAAGGGATAGCATTGCAGCTGTGCTGAGGGAGGATATTCCCGGAAATACATCCAGGGAAGTTATTTGGATGGAACTGAGAAATAAGAAAGGGATGATCACCCTATTGGGATTTGTATTATAGACCCCCCAATAGTCAGAGGGAAATTGAGAAACAAACTTATAAGGAGACCTCAGTTATCTGTAAGAGTAATAGGGTGGTTGTGGTAGGGGATTTTAACTTTCCAAACATCGACTGGGAGTGCCATAGTGTTAAAGGTTTAGATGGAGAGGAATTTCTTAAGTGTGTACAAGACAATTTTCTGATTCAGTATGTGGATGCACCTATGAGAGAAGGTGCAAAACTTGACCTACTCTTGGGATATAAGGCAGGGCAGGTGACTGAGGTGTCAGTGGGGGAGCACTTTGGGGCCAGCGACCATAATTCTAATCGTTTTAAAATAGTGATGGAAAAGGATAGACCAGATCTAAAAGTTGAAATTCTAAATTGGAGAAAGGCCAATTTTGACGATATTAGGCAAGAACTCTCGAAAGCTGATTGGAGGCAGATGTTCACAGCTAAAGGGACGGCTGGAAAATGGGAAGCCCTCAGAAATGAGATAACAAGAATCCAGAGAAAGTATATTCCTGTCAGGGTGAAAGGGAAGGCTGGTAGGTATAGGGAATGCTGGATGACTAAAGAAATTGAGGGTTTGGCTAAGCAAAAGAAGGAAGCATATGTCAGGTACAGACAGGATAGATCGAGTGAATCCTTAGAATATAAAGGATGTAGGAGTAATCAGGAAGGAAAATCAGGAGGGCAAAATGGGGAGATGAGATAACTTTGGCAAATAGAATTAAGGAGAATCCAAAGGGTTTTTACAAATATATTAAGGACAAAAGGGTAACTAGGGAGAGAATAGGGCCCCTCAAAAATCAGCAAGGCGGCCGTTGTGTGAAGCCACAGAAAATGGGGGAGATACTAAATGAATATTTTGCATCAGTATTTTCTGTGGAAAAGGATATGGAAGATATAGACTGTAGGGAAATAGATGGTGTCATCTTGCAAAATGTCCAGATTACAGAGGAGGAAGTGCTGGATGTCTTGAAATGGTTAAAGGTGGATAAATCCCCAGGACCTGATCAGGTGTACCCGAGAACTCTGTGGGAAGCTAGAGAAGTGATTGCTGGGCCTCTTGCTGAGATATTTGTATCACTGATAGTCACAGGTGAGGTGCCAAAAGACTGGAGGTTGGCAAACGTGGTGCCACTGTTTAAGAAGGGTGGTAAAGACAAGCCAGGAAACCATAGACTGGTGAGCCTGACCTTGGTGGTGGGCAAGTTGTTGGAGGGAATCCTGAGGGACAGGATGTACGTGTATTTGGAAAGGCAAGGACTGATTCGGGATAGTCAACATGGCTTTGTGCGTGGGAAATCGTGTCTCACAAACTTGATTGAGGTTTTTGAAGAAGTAACAAAGAAGATTGATGAGGGCAGAGCAGTAGATGTGATCTATATGGACTTGCATAAGGTGTTCAACAAGGTTCCCCACGGGAGACTGATTAGCAAGGTTAGAACTCATGGAATACAGGAAGAACTAACTAGCCAGTTGGATACAGAACTGGCTCAAAGGTAGAAGACAGAGGATGGTGGTGGAGGGTTGTTTTTCAGACTGGAGGCCTGTGATCAGTGGAGTGCCACAAGGATCGGTGCTGGGTCCTCTACTTTTTGTCATTTACATAAATGATTTGGATGCGAGCGTAAGAGGTACAGTTAGTAAGTTTGCAGATGACGCCAAAATTGGAGGTGTAGTGGACAGCCAAGAGGGTTACCTCAGATTACAACAGGATCTGGACCATATGGGCCAATGGGCTGAGAAGTGGCAGATGGAGTTTAATTCAGATAAATGCGAGGTGCTGCATTTTGGGAAAGCAAATCTTAGCAGAACTTATACACTTAATGGTAAGGTCCTAGGGAGTGTTGCTGAACAAAGACACCCTTGGAGTGCAGCTTCATAGCTCCTTGAAAGTGGAGTCGCAGGTCGATAGGATAGTGAAGGCGGTGTTTGGTATGCTTTCCTTTACTGGTCAGAGTATTGAGTATAGGAGTTGGTGGTCATGTTGCGGCTTTGCGGCTGTACAGGACATTGGTCAAGCCACTGTTGGAATATTCTGGTCTCCTTCCTATTGGAAAGATGTTGTGAAACTTGAAAGGGTTCAGAAAAGATTTATAAGAATGTTGCCAGGGTTGGAGGATCTGAGCTACAGGGAGAGGCTGTACAGGCTGGGGCTATTTTCCCTGGAGCGTCGGAGGCTGAGGGGTGACCTTATAGTGGTTTACAAAATTGTGAGGGGCACGGATAGGATAAATAGACAAAGTCTTTTCCCTGGTGTCGGGGAGTCCAGAACAAGAGGGCATAGGTTTAGGATGAGAGGGGAAAGATATAAAAGAGACCTAAGGGGCAATGTTTTCACGCAGAGGGTGGTACGTGTATGGAATGAGCTGCCAGAGGATGTGGTGGAGGCTAGTACAATTGCAACATTTAAGAGGCATCTGGATGGGTATATGAATAGGAAGGGTTTGGAGGGATATGGGCCAGGTGCTGGCAGGTGGGATATCTGGTCGGCATGGATGGTTTGGACTGAAGGGTCTGTTTCCATGCTGTACATCTCTGTGACTCTATGAATCAATTTATCATGGTCTAGTCTGCATATCCCTGGACACTACAATTTAGCATGGCCAATCCAGTTAACCTGCACACCTTTGGAGTTTGGATGGAAACTGGAGCACCAGATGGAAATCCATGCACTTAGAGGGAGAATGTGCAAACTCCACACTCATAGGGATACTGTACAGCCACCTAAAGCTTAAATCGGACCCGGATATCTGGCACTGTAAGGCAGCAGTGCTAACTACTAGGCCATCATGCCACCCCAAATGTTTACCCTTCCAAGAATATCCAAAAATAAAGGAATTGCCTGTGTTTGTTAGTAGGCTGGCATATTGATACAGATGAGCATTTATTAAAGGTCATGGCTTGAAGCCATTAAACCAGCCCTATGCTGCAGGGAAAGAAAGATTTGTGCTTGTTTTGAATGCTGCAAGTTAGACAGGCCAGTGAAGTTACCAGCAAGAAGGGTGTTTTTCTGACTGGAGATCTATGACCTGTGGTGTTCTATAGGGATCAGTGCCAGGACTGCTGTTATTTGTTTTCCCTCATCAATTGCTGTAAGTAGTAGCTCTTAACTAATACATCAGAAACTTTACAAGTATGAACTAGTCACTCTGTGCTCACTGCAAGCAAATGAAATACCTGGAGAAGACTATGAGCCAAGTGCTGGAAAATGGGACTAGTTTAGATTTAGCGTAGATTTGGCATTACAGACCTAATGGGCTGAAAAGCCTCTTTTGTACTATATGGTTCTAAGGAGGCTTGCACACCAGCAAGTACTGACAAGACCGAAAGCATCATCTCAGTGAACGCTGTGGCTTGAGACCAACTAACAGCCTTTTCATTGTCTAGGTTAGAGTAGTGCTGGAAAAACACAGGAGGTCAGGCAGCATCTGAGGAGCAGGAAAATCGACGTTTCAAGCAAAATCCCTTCATCAAGCATGAAGGCAGGGAGCCTCCGGGGTGGAGAAATAAATGGGAGGGGGTGGGGGTGGCACTGAGGAGAAGGTAGCAGAGAGTACGATAGATGGATGGGGGTGGGGATGAAGGTGATAGGTCAGAGAGGAGGGTGGAGCAGATTGGTGGGAAGGAAGATTGGCAGATAGGATAGGTCATGAGGATGGTGCTGAGCTGGAAGGTTGGAACTGGTGTAAGGTGGGGGAGGGAAAATGAGGAAACTGGTGGTCCACATTGATAACCTGGGGTTGAAGTGTTCCGAGGCGGAAGATGAGGCATTCCTAACTTTTGCCTAACTGCCTTTTCAGTCTTTCCTTCCACCCATCACACCCATGTTTCTTTCTGGTCTATATCTGTGTGGGGAGGGAGGTTTATAAGGGGGTTAAGATTTAACTTGTACAATTATATGTCAATAGTTCATAATTGTTTATCTAATTAGAATCTATTTGCCATAAAAAGTAACTCTTGTTTGTACAGAAACCGTGATCCATGCTGCCAACCTGTTTCAAAAAGACAGGGAATCTTTGGGGAATCTTTAACTTTGGTGATGACTCTGGGAATAGCAGGGCTTGATTTTCATTGCACTACCCCAGTGGGTTGTAACTGCACAAAAGGTTTAGAAAATTTTATGTGCAAGAATGGGTTTAGTGCAAAATTAGCATAAATGAATTACATGCAAAATTCCTTGGTAAAAGAAACAGCACCATTTTATTTATATGCATAATCACGCCAAACCTGCCTATGAAATACAGCTGGAATATCTTATCGACAAAAGCAAAAAATGTTGGAAATATGCTATATATCTTTGCATCAGGACAAGCACAATATGAGGTGCAAGTTCATTCTTACTCTGTGAAAAACCCAGTAAGGCACACAACATTTCTAAAAACTGCAATTTGAAATGACAATGCAGAACGTTCAGTAAATCAAAATGCTGATGTATCAAGAATTCTACTCCTGTCCCTGTACAGATCTCCAGCCAGTTTCTTTGATGCCAAGCTATACTGGATATACCTGTAACATGAAAACTGATCTGACTCTCCCAATGTAAATGACCCCACGTTACTCAAAGCAGTAATACCAATAATATGCACAGGATTAGTGTCAGGGCACTTACCAACAATTGATTTGGCTGCAAAGTGAAGATTTAGATGTAACTACCTCAATATGTTCTCTCTCACGGAGTCAACTATCTTAGTATTATATCGAGTAGTTCTCTAATAGACTGCATATTTACATGTAGAATTTAAGACTTTCATACTGTTGGTTAATATTTTGAACAGATCAGTCTGCTTGAAAATAAAATTTGCACTGTTTAATCTGTGGCGGTAGGTTGCATTTTAATAAGACAATGGTTACATCAGGCAAGGTGTTCCTAATTTTTAAAATCCAGTCACAGGGTGAAGACATCACTGACTAGACCAGTATTTATTGCCCATCCTTAATTGCCCAGAGAGCATTTAAGAGTCAATCACATTATTCTGGGTCTGGAGTCCAGACCCGCTAAGGATGGCAGTTTCCTTCCCTAAAGGATGTTAGTGAACCAAGTCATTCGGCAATGGCTTCACAATTATCATGGGACTATTGATTCCACGTTGTTTTTATTGAATTCAAATTCCACCATCTGCCACTGGGAGATTCAAACTCAGGTCACCCAAACATTACCTGGGTCTCTGGATTTGTAGTCTGGAGGTAATACCACTAGGCCCACCAAGTCCCTACAATTTAGTTCATATTTCAAAGTTACTCAAGCAGGATTTCTAACCTTGGCCTGCTTCGAGAAGTAATATGGCTACATGGTTAGTCCAGTCAGTTTCTGATCAATGATGAAGCCCAGGATATTGTGAGGGATTCAGTGATAGCTTTACTAATAAACATCAAGGGAAGATGATTAGATTCACTCTTGCTGGAAATGGTCATTGCCTGGCACTAGTGTGGTATAAATGCTACTTGGCACTTGTCAGCTGAAGCCCAGATGTTGTTGCATGTGACATGGGCTGCTTCAGTATCCCAGGAGTTGGGAATAGTGCTGAATTTTGCAAAAATCATCTGCAAACATCTGCAATTCGCACCTTATGATAGAGGGAGGATCATTGAAGCAGCTGAAGATGGTTGGGAAGAGGACACTACCATGAATAACTCCTGGAGGGATATCCTGGAGCTAAGATATTTGGCCTCCAAAAATCTGAACCATCTTCCTTTGTACTAGGATTCCATCCATCATCGAGGTTTCCACCTGATTCCCATTGGCTACAATTTCTTTAAGCTTCCTCAATGCAATATTCAGGCAAATGCAGCATTGATGTCAAGGGCTGTCATTCACATCTCACCTCTGGAATTCAGCTGTTTTGTTTATGTTTGGAACAAAGTTTTACTGGAGTCAGGAGCTTGATGGCCCTGAAGAAATCCAAACTGAATGGTAGTGACCAGGTTATTACTGATTGTTAGCATTGTCAATGACTCCTTCCTGACTTTGCTGAAAATTAAGAGTAGATGTAAAACACTACAAGTAGCCAGGTTGGATTTCTCTTGCTTTTGGTGCACAGGATCTGCATGGGCTACTTCCCATATTGCTTGGTAAGTATCTGTTTTTGTAGCTGGGCGAAGGAAGGGCTGGAGCACCAGTTTTCAGTCCTATTATTGGAATATTGTCAGGTCCTTTGCAGTATTCAGTGCCTTCAGTTGCTTCTTGATAACACATGGAGTGAATTGAACTGGCTGAAGACAAATATCTGTGATGCTGAGGACGTCAGATGAGACAAGATAGGTCATTCATTCAACACTTCTGAAAGAAGATGGATTTGAATGTTTTGACTTCGACTTTCAGCTAACATGCCCAGATCCCCATTTATGAAAAACCATGAGTTTATTTATTTGTCCATCACCATCCATGACTAGATGCGGCAGGACTGCAGAGCTCCTTATCTATTGATTCTTGGCTCGCCTAACCCTGTCCAATACATACTACCCTCTGCTGTTTGCCATGCAAGTAGTCTTCTATTGGAGATTAAGTCAAGTTAATAACTCATTTTAGCTATAACTGACGCTGCAATTCGCATGCTTTACTGAACTCTTCATTGAACTAGGGTTAGAAGCCTGGCTTGCTGGGAATATTAGACAGGGGATATGCTGAGCCAAGAGGTTGCCGACTGGATTTTTACATAATTATGCTCCTGCTGATTTCCCATAGCACCTCACTGATGCCCAGTTTTGGGTCGCTAGATCTGTTCAAAATATATTTAGAGTGGTAATAGTGTCACGCATTGTGAAGCAAGGTATCCTCAATATGATGCCTGACTTTGGCTCTACAATCACTGTCATGGGCAGATATGATTTGGACGTGCCGGTATTGGACTGGGGTGTACAAAGTTAAAAATCACACAATATTAGGTTATAGCCCAACAGGTTTAATTGGAAGCACACTAGCTTTCGGAGCGTAGCTCTTTCATCAGGTGGTAGTGGAGGGCTCCACTACCACCTGATGAAGGAGCGATGCTCCGAAAGCTAGTGTGCTTCCAATTAAACCTGTTGGACTATAACCTGGTGTTGTGTGATTTTTAACTATGGGCAGATATATCTGTGACAACTAGATTGGTGAAGATAAGGTCAAATATGTTTTCCCTCCTGTTGGATTCCTCATCATCTATCTCAGACCCAAGCTAGTGTCTAAGTCTTTCAGTGCTCAACCAGCTTGGTCAGTAGCAATGAACCATTGACATTAAAGTCAACCACCCAAAGTATGTTCTGTGCCAGAGCCCATCTTAGTGCATCTCTCAGTTGCTGTTCAACATGGAGGACTAATGTTTCATCAGCTGAGGGTTTGGGCGAGGTACAGGGAATAATCCAAGGAGGTGTCTTTTTTCTTTGTTTCACAGATGCCATCAGGCTTCACAAGGTCCAGAATTATCATTGAGGAATCCTAGTACAACTTCCTCATAACCTTATGCTGCTAGGCTGCCAGGTCTGCTTGGTCTGCGGTATCAAACATACCCAGGATGGTGATGCTAGTGGCTGTGACATTATCTGTAAGGTATGAGTTAGTAAGCATGACTATGTCAGACTATTGCTTGGCCAGTCTGTGGGACAGCTCTCTCAGTCAAAGCAGAAAATCTTGGTAAGGAAAATAATGAAGGATTGACAGGGCTGTGTTTGCCATTGCCATTTCTAGATGGAAGTCAGATCATCCAGCTGGTTTCACTCCTACGTTGTAGAAGTTTCTTAAAATTGAGTGGCTTTCTCAGCCAATTCAGAGCCAGTGACATTGCTGGGATATAGATTTAGGTGAGGATGGAAGGTTTTCTTTCCTTACAATCAACCAGCTATTGATTTCATTTTTATTATTTGAATTCAAACCTAGGTTCTCAGGACATTAGAGTTGAAAATGTGTTGCTGGAAAAGCGCAGCAGGTCAGGCAGCATCCAAGGAACAGAAGAATCGATGTTTCCGGCATCAGCCCTTCTTCAGGAAACGTCGATTCTCCTGTTCCTTGGATGCTGCCTGACCTGCTGCACTTTTCCAGCAACACATTTTCAGCTCTGATCTCCAGCATCTGCAGTCCTCACTTTCTCCCAGGACATTCACCTATACCTTTGGATTATTAGTCCAGTTCCATCAGCTCTACTTTGCTGCAAAAGACAAATGTTTTGCAGTTTGAATTGATTTATTTGAAATTTTTGTGCAAGTGTAATATTTAGTTTTCCTGAAAAAGCACAAAATCAGTAATTGGAGGACTGAACAGTTTTATATTGAGATGTATTTGTGTTTGGAAGCTCATAGCTAATAGCATCACTTCAATTCAATGGTACTGAAGTGGAACTTTACCTCTTATTATTCATGTGCTTCCAATTTACTGTCCATCACACTCTGTTACAAATATTGCATACCTTTAAGAAAGTATAGAAAACTAAAAGTAGTTTCAACATTCTCATCAAAATTCTGAAGAAATACATTATTGACCTCACTTTATAATGAAGAAATTCACAAGAACCATTTGTTCAGCCAGCTCTGGATAAAGTAAAAATCTACTTTGCAGAGCATTTTGAGATAAATGGAATATTATATGAGAAAGGAATTCCTTGGTACTTCATCAGTCTTGAAGTCTCTTCATTAAAGATTACACTGGGATAAACGTCAATGATTTTATTTCTTAATTCTGCCAGAGCTGACTTTTATGTTCTTCTACATGGGTCATGTTAGCATTCACATCCTTTCATCCAGAAGGTTATAGATTCATAGTTGTGGATATCAGACAATGCAGCTCAGAAATCAAGATGGAGTTGGGCAAAATAACCAGAACTAAAGAAGATAGAACTTTACAGAAACAAATGTTACAGATTACTCATAAAGAGCAAAATTAGATATAATTGTATTCCTTGAAATACTGTTAGAATAACCAATGAGGTTGAAAGAGATGCAATTAACTTAGTACACTGTCATTAACTATGCAGACTATCAACAGAGCAATTAAAAGAAGCTGAACTACATACTTACATCTCGAAAACAGCAATATGTAAGTCAGATGAAGTAGTTAGTTAGACCATAGTCTATATTCTAATCAGACCATATACCTGGTTGGAAAGAAACTAGAAGACAGAGAGAGAGAGAGAGAGAGAGAGAGACAGACAGACAGAAACAGAGAGAGGGGGAGATAGAGACAGTGTGTCAAGCATGAAGGACTGTATTCTGCAAGATTAGCATCTAGTCTGCTAAGATTCCTATAACTCCCTCAGCTTCATAATCGAAGACCCCTCCCAATCCGGTTATACTCTCTTCCACCCTCTGCCATAGGACGGAAGATATAACAATTTGAATAAACATACAAACAGATTCAAGAACAGCTTCTTCGCTACTGTTATCAGAATTTTGAACAGACCTCTCAAATGTTAATGTTGATTGCTTTCTCACTGCACCTTGTCTGCGGCTGTACCATTGTATTCTGCACTCTGTTCTGCTACCCTGATGCACTTTGTATGATACAATCTGCCTGTGTAGCACATAAAACAACACTTTTCACTGCATCTAACAACATGTAACAATAATAAATCAAACAAACAAAATACTTCAGTACCATTCTAAATGCACATTCTAGTTGAGACACAAAGAGACATTCAGGCATCGAGGGTGGAAGAACTCTCGATGGCCATAAGACCATAAGACATAGGAGTAGAAGCAAGACCATTCAGCCCATTGAGTCCACTTCGCCATTTATTCATGGCTGATGGGCGTTTCGATTCCACTTACTCGCACTCTCCCTGTAGCCCTTTGTTAGGACTCTGAGAGGAGTGCGCAGGTATTCAAGTCCCACTATTCCACTTGTACCAAAAACTTAAATGTTCTATTTCATCACAAAAATGACCAACTTATTTATCTTTCTAATTTAGTCTAGAACTAAGGAGACCTCCACCAGGTTTCTTCAGTAACTATTTTCTAAAAGCTGACATTCTTTAAACAAGTGACAAAACTGATTAATAACTAATCTATTTTTCAGAATTAACTCCCTCAGTTTCAGCAACCAACATAATCAAAGACCCCTCCTGCCCCAGGTACACTCTCTTCTACTCTCTTCCATCGGGCAGAAGATATAAAAGGTTGAAGACAAATCTGAACGGATTCAAGAATAGCTTCTTCCCTGCTGTTATCTCAAACATGTACATTCATACACAAGTCAAGACAACATAGTCAGCAGAGACATTTAGAGCTTTAAAATAATTAGGCAAGTGGCAAAACACTCCCATGGCCAAAGGATGAAAAAAGATATGTATTATAAGCCAGTCCTGTCATTGAGATCGGGATGTGGACAGTTGATGATATGTTCAAATAAAATTTCAGTTCAGATGAGAGTTAGTTAGAAAGCTTGATTTTTGACTTTACCAGGCACTTACAACATTTCAGCCAAGAGGGATTTTTGAAAATGATTCTGCTCTACACTTTTCTGTTATTTATCAGAAGAATCAGAGACTAGCCCTTCTAGCTTTATGGTCTTTCTTTAACACAATTTACTGGAAAACACAGCAGCCTCAATCCAGAGGCTTTTGATAAGTAACCTTGAGCATAGGGTCCCTTCTACCAGTTTGCCTGGCAATTAGAATAATAAAACACATCTTATCTGCTGAAAAGCTTTCCTTCTCAAAGTCAATTGACTTTTTGTAAATAGCAATTACATAAAGTTTTCTTCAACTTTTATACATGACAGTTACAAAAAGTTGCATGATAAAAGGCAGCATGGTGGCTCAGTGGTTAGCACTGCTGCCTTACAGTGCCAGGGAGTTGGATTCAATTCCAGCCTCGAGTGAGTGTCTGTGTCTGCGTGGGTTTCCATCCTACGGTGATCAATAACATCACTTCCACCCCTCACAATTCATCATGCACCACACGTGATGTCACTTCCGCCCCTCACATCATCGCTGATTATGTCACATGCTCAGTGACTTCCGCCCCCCCCCCCCCCACTGCCGTGTTTGCCACCACTTCCGCCCCCACCAACGCCACTCACCTGCATTCTGCTGACATGCCCCCCACAGATCCCACTGTCACCATCCCCGCACCCCAGAACCCTGAGGGGAATACCACCCCTGCTCATGACTCCACCCCCATTCCCCCCACCACCACACCCACTCCAGTTACCAGCTCTGCCCCACTCCCAGCTCCACACCCACACCGGATCCCAGCTCCCAGCCCTGCCGAGTGTTCACCATCCCTCCAGACCTCCACCTCACTGAGGATGAACAATCAGTCCTCAGCAAAGGACTCACCTTCATCCCCCTCCGCCCACGCATCAATGAATGTAATACACACCGTGGCGTCCAACACTTTGTCCTCCGCCTCCGAGCTTACTTTTACAATCAGGACTCCCGCCCACCTTCCGAGGACCCCCTCACCTGTCTCCAACACACTCCATCCACCTGGGCACCCCATGCTGGCCTATTACCCGCCCTCTACCTCTTCATTTCCAACTGCCGTCGGGACATTAACCGCCTCAACCTGTCTACCCCCTCCCCCACTCCAATCTCTCACCCTCACAACGCACAGCCCTCCAATCCCTCTGCTCCAATCCCGACCTCACCATCAAGCCAGCGGATAAAGGGGGCACAGTGGTAGTCTGGCACACTGACCTCTACACTGCTGAAGCCAGATGCCAATTCGAAGACACCTCCTCCTACCGCCCCCTCGACCATGAGCCCAACCCCAACACCAAACCATCATCTCCCAGACCATACAGGACCTCATCACCTCAGGAGATCTCCCACCCACAGCTTCCAACCTCATAGTCCGGGAACCCCGCACTGCCCGGTTCTACCTCCTTCCCAAGATCCACAATCCTGATCACCCCGGCTGACCCATTGTCTCAGCATGCTCCTGCCCCACTGAACTCATCTCTACCTGCCTCGACACTGTCCTATCCTCCTAGTGCAGGAACTCCCCACATACATTCCACACCACCCACGCCCTCCACCTCCTCCTCCTCCAAGACTTCCATTTCCCGGCCCCCAATGCCTCATCTTCACCATAGATATCCAATCCCTCTACACCTCCATCCGCCATGACCAGGGTCTCCAAGCCCTCTGTTTCTTCCTCTCCCGACATCCCCAACAGTACCCTTCAACCGACATGCTCATTCGTTTGGCCGAACTGGTCCTCACCCTTTACAATTTCTCCTTCGAATCCTCCCACTTCCTCCAGACCAAAGAGGTAGCCATGGGCACCCGTATGGGCCCTAGCTATGCCTGTCTCTTTGTTGGCTACGTAGAACAGTCCATCTTCCATAATTACACTGGCATCACTCCCCACCTCTTCCTCTGCTACATTGATAACTACATTGGCACCACCTCATGCTCCTGTGAGGAGGTTCAGCAATTCATCAACTTCACCAACACATTCCACCCTGACCTTAAATTTACCTGGACCATCTCTGACACCTCCCTCCCCTTCCTGGACCTCTCCATCTCCATTAATGACGACCGACCTGACACCGACATTTTTTACAAACCCACCGACTCCCACAGCTACCTGGGTTACACCTCTTCCCACCCTACCTCCTGCAAAAATACCATTCCCAATTCCTCCGCCTCCGCCGTATCTGCTCCCAGGAGGACCAGTTCCACCACAAAACACACCAGATGGCCTCCTTCTTTAGAGACCGCAATTTCCCTTTCCACTTGGTTAAAGATGCCCTCCAACATATCTCGTCCATATCCCACACCTCCGCCCTCAGACCCGACCCCTCCAACTGTAAAAAGGACAGAAACCCCCGGTACACACCTTCTACCCTACCAACCTTCGCATAAACCAAATCATCCAACGACATTTCCGTCACCTCCAAACGGACCCCACCACCAGGGATATATTTCCCTCCCCACCCCTTTCCACCTTCCGCAAAGACCGTTCCCTCAGTGACTATCTGGTCAGGTCCACCCCTCCCAACAACGCACCCTCCCATCCTGGCACCTTCCCCTGCCACCGCAGAAATTGCAAAACCTGTGCCCACACCTCCTCCCTCACCTCTATCCAAGGCCCCAAAGGTGCCTTCCACATCCATCAAAGCTTTACCTGCACATCCACCAATATCATTTATTGCATCTGTTGCTCCCGATGCAGTCTCCTCTACATTGGGGAGACTGGGCGCCTCCTAGCAGAGCGCTTTAGGGAACATCTCCGGGACACCTGCACCAATCAACCATACCGCCCTGTGGCCCAACATTTCAACTCCCCCTCCCACTCAGCTGAGGACATGGAGGTCCTGGGCCTCCTTCACCGCTGCTCCCTCACCACCCGACGCCTGGAGGAAGAACGCCTCATTGTCCACCTCGGAACACTTCAACCCCAGGGCATCAATGTGGACTTCACCAGTTTCCTCATTTCCCCTTCCCCCACCTCACCCCAGTTCCAACCTTCCAGCTCAGCACTGTCCCCATGACTTGTCCTACCTGCCTATCTTCCTTTCCACCCACCCACTCCACCCTCCTCTCTGACCTATCACCTTCATCCTCACCCCTATTCACCCATTGTACTCTTTGCTACCTTCCCCAACCCTCCTCTCTGACCTATCACCTCCGTCCCCACCCCCACTCACCTGTTGTACTCTTTGCTACTTTCTCCCCACCCCCACCATCCTCTCATTCATCTCTCCATCCTGCAGGCACTCTGCCTCTATTCCTGATGAAGGGCTTTTGCCCGAAACGTCGATTTTCCTGCTCCTCGGATGCTGCCTGAACTACTGTGCTTTCCCAGCACCACTCTAATCTAGAATCTGTGTGGGTTTTCTCCCACTGTCTAAAGATGTGCAGGTTAGGTGAACTGGTCATGTTAAAGTTCCCATAGTGTTCAGGGATGTGTAGGCTAGGTGCATTAGTGAAGGGAAATGTAGAATGATAAGGGTAGAGGAATGGGTCTGTGTGGGATACTCTTCAGAGGGTCGGTGTGGACTTGTTGGGCCAAATGGCCTGTTTCCACACTGTAGGGATTCTATAACGACTCTTCAACCAGAAATGTCTAAACAGTCCATATTCCAGTTTCTCATTGGTCATAAATATACGGGTTCCCAACTTCGCTTCAGTCGACTTCTTATCCGTTTTTATGGTTTATGGTGAATCCCCAAAAGTTTGAATTTAAAAACCTTGTTTGTGTGTGTAAGTTTATTTGAAGCTTTCTTTGCAATCGAGGTACATCATGTCATAGAGCTTGCTACTTACTCAAGGAAGTTGAACAGTTTGGCAGGGAGGACCTTCTTTTTAAGACCATAAGACCATAAGACATAGGAGTGGAAGTAAGGCCATTCGGCCCATCGAGTCCACTCCGCCATTCAATCATGGCTGATGCGCATTTCAGCTCCACTTGCCAGCATTCTCCCCGTAGCCCTTAATTCCTCTAGACAACAAGAACCTATCAATCTCGGCCTTGAAGACATTTAGCGTCCCGGCTTCCACTGCACTCCGTGGCAATGAATTCCACAGGCCCACCACTCTCTGGCTGAAGAAATGTCTCCGCATTTCCGTTCTGAAATGACCCCCTCTAATTCTAAGGCTGTGTCCACGGCTTACGGTTAATCCATGACTACCATTAACTTAGAATCATAGAAGTTTACAGTACAGAAACGGCCATTTAGATTGTTGTGTCTGTACCAGCTCCTGAAAGACTATCTAGCTAGTCCCAATCTCCAGCCCTATCTCTGTAACCCCTAAATTCATCACTTTCAAATATATACCCAGCTCTCTTTTGAAACCTCTTATGGAATCCGCCTCCACCACTCTCCCAAATCCAAACAACTCTCTGAGTCAAGAAATTACTTCTCATTTCACTCCTATCTCTCTTGCTGCCAATCTTGAAATTGTGATTACTGACATATCAACTAGTGGAAATAAGATTATCCACCTTTACCCTGTCAAAACTATTTCTAATTTTGAACACCTCAATAAGGTCAGCTCTTAATTTTCTCTGTTCCAAGGAGATTAAGCTTAATTTTTCTGTTCTTGTTTGTAAAATACCTCATTCCTGTTACCATTCCAGAAAATCTCCTTTGCTCTCTATCCAGGGATTTAACATCCTTCCTCAAATAAGGTGCTCAGAATGGAATACAATACTTGATTATTGTTATACAGTGATTGTTAAGTTTGATTATGAAAATTTGAACCGAATGGACTGGAAGCAGGACTAAACTGTCAATACAAAAGCAAATACCGCAGTTGCTGAAAATCCAAAATAAAAGCAAAAAGGAATGGAAACATTCAGTATGTCAGGCAAATCTGCTCTTCTTTCTTCCTCAGCCTGTGAATTTTTAATCACACAACTGTCATTCACAGAGAGGTTTTTCACAGAAGAGAATCTAACCAATAGGAATTTAGATTGCATTGCATTACCATAACTGAAATCCATACTATGTACAGAAACTGAACTGAATGTGTCATATGAAACAATGGCTGTAGCAGTAGGTCAGAGGCTAGGAATCTTGCTCTTCTCCTGACTCCCCGAAACCTGTCCACAATCTACCAAGACACAAGTCAGGAACCTGAAGGAATAATCCCCACTCACCTGGATATGTACAGTTCCAACAACATTACAGAAGCTTGACACCATCCATAGCAAAGCAGTCACTGTACTGGCATTACATTCACAAAACTTAATTTCCTTCACCACTAACATTCAGTGCACTGGAGAAATTTTCAAGGCTCCTTAGGCAGCATAGATTGGGAAAAATCCTTGACTACTACATCTAGAAGGAGAAAATGTGTGAACACCATCACCTGCAAGCTCCCCTCCCAGCCATTCATCATTCTTATTTGGGATTACTATTCCTTCACTGTCACTGAATCAAAATCCTGGAATTGCTTCCTAACAACACTATGGATGTGTCTACACTAATATAAGAACATATGAGCAGGCGTAGGCCATTCAGCCCCTCAGGTCTGCTCTTACATTCAATACGATCATGGCTGATCTGTGGTCCAACTCCATATACCTGCCTTGGGTCCATATCCTTTGAAAGTTGTGCTTAATAAACATTTGTCTATCTCAGATTTAAATATAACAATTGAATTATCATTTGAGGAAGTGAGTTCCAAACCTCCACGACACTTGTGTGCAGAAGTGCTTCCTGACATCTCCTGTGAATGGCCTCGCCCTAAGTCTTAGACTATGTCCCTGGCTGTAGAATCTTAAAACAGTGAAAATAGTTTGTTTTTATCTCCCCTTTTCCTGTTAATATTCTGAAGACCTCAATGAGATCACCTTTTAATCTCATAAACTCTAGAGAATAAAGACCTAATTTGCCTAATCTTTCATTTTTAACTTAACCCCTGAAGGCCAGCTGTTATCCTTGTAATCCTGCATTGAATTCTTCCAAAGCCAAAACATCTTCCTTAAATTGTGGTGCCCAGATCTGCTCACAGTACTCTGAGTGGGATGTAACTAGGATTTTGTATAACTGTGTCGTAACATTGGTTTCCCTATATTCCATTCCGTTAGTGATGAAGGCCAGCACTGGATCAACAAAGTTGCTCACCACCACCTTCTCAAGGGCAACATGGCATGGACCAATGCTAGCCCAGCCAGTGAAGCCCACATATCCTGAATGAATGAAGAAGAGTGCAGTTCAGAGGCTGGGAATTCTGCAATGACTAACTTACCACCTGTCCACCATCTACAAGGCACAAGTCATGAGTATGATGAATAATTCCAACAAAACGCAAGACGTTTGACCTTATCAAGGATATATACCATTTCTTCTATGTTGCAAAAATCAGCTCTCTCTCTCTCTCTCTCTCTCTCTCTTCTTTCCTATTCTGCAATTTTTCTTGCTGAATCTTTAGCATTTATGACAACCTGAGAAATCACTAATCGTGTGGAGAAATATTGAAGTCCACTAGTATAGGATTTGAAATGTGCTTATGAACATACAAATCTGGAGCAGGAGTAGGATATTCAGCACCTTAAGCCGACTCCACTGTTCAATAAGATCATGGCTGATGTGACTGTAACTTCAAATCAGCATTCCTGCTGACTCCTTCATCCTAGCACCTAACAAGAATAGCTCAAAGAGAGACTTCAATCATTCTCTGGGAAGGAACCACAGAACTTCAGAACAGGAAATGAATGGTTTGTACAGAAATATGGAAGTCATAATTGAGAAGTTTTTGACAACACAAAAACTACTTAATATCTAGTGAAGAGGATGGCTGTCAATTGCAAGAATGGTTAAGCTTCTGCTCCCTGATTTGGATTTGGTGTCATGTTTTTAGTCCCCTGCCAATCAAGTTGAAACCCTCCCCAATTAGCATTATTAAATTTATCCTGGTCCTCCTTAGGTGCAGATGATACAGCTTGTAAAGATCCCACCAGCCCCAGTACCAGTCCCAATATCCAAGAAATCTGATACCCATCCTCCTACATTAATTTTCCAGCTACATGTTCGATCATTCAATTCTCTTATCTCTATGCTGACAACCACATGGGGCTTGGCATAATCCTGAGATTTCTGCTTTAGAGGTTCTGTCTTTCAATTTCCTATCTTGTGTTGTAAAGTGGAGGTTGACCCTGCTCTGAGAATTAAAACCTAAATACTCCAAAAAGGAGCACCTCCCCCCATAATCTGTAAAAAGAGTGTGAAAAGTGGTGTAACCTGCTTTCAGCAACTTCAAGTGGTTAAGTAAAAGAAATCCCTTATGCTCCCTTTATAATCCACAAGTAACAATTTATTTATCTACATCTAACAGTGAACAAAGTATCTAAACTATCAACAGACCGAACAATTCTCCTCTGACTACTAACTATTCCCAAATAACTCAAGATTCTAAAAGTATGCTGTTCCAATAAATACAAATCCCACTTATTTCATAAAACAATTGCATTTAGTCTGTAGAAATTCCAGCAAGGTTACTTCTTCTGGAACTTTCTTTGCCTCTGTCAGGACTTCAGATGGTGTGCTGCAGTATCATGGTAAAATACTGGTGCTTTCTTTAAGAGCTGAGAGTTGTCATCTCTTAGCAGATGATGGTTAGTTCGCTACTGATTTTCCAAATGCCCTTATCTTTTATAACCTTGATGACCTATCGATATTTTTACAATCAGATTGGTCCTCGGTTGTCAAAACCATCACATTTAAACTTAATAGGTTTTTGGTACCCAAGTGTCTGGTTTCAATTGATTGGCTAAATTTACAAAGACCATTGTCTTGATAAAACTGCTGCTTTGCCTGCCTTTAGATCCAAAATGTTGCAATTCGGGTGCTCCGTGCACCTACAAACTCAAGCTGTTGTCAGACATCCATTTTAACTCAAAGTTCAAAAAAAAATTGTTTAAAGGGAACACTCAATGTTTTCCCCATTTCACAATTTTATACAGACCAACTTTGCAACACTAACTCCTTGAAATTTGCTTTCAGGACCTCATTTCTATTCCTTGATGTCAAGAACCTTTGGCTGATTGCCCTCACGCAGAAGAATGTTCCATAGCCAAGCCATACATCCTTTACCCTGGCACCAGAGAGGCAACATACTATCAAGCAGTCACATTGTTAGCCATTGAAAAATCCATCTGTGAAATTACCTATCATTCTTCTGCCTTTCCCCATACAGATGAGTCACCCCTAGTATCCCTGACCTGCCTCTGGCTGCTCTTTTCTGAGGAAGCATCGATCTAATCCATATCAAAATTGGAATATTGATTAGCAACCACAGTGCACAGCCTGTCTGATTCTCTTTGACTGCTTGGCAATTACCGATTCCATTGCTGTGTGTAACTTCTCAACTGCAATGTGACCATCTCCCTAAGCATGCCAACTGTGTAGTCCTCTTTCACGCAGCTGAACAACAATGACTCAAGCTGCCAGTCAAACTGCAAAACCCAAAATTCAATCTTGTACAGCCAGTGCCACATTCTGTAGATGTGTTCATCTGTGGACACTTGGTATGTTCATCAGTTCATATGGACCATAGGTGTACACACCACTTGGCTGAGCTTACCTATCATTCAATAACATTAAAAGCTATTACAACAGAATATTAGAAAACTTGCCAATACTCACTAATCATCCTATTGTCTTGTACCAAAGTAAAAGTCAACTACAAATAAATAAAGCCATAAAACTAAATAGAATTGATGTTTTATCGAGGGATACAAAGTGAAAATAAAAGCTAAATGGTTGCATTGAATATACATAAAATGTTAGTCAGGTTGCAATTGGAGTTTTACATACGAGTTTGGGCATTTGTTATAAAACTTTTACAATCAGGGAGATACAGTACAGATTAACAAGGATGTTACCAGAATCATATAATTAGTAAAGCAAAGAAGGAGGCCATTCAATCCATCATGCCTGCAAATGATCATCATTACCTAGTGCCAAAGTTGATGAATCACAGTTGTAATGAGAGACCTTTTGCAGCATCGTAAAATTAAATTCGTCAAGGTCCTGTACAATTTGTCTTCACTGGAGTCTCGAAGGATGAGAGGGACCTGATTGAAAAATGTACAATTTTCACATGGTTGGGACAGACTAAATGTGTTTTTCCTGGATGGGGAGTCTAGAACCAGTGGAAAAAGTCTCAGGATATGGGGTGAACCATTTAAAACCAAGATGAAGAATGATTTCTTTACTCAAAGGATGGGGGACCTATGGAATTCTCTAGACGGTGGAGGCCCAGTCACTGAATATATTCAAGAAAGACATACTTTTTTTAGGTATTAAAGGCATCAATGGATATTGGGAAAAAGCAGGAATATGGCATTGAGATAGAGGATCAGCCATGATTATACTGAATTTCAGAGCAAACATGATGGGCCAAATGACCTAATCTTGCTCTTAACTTTCGATATTTTTGTTCAGATGTGTTATGACACATCTCTGTGGAAGGTGGGGCTTGGACACAGACCTTTTGACTCAGAGGTAGGGACATTACGACTGCACCACAGTCTGAGAGCATCTTTTCGCACTGTTTAAACAATCAGCCTGTCAGTGTTTACCACCTCCATCTAATTAACCTTAATTTACCACAAGAGTAAAAAGGTGCCAGATATTACTAACAAACATTATTGAAAATGAACTTTACAGATTTGGCATAAAAGTTTTTTTGAGTTTGAAAGCTGCGGTCATGTTCAGTATGAAAATCTATTTTATAATGACAAGCAAATTAAGTTGAAGATTAAAACTGTGTGGATTTTGACAAGTAAAAGTGACAAAGTATTGTAATACTTTCTTTAACTAATACGCTTACATAGGGTAATAGACAAGAGGTAGAAACTTTATGACTTTTATGCTTATGTTTAAATGCTTTTCAAGCAAAGGCAAATGGAAAGTGTTTTGGAGAGTACCCAGCACGTTACACTAATGGATGGAAATGTATTAAAGGTGTAATGGTATTCTGATTCCCCAGATAAAACTGTAAAGTTGCCTATCTTCAACCTTAGCTCCAATCTATTTAAAATTCTGACCCTTCATTTCCAGTGGAAACTGAAGGGGGAAGTCATTTAAAAAAAAATAAAACATTGCTTCTATGTAACCCATTCCTTTAACTGTGCCATCCTTAGTTAATGGTGCACAGTTCTCCACACGTCCAACATCCAAACTCTAATGTATGGACATTGTGCCCTATTACATTAAAAGAAATGGGTCAGTACGTGAGCAACTAGAAAATTGCACCTGACTTTGCAGCACCCATCCCAAGATAACCCCAGCACTTTATGCATTAGATGCACTATTAAAATAATAAACTGACACTCCAAAATGAGTTGACATCATCACCATCATCATTTTGACCAGCAGCAATGCAGCATGTGGTCCTGCTGAACAATAACTGATATCAATGCTTGTCTTAACATTTATATTTGCAAGTAATTAATTGCACGCCAAAAAACTGTGAAATGTTTCTGACAGATATATAAATGAAGGCTTTTTTTCCCTCAAACTGCGTTTTTTGATGTTGCTTTTTTCAGAGTGTTTTGTGTTAACAGAGGAAAAGAGAATTGAATGACTCAGGCACCAAACACAGGAAAAACCAATTATGATGTTTTTTTCTCTCTCTCTCTGCTCCATCTGTATGACTGTCTAAGTACAGTACTTAGATCCAAATTAAGCACTATTTTCTGTTTTCAGTATGCCATCATTATTATGTGTGATTGCACACATTATTCATTATTTTGTTGTGAAGTTGATCAGTCTGGAACAAAATCATTCATAACAGATTTATGTACGCACTTGAATAGATGGAAGCAATCAGATAAAAGCTTCACACAGGTAGGAAAACAAAAGAATAAACTAAAACTGAGAAATCATCATATTCATAGAAGTACAATATTTTGAGCTTTTTCTCTTCAATATTGATTATATGATTGTAAAATGTATTGAGGGACAAATTCCTTTATGAATTTGCTACTTATGACTAAGTTCAATATCGGGTGCATTTTCAACATTGTGGAACCCCATTTAAAAAAAACTGCCCAATAACAATTTGGCTAAATTGAATGACAACAATTGTCATGGAATGGATTTTAGAATAGCCAAGAAGTTTAAATATATCAGATATTACTGTTAAGCAAATACGTTTTTCTAAAAAATGGTATTTAACTGTCCAACTGTAGTTTTAATAAGGAGTAGGACAGATATTTGGTGAGAACATGATTGAGGGTAATGGTCAAACAGCATCTTTATTTTTAATCAGTATCCAGACAAAGTGGCCTTCTTTGCTCATTGCTACACATGTATGACTACATAAAACAGGTTTTAGATCACTTAAAAACATCTACCAGAAAAGGCAAAGCCCATTGGAGCTCACAGCTTCAGTTGCTGCCCTTGTTCGCATTTGTGACATTGACATAAGAATCCTAACGACAGATCAGAATGTGAGAAAATGTTACGCTTATGATTTGTCTGCGGTAGTGGCAGTGCTTAGGCTTAGTGTTACTTTAATTTAAAAATACATCTGGATGGCTATAATTAGCATTAAGCTGAACAGTCCTGCCATTTTGCTGGTATTTAAATGAAAGCTAACTCTTAGAGGTCAGTAAAGGTCTCCAGTAGTCATTTTGTGATAATTTATAACCTTTATGAATGAAGATCTCACCAAACATATGAAAAAATCATTCCACTCTAAATACTGTAATAATCTTCTCACTGGTTTATTCAAGAGGAGCAGCCATTGGTCTTTCTGAATCATTGCTCTGACTGAAGAGTTAACAAAATAAAGTACATTTCCACATTGCATATGAAATAGGAGTCACAAAAAAGCTGTTCATTACCTTTCAATGAGAATATCCTTTTTTCTTAGTAAATTCTCTTTCATCTTCAGTTGTGAGTTCCTTTCACATGAATCCTGGCTTAGCTGGGTGGGGTAGACCATTGAAACCTGCAATGGTGACTTATTGGGCGTCTAAGGAAGAATGTGAGACACAGGCATTTAATGAAGATGTTGGGATTTATTGACAATACACAGGTAAACTGGATTTGACTCAACATTATAGAATTTTCTTTTATAAATGGAATTCTATATAAAGCAATTTTCTGTAACTTACAGGATCTTTTTTCATCAACATGATAATTTGCAAGCATAGTCATTAGACAATAGACAATAGGTGCAGGAGTAGGCCATTCTGCCCTTTGAGCCTGCACCGCCACTCAATATAATCATGGCTGATCATTCCTAATCAGTATCCTCTTCCTGCCTTATCTCCATAACCCTTGATTCCACTATCTTTGAGAGCTCTATCCAACTCTTTCTTAAATGAATCCAGAGACTGGGTCTCCACTGCCCTCTGGGTGAATAAGTTTCTCCTCATCTCTGTCCTAAATGCTGTTCCCCATATTTTTAAGCTGTGTCCTCTGGTTCGGCACTCACCCACCAGCGGAAACATGTTTCCTGCTGCCAGAGTGTCCAATCCTTTCATAATCTTAAATGTCTCAATCACATCCCCTCTCAGTCTTCTAAACTCAAGGGTATACAAGCCCAGTCGCTTCTGTCTTTCAGTGTAAGGTAATCCTGCCATTCCAGGAATTGACCTCGTGAACCTACGCTGCACTCCCTCAATAGCCAGAATGTCTTTCCTCAAATTTGGAGACCAGAACTGCACACAGTATTCCAGGTGTGGTCTCACCAGGGCCCTGTAGAGCTGCAGAAGCACCTCTTTGCTTCTATACTCAATTCCTCTTGTTATGAAGGCCAGCATGCTATTAGCCTTCTTCACTACCTGCTGTACCTGCATGCTTGCCTTCATTGACTGGTGTACAAGAACACCCAGATCTCTCTGTACTGCCCCTTTACCTAAATTGATTCCATTGAGGTAGTAATCTGCCTTCCTGTTCTTGCCACCAAAGTGGATAACCATACATTTATCCACATTAAACTGCATCAGCCATGCATTTGCCCACTCACCTAACTTGTCCAGGTCACCCTGTAATCTCCTACCATCCTTATCACATTTCACCCTGCCACCCAGCTTTGTATCATCAGCAAATTTGCTAATGCTATTACTGATACCATCTTCTATATCATTAATATATATTGTAAAAAGCTGCGGTCCCAGTACAGATCCCTGCGGTACCCCACTGGTCACTGCCTGTCATTCCGAAATGGAGCTGTTTATCACTACCCTTTGTTTCCTATCAGCCAATCAATTTTTCATTCAATCTAGTACTTTGCCCCCAATACCATGCGCCCTAATTTTACTGACTAACCTCCTGTGGGGGACTTTATCAAAAGCTTTCTGAAAGTCCAGGTACACTACATCTACTGGATCTCCCTTGTCCATCTTCAGTTACATCCTCAAAAAATTCAAGAAGATTAGTCAAGCATGATTTCCCCTTCATAAATCCATGCTGACTCTGTCCTATCCTGTTACTACTATCCAGATGTACTGTAATTTCATCCTTTATAATAGACTCCAGCATCTTTCCCACCACTGAGGTCAGACTAACTGGTCTATTATTTTCCTGCTTTCTCTCTCCCACCTTTCTTAAAAAGTGGTACAACATTAGCCACCCTCCAATCCTCAGGAACCGACCCCGAATCTATCGAACTCTGGAAAATAATCACCAACGCATCCACGATTTCTCGAGCCACCTCCTTCAGTACCCTGGGATGTAGACCATCAGGCCCCGGGGACTTATCAACCTTCAGATCTAACAGTCTCTCCAACACCAAATCCTGGCAAATATAAGTTCCCGTAAGTTCAGGTCCTTCAGCCACTGTTACCGCAGGGAGATTGCTTGTGTCTTCCCCAGTGAACACAGATCTGAAGTACCCATTTAATTCTTCTGCCATTTCTTTGTTCCCCATAATATATTCCCCTGTTTCTGTTTTCAAGGGCCCAATTTTAGTCCTAACCATTTTTTTTGCCTTGCACATACCTAAAAAAGCTTTTACTATCCTCGTTTATATTATTGGCCAGTTTACCTTCGTACCTCATTTTTCCTCTGCGTATTTCCTTCTTAGTAATCCTCTGTTGCTCTTTAAAAGCTTCCCAGTCCTCAGTTTTCCCACTTATCTTTGCTATGTTATACTTTTTCTCTTTTAACTTTCCATGTAGATTCACTGTCATTTCCTAGCTTTCATTTTAACCCCTCCTGTAATAGAAATGTCATGCCATTGTTTGGACTCTATCTACCTGTATTCTAGATTTTGAATATCACTCTGGCTCTTTGTTTCTATTAAAAATTTGACCAATTGGTGTCCATTTGTGTAACTGCACATGCAACATACCTGGAAGCTGACTCCAATATTTCTTAGATAACTTAAAACCCAATTGCTATTACAACTTATCGTTAATACACGTACAATCCAAAGATTCTTTTAATTGAAGGAGACCATGAATCTCAGTCAATTTCATGAAATTGCATGTTTTGTATTTGCTTGGTGTCATACAATGTTTCTTAAGTTTGAATATCAGTTTGCAATGCAGACTGAAATCAAGTTCATATATGTTAGTTATTTACCTAGCTTCTGCCATTCACCATCGGACATAATGCTACTTTCTGTATAGGTTGCAATAAGTTTACACCCTAATACTATATTTTGGATATCTATCTATAATGACAATAATTGTTTACAAAGGAGAACAAATCACAAACCTACAAATCAGCTATTCAGCCCCTTGAGGTTGTTTCAACATTGAGATCTTGACAAGTCTGTTTGGATTTCAACTTTCGCATTTCACCTACCTGAATAACCTTTGATTCCTTTGCCTAATAAAAATCGATCTGCATCTGTCTCAAACATACTCAATGGCTCCACCTCCTTCACCTTCTGAGGCAGAAAGTTCCAAAGTTGCACAACCTTTTAAGAAACAAAAGATTCTTCTTCTCCCTGTCCTGAAAGAGCAGCCACTAATTTGAAAACAGTGAGCCCCTAGTTCTGGACTCACCTATATGGCACAACATCAGATCATATTTATTCACTTTGAAGTGTGCTTCAACTTGTTTACATTGCTTTTGATGTTATGCCCATTCACGTACAGATACTTCAGCTTTGTCTTTTTGTTATCTTTATAATATCTAGTATTGGCAGGTTTTTTTTCCCCTTTCTTTGTCCCTTTCTGCTCTCTGTGACCTTTGTTTCTTATATTATTATTTGCTCTCTTTTCTTGACTCTATTCCTTGATTTGGTACATCTACCAAAATTCGATCCATCAACCCATTTGTTTTGTTCAAAGCATTCTCTTGTTCCCTGGCTTTGCAATTTGCTAGGGCACCAGTTCTAGGTATTTCAAGTGTAACCCATTCCAAAGAAGCAGATCCAACATTCCCCAGTATTGATGCCAATGCCCCATGAACCAGAACTCCCTTGCCTCTCACTGGTTTTTGACTTACACATTCAGCTCTCTAATCTGATTTTTTTCCATATTAATTTGTAGGTGGGTCAGGTAGTAATCCAGATATTATTGCCTTTAGGGTTCTGCTTTCCAAGTTAGAATCTTGCTTATCATACTCTGTCAGCAGAACAGCCATCCTAGTTCTACCTACATGGTTGATATCAATGTGAACTACAATCTCTGGACCCTCTCTCTTCCACTCTTTTCCAGCTCAGAGCAGATATCCTGAACTTTTACATTGGCTAAACACTGTCATCTAGATTTGTGTTCTTTGCTGCACAGACCAATATCACTCATTAAACTGTCCCCCATTGCTATCACATTCCTTTTAGCTCCTCCAACTTCCTGTAGCATGGCGCCATGGTCACTTAGCTCAACCTAAGAAAGCGAAAAAGTCTCAACCTGTTGGACAATTGCAAAAGCCAAGCCGCCTGCACTTCTGTCCCCTGGGTGCCCTTATTTGCTTCACTCACATCCACACCCTGACCACTGGCCAAGGCAGATGATTCTAGCCTAAGGGCTGTGACTGCCTCTGGAGTACAGTATTCAGGTATCTCTCTCAATCCAACACCACTGCCCAATCCAGCCCAATGACCATGAGTCCAAATTCATTCAGCTGCTATGACTAATAGCACAGAAACACATAAGAAAAGTAAATTGGCATAGGTGTTAATAAAATGTTTCCTGGTTTGAACACAATCTTATGCAGGGTCTCAGGATATTTTGTGGTGTTGAAGTTCACCCAAACCTGGATTAAATTTTACTGAAGGATTCTGCCACAATACTAGAACACAACAAAACTCTCGGAAGTTGTATTAAGACACTATCCATTTGAATAGAGTCAAAAAGGATATGTACAATTTGTGGTGTGTATTGCAGGTTATCAAACAGTGGGTATGAGATAGACTGAGGGATCTACACAGTGTAGTTTATCTGAACCATAGAGAAATTACACTAGTTTTTTAAACATCTTTTATCCTTTGTTTATATCTGCCTCCTATATAGAGTCATAGAGACGCACAGCATGGAAACAACCCTTCAATCCAACTCATCCATGCCGACAGATATCCTAACCTAATCTAGTCCCATTTGCCAGCACTTGGCCCATAAACCTCTAAACCCTTCCTATTCATATACCCATCTAGCTGTCTTTTAAATGTTGCAATTGTACCAAACTCCCCCACGGCCTCTGGCAGCTCATTTCATACATGTACCGCCCTTTGGGTGAAAAGATTGTCCCTTACGCCCCTTTTAAATGTTTCCCCTCTTACCCTAAACCTAGCCCTATAGTTCTGCACTCCCCCATCCCAGGGAAAAGACTTTGTCTATTTACCCTATCTGTACCCTTCATGATTTTATAAACCTCTATAAGGTCACCCCTCAGTCTCTGATTCTCCAAGGAAAATAAAGCCAGATTCCATACAGCTCAAATCCTCCAACCCTGGCAACATCTTTATAAATCTTTTCTGAACCCTTTCAAGTCTCACAACATCATATGATGTTGTAGAAGTTTATAAAATCATGAGAGGTATGGATAGGGTGAATAGCCAAGGTCCTTTTCCTAGTTGGGGAGTCAAAAACTCGAGAACATAGGCTTAAGGCGAGAGGGAAAGATTCAAAAGGCACCTAAGGGACAATGTTTCCATGCAGAAGGTGGTGCATGCATGGAATGAGTTGACAGAGGAAGGTATCTAGATGAGTACATGAATAGGAAGAATTGAAAGAAATATGGACCAAATATGGGCAAATGGGACTAGATCAGTTTAGGATATTCAGTTGGCATTGTTGAGTTGGACCGAAGAGTCTGTTTCCGTGATGTATGCCTCTATGTGGACAAAGTGTGGTATGCCTTTGAGTATGCTTCTCGACTTAAATCTTACATGAGTCCAAGGGGAGAAGAAAATTGATTATTTATTTTCTAGCTAGCTGTCTTAATTATAAATAACAAAATGGCAGTAGCAATAAAGCCAAACAGTTGAGGCAGATTCTCTATGAAATAAGAGCAAATTTCGAAAGGGATTGGAGAAATATTAGCAGAGCTAACATGCTGACCAAATCTTGGGAGGAAAAAAAGAAACGTGTAAGTATGTCCAGAAACTGAGTTAAAAAGATCATAATCCAGTCCCATAAAATATCTGGCAAAAGGAATGAAAGGAGAAAGTGGAATTGAGTGTTTGGGTATATGTAAATTGCCTTTGTGAGTAGGCCATTAAGGGTGGAAGCGCTGTCAGATCCTATTAATGGAAATGAACTAGAACAGATAACAGAAATGTGGGAGATGATCTAGGAAGTAGTGATGAGAGCGCAATGATGCATAAGATAATGTCTAAGAGAAATATAGGCAGTGCAAACATCAATGTAATAGACTCGGGAACGTCAGCTATGATGGAATTGAATGTAGCTAAGAAAGGTAAACTGGAAAAAAAAGACAAAGTAGCATAGCAGTAGGTAATATTTAAAAGTAAAAGAGAGGCTGACAGAAGAGAATAGAATGAGCTTAGGAAAGAAATGTTATGGGTGATTAGGAAAGCACTGAGGCAATATGAAATGGAAATATCTATTATAAAGAGTTCTGGTCTCCAAACGATTAAAAAGATATTGAAGCACTAGAGCAAAAAGGAAACGCACAGATGTTATCAGAATTATAAAACAAAACATACCAAGAATGACTGACTGTGCTGGGACTCTTCACTGGAAAAGAGAAAAATGCAGAGATCTGACAAAGTTTTTTTTATAATTATAAACAACTTAGTGAAACTGTTTCCATTTGTGACTGAGTTCAGAACAACCATTAGGACAAGGGGTACTCATAAATGTAAGATGGCTACAAGACCATCTAAAGAGTTTAGGAAGAATTCCTTTAAACAAAGAGTGGCAAGCAAGAGGAAGGAATAATATAAAGGTAAAGAAACAATTTAAATGCAGCACAGACCAATTGGGTTAAATGAGTTAATACTGTACTGTAGATTTTATTTAACATCAATGAACGGAGTTACTTACCCAGAGTCTTGTTTTTAACTGACATTAATTCTTCTCAAAATCTTCTCAAAACTCGCTGACATTAATGTTTGGACCCATGTATGAGATTGTTAGCAAAGAAAGACCACATCTTTATTTATGCAATTGGAAGCTATCTGTATTAACTGGAGGGGGTTAGAAAATTTTTATCTCAATTGTTGACTGGCCACATATACAAAGCAAAAAATCTTAAGATGTGCTACTTTTTTTAGAAGCACATGGGGATGCACTTAAATCACAACATGAAGATATACTATTATTATAATCAGTCTATCTTTAAATTATCTTCCATGCAAATGGAGTAAATTTAAAATCATTTACCTATCCTCTTCCCATATCAGTTCAACATCCATTTCCATCATCCACCCATCTGATCTAACCTTGACTGTTGACAAAAGAATTTAATGTCCCCCTCCACCCCCCACCACCACCTTGGAGGCAAGGGCAGAAACATGTGATTGGATGGATGAGTGGGATGTAGAAGTTCTTGCATCTTTCTAACTCTTTCCAACCATGTTTAAGGGAGGTAAATGTGCAGCAGCCTTTCATGCCTGGAGTCTAATTGAGGATCTTAAGTGTCTGCCTGAACGACCCCGCACTGGGAAAATGGAGGGAAGAAGGGTATAATTCGCAGAATTCCACCAGGCACTCTCGCTGTTGATTTCCCTCCCAACCTGGATAATGAGCCCCCTCACTGTGAACTTCATTCAATCACACTTATATTCTCCAAATGAATCATTTCCAATTCGGTGGGTAAACCCCACTACAATAATTACAGTTGCACCAACATGAAACCTACATGAAAGACCACTCACTGAAAATTTCACCGAATGCATGCAACTCTTAAAAACACTCAGCTTTTCCAAAAACTCACAAAAAATGCCCAGAATCAAAATGTGCAATTAATCTGAAAATTGTTGTCTTTAAGAAGCACCACAGGAGACCTTGATATTGAATGTTCACCTGTGTGAATTTCAAATATACCATTCTTATAGAACTGTGGGCAGATTCATGTCAGTGTTGAACACTGTTTGATGTTACAATCTGTACATTTTGTGTACCTTCACCTGAGAATATCTGTGCTGCAACATGACAAAGATAGGATTTCACACAGCTACACCAGAACTGAACAGAAGCTACTTGGATGCTGTTTTCATACTAAGTGCAATGCGATCAATTTTTAAAGGATTCTGAGTCCTTTATCTGAAGATGGTTGCTACAGAAGAGGGATTTTAATTGAAGTCTGGGAAAAACTTGATGAAGAGTCTTGGGACCACATGAAGGCATGATAGTCAATCAGAGATCAATGCAAGGTTTGTTTTTGTCGGCTTTCTACAGCTAATCATAGGGCTTTCAGTGATATTGTGATAGTTTGCATCATAATTAATTATGAATAACAATTAGTTTTGGAAACAATAGTGTTTCCCAATTTTATTTTTGCAAAATACAAGCACAGCTGCTTAGATGCTGGTTTCTGGGCTGGCAAGATATTTGTAAGATATTTTTTCACCATTATAATTAAATACTGTACAGTGAATGGTCTTAACATTCAAAAGGCATCCCAACTGTAGGTGGTGCTGTGAATGCAATTTTGCACTTCGAACACTATGCAATTCTCAAACTGAACCCAAGCCCTAGATGTCAAATGTAATATCTCTTATTTGTCACAAGGTAGTGCTGTTACAGTGGATTTCCTGCAATATAGCAAACACCTGGCTAAAACTACAAGGACACAATGTCTTTAGTGCTAACAAACATCTTCATATGAGGAGCATCTACCAAATTTGACACCAAATCACATGAGTTGATCATAGGACAATTGGTCTAAAGCTTGGTCAAAGGAATGGCTTTTAAGTGAGGAAACAGATAGAAAAGCAGTATAGTTTAATGATAGAATTTCAGACCTTAGGACCAGGCTGCTTAAGACACAGTCTCTAATGCAGGGGGCAACCAAAATTGGAGTTGGGTAAGAGATAGAATTGGAGAAATGCAGCTGTCTCAGAGGGCTGAGGAGCTGGAGTTGATTACAGAGATTAAGGTGGGGTGGGAAATGATACCACAGGTGGGGTTTGAAAACAAGAATAAGAAATTTAAAATCCGGGTGTTGCTGGACTAGGAGCTAATGTTGGTCAGTGAGTATAGGTGATAAGGAATTGTTGCAAATTAGAATATAGGCAGCAGTTTTGATAAACTGAAGATCATGAAGGATAGAATAGGAGATCCTGGCCTGTAAGAAAAGCTTTGTAGTCACATCAGGGAGCCAGAGAGATTTGTGCCTTTGCCCAGATCTTGTTGAGTCCTAAGAGTTTAGCTCTGGAAATTTATTAACTGCCTGTTTGCCTGCCATCCTATGATTCCACCATTGCTGACCCATCATCATACCAGGAGAAAGTGAGGACTGCAGATGCTGGAGATCAGAGCTGAAAAATGTGTTGCTAGAAAAGCACAGCAGGTCAGGCAGCATCCAAGAATCAGGGGAATCGACGTTTTGGGCATAAGCCCTTCTTCCTGAAGAAGGGCTTATGCCCGAAACATCGATTCTCTTGCTCCTTGGATTCTGCCTGACCTGCTGCGCTTTTTCATCAACACATTTTTCAGCCATCATCATACCAGCCTCTATCTGTTGATTTACAATATTTCAGCCCTGTCAGTCTTTCTTCAGTCCCTCCCCTACGCCCTCAACTCCACAATACGCCCATGGCACACTGATATGAAACAGAAGCGGTTTGTCAAAACTGGAGATCATGCTCCCATTCCCCCCTCAGCAATCAGCCTCCTGACAGCTCTATTTCATTAACTTTCTGAAGTGAAGCTCTGTTTTACAAATGAAGACCATCTCTTTTCACTAGTTAATATTGTGGATGAATAGAGACCCAGACAATGTACTTCAAACCATCTTTTAGGTCTTCATTTTCTAAAGTTAAAAATCACTCGACAACAGGTTATTGTTCAACAGGTTTATTCGGAAGTACAAGCTTTAGGAGTGCTGCTCCTTCATCAGCTAAGTACCTGATCAAGAAGCAGCACTCTGAAAACTTATACTTCCAAATAAACCTGCTGGATTATAAAGTGGTGTTATGTGATTTCTTAACTTTGTCCACCCCAGTCAAACCCCTCCACTAGAATTTTATTTTATATCGTAAACGCATAGTGGGGTATAAACACCAGAGGGCCCCTTCAAAATAAACAGAGCATATCAATTAACTTTAGTATCTCTTATTCTATTGATTGCCATATTGAAAAGAATAGCCATACTAGTCTGAAAAAAAATCAAACACTATCAAACCACACCAACTCCCACGTTTATCAAACAAAACCCTCAGATCTTCCAGAAACTCAAAGAGCCCCAGAAACTATGAACAATTAATCTGAAAATTGTTGATTCTGCCTTTTAGTAGCACCACAGCAGACCTTGATGTTGCACGTTCACCTGTATGAATTTCAGAGATACCATTCTTAACTAGTGCCGTTCTTAATTAATTCTTAACTAGAGATTCATGTCATTGTTGAACACTGTTTGTTCTTACAATCTGTAGTTTGTGTACCTTCACCTGAGAATATCTGTGCTGCAATGATACACAGATAAGATTTGACAAAGCTACACCAGAACTGGACAGAAGCTACATGGATGCTGTTTTCATACCAAGTGCAATACAATCAATTTTATTTTAAGGATTCTGAGTCCTTTATGGTTGGGGCTGAAGATGCACTTTAACTGAAGTCTAGCTGATTTTTTTTGGCTCTGTAGAGACTTAATTGAAGAGTGATGACTGTCAGGAGGGCTTCTTGCATATTCCTTCTCCTGCAGAATTTTCCTGGGGTCAGTTTATTGCTCCATGGAGACAGGCTGCCAACTGGGGCAAATAAACTCCATTTTTCGATGATGTCAACACTTTCTTGCTTTCAGACTGTCATCCAGTGAGTGCAGAGACCACTAACCCACTGGAGGAAGCCCCCAAGTGAAAAGCAACATGGCCACTGGAACTGGAGAGTCCATGTCCCAGTGGGACCAAAGGTTGCAACCTCGCTCATTCGCAGAGGCTTCTCCCCACTACCAGTTTCATGCCTGCTTATTTGAGGACATCCCAGCAGGGCAATGAAGGCATTTCCACGTTGAACCTGCCCAAGAAACTGCCGTGTAGATGGATTGGACATGTGCCATAAGGGATCACAGAGGCGGATTTCAATATCCATGGAAGCTGAGTACGTGTGGCCAGTGCCCAAAAGAGCATGCCCAAGATTTTGGTTAAAATTTTTTTCACTTGAGGGGTTATAAATCTAGGGAGTTCTCCATCCCAGGGAATTGTGGGGGCTCCCTCATTGATTACATTGAAGACTGAGGTAGACTGGCAGATATTTGGTTCTGGTAAACAGAAGGGAAAAGGTTGTGAAAGTGATACTGAAGCTAAAAATCAGCCATGCTCCTCTAGAATGGCAGAGCGGGTCATATAGTCCAGCCCTGCTCCTATTTAATGTAATTGTCCCCATTATGGAGGGGGGCGGTCAGTAAGGTGATTAGAGATAAAATTACAAAGGGAACTAAAACTTCACTGGTGCACTAATGGTAAGTATTGACAAACTTTAGCCAAGAACTTATTGCCCTATCTAAAACAGGAAGCACAGAGGGCAGAAAGAGAACTAAAGGTAGAAAAACAAAATTTACATCGTCATTTCTCCCTCCTAATATTTCAATTATTTTGAGTCCATATGAAGATAAACATATCCTCCTAAGAAGATACGCTTCAAAGGATTAGTGATTTACTGGAAAATATGGTGCTAAACGTTTCCACCGTGTTGTATGTTAGAGGCATTTGATGATCGAAGCCAAGAGATCCTTATTACACCAGTGAAGCTTGTGTTTCTCACACTCTAGAGTTACATCATGCAGGCTATTTTGGAACATTTTCTTATTGATTTAAAACTTTCGCTTAAGCCAAAGTAACCCTGAAAGAGCGATAGGTCAAATACTTTCAGCCATGAATGGAAACATCTGCTGCTGTCATCTACTCAGTTATATTGTGCATTAACATCTGCGTTGGGTGTTCCAATATGTTGAATCCATTTTCCAAAAGGCCCTGTGCTTGACTTTTAGAAACTGGCTCTTCTCCAGTATGCAGTTAAGGATACCAGCCCGCGGGAGAATTAAAAAAAAAAGCTTTTTGATGTTTTGGCTGTTGTACAAAATGAAACTGTTATACATGTACACAGTCAGTCCAGGCTGGATGTCATCCTTCAAAGAACAGAACATAAAGCACAAAATAGGTATCCATGCATGTCCATGAAATTTGTTAGTATAATGGAAAAGGTGTTCATAGAAATTCAAAGGGCACTTTAAAATCCTACCCACCAGTAGCCCTAATAGTGAGCATTTAAAATCACCTACAGGCCTTCAAAGTGGCACTTATGATGTCCCTACTGAGGATGGGTACATACACTGAAGTTACCATCAGCACCTTCAACTAATAGTCTGACTGGATCTCAAGAAATATTGCCTAGATAACTAGTTTAAACTATTTAACCTCACTTCAGTAACATGCAAAGATAAGCAATAGTGTTAATAAAATTGTAATAAAGGTACTGCCATCATTGGAGACAGTTATGAGTTACCCAAACACTCTTTTCTTTATTTCCAGACATGACACTCACGAGTTCCTGCAACCAGATTTGAGGTGCACCTCACAACATAAACTTATGTAAAAGCTTTCTCATGCTTCAATGGCCAAAGAAATGCGAAAGATCTGTGAAAGTTTTGGAGTTTGAATGACAGTTTCCCACTCAGTGCTTTGCTATCAGCGCGTAAACATACACAAGGCCACTCCAAAGATATTGCCTGGTGACAACCTGAACCCAATAATAAATGCATTACCAGGATGGAGCAGATTATGCCATGAGGCTCTTTGGATAACTAATAAAAGCAAAATGCTGTGGAAGTCGGAAATCCAAAACAAAACTGTGAAGTGCTGGAGGAACTCAGCAGGTCTGACAGCATTTGTGGAGAGACTATCAATGCTTCAAATCCAGTATGGCACTTCTTTAGAACTATGGAGATATAGCCTGAATCTTCCACACTTCAAGTGTCAGGACTATTTCTGAGTCCTACACCTATCTGCGTAAAGAAAAGGACTTTAGGCATGAGCGAACAAATCAGGGATCTGCCTCTTGGAATGCCAACTGATGAGAGGCAGCAGGCGGGGTTGGAGGTGGGAGATTGATACAGTGTAGACTGTGGTTAGGGTAGCCAGCAGGCTTCCCAGGCACACCAGTGCTCAAGCTGGTGAGGAAAAACACAGCAGGTCAGGCAGCATCCGAGGAGCAGGAAAATGGATGTTTCAGGCAAAATCTCTTCATCAGGAATTAATCTCCAGCATTTGCATTACTCACTTTCGTCAAGCTGCTGAGGGTCAGGCAGCAGAAGCAGGAGGATTGCTAAAGATATACCATCATTATCACTGGAGTGGCTGACATTGCTGCATCAGGCCCAGCATTATTGGGGGCGTCAACCTGTGGGTGATCCTCACACTATGGGATATGTGGTAGGAATGTATCAGCCTTGTGATTTTTTTTGTCTCTGTGTTGCTGGGTAATGATGCAGTTTAAAAAAAAGCTTAAATGCTCTGGGGAAAATTGTCTTTTACCGAGAAAAATCACTGAAATTTGATCCCTTAATTTTCTTAATTCACTTATGAATAGGACCACATTGGTCAACTGCATGAAATCTAAGGAGAAAGTGAGAACTGCAGATGCTGGAGATCGATCGAAAAGTGTGGCACTGCTAAAGCACGGCAGGTCAGGCAGCATCTGAGGAGCAGGAGAATCGACAAGTCCTTCATCAGGAATGTTGGGACGTGGGGGTGGAATGGGGTTGAGAAATAATTAGGAGGGTGGGGATGAGGCTGGGGTCAGGTAGCTGGGAAGGCGATAGGTAGATGCAGGTGTGGTTGATGGTGATAGGTCAGAGGGGAGGGTGGAGCGGATAGGTGGGAAGGAAGATGGACAGGTGGGACAGTTCAAGAAGTTGGTGCCGAGTTGGAGGATTGGATCTGGGAAAAGGTGGGGGAGGGAAGATGAGGAAACTGGTGAAATCCACATTGATGTCATGTGGTTGGAGGATCCCAAGGAGGAAGATAAGGTGTTCTTCCTCCAGGCATCGGGTGGCTTGGATTTGACAGTACAGGAGGCCCTGTAACTCTCTCTTATAAAAGAGTTGAGAACCCTGTTTATTCTTTGAATTTCTTTGACATCCTCCAAATCTTCAAATGTGCCTTGAAAGGTCATATAAAATCCCTCCACGACATGAATGATACTGGTATAAAAATGGTCCAACTAAGAGAGAGTCCTGCATCTAAATTTAAATGTCAAAGGACTTGCTTTGAAAATAAAAGATGACCTAGAGAATACAGTCAAACTCATACCACTAACAGAAATGTAATCTGTAAGGGTGGAAGCCAGCATAAAGTGGGTCCCCATTTTGATTAGCATCTTACCTTCTATTCATGACGGTGGACAGTACCTCTTTTCAAAAAAGAACTTCAAAGAATGTGCTAATAAAGGGCATTAATTTGCAAACAAAGCCAACACAAAAGAAAAATAGACGTCTACAATTTTGGGAATTAAAGGAGTTAAACCTCCAAATCATGACTACCATCAAAGCATTTATTTGAGTAAATATTAAGCTTAAGCCAAACTAGCACGCAAACACATCACAGAAACAAAACTGTGACAAGCACTACTGGTTGCCTGGCAGTACCAAGTCTATAAACCAAAACACTCAAGAGACTTTGTTACTAATTGCTGAAAGTTTTGTTTTACTGTTTCTGCAATGCATCAAAGTGAAGCTAGAATCTTCAGCAGCAATAACCACTTAAGGAATAGCTGAAAACAGCAATACAACACCGAGCTGAGGGACGAGTATAGAATCTGTATGCCTCTCCTGATTTCAAGCCAAGAAGCAGGGTTGCACTATTATGTCACTAATACGTGCACTGTACTGTGAAGATGGAAACTGAAGCACCAACCATAACATTGCCTTACTTTGCGTCTGCCTTGGTTCATCTGTTCATGAAGCCCTCATCCATATCATTGTCACATCTAAGTTACAAATCAAACAACACCAGGTTATAGTCCAACAGGTTTAATTGGAAGCACTAACTTTTGGAATGCCACTCCTTCATCAGGTGGTTGTGGAGGCCACAATTGTCAGGCACAGAATTTATGGCAAAAATTTACAGTGCGATGGAACTGATATTATACATTGAAAAATACCTTGATTGTCTGTTGAGTCTTTCATCTGTTCGAATACCATGACAGTTTCACTTCTTTCATGTGTAAATCACAAAACGTTTTTTTAAAGTTGCATTCTCAGGTTAGCTGTAAGAATTGGTGTTAGCTAGACAATACCAACTTTGTCACATCTAGGCTCTGTTAAACCTGATGCTCTATCTACCATCCTCAGATGTTCTACCTCTGTAAAATGCTCTATCCTCCAAAATTCTGCTGGCCACATCCTAACTCACACCAAGTCCTATTCACCTATTTAAATTACTCCTTGATGATAAAATATTCATCCTTAATTTTAAAATCCTTCTCTGGCATCATCCATCCCTATCAATGAATTGACTCCAACACTACAAATCTCTGAGATTTCTGTATTCCCTCAATTACTGCCTCTTAAAACATACACAAATTTTATTGCGCTACCATTTGTTGTGATTGTAGTGAGGTCATAGGTGGAACACATAGCTATGAATCTGGTCCAATCAGGGAGTCCTGGTTGACAGATAAGAACAGAACTGTCAGACATCCTGTTCACTCTTAGAGCTGGCTCTGAGGGAGCCGCACCACTGTCAAGTACTATTCACATGTAAATAAAGGGTGACTTGGTGACATAATACTGGTTTCTGGGAGTTATTTCAATTAATAGTTGTTTGCTTCAGCTGTCAAGGTTCTTTGTTCTGGAACTTGTGCAAAAACATATCCGCATTTTCACTTTTCTTTCCTCCTTCAAGACACTCCTTAAAGCTTTGGCCATCCGTCTAAAAAATCCCTTATATTACACGTTAAATGTTGTTCGATAAAGCTCCTGCGGAGTACCTTGGATCATGTTACTATGCTGGCTAAATCAAACATTGTTTTGGTTGTAGTTGACATATAAACTATTCAGTGATGGCCTGAAGATGGTTTGGTTTAGCTATTCATAAATCTTCAAGGGAGGTCTTCTCACTCAGCATGCACATCTTAATGGATTGAAATAGCACAGAGTGAGGTTATTGTTATATTCAGAAAATGATGCCAAGGTCAGTTTGGAACCTTTATCTGAGTGATGTATACTGGGACTAATATTCAAGGAAACCATATTCTCTTGATTTCTGCCACCACCACTCCCCACCCCCACCCCCACCCCAACACACCCACACCACCACACTCCCCTAGATGAAAGCTGGATTTCATGTCACAGTTGATTGGAGGTTTTGCTACAACATTATCACTCTCATTCTCCATCTTGTATGTTCCTCCTGTTGGGAGTGGCAAATCACTTGATTTGCATTAATATTGCAATTTTTCACCACAAAGTAACATTTATTTCTTTACTTTTGGCTCAGAGGAACAGCATTGACAGGAATTTAGGTCTTGGAAAGCCTTATCCCCACACGCCTAAAGACACGATTCCAGTGAAGTAAATTGCATCAAAATTTCCATGTGACATATGAATCGTAAATTGATGATGTGACTCTGACATCAGTAATAGTGATTAAGAGAAGACATTAGAGAAGCAGCATGTAAAGAGAGGGACGTCTTACACTGGAGGGCTGTATTTTAGTTACATCTATACAGGTAACTAAAGAGTGTTACAGTATATCAGAAATGGAAAAGCCTTAATCAAAAATAAAGAGGGAAAAAAAAGAATGTTTTTTCAGACACTCACAGCCCAGCAATACAAAGAACTATTTAATTAAGCTGGTAGCAGTATTAGCCCTAAATATAGAATAAAGCATTGAGCCAGTTAGGGAAACAGAGAAGACAGGAGCAGGAATAGATCATCCTGTCTATTGAGGCTGCTCTACCACTCAGCAAGTGCCCAGGAAAAAGAGCTGAGTGCTATCAATAGAAAAATACTGAAAAATAGTAGCACTTTAATTATTTAATCACTTTAAGCAGCACAACCACCTGATGAAGGAGCAGTGCTCCAAAAGCTAGTGTTTCCAAATAAACCTGTTAGACTGTAATCTGGTATTGTGTGAGCTTTCACTTTAATCATGACAGATTATAGGTACAGAATAGAAGGATAAGGACTGTGTAGATAAAGGATAAATATAGTCTTCATGTATTGACGCAATCTTGGTGGGCCGATGGGCCTGTTCCTGTGCTGTACTGTTCTTCGTTCTTAATGGTATTTATTGTTAGCAACTGTTCCTAAAATAAATGAAGATTATGTCTGAATCTCACTCAGAGAAACAAAAGCTTAGAAGAGAAATCCATCCTATTTTGTCAGTCAATAACATGGAGAATTGGAAAGAAGCAAACTTTCCACAAAATTGGATGAAAACAGTGGGTTCTGGCAGACACCTCCAGACTATAAGTCAAGATTGCTGACAACCTTCAGTACACCATTGAGTGGTATTAACTTCAACCATCTACCATTTGAAATCTCCATGCACTAGCCATTTTCCAAAGAGCAATGTTAAGAGGTCTGGAGAAAAACAGCGAGTCATTTGCCACTGGACAACCTTACGTTAAGTGTGGACACTTAAAAATAAAATTAGCTTGATTTTTCAATTTCTTGATTAGATATTAGATATTTTGATTGTTCTGCATATATCGCCTCATTCTTGATGAAGGGCTCTTGCCCGAAACATCAATTCTCCTGCTCCTTGGATGCTGCCTGATCTGTTGTGCTCTTGACTCTGATCTCCAGCACTTACAGTCCTCACTTTCTCCCTGTTCTGCAATATATGCTCAGTAAGATCAATGATTCTACGAGATAATTATACAGATTAGTCTCATACTTCACCAGCGTAGGTATTTTTCCTTGACTTATTTTAATTTTGTCTCACATTCATTATTCCAGACAGAGCTCATAAAATCCAGGAGTCATCATGTCAAGTAACATGATATCCTGGATAAAACAAACAACTGGAACAGTGATGAACTGTACTCTCAGTGACGTAACTGGGTTGACATTTTTATCAAGTTGTACTTTGATAACAGAAGCACATTGTTTTAGTCTTTCTTGTATTATTGTTGAAGGATATAGGAAATATGCAAATTTAGTGAGAAAAATGGAAACCAAGCAGACTAAACACTGGTAAACATATTGATTGATCATTTGGTGAGTTAATATTCATGCCTAGATATTCGTCTTAAGAACTCATGAGGAAGATGTATTGCATTCTTAAGTGGAACCACTATAACTCTTTCCCCTTGTGTTGTTTAACTAGTTTAATTAGCTGAATTCAGACGTTTTAAATGCGAGTTGCATCCTTTTTAAGAAAAAAGGTCAGTTTATGGACATCAACATTATACCCATTACAGTCTTTATACTCACTGAAGCCAAAATAGCATTGAATTCTATATTTTAAAAATTGGCAAACCAATAACATGTGATTCCTCCACTGCAATCATTGTATTTTTGGCTTCAGAGACATGAAACATGATTTATTTTTAAAAGTTACAGATACGGCCATTGAGAATAATTAGGCAGCGAGTCAGTGGTTCCATTATTCTATCTCCTGTCTGACCAAATTCCCTAAGCCTCAGAGGTAGACAAAAAGCAAGTCATGGAAGCATCAGTTCTAACTACGTCCTGTGGGATACCCCATGTTACTTGGCAGTCCATTTTATTTTTCCATGGAGTCCAGTGGTAGTGAATAATGGATTCCAGTTGTCCACTGATAATTACTTGTTTGCTTTCTGACAGCAGATTAGGAGATACGCTTTCTTTGATCCCTGGTGATACACAGAGGATGCATCACTGTCATTTTCATACTTTAAATTGGTCAATTCTCTATTGTTTTTGAAATGAACTGCATATTTTTCTCAACTGACCTGCGAGAAAAACAAGGCGAAAGTGAAGACAGCAGATGCTGGAGATTAGAGTCGAGAGTTTGGTGCCGGAAAAGCACAGCAGGTCAGGCAGCATCCAGGGAGGAGGACTTTTGATGAACCTGATGGAGGATTTTTGCCCGAAACACGAATCTCTGGCTCCACAGATGCTGCCTGACCAGCTGTGCATTTCCGACACTTGACTGTGATAAGAACAAGACAATTCTTAATTCAATGCTTCATTATTAGAGTTCCTTATTTAATAAATTGAAAAAGAAGGCAGTTTTTTTTAAAACAAGTTCTTCCCTGTCTGTTGTTTTTAACAAGACTACAAAATGAATACATTGACTGCAAAGCAACAGCAGACTCAGGGAGATGTTGTATTTGTAGCATCATACATATGCTCTAAGGAGCCGTGGGATAACACCCACTGGTGTTGTTTCACAACATTCTTCACACAAATTCTGTTCGTGGGCGCAGTGTACTTGAATTGGTAAAAGCAACACAGTGAGCACACACAAGCCCATTACAGACCTCCCTCCATTTACATCCGCAGCATTTCTTTACAACTAAGAGGGAAAATATGCTGATACAAGAAGAGAGTATCAGCGACTTCCTCTTAGAGAGTTTAAAATGAAGGCAATTTTTGCTTTGAGGTTATCTGATGTCGCACAATATGTTTGCCTCAACTACGTGATGTAGCTACAACGTTAATAATGCAGCTATCTGAAAGAATTTTATAGGGTCAAGGCAGTCTTAAAATATATAAAAAAGGGTGATTTTGATCAACTTGCTTTGTTATATTTGTGGGAGGCAAAGGTGTAGTGGTGACGCCACTGAATTAGTGATCCAGATGTCAAGGTTAATAATCTGGGGCAGATGGTGGAATTCAAGCTCAATGAAATCTGGAATGTAAAGTTAGTGTCAGTAATGCTGATCACGATAATTATCATCAATTGTTTTAAAAATCCATGTAGTTCAATTTAGGAAAGGAAATCTGCCCCCCTCACACCATCTGGCCACCATGTGACTCCATATCCATAGCAATGTGGGAGACTCTGAAATAGCCGAGGAAGTCATTCAGTTTGAGGGCAATTAGGGATGCAAGTGCTGCCCTCTTCCAATGAATAAAAATTACATCAAGGTACTTTAATTATACAGAATAAATTACTGCTGGCTGACCTGTGCATTCTTATTATTATGACTGAGTGCAAAACAGATTATTAATTGCATACATCATTTACTGAGTCACACCAATAATTAATAGGAATTAATATCAGTTACTACTATAGACAAAATGTGAGCAATATAATCAACTATTAACTGCAAATAGTAAAAAAAACTATAATTTACTAACAACTACAATTAGAAAATGAAGACCATAACCAGGATAACTAATAATTGCAATTAGTAAAAGAGGATAATTAGGTTTTCTGTGTGAACAATGATGTCCCAGCTACTATATTAGACATTGCTGAATACTGTTATGTTTACCTGAACTAAGTGATGTAGATACAACATTACTAAGGATTTGAAATGCAGCTCTAATCTTATCTTCCAACACTGGCCCACAGCCTTGTATGCCTTGGCATCGTAAGTGCATATCTAAATACTTCTTAAATGCTATCAGGATTTCTGCCTCTACCACCCTCACAAACAATGAGTTTTAGATTTCTGTCACCGTCTGGATGAAAAAATGTTTCCTCACATCCCTTCTAAACTATTTTCCCCTGCGCTTAAATCTAGCCCACTGTCATTGATCCCTCCACCCAAGGGGAAAGTTTCTTACTGTTTCCCCTTAAATTTTACATTTCTAAATCATAACCATCTCAGTGTCCTCTGCTCCAGGGAAAACAACGTTAGGCTATCCAACTTTTCTCCATAACTGAAACTGTCTGTTCCCAGGCAACATCCTGGAAAGGTTCCTCTGTATCCTCTCCAGTGCAATCACATCCACGTTATAATGTGCATTCCAGAACTGTGCTCTAACTGTGGCTTAACTAATGTTTTATACAGTTCTGTTATAACATCCCTGCTCTTGAACTCTCTGTCTTAGCTAATAATAGCAAGTATCCCATATGCCTTCATAACCACAATTCACAAATATGCTCACTGGTGAATGCTAACTAGTTGTCATTGATGACTACAGCGGATTCCCAATTCTGTAGAAACAGTTTTGTCCACTTCAACAAAAGCAGTCATTCCAAAGCTCGCCCAGCTTTGTTCGGAATCCTTCAGGCAATGGGAAGTGACAGTGGAACCCTGTTCAACTGCATGAGTTGAGTAAATTTGTTAGCTACATAGTTTTTCCATTCATTGAAAAATTAAACTTGGCTAAGAGTTAACGGAGAAGACAAACAATTTATAGCTACCTTGAGAAAAGTACCTTCAGATGCTGTTGAGGAGACCTTGTGGAAGCAAGAATTGTTTTGCTTTCTTCACAATTGCAGAAGTATCCTCACTTTACTACAGGAAAGCCTCAAGTAAAGTCACCCTATACAAGCACATCTTCCTAAGTTCCCTCTTGAAGCTAGTGATCAACATGTATGAAAAACAGATCAAAAACCTAACGATTGAATGAAAGCAAATGCAGAGCAAAACATTAAATTTACAGTTACACTAGTAAAGCCAGAAGGTAAAGTCATAGTCATTGGTATAGAGATGTACAGCATGGAAACAGACCCTTCGGTCCAACTCGTCCATGCCGACCAGATATTTCAACCCAATCTAGTCCCATCTGCCAGTACCCGGCACATATCCCTCCAAACCCTTCCTATTCATAAACCCATCCAAATGCCTCTTAAATGTTGCAATTGTACCAGTGTTTGTGAAACATCATACTCAAGGTAGAAAGCAAACAACCTCGATGACATCTAGACATTTTCATAACCAACACAAATTGATCAAAGATCAGTGCTAAGTGCACTTTGTAAATTGTTAAACAAACTCTTTACTCTTTAAAGCATTGGATATTCCATTCCTCCTTTCCACTCAAACTTCTGTAGTGCTCTGCCAACTCCTGTTTTCTTCATTAAGACACCCACTCCCCTCTCTCCTCGTTTGCCCAGTCCTCATCTCCCATCCAGCTATGGGACCAGCTGCATATATTTGCTCGTGCATTTTGAGGCTTTGAATGGGGGCCTGCTTGTAGTCCCAGTCCTGGCCACTCCTGCCACTGGTTTCAATGGGACTGCAGATCTGTTGGGCAGCAAATAGCTATCTGGCATCCACTGTATTCCCAGTGTCCCAAATGAAGAATGCAAAGTGTGGTGCTGAAGGGTCATCACTATTTCCAGAATGCAAGCTTCAAAAAAGTAACAGGCCTCAGCTGAAAAGGGCAAGAGGGGTCATTGGTTTGAAGTACTGAAAAGAATCTGGTTTGGATTACTGGCAGAAACAGGCTGAGAGAGAACTAAATCAACTTTGCGGTATCACAAGTCTACAAAAGTCTAATCCCGTGACAGAACAAATCAAGATGTACCACATATTAGATGCCTTAGTCAAAGGTAAATGTAGGGGAATGGGTGGTTTTTGGCGGATCGGTCTGGACTTGTTGGGCCAAAGGGCCTGTTTCCACACTGTAGGGAATCTAATCTAAACATATTAGAAGCAGATTTGCTAACCATCGTTAATCCCAAAACATGGAAGCTGCTCTAATTGCTATTGATAAGAGATGATTCTTGCTGTAATTAAAGAAAAATAAAATAAGCAACTTAGCCTACAGGAAAGATAAAGTTGATGATAATGTGCACACAGTCCTGCAATGGAGTAAAGTATCTCATTTCAAATCTACAGAAAATTGGTGAGAGAATAAGGGAGACAAAGTTAGCATAAGCCACCAATTTCTTTCCAGCATCGCAATGGGTGTAAATTCCCACATGTCCCCTGGTTTCTGCACTCAGATTGTACAGGACATTCTGATGAAAGGCGTTTGCCCGAAACATCAATTCTCCTGCTTGCCTGACCTGCTGTGCTTTTCCAGCACCACACTCTCGACTCTTGTAGACTTTGCCTACGAAGAACACTCAGATTGACATTCTGAACAGAGAAATTATTTAAGAGTGACCTCCTTGTAATAATTTTTGACCGTATCTTCCCATTTTGGCACTAAGTTCAAAAGAGGGAGAGTCTGGAGCAGGGAAATCCTTTGCCTGACAAGATGTGAAAGACCACTGAATTAATCAGAGGCCTGTCTGAGGAGGAACCATGGAACAGGTAAGAGTTCTTTCTGGGAGAAGGGGCTTGTTGAAGTGGAAGCTGCAGGCAGACATAGACTAGGGGGAACAGAATAAAGGACAGTCACCTCTCCACCTCCTATGTCCAATCTCTCGACCATACAGATTGAGGGACCTTCCTCAGTTCCCTGATTGGCCATAAAAAAAATGACTAGGGAAGTCAACTTTTTCTTATTCCACCTGGGCTGACAGAATTAAAGCCCAGGTCAAATACGGCCTGAAACTGGCCACTCATGGGCCTGAATTGGTAGTGGGTGGGAAGGTGGAGCTTGGGCATTCTTGTTAAGCCCTTAATTCAGGTAGTAGCATCAAGGTGATGGAGTTCTGCATCAACATAATCCCTCCTAATTCAGTTCCCTTCTCAACGTTGGGCCCTGAAGATTTCATTGTAACACATTGTAATATCTGCGTTACATCAGCAACAATATGCGCAAAATTGGTGGGCAGTTTCGTGCTGCTCTTTGGGTCTCTACCAAATCATAGACTATGGGCTTAGCTCATTGATCTGTGTTAAATTGATTGCTTCATAATAAAAGTGGGACAACTGCACACTAGTTCAGCAACATTGTAGCAGTTGGTTTGGAGCAGTTCCCAGTTTTATTAGGAACTGAACCCGAAAACACCTGCTGAGGTGATAATGTAGAAAATTTAGCAATTGACTGTCTTTCAAGCTTATTGAGTACTGCACATAAAGCAAGGTTGATTCTGTTCATTTTGTAATGAAAGGCAAACACTGCAGCACAAACAGAAGCCATCTTGTCCCAGCCAACATTGCTGGTTCTGCAATTGAACTGCCCACTTCCCAAGAAAATTGGCTATTACACATAAAGCAATTTCTAATTTTTTTTTAATATTGCTTCTGAAACAGGCTCAAAAGTATTGTTGCAGTGTGAGTACTGTGTTAGATAGATTGTTTTACTGCCTCCTGATGGTTAGAATTTCAACGGTTTTGCTTTTGGTTTGCATCCACTTGATACAGATTTTTCAGATAAATTAATATGCGGGCAATAAGTAAGGCAAATGGAATTGTGGCACTTACTCATAAAAGAACAGAGTATAAAAGTATGGAGTGTTCCTGCAACTGTACAAGGCACTAGTGAGAATGCACCAGGAAAACTGCTTACAACTTTGATCCCCACACTTGAGGAGGGATGTAGTTGGATTTGAGGTAGTTTAGAGAAGATTCACTTGATTGATTCCAGAGATGAGGTTTTGTTTTATGATGAGAGATTAAGCAATTTGGCCCTATACTCTCTGGAGTTTAGAAGAATGAGAGGAGATAGAGTTGAGGTATATAAGATGCCAATGGGGACTGACAAAATAGGCATAGAATGTTTTGCATCCTGGGGTAATCTAGAACGAGAGGTCATGCTTTAGGTTAAAGGTTACCAGTTTTAAGAGAGATGAGGAGAAATCACTTCTGTCAAAGGATTGTGATAAATAAATTTTTAATTAGTAAGGGGTTAAAGTATTCAAGGAAGCGGGCAGACAAATGGAAGTGAGACTGAGATGAGATCAGCCATGGTCATATTAAATGGTGGAGCAGGCTCAAGAGACTGAGTTTCCTCCTCCAGTTCCAGGTTCTTAAGCTTTCATAAAGAACCAGGATCATGTTATTCCATTTCAGATCACCTCTGAGACTTTATTCTCTCAACTATAAACTAAAACATACCAGAATGTGGAAACAGGAAGATTTACAAATGAGTAAGTAACTATGTGCTTTGAATGTACAATGTTTACTAACAGATCTTTGACCAGTGGAGAATTTGCCAGTTTTCTGCAAGCTTTGAATTTATGTTATTCGACACAGTATAATTATGGAATCAGCTTCTTCTCGTGTGTTCTGTCCAAATAATTCTAACACAGATCCTATTTAGGCGAACAAAAACAAGCTGCCTTAGTAAGCCTTTGATACTAACAGTTTGGTTTTTCTTATTTAATTTCACTTCATTTTACACCATAAACTGATGCTATATTAAATATCCAAATTCTAACTTAGCAGCCAAATGGATTATTTCTTTCATAAGTAATTCAACAAGCAGCTTAGATACTTTTGTATGTTTTCCAAATCTAAACACTTAGGTTTCGACAATGTCATGTCCTAAATTCTCTTATCTCTCCTTCAATTGGCCCTGCCACTCAACTCATCCATTACTCTTTGCATGTCAGACTGCAATGTAATCTCTTTTCCATGAATCTTATCTCTCTAAGGATTTTAAGTCACCTTTATGGTGATCTCAACTTTTCAGCACATCTTTTAGATGTTGAAATTTGGCCTTGCGCAGTAGAACTCGAGAAAGGGTGCAGGGAAAACAATACAAATAACAATAGGGTCACCAAATACACAACAAGAGTATGAACATTCCTGATCTAAAAGAAAACCAACAAACTGACACTGTAAATGCAGAATAGTTTCTTAAAGATGTAATTAACTAAGAGATTGTTTCATGTGTCTTAAGCAGACTATTCTTTACACATACACAATGTATCTTATCATGCTCTGTTTTAGCAAAGACATCAAAACAATTTACACCATTGAACAGATGTTAAAATTCTTACAATAAGTTCTTGAGTGATTTTGGCATTCTCCATGTCAAAAAGATGATTAAAAGAATTTGTGAATCATATTTTAACATTTTTGCACTTTCATTTTTAGAACTTTCTTATTTAAGGAGTGATTGCTGATGTCATCCTCAGCCAATCTAGTTTGAAGGAAGTACTGAACAAATTACAATATTAACAGGCCACAGTCATTACAAACCAATCAAATTCTATATTTGTGCTTCCCTACAGAAAACGCCCCTCAGGCAAGCTATGTTAGCACATAACACTATATCACTTAGCACATGGCATCATTGTAATGGAAATGGTGCACAAACTCTTCTGTCCTTTCCTTGTTCCCACCACAGAAACATCTTTTAGATACTTTACCACGATGACAGATCCCCTTTGATACTAGTACTCGATATACTTGATATCAAAAGAGCAAGCAGCGGCAACTTAGTGTTATGGATCCAAGTATCTTATTGATGGTAATCCTGTTGGGAATGAATTGTTTCTGTGCAATTTAAATACTATGCCTCTGAATGACGGATGAAGTAGAACTCAAAAAGCATAGAAGGTATGAAACTAAACACTATGTCATGTTTATTGCAATAGATCAAACTGCTTATTTTAGATTATGGTCCCCTTCCCCCAATAGATTTACAAGGCATTTTCGAGGTTATTTGCATATGGTCTAACTCGAAAGTACTACTACACTCTTTACAATTTTATTACAATTTCTGATTTTAAATGAACTTAAAATTATATGGCAGTTTATCAAATATCCTTTTCCCAGAATTTTAAACACTGACCCAGACATACTGAACTTTCAAGTTGAATGCAGATCACAAATTTCAAAAATCAGAATGTGGCATTCACGGCACAATTATTACAAGGACTCCACCTTCCCACACGTTATGGTATGAAAGCCAAATCAGGTAAGAGAGGATCATTTGCTCGGTTTCATGAGTTTAACTTAAAACTCTGCATTGTGTAAGGTGGAGATATTCAGGTTTTTTTTAACCAATATTCATGATGGTTCAGTTTTCTGAAACAACAACAGCAGAATCCCTTCAGAATTCCTTTCTGGCTGACCTGTTACAGCACATAAACTGATTCCTGGTCCTTAATTCTGTTCTCTTTAACAGCACAAATGTTAGTTCCACAAATCAAAAGCACATCTCCACATTTCTGTTAAACGCTAACATGTTTTCCAATTATTAACTGGTGAGTTGGGTTTACAGGAGGGACATTAGGAAAGTTAAAACAAAAGCACAATGGTAGCAACTGGTATAACGATAACCAGAGTGGCACAGGAGGCAACCAAGCTTACCAAGATAAGACAGTACCAGTAAATACAGCATTCTGAAATGGCATGCAAGTCATTCAATGCAAGTGAAATTAGGGATAGCCAAAAAATACAGGTCTTATATCTCATTAATGCATTAAAAAATTAACACAGTTGGAAATTGGTACATGAATGCCATTCGGAACTGCGCTGATTGGAGAAGAGGAGAGGGGCTTTATGAAAGGATCAGTAGTTGAATAGGGAACACTGTGTGGCATGAGGGGGACACTTATATTTGCTCATTGGAATCATATTGAATTGGATGTGCATGTACTAGTTGTAATTTGCTTTTCATTTGCTATGAATTGGGGAAATACTTAAAGTAATCCAGAATGGACAATTTTTAATAAGGAAATTAATGTATTTCCAACAAGCATGTCTCTGAATATCCTTTGAAATGCCACTTTTATGTCTTTAGCATCTAGATTTCCTCTGTACCTTTCCATCTTGTCTCATTTCCAATTGAAATGTCATCAAAAGATATTTATTACTTAACCACTATAAACTATGAATTAAACAATCTTAACCTATGATGTGGAGCTGTCAGTGTTGGACTGGGGTGGATGAGGTTAAAAATCACACAACACCAGGTTATAATCCAATAGGTTTATTTGGAAGTATAAGCTTTTGGAGCTCTGCTTCTTTGTCAGCACTCTGAAAGCTTGTACTACCAAATAAACTTGTTCGACTATACTCATTCCTGATGAAGGGCTTATGCTCCTGCTCCTGCTCCTCGGATACTGCCTGAGCTGCTGTATCTTTCTAGTGCCTCGACTATAACCTGGTGTTGTGTGATTTTTAATCTTAACCTAGCCTCTGCATAGAAATTTTGCAATTGGATGGAACATTGATAGTATCTATTGATTTGATCGGAAAGTAAAACATGTTAGGTGCAAAAACAGCTTTGGCTTTAGTTAAAATAACACTGTATTCTGAAGTTGACAGTTCTTTGAGAGCCACTTATGCTATTTTTCACTTGGCGTGCATATATTAAACAAATATCAACTTTACTTTTGCAAACTGTAGATATTTTTCTCTTTCTAAAACAGTCTGCTTTTTAATTAACTCTGTGAATTCAAATTTATGAACATAAGACACTCATATGAAACACCTTCTGTCATATCATAGCAGAAACACTGATTCAGATCTTAGAGTGAGCAGTGAAGCAACAGCATTCACAATTGACCTCGACAGAAACTGACCACAAGAACTTATGATAATACTGTGCATGGATTCCCTGTTTCTTGGTGTCAATATAAAGTCAGCATCAAGTCATGTGAATCTCTAAGCATCCTGCAATTGGGATGTCATCAAGTAATGTAAATGAAATAACTCCACAGATCCTGTTACACTGTCACAGAGTCTCCCTTTATTTACACACGAGCAGCCCTTGACGTTAGTACTGCCTTATTCAGAGTCAGATGCCAGAGTGTCAGTATCTCTGACATTCACCCTTTTTATCTGTCAGCCAGGGCTCCCTGATTGGACCAGATTAACAGACCCAATTAGGGAACACATAATCTGTGATGCCCAGCTGGCTGACCTCATTATAATCACTACAATAAGCAGCACGTAATAATGCAGTTTCCTCTCAGACAGCAAGACTGGAAAGTAAGATGTACTGAGCCTTGCACTTTGAATAACGCTGCACAGACAGAAAAATAACTAAGTGATTGAGTTTAAATAATAAGATGAAGCGGAGGCCAAAATATCACAAACAAACTTTATTTCAAATGAAATGTGTGTTTTTTTTAGTTTTTAAGAGGTAGTGGGGTTGTTCAGTAGGCTGTTAGGTTTTAGTGGACTACTAAAGCTCCAGTTGCATCTCATTCTACAAATTGTTCAACAGACTTTAAATTTGATTCAATAGTGTCATAGTATTGTAGCTCAGTGACTTTGAATTGATTACATTGTCAGAGATCTTCAACAATATGAATTATGAGGCAGTGTAGACATGCTGACAGTAAACTCTGGATTTCCATGTTTACTGCTCTGTGTGTGGGCTCCAGACATTGCTGTCAGTTTGAGAGGAGTAATGATGCAGGATACTCCAGTTTTGCTGTCCTACTACTTCATAAGTCAGGCCACAATTTTCAGGCCTATCTATTTTTCATGCTAAATAAAGTAAGTGCTTCCTTTTTAAATGATCTGCCATGACATTTATAATGATGTGAAGGTCCCGGTGTTGGACTGGGGTGGACAAAATTAAAAATCACACAAAACCAGGTTATAGTCCAACAACACTATAACCTGATGTTGTTTGATTTTTAAAATGACTTTTTTAGCAGCATCACATTATGATTGCCAAAATGGACCACATTACAACAGGTCAACTTATTGCAATGGCGGAACTGTGATGCAAAGTTCACTGAACTTAAATATACAGAACTAATATAGGAACTTGGATGAGGAACACTCATCACCGAGAAATGACAGGCTTCAAACTACACAATGCAAGTCAGTATTTCATACTGATCATCTTAAAGTTCATTTCATTCAGCCATATGAACATCTTCCTTAAATTGGAATATCCCTGATAATTCACAGGCTATCTGCACTGCTCTGATTTTGAAATGGGATACATTTCTAAATTCAAATTTATCTAACTTCTATTCTGCCAAAGTACCAGATGACTCCATTACTTCTGAGTTCTTCTGCAAACTATTAGTGCAATTTTCCCATTTTAGTCAGTTTGGAGGTGGATTAAATGTGTTATGTGGCAACTAAAATACCATCCCCACCATTGAGATAACTCAACTAATTGCATGCCAGTTAGCTCAGTAACAGCTGACAAGCAGAGCATAAGTAAGTTTCTTGGCCTATCACAGGCCTCAATAGTGGTGTCCCAGGTTGGCAGAAGTTGCTGGCCAATCAGAGGCTGGCAATTTCTGGGGCCTAAAAATCATTGGTTGAGATCACTATCTCAAAGACTTTCAGAAGCCATCCCTTTGCTCTGTATCCCTGCTTCCAGCTGTCCCCAAATACTGGGCAAATAGAAGTAACTCCCAACTCTGTATGAAGTCTGCCCAGGAAACCAATTGCCATTCCTAATGACTGGGTAGGCGATAATTGGTGAAAAGGCAAGTTGAGGCTCTTAAGTGGCCATTAATTAAGGGCTTTGAGCAGTGACGAACTGAGAAATTCCCAAGAGGATCACCTTGTTCATATAACTGGTGAGATGGCATGAAGGGATTGGGGACGGTGCAGGGGCTGATGGGGCAGTAACTCTCCAATTTACCCAGTTATGTTTCCTTCTTGCCACCTCTTTTACTAATCCAGGTAGAGGAAAAATTCTGCTTCATGTGATTGTTAGGAAAATACAAAAGCTGTAATGGATGACACAACATGTCATCATTGCAAAGACTGCCAAATATCTGCAATTCGCTAGCAATTGTTTGCACTGATATTTTTATAGATTATGCTATTATAGCTGACAATTTGACATTTTACTGGCTTTGGTTATAGCTGCTGGTGCTGTAATGTTTATCAATGACAACTTTTCAGTGACATCTAAATGAAATGGTGAATAACATTTATGACATAGTCTGTGCAAATGAAGAAGCTTAGAGCTTGACAAATGACAGTGTCATATATTAAACACCATTACAGTATTAAAGCCTCATGTCAAAGGCTTATTTATAAGCAAAGGCAAAAACCATTTAATCTGCCTCTCAAAACCAATTTAATTATTCCCTCATGTTATCTCACACAAAATCTTATTTATATGCATTTTATCAGATATTGAATTGTCTCTTGGTTTATTAAATCAAATTAATTAGATGCTAATTCTGAAGATTTGACAATGACCATGAGATTTTGCAGAGTTATTCTAGTCTCGATATTTAATGTGTGGAATTATTAATCAACTGCTTAGAGACAGCCAAATGACTTGTATGCAACAC